>NC_139036.1:27431361-28631361 GCF_964662115.1 Mustela nivalis | reverse complement strand
AGACCCCTGGGATCATGACTTGAGCTGAAGGCAGCCTCTTAATACACTGAGACATCCCGTTTTGGTTTTGGTTTTGGTTCTTATAAGATGATATAGAGAAGACAGAAATTATTTTTGGGAGAATATTTATTTGGATTCATAAATTAATGGTCTAGTTCTCTTACCCTTACAAAAATGTAAATGTTGCAGTCTTTATACATTTAAAATCTGTTTTGGTTCTTATAAGATGATATAGGGAAGACAGAATTTATTTTTGAGAGAATATTTATTTGAATTCATAAATTAATGGTTTAGTTCTCTTACCCCTACAAAAATGTAAATGTTGCAGTCTTTATACATTTAGAATCCATAGTTTTTCTTTCTCTTGAAAAACTTTCCTTCATAAAGGCATGATAAAAAATAATTAACGATTTCTCTTTTCCTCTGAATTCAACATTAAACTTTTTAAGTTTAAAGTTTAAGTTTTTCTTTATAATTTTCATAGTTTCCATTGAAATAATTTAGTTTCCAGCCTATCGATTGGAGATTCGATAGTTGTCTTTTTACCATCCTATCATCTCAAGTGTCCTTGCCGTCTCTTCAAGTCAGGAAATCGTGTCAATACCTCCTCTTTACATAATTATCTTCCAGTGTCCACTGCTATTCTCTTTCCTTACATTTTAGATTCTCTTTTTTACTTATAATTCAAACATTAAAGGTCTAGTAAGGCATTAGTCTCCAGGTCGAAATATAGTTAAGAGAAACATTATTTTTTTAATAGTATTACCACTCTGATTTTACTTCGTTCCACCATGCATAGTATTCCATTGTGTATATATACCACATCTTCTTGATCATGCATAATCATTTTCTCCAGAATTTATTTCCATTCTCTTTACTCTTTTATTAAATCTTCACAACAGCTGAGGTATTGCTATAGACTCATTCTTGTGCTTATACCTGATTTTTATTTATTCATTAAATCAATGCTAACATCAACTGTATACTTTTCTAAAAGCAGTTATATTTTTTGATTTAGTACAGCAGTAGCATTCGTTATTTTTGCCTAGTGTGTAGAGGAGATGTGGGTCCAGTAGAGTGCGCTGTTGACCTTCGATAAAGTGTTGATGTTGGGCAAACCTTGGGGGTTTTTTCTCCTTTTTCTTCTTACATGCCCCTGTCTTTTCTTTCTTTTCTGTCTTTTCCGCTCTCTCTTCCCCTTTCTTCGTCTCCCTCACATCAATATTTAAGATGTACTCTAGGATCTTCAGAGAAAATGACTAGTTTTCTCTGAAATTATTTTACAAGTCATTTTCTAACAGTTTAATTTACTTTTATTTAATATTACTCTTTACATAGTGATATGATGCTTACCATGTGTCAGAAACTCTTCTAAACATTCTAGAAATATTAGTTCATCTGGTAGAAACAGGTTCTTATGAGTTAACACCTATTGCAAGTTCTTTTAACTTTTCTGTGGATTTGACAGTTTTCCAAATAAAACAAAGGAATTTAACTCACTCCTTATAATAGCCCTTTAGAAAGGTATAAATATTTCCCTCAATGACATATGTGGAAATTGAGGCACAAGAACTTAAGTGGCTTGTTCATGTCACAGCTGTTGAGTAGAGGCTAGTTTAAAACCCAGGCAGTCTGGCCCTAGAATTGATTCTCTCAACCACCTCACTATTCTGCCCGTGAATAAACTCTTCCAGATGACCTTGGGTGAAAGTTCTTTTTTGCACTTTTACAGGCCATATTATATTCAGTACCATATAGATAATTAATTTAAGATTCATTCCTCTTTTAGTCTTTCTCTCAGCACCCTATTCTTTTCTTTACAATGCTTACCAAATTTTATAATTATATACTTATTTGTAGATTTAACTGTTTTGTTTGCCTCTGTCAGGCTGTCCATAAGGACAAGTGTTACGTGTCTCTCTTGCTACCTTTTTAATAACCAGCATCTGGCATAGGACCTGAACCTAGTAGGTATGGACATATTTAAAAATTGAATGAAAAAATGGCCAAAGTTGAGAAAAATGCAGGATTTCCTATTGTAGCTTACAACTTTTACTCAGATCCATATACTAAAGGAGGTGTAATAGTACTGTGAAATAGAGAAGACTTAAAGCAGGTTAAAAATTTTTTTCTTTTGCAGTACATTTTGGAAGTCGTTTTTTATGTAGTGACACACAAATAAAATATCAAACAATGATTTCAGGGGGTAAGCGGTAAGTTGGTGCTTAATATAAACAAAATTAGAAACATTTTTTGATTTCTGTAGCTGCTATAGGAACAAGTTATTAGATAATATTACCAGCCAATTGAAGTATAGTTTATTAAAGGCAGGAAAATTTTTTTTTTTAAAGATTTTATTTATTTGTAAGAGAGAGAGAGTGAGAGCGAGCACAGGCAGACAGAGTGGAAGGCAGAGTCAGAGGGAGAAGCAGGCTCCCTGCGGAGCAAGGAGCCCAATGTGGGACTCGATCCCAGGACGCTGGGATCATGACCTGAGCCGAAGGCAGCTGCTTAACCAATTGAGCCACCCAGGCTTCCCATAGGAAGGAAAATTTTTTTAAAAAATTTTTATTTATTTATTTGACAGACCGAGATCACAGGTAGGCAGAGAGGCAGGCAGAGAGAGAGGAGGAAGCAGGCTCCCGATGTGGCTCGATCCCAGGACTCTGGGATCATGACCCGAGCTGAAGGCAGAGGCTTTCATGGACTGAGCCACCCAGGAGACCCAAATCAGGAAAATTTTTGAAGCCTGTTACATGCCAGACACTTAAACAGTAACCTATATTTCTTAAAGGGTTAATAATGATATGATGATAGCTTTTTAGATTATATACTTGTGCCAGACAATTTATATGTTTTCTTATTTAATCCTTGTATCAACACTGTGAAGAAAATTGAGTAGACTTTAGATTCATTTTACAGGTAAAAAAATTGAAGCCCAAAGATATTAGATTATTTGACTATGATCTTACTACAAGTAAATGGTGGAACCACGATTTGAGCCTAACTCTATAATTGAGTGCATATAGATTCATGGATTATAAATGGGGAGAAAGGAGAGAAAAGGAATGGCTGGGAAATTTTTTTTTCTTGTTGGCCAGTGAGGAAAAAACCAAATCACTATGCAAGAGAAAGTAGATTTTATTATTCAGTATGTCTGGCATTAAATAACTACTTTTTTTTTTTTTTTTAAAGATTTTATTTATTTATTTGACAGAGAGAAATCACAAGTAGATGGAGAGGCAGGCAGAGAGAGAGAGAGGGAAGCAGGCTCTCCGCTGAGCAGAGAGTCCGATGTGGGACTCGATCCCAGGACTCTGAGATCATGACCTGAGCCGAAGGCAGCGGCTTAACCCACTGAGCCACCCAGGCACCCCTTAAATAACTACTTTTATTTTATTTTATTTTATTTATGTTTTTAATATTACTTTTAAGTAGTTAATCTGTAGTTGAGAAAAGATTAAATTATCTTAAACATTTTGTGTATTTTATCTACCAAAGAGTTATAAACTAAAATTTAAAAATTATGAGTAATATACATTATTCAAAAAACATTTAGTAGTGTTTTAAACCATTACAGAGTAAAAATTAAAATATTCTCCTTTAAACATTATTCCCATCTCCCTTTCTTCTTTCCAGAAGTAAACAAGATGAGCACTTTCATGAGAATCTTTCTGGATCCTTTTGTAGAAATTTGCAACAGTTATTTTTCATAGTTCAGTATAGTTAAAAAAAGTTTTTTTTTTTTTTTTTTAACACTTAACCCTTTTATTTATATTTTTTACTTTAGTATATGTATGAGTTCAGGGTCTAATTGTACACCTTCCCAAGTAGATGATCAGTCATCCCAGTGTCAATTAAAGAATAATTTTTCCTGATTTGAAGTTTTGCTATTTTCATACAGTGAGTGCTTATATAGATTTGGATTGGTTCCTAGGCTGTTTATCTCTTTAAATTTTTAATATTTTCAAAGTATGTATAGTCAGAATCAAAGAGTTCTACGTGACTTTGAACAAAAATCAGTAGACCTTTGCCTTAGTTCCATTCTCTAGTTTCTATTATCTGAAGTCAATTTTTAATCACTTTACTTATTTATTTTGGTATTTATTCAAGAATAACATATACATACTGCTTTGCTCTTGAATTTTTGGTTTTAGATACCTTCTCTTGCTTTCCTAGTATCCTATTTTTTCTTTCTTTTTTTTTTTTTAAGATTTTATTTATTTACTTGACAGAGAGAGACACAGTGAGAGAGGGAACACAAGCAGGGATAGTGGGAGAAGGAGAAGCAGGCTTTCTGTTGAGCAGGGAGCCCGATCCGGGGTTCAATCCCAGGATCCTGGGATCATGACCTGAGCCAAAGGCAGACGCTTAATGACTGAGCCACCCAGGCGCACCCCCCCTCCCAGTATCCTTTCTAATTGTCCCATTACTTCTCTGCCTTAAACCTCATAACATTTGGTGTTTACGTTATTGTAATTACATAAATATCATTAAAAACAGAGCCAAACATTCTACTATGATTATGTTCTTTCCCCAAACCAGGTTTTATTCATTTCTTTAGTTTTCTTTCTTTCTTTTAGATTTTCATTTTTTGTTTTATTTTTATTTTCTAAAAAGATCTTATTTATTTATTTGACAGAGAGAGAGAGAAAGAGAGAGCATAAGTAGGGGGGAGGGGCAGAGGGAAAGGGAAAAGCAGGCTTCCCGTTGAACAAGGAACCCAATGTGGGCCTTGATCCCAGGATGCTGGGATCATGACCTAAGCCAAAGGCAGATGCTTAACCAACTGAGCCACCCAGGTGCCCCTCTATTTTTTTTTAGAGAGAGAGAGAGAGAGCACACGTGTGTTGGGGAAGGGGCAGAAGGAGAGAGAATAACTTAAGCGAACTCCGTGCTGAGTGAAGAGCCTGCCACCTCGGGGCTCAGTCTCAGGACCCTGAGATCATGACCTGGGCCGAAGTCAGGAGTCCTAAGCTCAACCAAATGAGCCATCCAGGCACTGCTGTTTAGTTTTCTATGTTACTGTAACTATGCTCAAACTTAGCTAGAATGCAAAATCTTTCAGGCAGGCTCCACACCCAGCAAAGAGCCTGATGCAGAGCTTGATCCCACAACACCAAGATGATCATGACCTGAGCTGAAGTCAGGAGTTGGATGTTCAACCGACTGAGCCACCTAGGCGACCCTGACATTGAATTTTTTTGGATGCAAAGGCATTATCTATTTCTTAGTGAAAATTTGGAAAACACCAAAATGTATACTTATGTTATTAATATTAATCTTTATTTCAACTATTTTCCTTACTATCAACCCTGATATTTTGCTTGCTATCCACTGTTCTTTTTTTTTTTTTTAAAGATTTTATTTACTTATTTGACAGACAGAGATCACAAGTAGGCAGAGAGGCAGGCAGAGAGAGGGGAAAGCAGGCTCCCTGCTGAGCAGAGAACCTGATGTGGGGCTCAATCTCAGGACCCTGAGACCATGACCTGAGCCGAATACAGAGACTTTAACCCACTGAGCCACCCAGGCACTGTTCTTAACACACACACACACACACACACACACAATTAGTTACCCATTTCTATGTAAGAAACCAATGATTTATTTAGCTTACGATTCTGGGGATCAGCAATTTAGGCTGTGCTCAGCTGGGCATTTCTTCTGCTGATCTCAGCTGTGCCACGCATGTGTCTATGGTCGGCTGCAGGTCAGCTGCAGGACAACATAGTGGCAGTGTTTCATGGGCTTGGTTGGTAATGGGCTGGGACTGGTGGGTATTTCTCATTATCTAATCCTGACACATATATATATATATCTTATCTGTCATGACTGAGGGTTCAGGTAGTAGCAAGAGAGCAAACCCCAATGTGCAAATACCATGTGAGCCTCTGATTGTGTCACATTTGCTAATGTCTTAGTCACCAAAGCAAGTCACATGGCCAAACCCAGATTCACGTGGTAGAGTTCACTTCTTGGTGGGAAGACCTACAAAGTGACATTGCAAAGGGTCTTACATATACAGATGGGAAGAATTTGTGGCTATTTTTGTTGTATAACATATATGTATAAAACATATATATAGGAGCGCCTGGGTGGCACAGTTGTTAAGTGTCTGCCTTTGGCTCAATTCATGATCCCAAAGTCCTGGGATCGAGCCCTACATTAGGCTCCCTACTCAGCAGGAAGCCTGCTTCTCCCTCTTCCACTCCCCCCCCCTTGTGTTCCCTCTCTCGCTGTGTCTCTCACTGTCAAATAAATAAAATCTTAAAAAAAAATAATATATATATGTAATATGTATTATGCATATACTGCATTTTTATTTTTATTTTTTAAAGATTTTATCCATTTATTTGACAGAGAGGGAGATCACAAGTAGGCAGAGAGGCACGCTGAGAGGGGGGAGGGGGAAGCAGGCTCCCCGCTGAGCAGAGAGCCCAATGTGAGGCTCAATCCCAGGACTCTGAGATCATGACCTGAGCCGAAGGCAGAGGCTTTAACCCACTGAGCCACCCAGGCGCCCCTATACTGCATTTTTAATTTTTGTTAAAAATTTGGGTTATTGTATATATATATATATATAGCTTTTACTTTTTACCTAATATATCATGGTCATAGAAAAGGCTTTTAAAAATCCAAATCATATCTGGTCTGTTTTGATGCATACTTTTTTGATGCAACATTTTGCATCAAATTTGCATCAAATTTTTGCAGGAATTGGCAAACTGTAAATAATAAGCTGAATATTGCCTGCTGCTTTTTTTTTATTAATTTTGGGGAACATAGTTTACATTCATTTACATATTATCTGTGACTGCTTTTTTTGGTGCAGTGTTAGAGCTGAGAAGTTCAACAGTGGGTGCCTGGGTGGCTCAGTGGGTTAAGCCGCTGCCTTCGGTCGGCTCAGGTCATGATCTCAGAGTCCTGGGATCGAGCCCCACATCGGGCTCTGCTCAGCGGGGAGCCTGCTTCCCTCTCTCTCTCTGCTTGCCTCTCTGTCTATTTGTGATCTCTGTCTGTCAAATAAACAAATAAAATCTTTAAAAAAAAAAGTTTGACAGTGATCATATGGCTCACAAAACCTAAAATATTTAATCTCTGGCCCTTCAGAGATTGTTTACTAACCCTTGTCCTATGCTACTTTAATCTTGGTAAGTGTCAGAAGTTAGTGGGGTTAGTTTGAATTTCTTGCTTTAACTGCAGATTTACCTAAGGACAGGATTGTAGAATCGATTAGTAATTACTTGAGTGAATTTCCTTCAGCTCCAGTAATTGTGATTTTTTTTGAATATTTATAGAAAACCTAATAGTGACCTCTGCAGTAGAAATACAAAGAAAAAATCTCAAAAATTTCAAATCTTTTTTATCATGTTGTTTGAACTTCATGAATGTTGTAGAAGGATGGACAATTATTTTTCTTGATATGTATAAATACCTAATGAAATATCTACACCAATCCAGCCTACATGTGTACATATTTAGTGACAATAGGGTCGACAATTGCCATACAGAAATTTTTCACTCATGGATAGTGGGTATAGAAAGATTACTTTAGAGCATTGCTTTGTTAATTGACATATTTTCTGGCCAGTTGATTTATTTGTTTGTTTATTTTAGCTTTTTTAAGATTCAACATAGCCACAATATTATCCAAAAATTGGAAGTACAATACAAATATATCTTTTATCCCCTGGAACTATTTGAGAGTAAAGTGATGACCTGATACTCCATCACTCTGGAATACTTATTTCTCTTTTTCTTATAACTACAGTAAAACCATAAAAATAAGGAAATTAAAACTAAGTCATTTCAGTTATCTAATACTCAGAACCGGCTCAGATTTTTTCAGTTATCTCAATAAAGCTTTTATAAGCAGTTCAGAATCATGTGTTGCATTAATGGTCATTTTGCTCTCTTCAGTCTGGAATAGTTCCTAAGTCTTTCCTTGACTTTCATGACCTTGATACGTAAGAAGATCATAGCCTTTGTAGAATGTGTTTCAATTTAGGGTTTTATCATAATTAGGTGAAGGTTATATATCTTTGGGAGGAATGCCACCGAAGCAATGCTTCCCATTCTACCATTCTACCCACTGCATTCTGTGAGGTGGCAAATAGTTTCATTTTGTTTTATTAATGATGATTACCTTGATAATTTGATTAATACGATGACTGGTAGGCATCACTGTCAAGTTTTTCTTTTTATAATTAAAGAGGAGAGGAATTAATAATTGTGGAGAGAAACTCTGAAACTTTATAAATAACATTTCCTCACTAAAAATTCACTTTATTCATTTTATACTTTTATGGACTCATGATTTCCCCTTTTATTCAGTGGATGATAATCCATTACATGATTTATTTAGATATTCAAGTGGGAGTTTACTTAAGTTGCTTGTGTATTTCTGACACATGTCTTCATTCTTGGAGCATTTCCTTACTTTCTGGCACAAGATGTTCCAGGCTTATATTATCTTTTCTCTGCTCCAGTACTGGATTCAGCCATTTTTCCAGGGAGCCCTGGTTCCTTTTGGCCAATAATATTTAGAAGCCAGGTTTTGAGTGTTAGTTTTGTTCATTGCCATTGGGATTGCTGTTCAAGGCCCTTTCAGCAGACAGAGCTAGGAATTATATGTGTGTGTGTGTGCGCACAAATATACACACATATGTATTTATATTTATATTTTTTCTATCTGTATGTTGAAAATTATGTGTTCCTATCCATATATCCAATTCCATTTCAACACCGGAGGGTTCATTCTAAGTTTTTTACTTTTTATTTTTTTAACTGAAAAACCTTGTTCCCACTTCTTCAAAAACGTAAATGAAATTACCATATGTTCCAACAATTTCATTTCTTGGTATATATCCAAAAGAATTGAGAGCAGATACTGAAACATATACTTGTACACCAATATTCATAGCAGCATTATTCATAATAGCCAAATAGTAGAAACAACCTAAGTGTCCTTTGAGAGATGAATGGATAAACAAATGTGGTATATACATACTATGGAATATTTAACCTTAAAAAGGAGGGAAATTCTGACATGTACTGCCATGCAGATGAACCCTGAAGAGATTATGCTAAGAGAAATAAGACAGACATGAAAGAACAAATACTGTATGATTTGACTTTGAATTTTCTTTTCCAGTTATGTGTTTTTATTATAGAAATAGAATTCTTTTTTGTGTATTGACCATGTAAACTGCAACTTTGCTAAATGACTTTTTGGTTCTAGTTGATGTTGGGAATTTTGTGGGACTTTGTAAGTACACAGAATTGTACATTTACATTCTCTAGTAAACATTTTACTTCTTTTTTTTTTTTTTTAAAGATTTTATTTATTTATTTGACAGAGAGAAATCACAAGTAGATGGAGAGGCAGGCAGAGAGAGAGGAGGAAGCCTTCATATCTTGGGGGGAAAGCATTCATTCACTCTTTCACCATTAAATATGACATTTGTTATCAGTCTTTTTTTTTTATTAAAGTATTTTATTTGAGATAGAGAAATCATAACTAGGCAGTGAGGCAGGCAGAGAGGCAGAGAGGAGGAAGCAGGCTCCCTGCGGAGCAGAGAGCCCGATGCGGAGCTCGATCCCAGGACCCCGGGATCATGACCTGAGCTGAAGGTAGAGGCTTTAACCCACTGAGCCACCCAGGCGCCCCTGTTATCAGTCTTTTGTATATGTCTTTTATCAGATTAAGAATTTTTTAAAAAAATATTTTATTTATTCATTTAACAGAGAGAGAGAGAGAGATCACAAGCAGGCAGAGAGAAAGGCAGAGAGAGAGAGAGGGAAGGAGGCTTCCCGCTGAGTGGAGTGTCCGATGCGGGGCTCGATCCCAGGACCCTGAGATCATGACCTGAGCTGAAGGCAGAGGCTTAACCCACTGAGCCACCCAGGTGCCCCAAGAAATTTTTTTTTTTTAATTCCTAGGTTGCTGAAAGTTTTTATAAGGAGTCGATATTGAATTTTCTCTTTTAAATTTTATTGCATCTCTTGGTAGGATCGTAAGATTTTCTTCCTATATCCTGTTTATATAGTGAATTACAGTGATTGGGTTTTGGTTGTGGACTCAAACTCACATTCTTGGGGGTAAAACTGACTTGGTCATTGTATAAGACCCTTTTTATATATTGCTGGATTTGATTTGCTAGATTTGCCAAGGCTTTTTGTGCATGCAAGTTGGATATTAGTCTGTAATTTTATTTTTTATAATGGCTTTGGTTTTGATATCAAGGTAATGTTAGCCTTATAAAATGAGCTGGGAATTACTGGTATTACTTCTTCCTTAAATTTTTGATAGACTCTACCAGTGAGGTCTTCTGGACCTTGCATCTTATTTTTGGAAAGGGTTTCATTTACATGTTTAAATCTTTCTTTTAATTTTTTAAAAAATTTATTTTAGAGAGCAGAGAGGGAAGAGGAGTTTGGGGGTGGGGGAAGGGGCAGAGGAAGAAGGGGAGAGAATCCTAAGCAGGCTCCACACTAAGTGTGGCGCCGCCCCATGCAGGGCTAGATCTCATGCCCCTGAGATCATGACCTCAGCTGAAATCAAGAGTCAGACACTTAGCTGATTGAACCACCCAGGTGCCCCTACACGTTTAATTCTTATAATAAATATGGGGTTATTCAGACTTTCTCTTGCTTTTTGAATTGGTAATTAGTATTTCTCAAGAAATTTGTCCATTCAAGTTTTTGAATTTATTGGCATAATGCTCAAAATATTCTCTTTTAAAAAATGTTTGCAGGATCTGTAGTAACGTCTCTTCCTTTCTGATATTCATAATTTGTTTCTCTTATGATCAATGTAGGCAGAGGTTTATAAGTTTTATTATCTCTAAAAAACAACTTTGTCTTTTCCATTTTCTGTAAAGTTTTTCTGTTTTCTACTCGGTTGATTTCTGCTTTTATCTTTATTTCCTTTGTTTCACTTTGGATTTAATTTGCTTTTTTTCTAATTTCTTCAGGTTTAAGCTTAGATAATTGAGTTTGGACCTTTTTTCCCCCCATTCTCCGACAGCAAGTGAAAGTTATACATTTCCCTGTAAGCACTACTTTATCTGTATCACACAGATTTTGATGTTAGGTTACTTTTTTTTCCTAATTTTTTTGTGATTTCTTCTCTGACCCAAGATTTATTTACAATTCTAAATAAACCTACTAAGTAGATGTTTTTTCCATAGATATTTTTCTCTTACTGACTTCTAGTTTAGTTTTGTGGGGTTAGAGAACATATTCTATGTGAATGCAGTTCTTATAATTTCAATCATCTGTTGGTAAATGCTCTGAGTTCTTGGTGAGAATATGTATTCATTTATAGACTACTGCTCATTTATTCAATATAGTCATCTATAAATGGCAGGTCAGTTTGGTGATTATGTTGTTTATGTCTTTTGTATTACTGATTTTTTTTTTTTTTTTAGTCTATTTATAAATTAGAGAAAAGTGCTGAAGGCCTTATAATCATGGATTTGGGCTGCTTTCAATTCTATCAATTTTTACTTCTTAGATTTTAAGTTTTGTTATTAGGAGTATACACATTTAAGATTATGTCTTCCTGATGATTTAACCCATCTGTCATTAGGAAAATCTGTTCTAAAATCTACTTTGTTTATTATTAATATAAGCACTCTAGCTTTTGATTCTTAGTGTTTGCATAGTATTTTTTCATCCTTTTACTTTTAACCCATATGTCTTTACATTTAAAGGATACGTAAATACATAAATGGACTTCTTTTGCATAGTTGAATCTTCCTTTTTTTTTTCCAATTTGACAACCTTTGCCTTTTAATTGGAATGTTTACATGATTTACATTTAATGTAATTATCACTATGGTTGCTGTATGTTTTCTATTTGCCCCATCTGTTTTTTATTCTTCTCTTTCTTTCTGCTCTCTTTTTGATTAATTGGACATGTTTTAGGGTTCTGTCTTTGCTTTCTTGACTATATCTCTTTTGGGGTTACTCTCAGGTTTATAATTTATAGCTCAAATTTGTCACTGTACTTTAAAATTTTTACTTCACATATAATGTGTAAAAACCTTCTACCACTATACTTTCATTTCCACCCTCATCTTTTGTGCAACTTTTGTTCTATATTTTACTGGATACACACAGTATTTTTTAATTAATTATTTTTATTAACATACAATGTATTATTTGCTCCAGGTGTACAGGTCTGTGAATCATCAGGCTTACACACTTCATAGCACTCACCATATCACATAGCATCCCCAATGTCCATAATCCAACCACCCTCTCCATAACCCCTTCCACACAGTATTTTATTACTTTTTTCAAATCATCTGTTATATTTTTAAAATATTTATTTATTAATTTGAGAGAGAGAGAACACAAGCGGGAGAGGCAAAGGGAGAGGGAGAATCTCAGGCAGACTCCAAGTTGAACACAGAGCCTTACAGAGGGCTCGATCTCACAACTCTGAGATCATAACCTGAGCTAAAACCAGGAGATGAATGTTTAACAGACTGTGTCACCCAGGCATCTCAGTTATATTTTTAGAATTTTAGTATTTTTATTGAGATTTTATTTTTGTAGGGCAATTTAAAGATCACAGCAAAATTGAAGAGAAAGTACAGAGATTTCCCATATATTCCCTACCCCTACCTACATGCATAGCCACCCCATTATCAACATCCCTCAATGGAATGGTACATTTATTACAATTAATGAAACTACATCAGCACATCCTAATCACCGAAAGTCCATAGTCTATATTACAATTCACTCTTAGTGTTGTATATACAATGGGTTTGGAGAAATGTATAACATTTATGCATCATTAAGAGGTCATACTGAGCATTTTTACTACCTTAACAATCTTTTGTGCTCCACCTATTCATCATTTCCTATCTTCTCTGAAAACTCCTGCAACCCCGATCTTTTTCCTATCTCCATAGTTTTACCTTTCCCAGAATGTTATGTATAGTTGGGAGTCAAATGAATGTAGCCCTTGGTTTGGCATCTTCTTAGTAATATGCTTTTAAGGTTTCTCTGTTTTTTCATGGCTTGATAGCTCATTTCTTGGAATGCTGAATAAATACTCCATTGTCTGGATGTCCCACAGTCTGCTTTTTTGTTCACCTGCTGAAGGGTTGGTTGCTCCCAAGTTTTGTATGAATAAAGTGGCTATAAAGATCTTTCTGCAGGTTTTTGTGTGGACATGTGTTCAGCTCCTTCAGGTAATTACCAGGGAGTATGATGGCTGAATCTTACAGTAAGAGTATGTTTAGTTTTGTAAGAAATTTCCAAATTGTCTTCCATTATGGCTATACCATTTTGTATTTCACTGACAATAAATGAGAGGACATGTCGCTCCATGTTCTCATCAGCATTTGGTGTTGTCAGTGTTCTGGATTTGGCCATTCTAATTATGTGTGTAGTGGTATCTCATTTTAATTTGCATCTCCCTGATATATGATATCAAGCATCTCTTCATATGCTTATTTTCCATTGTATATTTTCTTTGGTGAAGTGTCTAATGAGGTCTAGGTTAGGGATGCCTGGGTGTCTCAGCTGGTTAAGCATCTGTCTTCCATCTCAGGTTATGATCTCAGGGTCCTGGCATTTGGATTTAGCCCCTCATCAAGCTCCCTGCTCACAAATAAAGAAATAAAATCTTTAAAAAAAAAATAAAAGACTGGGGCACCTGGGTGGCTCAGTGGGTTAAAGCCTCTGCCTTCAGCTCCGGTCATGATCCTAGGGTCCTGGGATCGAGCCCTGCATCTGGATCTCTGCTTGGCGGGGGGCCTGCTTCCCTCTCTCTCTCTCTGCCTGCCTCTCTGCCTACTTGTGATCTCTGTCTGTCAAATAAATAAATAAAATCTTTAACGACAACAAAAAAAAAGGCTAAGAAACCTCATTTTTAATTGGGTTGTTTGCTTTTTTCTTAAGTTTTAAGAGTTCTTTGTGTATTTTGGATAATAGTTTGATTTTTTTTAAAGATTTTATTTATTTATTTGACAGAAATCACAAGTAAACAGAGGGGCAGGCAGAGAGAGTAGGGGAAGCAGCTCCCTGCTGAGCAGAGAGCCGGATGCGGGGCTCGATCCCAGGACCCTGAGACCATGACCTGAGCCGAAGGCAGAGGCTTAACCCACTGAGCCACCCAGGTGCCCTGGATAATAGTTTTTTACCAGATGTATCTTTTGCAAATATTTCTTCTAGTCCAGTTTATCAGTTATTTCTTTCATGGACACATATATATATATGTATATGTACATGTATATAATATTTTAGCATTCTAAAAGTATTTATGTATATATATATTATAAAGGTAAGTTGCACTTAATATACATACACACAAGAATACATGTTACCACTCTTGCAAATAAGTTATGAGTAAGGTTGAATATCTTTTCAAATATCTGGTTATTCCTTTTGTCACTTAGGTTTTTTGTCTTTTTCTTACTACTTTACAGGGTTCTTCAGTATTAGACCTTTATGTTGTGAATTGCAAAAATTTCTTTTTTTTCTTTCCTAGTTTGTTATTGTCTTTTGATCTTTTTAAAAAGACTTTACTTATTTGACAGAGAGAGACACAGTGAGAGAGGGAATGTAAGCGGGGGAGTGGGAGAGGAAGAAGCAGACTTTCCACAGAGCAGACTTTCCATAGGAGCCCGATGCAGGGTCCTGGGATCATGACCTACTCTGAAGGCAGATGCTTAACGACTGCGCCACCCAGGCACCCCATCTTTTGACTTTTTATTTATTTATTTATTTTTAAAAGATTTTTATTTATTTATTTGACAGAGATTACCAGTAGGCAGAGAGGCAGGCAGAGAGAGAGGAGGAGGTAGGCTCCCTGTTGAGCAGGGAGCCCAATGCGGGGCTCGATCCCAGGACCCTGGGATCATGATCCGAGCCGAAGGCAGAGGCTTTAACCCACTGAGCCACCCAGGCGCCCCTCTTTTGACTTTTTATAATGATTTTTATCATGCGGGAAATTTTTATTTTATGTATTCGAATTTGTCAGTCTTTTATGGCCTCTGGGTTTTGGTCATACTTTCTTACTCAGGTGATTTAAGCATTTTTAAGTTGTTATATTTAAATCTGAAATTTATTCTGGTGAGTAGTAATGAGATATGAATATGTAACCTTTTTTTTCCCCCTTGGATTACTACCCCATTATTCCAACATCAATTACTGATAGTTCTTGTCCCTACTAATTTGAGATGCAACTTTTATGACTTTATGATATTCTAGATTCCTTAATGTATCTGGTTCTACTTCTGGACTTTCTATTTTCTTTTCCATCAATATACAGTTTCAATTATTGTACTCATTAATATTTTATGTGTCTAGTTCCTCCTTATTACCTATTTATTTGTTTATTGTTTATTTTTACATATATATTTTAGAATTAGACTAGCTAAAAATAAATTCTTGACGTATTTTATAGATTATTTGGAAGAGAGTTGAATTCTTTATGATGTCTTACTATTTAAGACAACATTCTGCTTCCATTTTCTTTGTTTTTTTTTTTTTTCCTAATTTTCTTCAATACTGTTTAAAGTTCTCTTAACTTATTTTTCAGGTTTAATGAAGTATAATTGATAAGTAAAATTCTAAGATACTTAAAGTATAAATCATGATGATTTGATATATGTATAGGTTGTAAAGGGATTCACTCCATCTAATTAGTAAATCCTGGTAACACTTCAGTATATTTTTAAGTTGATTCCTGGGGAATTTGTCTTTTATTTATATATAATGGGGATTTTGTTCTTCAGTTACATTTTCTAATTTGATATGGTTTTATAAGATTACTGATTTCTCTCTTTCTTTTTACTAAACTACATTTACATTTACATTTTTTTTATCAAGCCACATTAATGAATTCTTTTATTTTAATACTTCCAATTAATTTTCTCCAGTTTTCCAAGTATATAATCATATTTTCTGTAAATAGTGACTATTTTATCTTCTTTGCAATTTTATGTAATATTTCCAATTTAAATGTAATAATAGTAAGATAGAAGAATCATATTTATTGTCCAGAATAGGACACTTTTGAGAATGAAGGTAATGGGGGGCATTATTAATAATTAAGTTGAAGCAACAGATATAAACTGAGATTGTCCTAGGCACATTGGGAAATAATGGTAATCATTGTCTTCTTTGAAATATTAATGGGAATGCTTCTAGGGTTTCTTCATAAAGCATGACAGTGGCTTTTGAAAATTATATATAAGTCATATCTGTAAATCTATAAATATATTAAATTATACAAGTTATATATTTATATGTAGATTATATAGTTGACTAATATATTAATTTTACATATAATTTTTTTGTCACGGTTGAGAAGAATCATTTTGTTCCCATTTTACTCAGATTTTTCATCAAGAATGAATATTAAACTATGGATATGAATATGATTTTTCACATTTTATTTTTTAATATGGTAACTACATTAAAAGATCCTAATACTGAATTATCCTTTTGTTCTTGGCTTTTTGGTTGTGTGTGTGTGCACACATGTAGAAGAATCCTATTTCCTATTAACATTTAGAATTCATTGTTAAAATATTCATATGTGAATGGTCTTGATCTCTTCATATTTTTGGTTAGAAAAAGTATATCCAGATTTGCTTTAGGATCAATGTACTTGTTTTATAAAAGGAATTTGTAGGGACACCTGGGTGGCTCAGTCAGTTATGTGTCAGCCTTTGGCTCAGGTCGTCATCCCAGGGTCCTGGGATTGAGTCCCGCATCGGGCTCTCTGCTCTGCAGGGAGCCTGCTTCCCTCTCACTCTTTCTGCCTGTCTCTCTGCCTACTTGTGATCTCTCTCCCAAATAAATAAATAAAATCTTTAAAAAAAATTAAAAAGAAAAAAGAGATACATTGATCCCAGTTTGTCTGACCACTGACCATTTGACCATTTGGTTAGACTGGTGATTACCAGGTCTCCATGATAAAGGCACATTTTTCTTTTGCAGTTAATAAGTAATCTGTGGGGTGATATTTGGAGGCAGTGTGACTATCTTGTTCCCCAACAACTTTTTGCTCAATGATTTTACCATCCATTTGGGTAGCTTTCAGGAATCAATTATTACATAGGAGTTACAAGATGGTGGTTTTAGAAACTCTTTCATTCTGTTTACATACAATTTTTAGCTGGTATTCTTTAAGAAAGAGCTTTTCCTTTCCCCCTCATCATCTTTGATTCTTTGTTTTCTTTTCTTTATTTGTTATAAACACCAGGTATGTCTACTGAAGCTGGCCCACGTGACTTACTATACTTTGAGACTTGTTGCTATAGGCACTCCTGTGTAAAAGGGCTGTTAAACCAAGAGAATTTTTGCTTTATGGCAGTTTGGTCATTTTTTTTATCATGAGATTATTCTTAAAATAAGAACTTTAATAGACTATAATTGTTATAAATTTAGGTAAAAAATTATACCACTTTGGATCTTTTTTTGATTAATTCTACTGAAACATAAGCTTTTCAGAAACTGGGGCAACTGTGTTAAGGAATTCCCATTTACACCAGGCAAGAAAGTAAACAGTAAGTGGAGAGTAGGGTAACAAACACTTACGGTATCAAAAAACAACCGTGAAAAGGATCTGTCTTAATGTGCTAGCCCATTGCAGTTTAACATATTGCTTACAACCTTCACAATAGAATTTGAGTGACTTCAGTTACACATTCCAGGAGACTGGCAGTCTGTTACAATCAGAGTCTGAACTTTAGAGCAGGCTAATTTACAGCGATGGGATGAAGAAAGTTGTGGATTTATATTACACACTCTCACCTGACACTGTATCTGATCCCTTACCTGCTGATTGACATCTTGAATGAGCTCTTTGAAGCAAGTTCCAGCTTAATTAAAACGTTTGCTTGGTTAGCAGTGATCTGTGAAAGCCTGTGATAAATATTGAATCAGGTTCACCTGCTGGTTGCTGTGAGTGGATAAACAGCTGCTTTGTGCAGTTTAATCATGAAACTGGCAGTAGAGTACTACTGTTTGAATTTTTTAAAAAGAATAGTTGAGAAGGTATAGCTATGTCACTTTTGCTATCTAACTAGAGTGTGTGCCTTATGTGAGATTTTGCACAACAGGCATTCAGTACCTGTTTAGATGGCTTGGACAACAGCAATTGGTTGATAAAGATTAACAATAAACCCTCTTTTTTATGTCTCAAAGATCATAGTATAATTCTACCTTCATTGGCTTTTTACTACTAGCTTTTTATGTGCATGGCATTCTGAAATTAAAAAGGGTAGTATTTTGGTTTTTTGCCAAGTTAAATGGTAGATGAAAATGAACTTACTAAGGCTTTGAGTTCCAACTTTTCCATAAATTTATTATGTATTTTATAACAACTTGAGGAACTCTTTTAGTTTTTTTTTTTTAATCTGTGAAATAGAGTTAGAAATAAGCAGTGGCAATAAACTGGGTGTTTTAGAATTATGTTAAAATTAAGTAATTAACAAACATAAAAGATAAATGAATTTACAAGCATTGGAGGAACCTTTGTAAAATTGCCTTCTTTGGACTATCAGCTTGTTTATTCCTTTACCAAATAAATGTGTCTGGCCAAGTTGGTTGTAATGAAAATGCTGTTTCCATTTGATTTTCATTATGAAATCAGATGTACATTTGGGAAGAAAGCCCTCACCCAGTAAGTCACAGTCTTCTTGAACACCTGAGGAAAGTTTGGACTGACTTTCTAGAAATGCACACAAAATTGTGTTTGTAGTTTCTGGGTGATCTCAAACCCTCTCTTCTGTAACAGTTCATGGATCCTAAATTAAAAACTTATTTCTTAATAAATGAGGTTGAAATATTTTGGTCAAGAGGTATTAAGATGAAAACTATTCTGTGTTAATAAGCAGCTGAGGAAGGGACTGTATTTGCTGTGCTCGATTTCTTTTGAATATTTAGCATTTTTCAGGTATATTGTCCATTACAATTCTTAGCTCTTAGTAGATTATTTACTACAGTGGGGGTTCCTAATTCTGTACCTAAAGTTTTATAGTTTCATTCCTATCATCAGTTTGTTTGGAATTTTAGGGGCAGAAAAAAATTTAAGTTATACTCGGTCTGCTCAACCTTGTTTTTTTTGATGTTTATCTACTTTGATACATGTTTTTTAAAATAAAAACTTTTTTTCATTACATCTTCATTACAGATAATATTCTATTGATTAAAAAACCCCACAATTTATTTATCCATTCTTTTTTTGATACACTTAGCTTGTTTTCCTCACTATTTAAACAATGCTGCAAAGAATATCGCTATTGTATCTGTTTAATGTGCAAGAGTTTCTCTACTATTTATACTTAACAATGTCATGCTGGGTCAGAGTGTCTATGTATCTTTGATTCACTAGATCACCAGTTTGCTCTACAAAGTGGATGTGCTACTTTATATTTGGGTCAGCAGTGTGTGAGAGTTGCTTCAAATCTTCTCGAACACCCTATCTGATGGATGGGAAATGGAATCGAATTACGGTTTTAATTTGCATTTTCCTAATTAGTAATGAGGTTAACATTAAACTATATATCTTTTCTGATGTTTATTGACCTTTCAGCTTTTGTCTTCTGTGATTCTTTTGTTCTTGATCATCTTTTGGATTTGTCTTTTAAAATGAATTTTTGGAATTTTTCATATGTTACAGATACTGGTCCTTGGTTATATGCAGAGCAGATACTCTTTCTTAGTCTGTGCTGCCTTTTTCTTTTCTTTTTTTAATAAAGGGAAGTGCAGTTTTAAATAGAAATTTTACACCCTAATGAGATTGTGTCTTCAGTCATTGTGTTTTTGGCGTATTGTTTAAGAAATCCTTTCCCACATTGGGATCATAAAGATATTTTCCTGTACAGAGTCAGAGACCTTATTTACTACAAAACACAAAATATTTACTCTTTGGCCCTTTACAGAAAAAGTTTGTTGATGTATGCTTTAAGGAGTCTCTTAATTGAGAGGTGTTTCCCGCCCCCCCTCCTTGAGGAACATAATGTAAATCCTGTTAGAAAATATTTGACTTAAAGTCAACTAATAAATTAAAATGTTTTTTTTTAATCTGAATTTTATGCCTTACCCTTAGGAATATGTTATAATTGCATTTGGTAAATAATGTAATTGAGTACTAACTTTAAACAATTCTGTAATTCATGATTGAAACTGGTAGTGATAAGCTCGAAAACCTGTGCTTTGTAGAACAATTAAAGAATGAAGCATTGTCAGTGAGATGAGGTAACCCCTGTCATTATCTTCTAGTTGGCTTGATATATCAGGAATTCTAATATTTCTTGAATGAATGAGATAGAACATATAACGTGTTTAGCACAGGGACAGCCTTAATAAATGTTTATTATTATCAATAATGAATATATCAGGATATGTATTTGTTGCGTACAACTATAAAGTGGCCCAAATATTAGCATAACAAGATGATTTTTCTTTTTGGCCTTGAAAATAACAGGTTGCCCTGTACTTTTTCCTTTACAAGCTAACGTTTTTATTTTGAAGTAACTTTTTGATATGTGAAGAACTTCAAATTAGCACATCAATTATGCATCTATTGGATAACAACAGTGTTGTATATGTACAGTACTTGGCTTGGTGACATAAGTCACGGTCCATCAATTAAAAAAATTTTAAGTTATAGTCATATGCAAAATACCATGTTTAATGAATGAGTTATATAAAGAAATATAAGACATAGTTTATGTCCTCAAGGAATTTACAGTGTGGTTGAAAGACAATACAGATATGGAAAGTTTCAGAAAAGTATGTAATTATTTTATGGACCTAGTTTTCCCTTTATTTCCTACAAAACTTCTTTTTAGTCTTTTTTCCTCTCTTTTATATACTTATTTTTTGCATCAATATACCCTTTTATGTCTGTGTTTAGAATCTAATTCATAGCCTTCTTTTAGAAGGTTACCTGATTTTTGAATTAGCAAAATAACTTCTCTGAAAATACAATAGTTCATAGCTTTCTTTTATTATTTTCCATTTTTAAAATGTATTTAGTCACTGTGCTCATTTTTATTTTTCAACTATTTAACTATAGTTTTTTTTTAAGAGTTTTGTTTATTTATTTAACAGAGATCACAAGTAGGCAGAGAGGCGGGCAGAAAGCCCGATGCAGGACTTGATCCCAGGACTCTGGGCTCATGACCTAAGCCGAAGGCAGAGGCTTTAACTGACTTAGCTACCCACATGCCCAACCATAGTTATTTCTCTCTCTATATATATATTTTAAAGATTTTATTTATTTATTTGACAGAGATTACAAGTAGGCAGAGGCACGCAGGGAGAGAGGGGGAGGCAGGCTCCCTGCTGAGCAAAGAGCCTGATTCGGGACTCGCTCCCAGGACCCTGAGGTTGTGACCTGAGCCGAAGGCAGAGGCTTTAACCCACTGAGACACCCAGGTGACCCTCTTAATATATTTTTTAACGGTTTTATTTATTTAAGAGAGTACAAGCAGGGTGAGGGACAGAGGGAGAAGCAGACTCCCTGCTGAGCAGGGAGCCCAATGCAGGGCTGAATTCCCAGACTTCAGGATCATGATCTGAACTGAAGGCAGATGCTTAACTAACTGAGCCATCTAGGTGCCCCTAGGCATAGAAGTGTTTTTTGTTTTTTTTTTTAAAGATTTTATTTATTTGTCAGAGAGAGTGAGCGAGAGCGAGTACAGGCAGACAGAGTGGAAGGCAGAGTCAGAGGGAGAAGCAGGCTCCCTGCGGAGCAAGGAGCCCGATGTGGGACTCGATCCCAGGACGCTGGGATCATGACCTGAGCCGAAGGCAGCTGCCCAACCAACTGAGCCACCCAGGCGTCCCGGCATAGAAGTTTTTATGTTGTTTTTGTGGGGAAAGGTTGGAGAAATTTATGAAACTTAAGACCTTGAAATTATATCTTCTTACTTGAACTTACAGCTTTGTGAAAGTGACAAGGACTCAGAATTTGGTCTTTCAAGATCAAATCTTATAATCTTTCTTCATTCTTTAAAAAAAAATTAGATATAGGGGCACCTGGGTGGCTCAGTGGGTTAAGCCGCTGCCTTCGGCTCAGGTCATGATCTCAGAGTCCTGGGATAGAGTCCCGCATCGGGCTCTCTGCTGAGCAGAGAGCCTGCTTCCCTCTCTCTCTCTCTGCCTGCCTCTCCATCTACTTGTGATTTCTTTCTGTCAAATAAATAAATAAAATCTTAAAAAAAATTAGATATATATTTCTATATTGTAGGACAAGAGAGAATAGAAATTGTTAGACATGAAGGAAATTTTCTAAAATCCATGATTACTGACCCTCTAAGAACAGTTTTGACTATCATAGATTTGAAATGTATTTTTTTTTAAGATTTTATTTATTTATTTGACAGACAGATATCACAAGTAGGCAGAGAGAGAGAGAGGAGGAAGCAGGCTCCCCGCTGAGCAGAGAGCCCGATGTGGGACTCAATCCCGGGACCCCCGAGATCATGACCCGAGCCGAAGGCAACGGCTCAACCCACTGAGCCACCCAGGCGCCCTGAAATGTATTTTTTTAAAAGATTTTATTTATTTATTTGACAGACGGAGATCACAAGTAGGAAGAGTAGCAGGCAGAGAGAGAGGAGAAAGTAGGGTCCCTGCTGAGCAGAGAGCCTGATGCAGGGCTCGATCCCAGGACCCTGGGATCATGACCTGAGCCGAAGGCAGAGGCTTTAACCTGCTGAGCCACCCAGGTGCCCCTGAAATGTATTTTTAAACAATTGACTCCTACATGTGGAAAAAATATAGCTGTCACACCCACATGCATCTCTTGCATTTCTTCATAGGTATGTAGGCTCCATGCCCAACGTGGGGCTTGAACTCATGACCCTGAGATCAAGAGTCACTTGCTCCACTGATTGAGCCAGCTATGTGCCCCTGTAGTTTTGTTTGTTTATTTGTTTTTTTTTTTTTTACTCCTTAAGTAATAATGGAATTTTGGTGTTATTTGGGTTGGGTTTTCTTGTCTTTTGTTGAAGTAAAAGGACTCTAGACAGTTTCTAACTATAGGAGAAGAAGCCATCTCTTAAAGGACTGCTCTGCCACTTTCAGGTCTTATAGGTTTTAGATTATAGGTTATAGATTTTAGATTATAGGTTTTAGGGAGCCTATATGTTTTATCTTTCTTGACATTCAGATATGTCGGATGAAAATGAATACTTTTTAATTTATTCTCCTCTTCCTCATGCAATCTCTATAAGATCAAAGGTCAAAAGCAAAAGGAAAATATATCTTTGAAAGATAAACCTAATAGCTTGTTAGCAGGAGAAATACTTAATTAAAGGTACAAAATTATTTAATTTTGTTCATTTATTGTTTAAAGACGGCTAGGTCAAAGTGTTTCAGAGAGTCCATTAAGTGTTAGCCTATTAATTGGATTGGAGGATATTAGGACTTCTGTCTTGGCTGTTTTCAGTATTCTTTCTCTAGTTTTCTTTCAGAATTGAAAATAAGTGATTTTTTTGTTCTGTTTTTTAAAGATTTCATTTATTAACTTGACAGACAGAGATCACAAGTAGGCAGAGAGGCAGGCAGAGAGAGAGGAAGGGTAGCAGGCTCCCTGTTGAGCAGAGATCCTGATGCAGGGCTCGACTCCAGGACCCTGGGATCATGACCAGAGCCGAAGGCAGAGACTTTAACCCACTGAGCTGTCCAGGCGCCCCTGAAAATAAGTGATTTTGGTGCAAATAATTCCAAATGTCTTTTTGAAGCCTCTCTTCTCTTGCCACATTCAGTTTTTTTCTATATTAAGTGATTGTACCAAATCCTTTAAATAGAACTTCAGTAGACAATCGCACCTGAAGAAATAATTTTTTAATATTGCAAAGGAAAAAGAATCAACGTTCTTTCTTAATTTCCATCTTCTACAATACTTGCCTAAACAACCACTAGAAAACCATGTTCTTAGAAGATATAATTGCTTCAGACCACTGTAAGACATAATGAACAAAAACATGTTTGATATAGAATTAACCATAGCTTATAGTTTTATCAGTTATGGAGTGAAAACCAGATTTAAAGTACCTAAATAAAGCTGCTATAATGGGAAAAGTTTTCTGAAATTAGTTCTCGATCTTTTATTTTTGTTAGTTATAGCTACTATCATAACATTTTAAGATAGGGAGATCCTTTTTTAAAATTACTAATGCCAAATTCATCCCTTTTAAAAGTAAAAAAAAAAGTTTTAATATAAAACAGCATTATAAAACTGTATAATAGCATCCCTTTTTATTTGAAAAAAGTTATATAGGAGATATATATGTATGAGGGTCTGTAGGTTATATATTACATTATTTGTCATAGGTGGTTGACTCATTTTGTTTATTTCAATATTGTTTGGACTTTTGGTTAGAAAAAAGTGGAATTAAAATGAAAGGTTTAGGTGGTAAAGCTTTAAGTGGAATTGATGTTGAAAGTGTTTCATCAAAAGGGAGGTTTTTGAAGCCTTGAGAGAAGACCACTTTATTAGATTACTTTTATGCTTGGATATAATATATCCATATAGTATATAGCATTCCAATATTCAACTTAATATTCAGTATTTAATTTATCATATCATAGGGAAGAGAAATAGTATAATTGAGTGAAAAGATTAAAAGTATTGAAAAGTAAACTAATTCTGCTACCTAGAGTTATTTTACCTCATTTACTAGGTTAATTAATTAATGTGATCATTGCAAAGGCCAAAAAAATTGAGTCAGAAATATCATGATATAATTTGCATTCCATTTTCTGTATGACCATAAATTGTTAAATATTGCAACATATGTAACATAAACCACATGTCAGCTGTTTCCTGCCTCGCTGTTGACAAGAGCTCCATTCATAACTCTTCTTTTTATCCTTTCAGTGAATAAGTAATTATTCAATATAGAAGGCAGGATATTTGGAACTGGCTATTTAATGTGGCAGCACTCTGTAATGAAATCTGCTGCTACTGGCAACTTGAGAGGGGAATGTAACAATTCCAGCATGACTGTAACTTTATCTGCTTTGACTGACTGTTTATTTGGCACATCAGTGAACCTTTTATCCCAGTGAGTGACAGCTCCAGAAGGGTCACATTTACATCCATTCTATCATGTATTGTAATATTTAATGGCGGACAAGGTTGAGCGAGACTGGGAGTAATTTGAACTTGCTTTTCTACCGAGTTGAGGCTAAAAGACAGCTTGATCCCCAGTGTTGTGGTGTAACATGCTATGACTTAGCATTTGTTTATGAAGGCTACTCTTACTGATTATAATTAAAAAAAAAGTCTTCAGTTAAATGGTGTATTTGTTCAGTTGAACAAATTCTCTTAAGCTACTGTGCTATTTAGCTTTTTTTCCCCATCAGTGACCCCTTCAGTAACTATTTCACAGTATTTCTCTTAAATGAGACTGCATTTTGTCTCATTTGTATAGTAATTGAGATTGAGGAGAGAGTAGTTATTAAGAACTCATGGTTCTAATGGATAGCATTAAATAGAATAGTCTTAAGAACTCATGGTTCTAATGTATAGCATTAGATTTTTTATTTTATTTTTGAGTTGGGAAACAGAAGAGGAAAATCAGGTAAATTACAGACTATGTTCCTGCTGTTCCATATGTTGTGTTTAAGGAGACATTTATCTAATTATTTTAATTATGGAACTGAATTATGAGTAAAATTGTTCAGAAAAAGCTGTCATGAAAAATTATACTGATGGATTTGAATTCCATGACAGGTAATCAAATTTCAGATGTACTTGTTCCAGACAAACAACCTGCCTTTATTAATACATATTAATAATTTGCATCCATTTGCATCCCTATGGTAGATAATATTTTTCTTATATTTAATGATATTTTAGATTTGACTTGATATTTCTATTTTTTGCAAGCTATATTTAAAATGCTCTTTAAAATGTTGGTACAGAATATTTGAATGGGCTATGCTGTGAACAAAAATAACATTATCAACTCTAAACTGTAGTATTACGAGTTTACTTGAAGCCTAAGCAAAAATGAAAATTGTCCTCCATTGTATCTTATTTTTATAATTAGAATTAAAACCTCTTAGAACATTTAGAATTTGAGTGTTGGAATGATATGTTAGAAAGCCATGCAAATGTGGAAACGTTGTTTATAACTTTGAAGAGTGCAAGAAAACCAATTTGAAATGGAATTTGTATTTTTTTTTTCTTTAATGGCAAGTTTTAGATGATGTAATATCTTGACATTTCTCTTTGGTAGTTGTGTTTTATTACTTATAGGTTCTGATTTTGTGAGAGGTTTAATAACATTTTTTGTGGCATGCCAGACATAAATTGTTTTTTCTTTCCTTTGTTACAGACCCCTGGTCACTGTTCCAGGTGTTGTTGTTCTACTAAACAAGGAAGTAGTCAAGATTCCTCAAATGCCACTAAGAAGGATCATGGGGGGAAGTCCAAGATACCCAAAATATATTTTGGGACACGCACACACAAACAGATAGCTCAGATTACTAGAGAACTCCGGAGGACAGCGTACTCAGGGGTCCCAATGACTATTCTCTCCAGCAGGGATCATACTTGTGTCCATCCTGAAGTAATAGGTAACTTCAACAGAAATGAAAAGTGCATGGAATTGCTGGATGGAAAAAATGTGAGTAAAGTTATTTTGTTTTAGAGAAAAAAATAAGGCTGAAAAGATTCAATTTGCTCAATTTTCTACACATTCATTTTCTGTTTTAAATGTGTATTTCCTGTGATAATCAAATAACTTACAAAAATCAAATTAATTGCTAGTATTGCTATTTTTTGAAAAGTAACTTTACCATAAAATCTTTCTACATCAAAAACTGATGACGTACTGTATAGTGACTAATATAACATAATGAAAAAAAGAAAATCGTAAGTTTAAAATGACAGGTTTTGGTTTGAAAGCTTTGGGATATTTAATTCCTTGAAATTAATTCCCATTTTAGTCAGATACCTTCTTACCTCATTGAAATCCCACTACCAAAAATAGTCAGATATGGATGATGTCATAGGAGGAGATAAAGTATTTAAATAAGTTAGTCAAATTTGATCTAATTAATATATTTTATATGTTTTAAAACTTAATTAAAAGATAGTTTATTTAGGGTCTCTTTCTGAGTAAATTTTTAAAAGCTTTTTAGTTAAATGAGAAATATAATTATTATCCTATCTTGTAATTTTGATTAGTATAAACTTCTCTTTCAAAAAAAGTTATATGAAATTATTAACTTTAAAGATACGTCATTGGTGGTTTTAAAGTATTCCAGGGAAATCTTGAATATGAATTTGGTCAAGGTAGAAATTGAGAAGTCTTTCTTAGTAAATACACAATTTTTTTGATGGTATTAGTTTGGTAGTCTGTACATTTAATAACTTGTTTAGTCTGAAACTGGCTACAAGTCTGGAATACACTCAGAATTTATTCATGAATAATAAATTGATAGTCTGTGAAATGATCAGTGACAAATTAATATATTCTGAAAGTTCTTTCACTAGTATTTTGTCGAACAGAGTTGGTTCTAGAGTTGGTTCTCATGGTCTCAAAAGATCATGAGCCATAGCCCCTAGAGTTTCATTTAATTGGTATATCACTTTCTACCCATGTAATGTGAATAAGTTATTTTGTATTATGCATTTCTTTCTCCTTGGTTATAAATACTTGAAGATACCTGCTTTTAGTTATTTGTCTGGACCTAATTCTGCCTCAGAATGCTTAGCTCATAGCCAAACACGAACACTCTTTTTCTTGTTCTCAAGTCCTTAGGGTAATTTGGTATTGTAATGATGGCCAATTACAAAGTCACTGTAGGTGTCTGTGTTTACTATGGCTGAATTACCAAAGCGAAATGATAAATAGATAACTGGCAGTTTGGGTAAAAAGGAGTTTGAAGTGTGATAACACTTCAATTGACAGTCTCCCCTCAGGATTGTGTTACACTGCTAAAATGGATGAGCCATTCTGGTTTTGCTATCATTCTTCACAGGAGTGTCGTTCTGAGTGCCCTTAAAGTGTAAACTTTCTGATTTTTTGGCTTGATCCAAAGGCACATGTGTTTTTGTTCACTGTTTCTTTTACGAAAGTGCTCCTATACTGGAAAAGCAATGCATTTATTTGCTGAAAGTTAATTTTTGTTTCAATTAAGAAAAAATAATTAACTAGCACCAGAAATAATTCTACAAAATTATTTTAGGTATGGAAAAATATGTTTTTTTGTGAAGATGAGATTTAATGGTTAATAATCAGGCTCTCATTATTTTAATGTTGGGTCACATTTTATAGATGTGTCCATATGTACATATCTATAGAAGAAGAATAAATGAAATACATCAAAATGTTACTAGTACATTCTTTCTGTTATAGAATTATAGATAATTTAGTAGAATTTTTGTACTCCTTTGTATCTTCTAGATATTTTATAGTGAACACTCTTTATAGTTTTCCCTAAGACATTCCTCTCTCCCTTTCTCCTTTCTTCCTTTTTTTTTTTACTTACTTATATTTGATTAAGTAATACAGTCTCATGGCTCAAACTGAAAATATACAGAATTGTTTATAGAGAAAAATCTCTCTCACTGCTGTCCTAAAGTCACTTAAGTATCATCTTTGAAAGCAACCAGTGATACCATTGTTCTTTTGTATCTTTCAAGAAATATTTTTGCCTAATATCACTTTATAGTCAAAGCAAAGGCAAAACAAGCACAATTAAAAACTTTTTTCAGGTTAATTTGGGGTATCTAGAGCTATACTGATCTGGAGCTCTGTCTGAGTCAACTAATAGAGTTTCTTTAAAATGGTTGTGATTATGGATACAGTATAATTTCTCTCCTGTAAAATCTTTGTGGTTTTAATGATGTTCTGAAAAAACTGAGATAAACTTGTTTTATTCTTTTGTTCCAGCATAGATTCACATTTCAGTAATGCCTGTTTATTTTTAGGGCAAATCCTGCTATTTTTATCATGGTGTACATAAAATTAGTGATCAAAACACATTACAAACTCTTCAAGGGATGTGCAAAGCCTGGGATATAGAAGAACTTGTCAGTTTGGGGAAAAAACTAAAGGCATGTCCGTATTACACAGCACGAGAACTAATAGAAGATGCTCACATAATATTTTGTCCTTACAACTATCTTCTAGATGCACAAATAAGGGAAAGTGTGAGTAACTGTGTGAAAATTAGAACTTTTCTCCTATGTATTGGAATATGAATGATCAATGTGAAAGCTTTTATATGTTTTACTTTTTATTTTATTTTTTTTTTGCTTTATATTTAATTTATGTAAATGTGTAAGCAGATTAGAGTACTGAAAACATATACTGAAATGTATTAAAAACTGAATTTTAGATCTTAACATTTTAATGTCTAAAGTAATTAATACTTTTGAAGATCTAGTAATTTATACTTTTAAAGAGCTAGTACTGAGTGGGATTCTTTTTTTTTTTTTTTAATATTTTGTTTATTTATTTGACAGAGAGAGAGAGAGAGAGAACAAGTAGGCAGAGTGGCAGATGGAGGGAGAGGGAGAAGCAGGCTCTCTACTGAGCAGGGAGTCTGAAGCGGGGCTCAAGCCCAGGACCCTAGGATCATGACCTGAGCCAAAGGCAGCTACTTTAACCAACTGAGCCACCCAGGTGCCCCACAGAGTGGGATTCTGATGGGGTTTTTTAGCCTATAATAATGACATTTTGGGCTTGACAGTGTTTTGTTGTGGTCATTTATCTTGTGCACTGTAGTATGCTAAGCAGCATCTGGTTTTATCCACTAGACACTGGTAGCACCCTTAACAGCTGTCACAATAAAAAATGTCTCCAGACGTTGCCAAATATAACCTGGGGACAAAATTACTTCTAGTTGAGACCCAGTAATAAGTATCATTCCTTCTATTTATGAATGGTCAGAATTATTTTAAAACATTCATCTGAAAAATCTATAGTTTGAAGAACTTTGGGGGGAGAATATGTATACTATGTAAATTACGCTTTGTGAGATTTTAAGAAATGAAGTTTGGATATCGTATCTGTGTTTATTTGCACAGTTCTTCTTAGAACCATCCAGTTGTTGTAGCGTAAGAGAAAAAGTGAATTACTTTGGGGAAGCCTGGGTGGCTCATTCTGTTAGGCATCTGACTTTTTTTTTTCTTTTAAAGATTTTATTTATTTATCTGACAGACAGAGATCACAAATAGCAGAGAGAGAGGAAGGGAAGCAGGCTCCCTGCTGAGCAGAGATCCCAATGCGGGGCTCGATCCCAGGACCCTGTGATCATGACCTGAGCTGAAGGTTTAACCCACTGAACCACCCAGGTACCCTAGGCATCTGACTCTTGATCTCCGCTCAGGTCTTGATCCCAAGGTCATGAGTTTGGGCCCCACTTTGGGTTCCCCACTGGGTATGGAGCTTTCTTTAAAAAAAAAAAAAGAATAATTTCATATATTCACCTGTTATTCTTCTCTCTAGATCTGACTGCACAGCTCTCATTAGCTTTCTATTTAAACTTAATTGGCATTATTATGTTTAATATTCCTGCTGTCCTCTTATTTGGTTTCCTCTTGGCTAGTTCCCTTTCATTTGAGCCACTATACATATCAATGCCAGGTCAGTCTTCCTAATATTACATTCATTACATCTTTCTTCTGCTTGAAAATATATTGCACTCTTGGCTCATGAGTTAAAGTCCATATCTCTTATTTTACTTAATTTTTAAAAATTTTTAAAAAATTGATTTCAATTAATAAACCTATAGTGTATTATTAGTTTCAGAGGTAGGTTTCATTGATTCATCAGTCTTATGTAATACCTAGTGCTTGTTACATCATGTGCTGTCCTTAAGGTCCATCAACCAGTTATCCCATCCCCCCAATTCCCCTGCCCTCCAGCAACCCTCAGTTTGTTTCCCATGACTAAGAGTCTCTTACGGTTTGTCTCCCTTCATCTTGTTTTATTTTTCCCTCCCTTCCCACATGATCCTCTGTTTGGTCTCTTAAATTCCATGTATGAATGAGATCATATGATAATTGTCTTTCTCTGATTGACTTATTTTGCTTAGCATAATACCCTCTAGTTCCATCGTGTCATTGCAGATGGCAAGATTTCATTCTTTTTGATGGCTGAGTAGCATTCCATTTTACACACACACACACACTCACACACATACACACCCCACATCTTTATCCATTCATCTGTTGATTCAAGTCGTTTTCTCTTGCTTACTCTCATGATCCTCAATAGTCTGGCTTGAATCTGCCATCCACTACAAACTCCCAACTTGGCCCCTTCAAAAATTACCTCATAGTCCCCTGAGGATACCTCGTTCCTAACTCTATCTCTGCTTTTGATGATGCCTGTATTGAAATGCCTGACTTCCTTTGCTATCCAAATCCAAATTCTACTCACTATTTATTTATTTACTTATTTATGGGAGAGAGGGGTGGAGGACAGTAGGAGAGGAAGAGAGAATCTTAAGCAGGCTCCATGCCCAGTGGGAGCCTGATGTGGGGCTTGATCTCACAAGCCTGGGTTCATGACCTTAGCTGAAATGAAGAGTTGGACACTTAACCAGCTAAGCCACCCAGGCACCCCTTAACTCATCTTTTGAACCCCAATATATTTCTTATTCTTCCATGGTTCTTTTTCAGTCATTGTCAACTCTATGTATTTTTTCCTCAGAATAACTCACTGGCAATTACTTTGTAACATTTCTTCATATAAGCCAGGACTCTTTCAATTGCAAATGACAGAAACCCAGCTTCAATAGAGCTTAAAGAAAAAAATACTTGACGAATTTCATTGTGAAGTCTTTATTTTCAGGCTGTTTCTTTCCCATGGGAACAAAGATAACCTCAAGCAGCTACCTAACCTGGAAAAAAAGACCATGATCTTAAATTTACTACCCAGATTTCTCTGATTGGCCTACATTGAAACTCATTTCCATTCTTGAACCTGTGATTGTAGAGGGATGGAATACTTTATTTAATTGACAAACCTGGGTTCTGAGTCTGTGTTGTGAGAGTGGTGATGTCCCTTGATTAACAGTTCTATCCACGTCACATGTAGCTGGGGAAGAATAATTCTCAAAATGAAGGGACAAAATGTAGGAACAACATAAATGAAATAGATACATGCTGTATTTTATGTTGAGAGTCTTTTGAATCCTGTATAATTATTTTAGTTTTAAAGTTCTTTTGTTTGCACCCCCACTTTTTTGTTGTTGTTGATTTCTGAACATTTATTTTGAATACATTTATCTTTTTTTTTTTTAAAGATTTTATTTATTTGACAGACAGCGATCACAAGTAGACAGACGGGCAGAGAAAGAGGAGGAAGCAGGCTCCCTGAGGAGCAGAGAGCCCGATGCGGGGCTCGATCCCAGAACCCTGGAATCATGACCTGAGCCAAAGGCAGAGGCCTTAACCCACTGAGCCACCCAGGCGCCCCTGAATACATTTATCTTATTAATTTTTAATAATTTTTCAGTTTGTCATCTTGGGTTTTTAGGTAGATGATCATGTCACCTTGTTTGCCCCCATTTAACATTATGCTGGAGATTGTATAGTGTGATTTTTATACACTTTGATGTGGCCAGCTATACCTTAATCCAGCCAGACTTACTTAAAAGGTATTTTGGTTGATAGGTTTGCAAAATATTTTGAGAGTGAAAAATGAGAAACTGTAATGTTGAGCTGATATTTGTTAGCTTTAGTGTTTTAAAAGTTTTAAGACCTAGAATCAGTTACTTATATAATTATCCTTGCCATTTTGCCTGTAGTATGAAATTTTAAATGAAAATATCTTGCCTACTGCTGTTAAGTCCATTTTCCTGAATGTTTTACAGGAAATTTTTTTTTGTCTTACAGATGGATATCAATCTCAAAGAACAGATTGTCATTTTAGATGAAGCTCATAACATTGAAGAGTGTGCTCGGGAATCAGCAAGTTACAGTGTAACAGAAGTTCAGCTTCGGTTTGCTAGAGATGAACTAGATAGTATGGTCAACAATAATATAAGGAAGAAAGACCATGAACCCCTACGAGCTGTGTGCTATAGCCTAATTAAGTAAGAACATTTTCTTAACAGTGTCATTTTTGCTGCCTTTGTATTAAAAACATGCTTTATTATGCCGCAATATTTTAATTAGTAAACTTTGATCAGGCAACTTGGGAAATGGATTATTCCTTGTCTGTTAAACTTTTAGAAATAGGCCAGTCCAAACTTCTCTCTTGTTCAAAGAATATAATAAACATTCAATTTTTAAATTGATAATTGTGAATCATTTCTAATTTAAGAGAATAATTTAACAGCCCCATGTATGATGTATATAGGACATTGGACTAAACATAAACTGAAGGGGATTTTAAGTAACATATTTAAAAGTTTTGGATTATAGCTTTAATTTATTGCTTTATCTTTCAGTTTGAGTAGGACTCTGGTTTGATGAGTTTTATTTTAGTTAACCAAGATCTCAATACTTTACTAGATTTAGTAATAGTTTTAATAAAGTTTACATTGAATTCCATTTTATTAGACATTAGGTTGTTGATCTAGAATCTCTTTATCTTAGATCTTGATCCTACGACCTATTCCACTTACTACAGTATTTTTCTGTTCTTTCCATTTTCTTAAAAATTTTTTGAATGTTATATAGTCACATGTTTGAACATAAAAGGTATACAAATTTATGTTGTAAAAACTCCTTTCCACCCCATCTGCTTAGTTCCTCTCTTCCTGAACAAGTGTATCATTCGGTGTGTATTTACAAGCAAATTTCATGCATATATGAGCCAATATAGATACTTTTCCCTATTCCTCCTTTTTACCCAATGATGGCATATTGTACTTTCATTTTTTTGTCTTCTCCATTTTTTTCTGTAATATTTATTTTAGAGAGAGTGTGTTTACAGGTGAGGGGAAGAACAGAAGGATGGGGAGAGAGAAAAAATCTCTAGCAGACTCCCTGCTGAGCATATAAGGCTTGATTTCACAACCCTGAGATTATGACCTAAGCCAAAATCAAGAATCAGATGCAACTGACTTAGCCACCCAGACACCCCATTGTCATCTTTATTTTAAGCATAAAAATGTTATTTTTAAAGCCATTTTATTGAAGTATGATTGACATACACAAAGCTGTAAATATTTAATGTATATACAGCTTGATGAGTTTGCAGGGAGCCTGATGTGGGGCTCAATCCCAGGACCCTGGATTATGACCTGAGCTGAAGGCAGACACTTAATGACTGAGCCACTTTGGTGCCCCATCCAGTGTAGTTTTTGCTTACATTTCTCTTAATATGATTGGTATTAAGCATTTTTAAAAAATGATTTATTTGTTTTGGAGAGAGAGAGACGAGGTTGGAGGGTGAGGAGAGGCAGAAAGAAAGGGAGACAGGTCCCAAGCAGATTCAGCACTGAGCATAGAGCCAAGCGTGGGGGTCAATCTCACAACCCTGAGATCACTACCTGAGCCAAAACCAAGAGAAGGATACTTGACCTACTGGGCCACCCAAGCACCCCAATATTAAGTATTTTTAAAGGCCATTTATATTTCCTTTTCTGTCGATTGTTGACATCTCTGTCCTTTTTTGGTTTTGTTATGGTTCTTATTGATTTGTAGAAGCTCTTTGCATATTAACCCTTTGCCTATCTATTATAGAAGTTGCAAATACATTCCCCTTATTTTGCCATGGGATACATCTTTCCTTGTGGTATTTTTGTCATGTAGCAGTTTGTCATTTTTATTTCACAGTAGAATTTGTGGAAAGAGTTGCCTATAGTTGTTAATTCTGTTTTCTCACTTCCTAATCTTTCCTCAGTTGGGTTGTCTGCAGAATTCTACTAAAACTGTTCTTATCAAGGTCACCAGTTATCCCTGTGTTCCAATCCAAAGGTTAATTTTCTGTTATCTTACTCAGCCTTTCAGCAGTGTCATTTGGGTATTGTGGACTACCATCTCTATGAATAGTGGTTTTGGCTTAACTTCTGTGAAACAATGGAAAATATATGCACATTGCTCTCTGTCCCCAGTTTCTGATACAGAAGTTCTAAAACCTTTGTAATTTCCTAAGTGATACGAGTACTAAGAGCATGTTTGACTCCAGTTCCTGACAGAACTCCTAAATCCTTTGGGATTTCCTGGGTGCTAGGACTGTCTTTTTTTCTAATGAGGTCGTGTTTGGTGGGCTTCTGGGTGGGGGGTGTTCACTAGAAACACTAAACCATGATTAGTAGCTTAGAACTTTCAGCCCCATTTCCCTCTGGAAAGGGGAGAGGGGGTGCAGATTGAGTTGATAATAGATCATGCCTATGTGATAAAGCCAGGTTTCAGAGAGCTTCCAGATTGGTGAACACATTTATGTTCTTGGAGCATCCTACCTTTCGAGGTATAGAAGCTTCTGTGCTCAGACCCTTCCAGACCTCTCTCCATTTATCTCTTCATCTGGCTCTTTATCTGTATCCTTTATTATATTAAAAACTGGTAAACAGGTATTTCCTGGAGTTCTGAGGATTGTTCTAGTAAATGATCAAATCTGAGGAGGTGTCCTGGGAATCTCTGATTTATAATTGCTTGGTCAGAAGCACAGAGGACAACTGGGACTTGAACGCTGACATCAGAGGTGAAGAGGCGGGGAGGGCAGTCTTGTGATACTGAATGCTTTGCCTGTAGAGTCTGTGCTAACTCCAGTAAGTGTCAGCATTGAACTGAATTCTAGGACACCCAGCTAGTGTTTTGGAGAATTGCTTAGTGTAAGGAAAAAAAAAAACCCACTTAAATTTAGTGACCAAATATGTCAGAAGTGAAGTAGTGAGACAAGAGGAGACATAGAGGAGTACTTTTTCCTAGACAGCCTCTATGAGACCTTCTGGTTTTACTCTTCCTCACAGTTCATTTTTTCTCAATTTCTTTTGATAGTTCTTATTCTGTTTGAAGTCTAAAGGTTGAAGTGCCTCAGGACTTGGTCCTGAGACCTCATTTCTTCTCTATCTCTGTACTTTGCCTTAATTATATAACTGAGTACCATAGTAGTACTAGTAAGGCCTGAATCTGTGCCTCACCCAATCAGTAATAAATCTAGATTCTAGTCTGTCTCTGGAATGCTATTTTCATATATCCAACTGTACTTTATAATCTGTTTGGGTTTTAATTTCAACTTTACAAAACAAACTCCTTCCCTTCCCTTACCTATTCCCCCCAAATGGCCAGTCTTCTTATCTAAGCAAACAGTACCAGCCAGTTCCTCAAATAAAAAATGTTACCCTTAATTACCCTCACCTAAAAAATGTTGCCCTCACCTCATCCAACTCATCATTAAATTTAATAAATGCCACCTGTACAATATATCCCAAATCCTTCAATCTATGTTATTATCCTAGAATCATCTCTTAACCAGAATTCTGAAAGAATGCATGGGGCTCTCTGCTCAGCAAGGGAATCTGCTTCACACCCCCTCCCCCAACCCCCCGCCTGCCTCTCTGCCTACTTGTGATCTCTGTCTGTCAAATAATAAATAAAATCTTAAAAAAATATATGTAACAGCTTAATTTTTTTTTTTTTTTTTTTTTTTTTTTATCAGAGAGAGAAGGGGAGAGAGCAAGAATAGGCAGACAGAATGGCAGGCAGAGGCAGAGGGAGAAGCAGGCTCCCTGCCGAGCAAGGAGCCCGATGCGGGACTCGATCCCAGGACGCTGGGATCATGACCTGAGCCGAAGGCAGCTGCTTAACCAACTGAGCCACCCAGGCGTCCCAACAGCTTAATTTTTTTATTAGATTGTTTTATATTTCCTTTATGCACATTTGGGATCAACTTCTATACCTGGTTTTCAGTTGAAGAGATAAAGTAAAGAGGTGTGAATCTAAAAAAACACAACTGGGAAATCACATGCATGTTTCTCTTTTCTGAATAAAACATTTTAACTGTGCAAGTGTTTATTATGCAATATGAAATATGCATGCATTTTAAAAGGTGTCTTAATTCACATTTGTATCCCAAGAGTTTCAAGGAATATGATCAATGTATCACAGTTCTTTGTTTTGTTGAAATAGTGCATGTAAGGATGATATTAGTTGGTGGAATTGTTTTATTTTACTTAATTAATTTGGGAATTATTTTATTTCAGTTGGTTAGAAGCAAACACTGAACATCTTGTGGAAAGGGATTATGAATCATCATGTAAAATATGGAGTGGAAGTGAAATGCTCTTAAATTTACACAAAATGGGCATTACCACTGCTACTTTTCCAATACTGCAGGTAAGATTTTTTTTTCTACCTGTGACATTTATTTAGTGCATTAGAGATGGCTTAACAGTGAATAAGTTAATCTAGACTTAAAAAACTATAATTTAACTATTTTGAAATTATATTTTATTATGTTTGTTAATCTTTAACAGTGTAAATTTTGGATTAAAAAATAGCATTACTTAGTTTGAAAGACATAAGACTTAAAAGAATGAATTGCTTTGTTCAAATCCAAAGAAGTCAATATTTTTAAGTTCTAAAATTATTTTGTCAGGTGTTTTTTTTTTTTTAATTAACATATAATGTATTATTAGCCCCAGGGGTACAGGTCTGTGAATCACCAGTTTTACACACTTCACAGCACTCACCATAACATATACCTTCCCCAATGTCCATAACCCAACCACCCTCTCCCTCTCCCGCTCCCTCTGGCAACCCTGAGTTTGTATTGGGAGATTAAGAGTCTCTTATGGTTTGTCTCCCTCCCCATCCCACCTTGTTTCATTTTTTTCCTTCCCTACCCCCAGAAACCCCCACTTTGCCTGGCAACTTTCTTGTATCAGGGAGATGATATGATAATTGTCTTTCTCCGATTGACTTATTTCACTCAGCATAATACCCTCTAGTTCCATCCATGTCATTGCAAATGTCAAGATTTCATTACTTTTGATGGTGGCATAGTGTTCCATTGTATGTATATACTACATCTTCTTTACCTACTCATCTGTTGGTGGACATCTAGGTTCTTTCCATACTTTGGCTATTGTGGACATTGCTGCTTATAAACGTTCGGGTGCACGTGCCCCTTTGGATCACTACATTTGTATCTTTGGGATATATACCCAGTAGAGCGATTGCTGGGTTGTAGGGTAACTATGTTCAACTTTTTGAGGAACCTCCACGCTGTTTTCCAGAGTGGCTGCACCAGCTTGCACTCCCACCAACAGTGTAGGAGGGTTCCCCTTTCCCCGTATCCTCACCAGCATCTGTTGTTTCCTGACTAGTTAATTTAGCCATTTTGACTGGTGTGAGGTAGTATCTCATTGTGGTTTTGATTTGTATTTCCCTGATGCGAGTGATGTGGAGCACTTTTTCATGTGTCTGTTGGCCATTTGGATGTCTTCTCTGCAGAATTTTCCGTTCATGTCCTCTGCCCATTTCTTGATTGGATTACTTGTTCTTTGGGTGTGGAGTTTGATAAGTTATAGATTTTGGATACTAGCCCTTTATCTGATATGTCGTTTGCAAATATCTTCTCCCACTCTGTCAGTTGTCTTTGGTTTTGTTGACTGTTTCCTTTGCTGTGCAAAAGCTTTTGATCTTGATGAAGTCCCAATAGTTCATTTTTGCCCTTGCTTCTCTAGCCTTTGGTGATGTTTCTAGGAAGAAGTTGCTGTGGCTGAGGTCGAAGAAGTTGCTGCCTATGTTATCCTCAAGGATCTTGATGGATTCCTTTCTCACATTGAGGTCTTTCATCCATTTTGAATCTATTTTTGTGTGTGGTATAAGGAAATGGTCCAGTTTCATTTTTCTGCATGTGGCTGTCCAATTTTCCCAACACCATTTTTTTTTTTTAAAGAAACCAGTCACCTCTCAACTGGATTTCTCTTTTTTTTTTTTTTTTAAAGATTTTATTTATTTATTGGACAGACTGAGATCACAAGTAGACAGAGAGGAAGGCAGAGAGAGAGGAAGGGAAACAGGCTCCCCGCTAAGCAGAGAGCCAGATGTGGGGCTTGATCCCAGGACCCTGGAATCATGACCTGAGCAGAAGGCAGAGGCTTTAACCCACTGAGCCACCCAGGCGCCCCCCCAACACCATTTTTTGAAGAGACTGTCTTTTCTCCTTTGGACATTCTTTCCTGCTTTGTCAAAGATGAGTTGACCACAGAGTTCAGGGTGTATTTCTGGGCTCTCTATTCTGTTCCAGTTATCTAGGTGTCAGTTTTTGTACCAGTACCACACTGTCTTGATGATGACAGCTTTGTAATAGAGCTTGAAGTCTGAAATTGTGATGCCACCACCTTTGGCTTTCTTTTTCAACATTCCTCTGGATATTCGGGGTCTTTTCTGGTTCCATATTAATTTTAGGATTATTTGTTCCATTTCTTTGAAAAAAATGGATGGTATTTTGATAGGGATTGCCTTAAACGTGTAGATTGCTTTAGACAGCATAGACATTTTCACAATATTTGTTCTTCCAATCCATGAGCATGGAACATTTTTCCATTTCTTTGTGTCTTTGTCAGTTTCTTTCATGAGCACTTTATAGCTTTTAGAGTACAGATTCTTTGCCTCTTTTGTTAGGTTTATTCCTAGGTATCTTATGGTATGGAGTGCAATTGTAAATGGGATTGACTCCTTAATTTCTCTTTCTTCTGTCTTGCTGTTGGTGTAGAGAAATGCAACTGATTTCTGTGCATTGATTTTATATCCAGACACTTTACTGAATTCCTGTACAAGTTCTAGCAGATTTGGAGTGGAGCCTTTTGGGTTTTCCACATAAAGTATCCTATCATCTGCAAAGAGTGATAGTTTGACTTCTTTGCCAATTTGGATGCCTTTAATTTCTTTTTGTTGTCTGATTGCTGAGGCTGGGACTTTTAGTACTATGTTGAATAGCAGTGGTGATAATGGACATCCCTGCCGTGTTCCTGACCTTAGTGGAGAAACTCTCAGTTCTTCTCCATTGAGAATGATATTCGTTGTGGGTTATTCATAGATGGTGTTGATGATATTGAGGTAGGTACCCTCTATCCCTACACTTTGAAGAGTTTTGACAAGAAATGGTGCTGTACTTTGTCAAATGCTTTTTCAGCATCTATTGAGAGTATCATATGGTTCTTGTTCTTTCTTTTATTAATGCATTGTATCACACTGATTGATTTGCGGATGTTGAACCAACCTTGCAACCTTCGTCTTGGTGAATAATCCTTTTAATGTACTGTTGGATCCTATTGGCTAGTGTTTTGGTGAGAATTTTTGCATCTGTGTTCATCAAGGATATTGGTCTGTAATTCTCTTTTTTGAATGGGCCTTTGACTGGTTTTGGGATCAAGGGAATGCTGGTCTAATAAAGTGAGTTTGGAAGTTTTTCTTCTATTTCTATTTTTTGGAAGTTTCAGGAGAATAGGAATTAATTCTTCTTTAAATGCTTGATAAAATTCCCTAGGAAACCATCTGGCCCTGAGCTCTTGTTTCTTGGGAGATTTTTGATGACTGCTTCAATCTCCTTACTGGTTATGGGTCTGTTCAGGTTTTCTATTTCTTCCTAGTTCAATTTTGGTAGTTATAGATCTCTAGGAATGCATACATTTCTTCCAGATTGTCAAATTTGCTGGTGTATAGTTGATCATAATATGTTCTTTTAATTGTTTGTATATCTTTGGTGTTGATTGTGATCGCTCCTCTTTCATTCATTATTTTATTTATTTGGATCCTTTCTCTTTTCTGTTTGATAAGTCTAACCAGGGGTTTATCCATCTTAATTCTTTCAAAGAACTAGCTCCTAGTTATGTTGATTTGTTCTACTGTCTTTTTGGTTTCTATTTCATTGATTTCATTCTGATCTTTATTATTTCTCTTCTCCTGCTGGGTTTAGGCTTCCTTTGCTGTTCTTTCTCCAGCTCCTGTAGATGTTTGGTTTGGTTTTGTACTTGAGACCTTTCTTGTTTATTTTATTTTATTTTATTTTATTTTATTTTATTTTATTATTTTATTTATTTGACAGAGAGAGATCACAAGTAAGCAGAGAGGCAGGCAGAGAGAGGAGGAAACAGGCTCCTGGCTGAGCAGAGAGCCTGATGCTGGGCTTGATCCCAGGACCCTGGGATCATGACCTGAGCCGAAGGCAGAGGCCTTAACCCACTGAGCCACCCAGGCGCCCCTACCTTTCTTGTTTCTTGAGAAAGGTTTGTATTGCTGTATATTTTCCTCTCAGAACTGCCTTTGCTGTGTCCCACAGATTTTGAACAGTTGTGTTTTCATTTTCATTTGTTTCCATGCATTTTTTTCAATTCTTTAATTTTCTGGTCTACCCATTCATTCTTTAGTAGGATAGCCTCCATGTATTTGTGTTCTTTCCAACTTTTCTCTTGTGATTGAGTCCTAGCTTCAGAACATTGTGGTCTGAATATATGCAGGGAATGATCCCAATCTTTTGGTACCAGTTGAGACCTGATTTGTGACCCAGGATGTGATCTATTTTGGAGAATGTTTTATGTGCACTAGAGAAGAATGTGTATTCTGTTGCTTTGGGATGAAATGTTCTGAATATATCTGTGATGTCCATCTCGTCCAGTGTGTTACTTAAGGCCTTTATTTTCTTGTTGATTTTTGCCTGGACGACCTGTCCATTTCAGTGAGGGAAGTGTTAAAGTCCCCTACTATTATTGTATTCTTGTCGATGTGTTTCTTTGATTTTTGTTATTAATTGGTTTATGTAGTTGGCTGCTCCCATGTTAGGGACATAGATAATTAAAATTGTTAGGTCTTCTTGTTGGACAGACCCTTTGAGTATGATATAGTACCCTTCCTCATCTCTTATTATAGTCTTTGGATTATAATCGAATTTATCTGATATAAGGATTGCCACCCCAGCTTTTTTTTGATGTCCATTAGCATGGTAAATTGTTTTCCATCCCTCACTTTAAATCTGGTCTGTCTTCGGGTCTAACATGAGTTTCTTGTAGACAGCATATTGAAGGGCTTTGTTTTTTTATCCATTCTGATACCCTACGTCTTTTGATTAGGGCATTTAACCCATTTACATTCAGGGTAACTATTGAGATATGAATTTATTGCCATTGTATTGCCTGTAAGGTGACTGTTACTGTATGTTGTCTCTGTTCCTTTCTGGTCTACTGCTTTTAGGCTCTCTCTTTGCTTAGAGGACCCCTTTCAATATTTCCTGTAGGGCTGGTTTGGTGTTCACAAATCCTTTCAGTTTTTATTTGGCCTGGAAGCTTTTTATATCTCCTTCCATTTTCAATGATAGCCTAGCTGGATATAGTATTCTTTGCTGCATGTTTTTTTCATCTAATGCTTTGAATATATCATGCCAGTTCTTTCTGGCCTGCCAGGTCTCAGTGGATAAGTCTGCTGCCAATCTAACATTTTTACCATTGTATATTACAGACTTCTTGTCCTGGGCTGCTTTAAGGATTTTCTCTTTGTCGCTAAGACTTGTAAGTTTTACTATAAGATGATGGGATGTGGGCCTATTCTTATTGATTTTGAGGGGGACTCTCTGTGCCTCCTGGATTTTGATGCTTGTTCCCTTTGCCACATTAGGGAAATTCTCTACAATAATTTGCTTCAATATACCTTCTGCCCCCTCTCTCTTTATCTTCTTCTGGAATCCCAATTACTCTAATATTGTTTCATCTTATAGTATCACTTATCTCTTGAATTCTCCCCTTGTGGTCCAGTAGTTTTTTGTCTCTCTTTTGCTCAACTTCTTTATTCTTCATCATTTGGTATTCTATATCACTAATTCTCTCTTCTGCCTCATTTATCCTAGCAGTAAGAGCCTCCATTTTTTATTGCACCTCATTAATAGCTTTTTTGATTTCAGCTTGGTTAGATTCTAGTTCTTTTATTTCTCCAGAAAGGGCTTTTATTTCTCCAGACAGGGTTTCTCTAGTATCTTCCATGCCTTTTTCGAGCCCAGCTAGCACCCTGAGAATCATCATTCTGAACTCTTTTTTTTTTTTTTTTACATTTTTATTTATTTGACAGAGAGAGAAATCACAAGTAGGCAGAGAGGTAGGCAGAGAGAGAGAGAGGGGGGAGGAAGCAGAGAGCCTGATGTGGGACTCGATCCCAGCACCCTGGGATCATGACCTGAGCAGAAGGCAGAGGCTTTAACCCACTGAGCCACCCAGGCACCCCTGAACTCCTTTGATATGACATATTACCAACATATTACCAACGTCCATATTGATTAGGTCCCTAGTCTATACTGATTAGGTACTGCCTCTTGTATTTTTCTTTGTGGTGAGTTTATCCGCCTTGTCATTTTATTCAGATAAGAATATATGAACGAGAAAATAAAATACTAAAAGGGTGCCAAAGACCCCAGAAAATATGCTAATCAAATCAGAAGAGACCCCAAATCAGGGAGAGAAGCAAAGGGTTTAAAAGAAGTTAAAAAAAAAAAATAAAGAAAAATATATAGACTAGGGACTAGAATAGAGCCACCCATTTGATTTTGGGTGTATTTTGGTCTCAGAAGAATCTACCTACCACAATTTTAAAGAAAAACATATATATATATATATATATATATATATATATATATATATATATACACACACACACACACAAACAAAAATAAGGATAAACACGATGAAGGGAGGGAATATGACTATAAAGATGAAAATTTAAAAAATTCTAAAAAAAGGAGTTGATAAGTTAGTTGGGAAAAGAAAGAAAAAGAACATGGGGAGAATTTGCTTAGGCAGGAGACTAGAACAAAGCCCTGTGCTAGATTTAGGGTATATTTTGATCTATTAGAAAAAGTTGTATCCCAAAAAAACCCTATATGTATACAAAAAATAAAGTTAGATACAACAAAGGATAAAACATGACTATAACAATGAAGATTTTAAAAGTTTTTTGTTAGGGGCACCTGGGTGGCTCAGTGGGTTAAGCCTCTGCCTTCGGCTCAGGTCATGATTCCAGGGTCTTGGGATCAAGTCTCGCATCTGGCTCTCTGATCAGCAGGGAGTCTGCTTCCCCCTTTCTCTCTCTCTGCTTACGTCTCTGCCTACTTGTGATCTCTGTCTGTCAAGTAAATAAATAAAATAAAAAAAAAAAAAGATGTTGAAAAAGTTGAAAAACACATATTGAGCTTTTTTTTTTTTTTTAAAGATTTTATCTATTTGACAGAGAGAGAGAAATCACAAGCAGGCAGAGAGGCAGGCAGAGAGAGAGTGGGGAGGAAGTAGGCTCCCTGTGGAGCAGAGAGCCTGACGCAGGCTCGATCCCAGGACCCTGCGCCCACAACCCAAGTCGAAGGCAGAGGCTTTAACCCACTGAGTCACCCAGGCACCCCACATATTGAGCATTTTTTAAAAAGTTTTTTATAGAAAGGTTTCGTTAAGATAAACTAGTTTTAATAAGTTAAAAGATGAAAGAGGAAAAAAATTAGAATAAGAAATAAAATTTAAAAATTTAATTAACTTTGCAAGACTAAAGAATCATGGGGAGAAAGCCATGTATTCCATGCTTTGCTTTCCCCTCCTCTAGAATTCCGCTGTTCTCCTTGATCACTGAGCTTGGTCTTGGCTGGATGTTCTTGCTGATCTTTTGGGGTAGGGGCCTGTTGTAGTGATTCTCAAGTGTGTTTGCCCAAGAAGAAATTACGCCACCCTTGCCAGGGGCCAGGCTAAGTAATCTGCTCTGGTTCACTCTCAGGAGCTATTGTTCCCTGATTGCTTTCCGTAGCGCTCTGGAGGACAGGAATGAAATTGGTGCCTCCCAATCTCCACCTGGAGGAGCGGAGAGCTCAGGGCCCCACTCCTCAGTGCGCCCTCCAAGAAAAGCGCTCAATCACTCCTGTCTTCCTGGTCTCTGGCCACGCTCCAAGCTCACACGGCCTGTGACCGAGCGTTTCTGCCTCTGACACACAGCCCCATTTGGAGTCTCCAAACCCAGCAGATTCCTCTTGCTCTGCTCTTCCAGGGGTCTCCCCAGATGTGCTACTTGTGGGCTCTCTGCTCAAAGAGCAGTGGTCTGACTGTGCCACAGTTTACAGTTTAAGGTAACCCAGAGCTGAGATCTCACTCCTCACTCCCGTCTCTGTAGCCGGCTTCCTTGCTCTAATACCTGTGAGCTCTGCTACACTCTGACACCCCCGATCCTTCTGTGACCCCGCAGGACCTGAGACCACACTGTACCCGCAAGGGCTTCACTCCCACTTAGCCTCTGGAGCAATGTCCCTCAGTGGAGCAGACTTTAAAAGTTTGGATTTTGTGCTTTGTTGCTCCACTGCTTGCCAGGAGTGAGCTCCTCCCCTTGCAGTCTATCTTCCTATTACTTTGGATTCACTTCTTTGCACTTCCTACCTTTCAAAAAGTGGCTGATTTTCTGTTTCTAGAATTGTTGCTCTTCTCTTTGATCTCATGTTGGATTTGTAGGTGTTCAGAATGGTTTGAGAATTATCTAGCTGAACTCCTGCTACCTGATGTTATCTCAGTCTGCTGCTCCTCCACCATCTTGACTCCTCCCTAATAATCCTTTTAATGTGCTGTTGGACCTATTAGCTAGTATGTTGGTGAACATTTGGCATCCATGTTCATCAGGAATATTGGTCTGTAATTCTCCTTTCTGTTCGGGTCTTTGGTTTTGGGTTCAAGGTAATGCTAGCCTCATAAAATGAGTTTGGAAGTTTTCTATCCAATTCTATTTTTTTTTTATTTGTCAGATAGATCTGATTAATTTTAAAGATTTTATTTATTTATCAGATAGAGATCACAAGTAGGCAGAGAGTCAGGCAGAGAGAGAGGGGGAAGCAGGCTCACTGCTGAGCAGAGAGCCCAATGCGGGGCTCGATCCCAGGACCCTGAGATCATGACCTGAGCCAAAGGCAGAGGCTTTAACCCACTGAGCCACCCAGGTTCCCCGAGGGTTCCTTTTTTTATACATCCTTGCCAATATTTGGAATTGTCTGGGTTTTGAATACCAGCCATTCTAATAGATGTGTGGTAGCATCTTACATTTTTTTATTTACAATTCCCTACTGACGTTTAATGTAGAACATGTTTTTCACTTGCTCTTTTGCCATCTATACATCTGTTTGGTGAGATGCCTCTTCAAATCTTTTGCCTAGTTTTCATTTGGGTTATCTTCCTGTTGTTGAGTTTTAACTGTTTTGTGTATATTTGGTATACAAGTACTTCATCAGATACATGTTTGCAGATATATTCTTCCAGTCTGTGGTTTGTCTTTTCATTCTGTTAACAGTGTCTTTTATGGAACATAAGTTTTTCGTCTTAATAAATTTCAGCTTACCAATTTTTTCTTAGATGGATCATGCTTTAGATGTGTCTAAAAAATCACCATCAGGGACGCCTGGGTGGCTCAGTTGGTTAAGTGACTGCCTTCCCCTCAGGTTATGATCCCAGTGTCCTGGGACTTAGTTCCATATCAGCCTCCTTACTCGGCAGGGAGCCTGCTTCTCCCTCTGCCTCTGCCTGCCATTCTGCCTGCCTGTGCTCACTCGCTCTCTCTTTCTCTAAAAAAAAAAATAAAATCTTTAAAAAAAAAAAAAAACTCACCACCAAACCTGAAGTCATTCAGATTTTCTTCTAAAGGTTTTAGAGCTCTCATTTTACATTTAGGTCTGTGATTCGTTTTTAGTTAATTTTTGTGAAGGATAGAAGGTCTGTATCTAGATTCATTTCTTTGCATGTAGATGTCCAATTATTCTATCAGCATTTGTTGAAAAGATCATCATTCTCCATTGGATTGTCTTTGCTTCTTTGTTAAAGACCAGTTGACTGTACTCTTGTGGGTCCATTTTTAAACTCTTTATTCTTTTCCATTGTTTGATTTGTCTGTTCCTTTACTAATACCACACTATCTTGATTACTATGGATTTATAGTTAGTCTTGAAGTTGGGTAGTATCAGTTCTCTGCCTTTCTTTAGTATTGTGTTATGCTGATTTGTTTCTTTCCAAATAAACTTTAGATTCAGTTTGTCAATATCCACGAAGTAACTTTCTGGAATTTTGATTGAGATTGCATTAAATCTATAGATCAAACTAGGAAGAACTAACAACTGAACAATATTGAGTCTTCCTATCTATGAACAGAGAGTATCTTTCCATTTGTTTTGGATCTTTGATTTCTTTTATCAGTTTTGTAATTTTTCTCATCTGGACTTAAAGAGGTTTTTGAACCAAAACAGGTAGGAACTATGGCTGCCATGATCATTTTGGGCATATGAGTATTGAAAATGTATTTTAATCAGATTATATTTAGAATTTTTGCCCTACATTTTTAAAATGCAATGTGGTATTATAAGTATTGTCCATATTATGACATCTTTCCATGTTTTTTTGCATAACCTTTGCATTTTAAATGTTCATATCATTAGTAAAATGGATAAATTACGAGGTGTTCACATTGTGGAATACTAGACAGCAATGTAAAAAATGAACCACCATTCATATAAATGAGTCTTACAGATATAATGTTGAGTAAAAGAAACCAGACACAGAAGAATATAAATGGTATGATTTCATTTTTCTGAAATTTAAGAAGAGACAAACATAATTACGCTAGTAGAAGTCAGAACACTGATTACTACTGTGCAGGGGTAAGGGGCAGTTTGGGTTGAGAAAGGGCAAAAGGGAACCATCTAGGATTCAAGGAATGTTTTGTCCTGAGTGAGTGTTAGTTACATGGGTGTGTGTATGTGTGTTTAGAGAGCTGTATACTTAAGACTAGTGCTATATATATATATATATTGACAAACTGAATATATTATTATATATATATATAATAATTTAATAAAAATGTACAAATAAATATACATCAAAGGAAAAAACTTGGAAAATACAAAAGGCGCGAAGGAAAGAAAACTCATAAACTTAAGGATGATCATTAGTAACGTTTGGATTTATATCCAGCTGTCTTATTTTATGCATATATTTACCTGACACAAATTGATTTCTATGATGCATATTTCTTTGTAGACTTTTTTCATTTAATGGTATATTATGAGTACTGGTTTTTTTTTTTAAGGTTTATTTATTTCAAAGAGAGAGCACATGTGTGAATTGTAAGGAGGGGCAGAGGGAGAGGGAGAGAATTTCAAGCTGACTCCCCACTGATCATGGAGCCTCTCGGGAGCTTGATCTCAGGGCCCTGAGATCATGACCCAAGCTGAAATCAAGAGTGGAATTTTTGACTAAGTTACCCAGGTGCCCTTATGAGTACTGTTTTAACAGAGATCTTTCACATGATTTTTTTAAAAATATTTATTAGAAATGAAAAAATTATTAGAATGGGGGCTGGGGGTAGGTGGGGGGAAAGCAGAGGGAGAAAGAATCTTAAGCAGATTCTGCACTGAGTGACTGCCATCTCACAGCCCTGAGATCCCCACCTGAGCCAAAACCAAGATTTGGAGGCTTAAACGACTGAGTCACCCAGGTGCCCCTTTCACGTAATTTTTAATTGCAGTGTAGGATTTTTGTGAGTGTACATATTCTTTTTTTTTTTTAAGATCTTATTTTTTTTTAAAGATTTTATTTATTTATTTGACAGAGATCACAAGTAAGCAGAGACTCAGGCAGAGGGAGAGGAGGGAAGCGGGCTCCCTGCTGAGCAGAGAGCCCGATGTGGGACTCGATCCCAGGACCCTGAGATCATGACCTGAGCTGAAGGCAGCGGCTCAACGCACTGAGCCACCCAGGCGCCCTTAAGATCTTATTTATTTATTTGAGAGAGAGATAGAGCAGGGGGTAGAGGGAGAAGCAGGCTCCCCGGCTGAGCAGGGAGCCCAACTTGATCCCAGGGCCTGAGCTGAAGGTAGTCACTTAACCAGTTAAGCCACCCAGGCACTTCGTGAGTGCATATATTCTAAATTACTTGATTAATCTGGCATTTGAAATGTAAGTTGTTACCAGCTTTCCCAGAATAAGAAAAAATTTTGTTATAAACATCCTTGAAAATATATCTTTTTTTTTATAAAGATTTTATTTATTTATTTCACAGATAGAGATTACAAGTAGGCAGAGAGGCAGACCACCCAAGTGCCCCGAAATTATATCTTTTATATCTTTTTATATGTCGCTGTTTCCTTTATATATTGTAAATACTAATTCTTTGTTGCTTATTGCATGTATATTCTTGTGTCTGTGTTTTCTTTATTTATGGAGTATTTTTCTAAAAGTTGTTTTTATTTTAGTGCATTTAATATCAGTATTTTTTCTTTTATGAATTATATTTGAATTTAGTTTAAGCAGTCTTTTCTTATCATGTGCTACATTTTCTTAAAGCATTATTTTTTCTTAATATAATCAATGAAGGATTCCTTTTTGTTTATATTGTGAATTGAAAATCCATTTTATTTCCATATGGATAATTTTCTCAGCCTCATTTACTAAATAGTTCATCCATTTCTTTCTGATTTGTAGTGACACTTCTGCTACATATCTGATTTTCATTTATTTGTATTTCTCGACTTTGTTCTATGATCTAAACTCATATTTGTTAATTACTCTGGCATTAGAAAAATGTTGGTATCGGAATGCCCGGGTGACTCGGTTGGACATCTGCCTTCGGTTTGGGTCATGATCCCAGAGTCCTTGGGTCAAGTACTGAATCAGGCTCCCTGCTAAGCTTCTGCCTCTGCTTGCTGTTCTCCCTGCTGTGTTCACTCTCTTGTTCTCTCTCTCTCTCTGACAAATAAGTAAATAAAATCTTTAAAAAAAAAAAACATTGATATCTGGTAGTATCTCCTCACTTTGTTCTTTTCCTTTGGGATAAATAAATTTTAGAATTAACTTGCAAATTTCCATGAAAATTTCTATTGGAATTTTGGTTAGAATTTCACTGAATTTAGAAAGAATTATTTATTTATAGTACAAGAGTTTTCCCATTCACAAACATGATGTATAAAGTTCTTCATTTATTATGTCCTGTATCTCAGTAAAATTTTGTTATTTCATTTTTAAAAGTCTTAGATGTTTTGGATAGGTTTATTCCTAACTATATTAAAGTTTCTTTTCTTTTTCAAATGATGTATTAAAAAACTGCATTTTCTAATTATTGCTGTATACAAATGGTTGTGGATATTTATTTATTTATATTGCAGCCAACCACTTCACTCAACTATCTTTCAGATTTGTCTATGGATTCTTAAATCTTCTATGTAATGATACTGTCTATAAGTAATGATTATTTTCTTTCTTCCCAACTCTATCACATTCTATTTATTTCTTTGTTGGCTTAAACTTCCAGTGCATTGTTTATCACAAGCAATGAAACAGGCATCCTGGTCTTATTGCTATTTAAAAGAGACTAGGTTATTAGCGTTACATCATTTAGTAATATATCTACTGTATTTTTTTTAAGATTATATATTCATTTGAGAGAGAGATCACAAGTAGGCAGGGAGACAGGCAGAGAGAGGAGGGGAAGCAGGCTCCCTGCTGAGCAGAGAGCCCGATGCAGGACTCAATCCCAGGACCCCGAGAGCATGACCTGAGCCAAAGGCAGAAGCTTAACCCACTGAGCCACCCAGATGCCCCTACTGTATTGTTTTAAAATTCCTTATTTTAATTTTTTTACAGTTTGATTGAAATATAATTCACATGCCATAAAATATACCCTTTTAAAATAGACAATTCAGTAGTTTTTAGTCACAAAACTATGCAACAGTCACTGCTATCTGACTTCAGAACATTAAAGCTTAAGAGCCACATGAAAACAAATGAGCCAGTTAGTATACATTTAGTATGTAGCATGTATTGTTTCCTTGAGTCATTTAAAAATTTTTTCTTGTCATGTAGTCATATTATTCTCATCATTGGTATACTACCTGGAGGTAATTCAGGCATTTACGTGTATATCAAATCTTTTAAGCTCTTCTTGAAGAAACTATTTGATACATTTTTATTTAGTCCTTTTTTACTGTTTTTTTTTTCTGTGTTTGATTTGTTTTTATGTTTTTATTTATTTATTTATTTATTTTAAAAGATTTTATTTATTTATTCGACAGAGAGAGATCACAAGCAGGCAGAGAGGCAGGCAGAGAGAGAGAGGAGGAAGCAGGCTCCCTGCTGAGCAGAGAGTCCGATGCAGGGCTCGATCCCAGGACCCTGAGATCATGACCCGAGCCGAAGGCAGTGGCTTAACCCACTGAGCCACCCAGGCGCCCCTGTTTTTATGTTTTTAAACATAAACATTTAAACATTTGATCTCTCACAACATTGAGATCAAAAGTTGTATGATAAACTAAGTGAGCCAGCCAGGCATGCCTAGTTCATTACTTTTGAAGGGCACTAAATAATATACTGATTGCCTAAAGAGGTAATGAAGCTCCTAAATGTATTACTTACTGTTAAAGTGTCTTTGACTTTGAAGAGAATTTGGGAATAGATGGCAATCTATTTATCTATCTATTATTTTTAACAAGTGATAATCAATTTATTAAAAAGGTTGATTTTAGCATAAACACTAAAAAAAGTAAGTTAAAAGTCAATGTTATATAAGAAAGCACATATAATTATGGGTTAGCCATATTATATATAATCACAATTTTGTTAAAAATAAATATGACTTAATAAAAAGTTATGATATAACTATATTGATGAGAATGTACAAGTAAAATGTATGTTTGGTGGTATAGAGACTTAAAGAGGTACTTTGGTATAGGGTGCCAATTGAGGGAATACGTGGGAACTTAAAACATACAGTTTTGTATATTAACAATGTTTGCCTAAAATTTCAATGTATACTTCATTTGAGTTTTATGGTTTTCAGAAGTTTGTTTTCCTCTTCCCATTTCCTGCAATGTACTTAATAATGGTAATTTTTTATAGGGACATTTTTCTGCTGTCCTTCAAAAAGAAGAAAAAGTCTTACCAATTCATGGTAAAGAGGAGGCAAGAGTAGTACCGATTATTAGTGCATCAACTCAAATAATGCTCAAAGGACTTTTTATGGTATTTGACTATCTTTTTAGGCAAAATAGCAGGTTAGTAAATATATATGACTTGTATTTTCCCTTCTAAAAATATTAGTTTTATTGGGTGCCAACATGTGTTTAGGTTGTGTGAGTACCTAGGTTCATTGTAAAGAAGTGGTATAAATATTGTTCTTATTTGTTGGTACAGACTTTGATCAATTGAAATTAGTTTTTATAGATAAAAATGAGTATTGAAATAAAAAAGTAGGTAATAGAGCCATTGCGCTTTGCAGTTCGAACTAGAAGGTTGTAGGGCGGACTCCAGGTGGGGAATTGCGATCTGCCCATTCGCAGACCCAGTAAGATTTCGATATGTCCTTCATATTTGACTGGATTTACAGTGGTTTCAGCAGTGTGCTACAGTTTTTAGGATTATATAAGAAAACTGGTAAATTGGTATTTCTTGGATTGGATAATGCAGGAAAAACAACATTGCTACACATGCTAAAAGATGACAGACTTGGACAACATGTCCCAACATTACATTTCACTTCAGAAGAACTAACCATTGCTGGCATGACCTTTACAACTTTTGATTTGGGTGGACATGTGCAAGCTCGAAGAGTGTGGAAAAACTACCTTCCTGCTATCAATGGCATTGTATTTCTGGTGGATTGTGCAGACCATGAAAGGCTGTTAGAATCAAAAGAAGAACTTGATTCACTAATGACAGATGAAACCATTGCTAATGTGCCTATACTGATTCTTGGGAATAAGATTGACAGACCTGAAGCCATCAGTGAAGAGAGGTTACGAGAGATGTTTGGTTTATATGGTCAGACAACAGGAAAGGGCAATGTATCTCTGAAGGAACTTAATGCCCGACCCTTAGAAGTTTTCATGTGCAGTGTGCTCAAAAGGCAAGGTTACGGAGAAGATTTCCGTTGGATGGCACAGTACATTGATTAACAACCACTTGCATCGGTTCCAGGTCTCATCATTCAGGCCTTCTCAGAGATTTGATCCACTCAACATGCATAACTTGAATTCAATAGACTTCTGTTGGTTAGAAAACAGATTTTCTTAGATTATTAATATTATATCAACTTAATTTGAGTGCAAATTGAAAACTGATTCAAGTTTGAGTATCACAATGTTAGCTTTCTAATTCCATAAAATAGTTTATACAGTTTATAATCTGACATTATCCCCAGTGCCATTTATAAAGAACAACTTTCCAGCAGTACATTTGAAGCACTTTTTAACAACGTGAAGCTACGAATACAAACCATGTTTAAAAGCTCATCATGTTAAATTTTTATGTACTATTTTGGAACTAGTTTTTAAATTTTAGATTATATGTCCACCTATCTTAAGTGTACAGTTAATAATTAGGTTATTGATGATTGCATGATGCCTTACAGTTTTCAATAATATTTTTTCTTATGCAAACGTCATGCAATAAAACATATCCTGATGTTTGGGGAAAAAAAAAAGTAGGTAATATTTTAAATACATTTTTTAGTTAATGCAGTATTAAATTTATAATTGTGCATGACTGAACTTAAATATTTAAGTTTTAAGGATAGTTTTAGATACATTTCTTCAGTGTCAGAAAGTCTCTTATTGTGTAAAGCCTCTATTTCTCCTCACTCAATCCTTCACTGAATTATAGTACTATCTGGTTCCAATTTTTTATGGTAAATATACATAACATAAAATTTACTATTGTGACAATTTTAAGTGTACATTTTAGCAGCATTAGGTGTATTCACATGGTTGTGCAACCATCACCATGATCCATTCCCAGAACTTTATCAGGAACTCTATACCCATGAAATAATGTTTCCATTTCCCTCTTCCCACAATCTCTGGTAACCTCTCTTCTTTTCTCTCCATGGATATGCCCCTTTTAGGTATCTCCTACAAAGTGGAATCATATAATTGTTCTTTTGCATCTGGCTTATTTAACTTAGTATAATGTTTTTAAGGTTCATCCACGTTGTAATATATATCAGAATGCCGTTCCTTCTTATGGCTGAATATTGTCAGATTCCATTGTATGTATATACCATAGTTTGTTTATCCCTTGTTATGTTGATGGGCATTTGGATTATTTTCACCTTTTGTCTACTGTGAATAATGGTATAGTGAATATCGATGTACAAGTATGTTTGAGTCCCTGCTTTCAATTTTTCCAGGTAAATACCTAGCAGTGGAATTTCAGGATCATATGATAATTCTGTTTAACTTTTTGAGGAATCAGCATACTATTTTCTATAGCAACTGGACGTTTTAGATTCCCATACTATGCACAGCATTTCTAGTTGCTTGACATACTTGTCAAATAAACTTCTTGTTTCTGGCTTTTGGAATAATAGCCATCCTAATAGGTATAAAGTAGTAGCTTTTAGTTTTGATTTACCCTCTACTAATGGCTAATGTTGTTGAGCATCTTTTTATGTTCTTATTGTCCATTTACCTGTCTTCACTAGAATAATGTCTATTCATGTACTATGCCCATTTTTGAATTGGGTTGTTTTTTGTTGTTGATGAGTAGTAAAAGTTACCTGTATATTCTACATATTAATCCATATCAGATATGTTTTACACATATATTCCATTCTGTGTGTCCTTAGATGCACAAAAGTTTTTTAATTTTGATGAAGTCCAGTTTATTTTTTCTTTTGTTGCTTGTGCTTTGGTATATATGGCCAAATCTGGTATCATTAAGATTCTCCCCTATGTTTTCTTCTTCTTCTTCTTCTTCTTTTTTTTTAAGATTTTATTTATTTATTTGACAGAGAGAGTGAGAGAGCACAAGCAGGGGAGCAGCAGAGGGAGAGAGAGAAGCAGGCTCCCCGCTGATAAGGGGCTCAATCCCAGGACACTGGGATCATGAACTGAGAAGAAGGCAGATGCTTAATTGACTGAGCCACCCACGCACACCACCCCCCATGTTTTCTTCTAAATGTTTTATAGTTTTTAGCTCCCAGTACTTTTATAAAATTATCTCCAAGGATTGTAGGGTCCCTGACTTGAACTTTGAGATCTGATGTCTCTTAACAGTCACTATTATTGTGAAGGCATGGTAGAGAAAACTGTATTTTAATCTGTTTAAGCTGAAATGTGCATAGCCTTTTATTGAAAGAAATTTTAAGTTGGATGGGATCACAGAGATCAATACCTTCATTAAAGGTTAATCAAGACTGAAACCCATATTATAAAGGAACTTAAAATTTATAACTAGTTTCCTAAACTTTTAAAACTTTGAGTAAAAATTCTTTCAATGTTCTCATGTAATGAAAAAGTAATAAAGTATAATCCACTGTTTAGTTTCTTTAAGGATAACTGTTATCTATTTCGTGACTGATAATGTAACACAGAGTGCAAAGAGCTCTAGACTAGGATTTCGGAGACCTGGATTTTAATTCTGGTTTTCCCTTGATTTATGTATTGTTTGAACATGGGGGTGGTAAATGCTAAGGGATGGATGTTTAGATAATATCTAAGCTCTAAGAGGAAGTTGACTGTAAGTTTTAATGGCTCATTTTCTATCAGAATTACTGAATTTAATTAGCGGTGGAGTTGTTGGTGGGGAAGGTGTTATCTTTGAGTGGGAAAATACCAGGACTCTCAATTTGGTTTTAATTCAGTCAGTTTTTATATTTATGTAGCTGGGACATTATGTGTTTCATAAAGTTTTGCCATCTAATTACCATTTTATTTTCATCCAGATTTGCAGATGATTATAAAGTTGCTATTCAACAGACTTATTCTTGGATAAATCAGATTGATACTTCAGATAAAAATGGATTCTTTGCTCTGGCAAAAAATAAGAAACGTTCAAGACAGAAAACTGCAATTCATGTGCTAAACTTTTGGTGCTTAAATCCAGCTGTGGTAAGCCTATCGTGTTGTAAATGAAAATTCTCTCATTTTGCTCAGTGTTTTACACTTGTAAAGATGATTTTATGTATCTAATATTGTTTCTTTTTAGGCCTTTTCAGATATTAATGGCAAAGTTTGGACAATTGTTTTGACATCTGGGACATTATCACCAATGAAATCCTTTTCTTCGGAACTTGGTGTTACATTTACTATCCAGCTAGAGGCCAATCATGTCATTAATAACTCACAGGTTAGTATGTTTTTTGAAGCCTCTCAGTCTTTTTGCTGCAATATAATTTTATATAAAGAAAATTAGAAGGTACCTGAAATACTAACATAACCTGATAGAACAAAAGAAAAATCTGTCAGCTATTTGATAATGCCAACAGAAGGAAATATTGATAAATAGCTTTCCTTCAGTTCAGTGAGTAAAAATAGACACTTTTGATGGAAAGATTATATTGCAGTTTCTTCATTTAAGTATGCTTTAGGTTTTTAAAAATGAGAATTAAAACAAAAAAATTTAATGTGTTTGCCATAGTTCCTATTGCATAATTATTTGTTCATGTGTTTCTTTTTTCCAACAGACAGTGGTATATCCTTATTCTTTTTATGTCCCCAGTCCTCCAGTGCACCTAGATTAATACCGAACAATAGTGTTTGGCATATATATATATATGTTTGGCATATATATATATATGTCCTTTGCATATATATATATATGGCAAGTACTCAGCATATGTTTGAATATCTGAAATGAATTAAAAGTACTCTCATGAGTCCTATAACTTAAGATTTTAATGTTTTATAACAATACCACATAAATGTGATTTAATTTCCTAGGAGCATATGAATTGTTATTTGTCAATCTACCTTCTGCTTCCTCTTATGAAATAATTTTATGATGCTACATACTTAGCATCTGCGCACCTAACACATTTCTAGTTCTTTTTTTTTTTTTTTTTTTTTTAAAGATTTTATTTATTAATTTGACAGAGAGAAATCACAAGTAGATGGAGAGGCAGCCAGAGAGAGAGAGAGAGGGAAGCAGGCTCTCCGTTGAGCAGAGCGCCCGATGCGGGACTCGATCCCAGGACTCTGAGATCATGACCTGAGCCGAAGGCAGCGGCTTAACCCACTGAGCCACCCAGGCGCCCCACACATTTCTAGTTCTTTATAAAGCTGTTGTTTTTTTTTCTTTTTAAAAATTTTACTTATTTATTGGAGAGGGAAAGAGCATGAGTGGGGGAAGGGGGAGAGCACAGAGCCTGATGCTGGGCTTGATTCCAGGACCCTGAGGTCATGACTTGAGCTGAAGTCAGATGCTCAACTGACTGAGCCACCCAGATGTCCCATAAAGCTGTTGTTTTCAACCAAAGTGTATGTGTAAGGACATTTTTAGTTTTCACAATTACTTGTGAGGAACTAATAATATTTAATAGGTTGGAACCTTGAATGTTAAGCTCCTATATAACCAAGAATTGTGCTTTCTGTAGTGACAGACTGCTCCTGTTTAGAGACATTGCTACAAACAATAGTGAAGAAAAAATATATGTTCCACATTTTTTTTTCCACATCCTCAACAACATTTATTTCTCATCTTTTTATTTGCCATTCGGAGTGGTGCAAGATATATCTCATTGCACATTGTTGTTGTTGTTGTTGTTTTCCTTTTGAAGGCGTGTGTGTGTGTATACACACTTTTAAGTTCCACATTTTTTTTTAAAGATTTTATTAATTTATTTGGCAGACAGAGATCACAAGTAGGCAGAGAGGCAGGCAGAGAGAGAGGAAGGGAAGCAGACTCCCTGCTGAGCAGAGAGCCCAATGCGGGGACTTGATTCCAGGACCCTGAGATCATGACCTGAGCCAAAGGCAGAGGCTTTAACCCACTGAGCCACCCAGGTGCCCCACGTTCCACAGTTTTAAAAGATTTTTTTTTAATTCCAGTTAATATGCAGTGTAATATTAGTTTCAGGTGTACAATTTAGTGATTCAGTTCTTACATAGAATACCCAGTGCTCATAACAAGTGCTCTCTATGTTCTGTAGTTTTAAGTTGCCTTTTTTAGAGGTCCAAATAAATATGGGAAGTCATTAATAAAATGAACATATATTTTCTCATAAGACTATTGTTATAGGCTTTATGTTCCCAATGTAGTACACAAAAGCACATTTAACCTATTATGTCAAGGGGTCATAATAAGAAAAATGCTAATTATTCAGTTGAATTCTATTATAATATTTCCCCCAACTTTAAAAATTTGTATTTTATTGTGAAGTGTGTTGTTATCTTTTTAATATCTGTGAGTTCTGCCGTCATGTTCTCCTTATTCCCTACCTGATATTGTCAATTTGTATTTTCTGGTTTTACTTTTTTTAAAAAATCAGTGTCAGTTTGAGTTTATCACTTTTGTTAATCTTTTTAAAGAATAAACTCTTGGCTTTTTTGATTTTTTCTATTTTATTTTATTTTATTTTTAAAGATTTTATTTATTCACTTGACAGACAGAGATCACAAGTAGGCAGAGAGGCAGGCAGAGAGAGAGGAGGAAGCAGGCTCCCCACTTGAGCAGAGAGCCCGACATGGGGCTCAATCTGAGGACCCTGAGATCATGACCTGAGCTGAAGGCAGAAGCTTTAACCCACTGAGCCACGCAGGCGCCTCGAGTTCTTCTATTTTAAAATATATTTTTATTTTATTTTATTTATTTATTTTTTTTTAGAGAGGGCAGGGAGGAGCAGAGGGAGAGGAAGAGAGAGAATCCCAGGCAGGCCTCATACCCAATGCGCCCTATGTGGGGCTTGCCTTGGGGATTCTTTCCCTTCCACTCTCTCTGCCTCTCTGCCTCTCTCTCTCTCTCTCTCCCCCTCTCCCTGCCTCACAAATAAATAAATAAATAAATAAATAAATCGTTAATTAAAGAACAAGATTATATAATCCTACATAGCCACAATACCATGATCATACCCAAGAAATGTAATATTGGTGCAATAGTGTCCATATTTATATTTCTTGAGTTATTTCCAAAATGTATTTATACTTTATTTTTATTCTTGATCCAGGATCCAATTGAGTATTACATTTTACACTTGGCTTTAATATCTCTAGTCTTTAAAACTGTTTTTGGACTTTTTTTGTCTTTGTTTATCTTTCATGACATTTTTATAGAATTCAAGTTAGCAGTTATCTTGAGGAATGTCTTATAATCTGGATTTGAAGATTTTAGTTTTTGACAGCAGAGATAGAAAGCATAAGTAGGCAGAGTGGCAGGCAGAGGGAGAGGGAGAAACAGGATCCCCCCTGAGCAGGGAGGCCCGATGTGGGGCTCTATCCCAGGACTCTGGGATCATGACCTGAGCCAAAGGCAGAAGCTTAACTTACTGAGCCACCCAGGCGCCCCTTTTATAATCTGGATGTTATGATTGTTTCTCCTTGATAAGATTCAGGTTAGGGGCTCCTGAGTGGTTCAATCATTAAGCATCTGCCCTCTGCTCAGGTCACAGTTAGGCTCTCTGCTCTGGAGCCTGCTTCTCCCTTTCCCTCTGCCTGCTGCTCCCCCTGCTGTGCTTTCTCTCTGTGGTCAAATAAATAAAATAAAATCTTAAAAAAAAAAAAAGATTCAAGTTAAGCAGTTTGGTAACATTAGTATATAGGTGATATTGTTACTTCCCCTTGCCTCATGTCAAGAAACAGTATCAGTTTGTCTTATTACTAGTTAATCATTTAGTTAAAAGTTGGTTAAACTGGTGTCCCTCAGATGTCACCCTGCAAAATATACCTCAGTCTTATACATCATTTGAAAATATAGGACTATTACATTTTTCAACAATCTGAAGCCTTTATTGTCTTTAGATTACTAATAAGTTTTTTCTTTTTCTTAGTCAAATTAAGTATACAAAAGCTAGGTCTATATGAACGTAGAACAATTGCAAATAACTAAAATTTGGTGGGTCTGATATTTTAAGACTATAGATCTTTGAGCATCAATGAGTTTATAAATTTGTTAAGTATATTAATATTGAATGTACGTAGCTCTTGTCATAGTTAGTTAGAGGTTTACCTACAGCAGATTGTACATCTTGTAAGAGTTTAGAATCATTTCTGATTTACTCATTTCATTTGTTCACATCCCACAAAATTTTCTTACATGCTTAGTTTTGTAAAGCTATTGAGGAAGTGGATAAGTGAAAGTTTTTGCTTTTATTGTAAGTGGTAAGTGGTCTGCTTAAAGTAAAATTTCTATAAATTATATATATATATATAAATTATATATATATATATATATATATATAATTAATGGTAATTGAAAAACAGCAACAATTTAAAAATAAATTTCCTCTAAACTTGTTGCTTGATTTTCTTTTGACATACATAAAATTAAAGCTCTCAACTAAATGCTAATTTACGTAGTTTAGGCATGACCCTAATATGACATATTTATATTCTAGGTTTGGGTAGGCACCATTGGGTCGGGCCCCAAGGGTCGGAATCTCTGTGCTACCTTCCAGCACACAGAAACATTTGAGTTCCAGGATGAAGTGGGAGAACTTTTGTTATCTGTGTGTCATACTGTGCACCAAGGAATTTTGTGTTTCTTGCCATCTTACAAGGTAAGGCAACATTTATTTTTTCTTTTGCCTTTAAAAAATCACACGGAATTACCATGATAAGCTTTCAGAGTTCAGAAGCAACAGAAGAATTAGTTTTCTAAGCATCATATATAATTTTACTTATTTATTAAGATATTGCTTGCTCAATCACTGTTTTACTTGAAATTCTAAGATTAAAAGTCTTCAAGCAAGGTTAGTTTTATAAGGACAGTTCATGTGTACATTATTTTTATTTTAGGGACAGCTTGATTTTTTCATAGCTTAAGGAAAGCATTCTTCACTTTCATAAATTATACTTTTTTTTTCAAGATTTTATTTATTTATTTGACAGAGAGAGATCACAGGTAGGCAGAGAGGCAGGCAGAGAGAGAGGAAGGGAAGCAGACTCCCCAGTGAGCAGAGAACCCGATGCAGGGCTTGATCTCAGGACCCTAGGACCACGACCCGAGCTGAAGGCTTTAACCCACTGTGCCATCCAGGCACCCCATAAATGATACTTTTGAATGTTTCATTAATCTGAATCTAAAGTCAGACTTCCTTTGTTACTCATGTTTTTTACTTCATGTATTTGGCTAGATATTTTTCTAGCTTTTAAAGTCATTCTGATTTTTAATAATATTTTCTTGTGTAAAATTTAGTTCTATAGTGTATTTTAGTCCTAATATTCAAAGCATTAAAACCACATATAATTCCTGAGAGTAAAAGACTTTATCAAGTGACCCTTAAAGATGGGGATATTAGGAGTATGGCCTGAGGGAGGTACTTAAGCCATGAGGTCAGAATTCTTATGAATAGGATTAATATTTATAAAAGAGGATCTAAGAGAAACCTTGTCCCTTCCACCATGTGAGGACATAGAGAACAGGTGCCAGCTATTAACCAGGAAGTGGGCCCTCACCAAATTTGACCACGCTGGTGCCTTGATCTTGGATTTTCCAGCCTCCAGGAGTGTACATGATAAATTTCTTATGTTTAAAAGCTATCCACCTTGAGGTATTTTGTTATAGCAGCCTGAAGGAGACTAAGACACATACTTTGTTAAACAGAGACAGTAAATTAGTCTTTCTGTAGATAAATTGAAGGAATTGCTTTCAGAAAAAATTGAATCAAATAGGTTTTGTTTTTTTTTTACAAGAACATCCGAAAATAAAGTGAACATAAACATCTTCAAAATTCTTAATAGAAAGCAATGTTTATCCCAGAGTCTGAACATTTATTACACCAAACGGCTATGTTAAGGAAAGCTAAAAAGCTTGGAACTAGAGAAGAGTAAAATCTCGGTAACAATCCCAGAAAGTGAGCCAGAAATGCCCAGTTGAATAAATGAAAGATTTCATATTCTAGGCTTCAAAGGCATTGTAAGAATGATTCTTTATATGCTAGGAGGTAGTTTGGTATCTTTTGTTTGTTTGTTTCTATTTTTTGTGTATATAGAGGAAAACCAAATCTGATATAAAGTTATTAAAATTGACAATAATATAATTGCCATTGAAAAAGGTACAGTGAAAAAACAGACTGTTGAATAATGAGCCATATCTTTTAATATCTTTTATTATTTTCTCAAATAATAAAATTTTCATTAGCCAATTTCAATAGTTTAAAAATATATTCTAATTCTTAATATATTTAGGTGAAATATATCACTTGGTAGGAGAAAAGTAACTACTCTAAATATAAAAGTAATGTTACCTCCTAAATTTAATTTTTGGAATAGATTTAGCACAGTATTAATTTTATAGTTTCTGAAATTGAGGATTATTGGATGACTACAGAGCCTAACATTTAAGTATACTTTTTAGCAGATTTATCAATTGGCTTAACAAATGGATTATTTTTCTGCGTCTACCTTTTCAACAAAAAACGATGGGAAGACACAGAAAATAAGCTTTCAAAAAGTATTTTGTTTTGGTTTTAGTTTGTTTCTTTTATTAATAGTGGGATTGATAGTTCTCTGGGGGTTTTGCTTATTTGTTTTCTAATATATTATCCTTGTACCATATATATCTTTTTTATTGATTTGTATCGACTTTTAATAGATCACATGGATATTAATTCTCTATAAAACATATAAAAAATTCTCCAGTTTTTCATTTTTGAATTATTATAATTTCTTTATTTAAGTTTTAAAAGTTTAATTTGTTGCCCAAGTAATTCTTATACATAATTAAGTAATAAAAAAATGATTATAATGAAAAACAGCAGTCCCCTTCCTCACTTCTCACTTTTCAGTCCTATACCTCAGAGGCTTCTCAAATCTTTGACCTATTCCTCTAATATATTGTTATTTCTTTTTTAAAAATTTTGGTGAAACATGCATAACATACAATATATCATTTTAACCGTTCTGTGAGTATACAGTTTAGTGCCGTTAAATATATTTGCAATTTATGCAACCATAAACACTGTTCGTTTCTACTACTTTTGCATCATCCCAAAAAGGAATTCTCTAACTATGAAATAGTAGCTCCTTAGATCCCCTCCCTGCAGTTCCTTGTAATCTCTATTCTACTTTCTGTCTGTAAGAATTTTTCTGTCATAGGTACCTCATGTAAATGGAATTATACAATATTTGCCCTTTTGTAACTGGCTTATTTCTCTTTAATATAATATTTTCAAGGTTCGTCCTTGTTATAATATATATCAAGGTTTTATTTTTTATAGATGAATAATATTCCACTGTATGTACCACATTTTGTTTATCCATTCATTTCTCAATGGTGACTTGGGTTGTTTCCACCTTTTGGCTAATATGAATAATGCTGCTATGAGCATCAGCATACAGATATCTGTTTGTGCCCTTGGCTTTCAATTCTTTGGGATATATACTTAGAAATGGTATTGCTGTATCATATGGTAATTCTGTATAACTTTTTGAGGAACCAACATGCTGTTTTCCACAGCAACTGTACAATTTTAGATTTAGAAAACAACACTGCATAAAGATTTCCATTTTTCCACATCCTTGCCAACATTTGTCGTCTTCTGTTTTTTTTGGTTCATAGCCATCTAATGGGTATGAAGTGGTATTTCCTTGTGGTTTTGATTTGCATCTCCCTAATGATTAGTGATGTTTATTGTGTTTATTATCCATTTGTGTATCTTCTTTGGAGAAATGTCCATTCAAGTACTTTCCTCATATTTGAATCAGGTTTTTGTTGTTTCTGTTGTTGTGTTTTAGGGGTTCTTTATATGTTCTATATATTAATCTCTTATCAGAGATATGCTTTATAAATATTATCGTCATTCTTTGTCTTTTCACTCTGTTGGTAGTGTTCTTTGATGAATAAAAGTTTTAAATTGTGAAATTTTGATCAAGTTTAATTGTCTGTTTTTCTTTTGTTATCTCAGCTTTTGGTGTCATAACCAAAAAATTATTGCTAAATCCAATATCATGAAGATTTCCCCCTATGTTTTCACTAAGTGCTCAATAATTTAGCTGTTACATTTAGATATTTTAACCATTTTGAGGTAATTTTTAAAAAAGATTTTATTTATTTATGTATTTATTTTAGAGAGTGAGAGAACACAGGGAGGAGCAGATGCAGAGGGACAAGCAGACTCTGTGCTGAGTGTAGAGCCAGACATAGGGCTTGATCCCGCCATCCTGAGATCACCAACTGAGCTGAAACCAAGAGCTGGGTGCTCAATTAACTGAGCCACCCAGGCACCACAAGATAATTTATATATATAATGTGAGCTACGGGTCCACTTCTTCTTCTTCTTCTTCTTCTTCTTTTATTTTGCATGTGGATACCGGGTTTTTCTAGCGACATTTGTTGAAAAGATTCTCTTTTCTCCATTGAAGTATCTTGGTATCCTTTTTGAGAACCCATTAACCACATATGCAAGGACTTAAGTGTGGACTTCCTATTCTTTTTCCTTGGTCTATAAATCTATCCTCATGCCATTATTGTTTCAAATACTTCAACTTTGCAGTAAGTTTTAAAATCAGGAAGTGTAGATCCTCTAATATTATTCTTTTTCAAGATTGTTTTGGCTATTTGGAGTTCCTCAGGGTTCCTAGTGCATTTTAGGATTGATATTTTTTCTTTTTCTGCAAAAGAATGCTGTTGGGATTTTGATAGGGGTTGCATTGAATCTATATTTTGTTTTGTTGGTATTACTAATAATATTATTAATTCTTCCAATCCATGGACATGGGGTGTCTTTCCATTTATTTATGTCTTCTTTAATTGTTTTCAGCAATGTTTAGTAGTTTCAGGGTGCAACTCTTTAACCTTGGTTAAATTTATTTCTGAGTATTTTTTTTTATGCTGTTGCAAATGGATTGTTTCCTTAACTTCCTTTTCCAGTTGTTCATTGCTGCTGTATGGAAAGAGAACTGATTTTTCTGCATTGATTTTTGTATCCTGAAACTTGCCTGAATTCATTTGCTTTATATGCTTTATATTTGGTGGGTTTGGGGATGGGAAATCTTTCGCTTTCTATTTATAAGATCATATCTTCTGCAAACAGAGATAATTTTAGTTCTTCCTTTACAATTTGGATATCTTTTATTTCCTTTTTCTTTCCTGATTATTCTGCCTAGATCTTAAACTACTATGTTGAATAGAAGGGGTACAAACCGTCATCCCTGACTTGTTCTATTGAGTGTGATGTTAGCTGTGGGTTTTTCATATATTACTTTATAATGTTGAAATAGAGGCTACCTTGATGTCTTAGGCATGTGGTTCTCTCAACCACATGGCAACTTCTTCAAAGCCAACAAGGGTGTCTCTTTTCAGAACAGCAATAATCTTTTAAGGATTTTACCTGATCAAGTCAGGTCCACCCAGGTTAATCTCCCTTTTGATTAACTCAAAACTAGTTCAGGTGGATTTTAGTCACATCTGCAAAGTACTTCTACCTTTGCTACATAATATAACCTAATCATGAAGTGAAATCTTCTTATTCACATTTATCTCACTCAGAGTGAAGGGGAGAAGTTTATACAGAGTGTGTACAGAGGGCAGAAGTCTTGGAAGCTATCTTAGACTTCTTCCTACACAGGTGTAAATCATCAGAGTAAGAAAAGAGTTAAGAAGAGCCATTAGGATCAGGATTTGCTTCTTTGGCATATGCAGAGAAGATTGAGTAAAGTAAAATGAGATTTGTGAAATGCAGTCAGGTAGCAAAGGCATCATGACTGGCACATAATAAGTTCTCCATAGATGCTTGTTCAGTGAACACATAAATGGATGGATATTAATTCTCCTTGGTCCAAGTCTTCCTTATTGTGTCTAAAATCTGAGATATTTTAGAACTACAGGCTAACATCTCTGATTTGTACCATAGATCAATACATTCTAATCCCTGCATATTGATTTCTGTATTGAGAAGGAACTTTTAATATTTTTTTTTAATTTTTTATTTTTTATAAACATATATTTTTATCTCCAGGGGTACAGGTCTGTGAATCACCAGGTTTACACACTTCACAGCACTCACCAAAGCACATACCCTCCCCAATGTCCATAATCCCACCCCCTTCCCCCAAACCCCCTCCCCCCAGCAACCCTCAGTTTGTTTTGTGAGATTAAGAGTCACTTATGGTTTATCTCCCTCCCAATCCCATCTTGTTTCATTGATTCTTCTCGTACCCACTTAAGCCCCCATGTTGCATCACCACTTCCTCATATCAGGGAGATCATATGATAGTTGCCTTTCTCTGCTTGACTTATTTCGCTAAGCATGATACGCTCTAGTTCCATCCATGCTGTCGCAAATGGCAAGATTGCATTTCTTTTGATGGCTGCATAGTATTCCATTGTGTATATATACCACATCTTCTTGATCCATTCATCTGTTGATGGACATCTAGGTTCTTTCCATAGTTTGGCTATTGTGAACATTGCTGCTATAAACATTCGGGTGCACGTGCCCCTTTGGATCACTACGTTTGTATCTTTAGGGTAAATACCCAGTAGTGCAATTGCTGGGTCATAGGGCAGTTCTATTTTCAACATTTTGAGGAACCTCCATGCTGTTTTCCAGAGTGGTTGCACCAGCTTGCATTCCCACCAACAGTGTAGGAGGGTTCCCCTTTCTCCGCATCCTCGCCAGCATCTGTCATTTCCTGACTTGTTGATTTTAGCCATTCTGACTGGTGTGAGGTGATATCTCATTGTGGTTTTGATTTGTATTTCCCTGATGCCGAGTGATTTGGAGCACTTTTTCATGTGTCTGTTGGCCATCTGGATGTCTTCTTTGCAGAAATGTCTGTTCATGTCCTCTGCCCATTTCTTGATTGGATTATTTGTTAACTTTTAATATTCTTAATTAAATTTTTAAAAATACCAAAATTATTTACATTGAGAAACTTGCTTATATCACAGTTAAGATCTTTCTGGGAAATTTAGTAATGTTATTCACATTTATTTTTATCTACTGGATCCACTGAGGAAATAATTACTGAATGTGTACTTCATGCCAAGGACTGCAAAGCCCTGTTGAAGATTCAGAGATGAACAAGAGCTATCGTTCTTTTATCCCTTCCAGATGATTTCAGTTTTGGTAGCAGTATCAAATATGTTATGTACAAATCTCTATGGTATTTGACAAAAATCTTTAATCATTAGGAAGATAAAAGTGATAAGGAGTTAAGAGCAGGAAAAAACCACATTTGATTGAATGAATCAGTGATGCTTTTCTAGAGGAGATGCTACTTCAGTGGGTGTTAAAAAAAAGGTGGGTAGATTTGCAGTGATGGATATGGTAGTGGAAATCGTATTTTAGACTGAGGGGATCATATTAGCAAAGTCATAGAAAAGAGTTTTTTTAGTTTTATGTTTTTAATTTTTTTCTATAGAAAATATTTTTATAATCATGAGTTCAGGTTACCTGTGTGAAAGAACTTTAGCTTAATGACTTAAGAACTAAAGAACTCAGTTTAGTGACTGAGCTACCAGGCACCCCGGTCTTTCTCATTTTTAAGCTATATTGCATTTAGTCTGAAGGAGAAACCAAATTATTCCATTTAAACTATTTTTTTTTTCCTTATTTAGATGCTTGAAGTTTCTATAGATTATGGATTTGCCTTATTTTAAGTAATCAACTGAGCTTTTTTAAAGAACATTTCTTCCACAATGTTAAGTAGAAAGAATCTTCATGGTGTTGAGGCCTTTGGGGTTATTTGAGGTTAGGTATAATTCTTAAGAATTTTTTGTTTTGGAGTGCCTGGGTGGCTAAGTTAGTTAAGTGTCTGCCTTCGGCTCAGGTCATAATCTTAGTGTCCTGGGACTGAGTCCTACTTCCAGCTCCCTGCTCAGCCGGGAGTCTGGTTCTCCCTGTCTTCTGCTCATTTTCTCTCTCAAAAATAAATAAAATCTTTACTAAAAAAAAAAAGATTTCTCTTTTTAATTAAACAATATTCATTCTTTTGTTCATTCTTTCGTTGATCTTTTTTTTTTTTTTTTTTTTTTACTTAACAAACATTTATTGGGCACATACTATATTCTGAGTAGACAACTCAAATTACTTGGCCAAGGTCATATGTTTAATTAATGAAAGCACGTGCCTTAGGACTCTTGATTTTCTGGCCCAGTTCTATCTTCATAATAGTTAGCATTCTAGAGTTTGATATATGATATATAGTTGATCTGATAATTATTAATTTGGTCTGTTTTTATTTAGAATAATATACAGGTTTATATGAATACCTATATATTTGTATATCAGTATTTATATTTGCTTTTCACATTTAGCTTTGTTTTTGAGGTAAACTATTATCCTTGGAAGGTAGACATAAGAGCTACTAGGAAGAGGTATGCTGAAAAGTGGCTTCTAATGAGTTAGTGATCAAATGTTCTGAAAAATAGGAGATCATTTGGAAAGTAGCTACTTAAATAACCAGCCTTTTGCTTTATTTGTGTGTGTGTGTGTGTGCATGCATGCAAATAGTTATTCATGCCATTTCTCTATAAGTAATATGTGTGTGTTTGTGTCATATCTGGCTTCAAAGTACCTTTATAAAAATATATCGATTATAATTTTTTAAGTGAAAAATCTAGGGAGAATAAGAGCAGGGAAGTTAAGTTTAATTAGAGTCAGGATGGCTGGATAGATTTCTAGCTCAAAGAGGCAAGGGTCAAGCAGTAAATCTAGAAGTTGCATTCAAACTGCTCGTGTATCCCCCACTCTCTAACTTTGATTCTAAACTATATTTTCCATGGCTGAGAGCATAGATATAGAAAGCATTTTGGTGAAATGACAGGCAAATTGGTTAAGTTTAACTCATGATTAATTTACTTTACAATATCCATATTAAAGCAATTTATTTGAATTTAATATGAGATAGAAAACTTGGAGGCCCCAGGCATTTGTCTTGGTTACAATCTTTAATATCCATCTATAGTCAATCTTCGTAATAATAATGGATTTTTCTTTTTGGCTGACAGTTTCAGATTGGCAGCTTTTGAATTTAGATGATTTGGGTGTTGACAGGTAGGAATCGCCTTGATGCAATGGTAGCCTCCAAATATTGCCTATTAGGCAGGCTCTCCCAATGGTAATAGGACAGAGAAGCTTAGAGCCCACATTAAAATACTTAAATCACATAGTTTATTAAATAAATTTAAAACCACAACAAGAAGCAAGGGGATAGAGTTGAGGGTTAGTTAATACATTTAGGACAGAGTACAAATGGGGCACCTGGGTGGCTCAGATTGTTAAGCATCTGCCTTTGGCTTAGGTCATAATACCAGGGTCTTGGGACCAAGTCCTGCATCAGGCTCTCTGCTCAGTGCAGAGTCTGCTTCTCCCTTTGCCTCTCATGAATAAATAAATAAAATCTTAAAAAAAAAAAAAAGTGAGAGTACAAGTGTTTGGAAGGACTACATTACCTAAATCCTGGGTTATATAGTGTTTGTATGTCTCTGCTGTTTCAGTTTTCCTTACAGATGGCATGGTTACAAAGACTAAAAATGAGGTTTGAGTAAGGTGCCATAATAATGGAAAGTGCTCAAAGCTAATGCTCACGCTTATTTTATTAGGGAAAGTAGGGGTGAGTACACTTTACCATAGTTGTAGTCACCAATCAGCCTGCTGGGCAACCATGTATACATTTATTTTTCTTGGGCAGAAGATATGTGGGGCCAGGATGGGTGTCAAGAATGGATGGCTGAATTAAGTGTTCTTGAATACTGAGTGTTTCATATGCCTCAGATATATTTAATATATTTTGAATATTTAGTGTCTAGTTGATCCATCCTTCCCTTTCCACCTGTTTTCATATGCATATGCTATGCTTATTTGTTTAATGTGTTTTATGGGTTTCCAGCTTCTATCCAGGGCTTGAACATCTTGTGAATTTTGCCCATCCATTTGGTTTCTTGCTTTTTGTATTAGAATTGAATATTCTCAAGTAATACAACAAATGCAAACTATAGATGTGACTTTTTTCAGTCTCTTGACTTCAATTTTAAGGTGCCAGATACCCAAGGGTTACTACATTTTAAAACTCTTTTGAAAGACATGGCAGTTTCTACAGGACATGGTGAATGAATGGTTAGAATTCATATCAGTGCATTGGTATTTGCTTTGGAACAAAGGGCTATTTCTGAATTTTTTGAGGTAAAATTTGCCTCACTTGCCCGGGTTAGATTAACATTAGCTTAAAGATGGTATAACTAGAAAGTCATGGTATCATGACAGATTTTGATGTGAAAAATATCAAGGAAAAGATTGAACAGATAGAGCAGCTCAATGTAGCAAAGTTTGTAGGTCATGTAATCTTTTTTTTTCTTTTTAATAGATTTTATTTTTTTAAAGTAGTTCACAGCAAAACTGAGTGGAGAGTGCAGAGAACTCCTATTTCCACACTTGCATAGCCTCCAATGTTATTAACATCCCTCAGCAGTGTGGTACATTTATCATACTTGATGAATTTATATTGACATTCATGCAAAGTTCATAGTGTATATTAGTGTGTTCTTGGTATTATACATTTTATGAGTTTTTATAAATATATAATATGTATCTACTATTATAATATGCGTAGTAGTTTCATTGCCTTAAAAATCCTTTGTTCCACCTGTTCATTCCTCCCTCCCTCAATCCTTAGCAACCACTGATCTCTTTGTCTTTATACTTTTGCCTTTTCAAGACTGTTCTATAGTTGGATTCATTCATACATAATATGTAGCCTATTTCACATACTAATATGCATTTAAGTTTCCTCCATGTCTTAGCATGCCTTGCTACCTCATTTCATTTTGGCATTTAATACTATTTATTGCCTGGATGTACCAGTTTATTTATCCATTTACCTATTGAAGGACATCTTGGTTGCTTCCATGTTTTTGGCAATTATGAAGAAAGCTGCTGTAAACATCAGTATGCAGGTATTTGTATGCATAAATACCAAGGAGTACAATTGCTAAATTATATTTACTTTTGTAAGAAATGATCAGATTATCTTTCAAAGTGGCTGTACCATTTCTTGTTCACACCATACCCTTGTCTGCATTTGGTGTTGTCAGTGTTTTGGATTTTGGCCATTCTTGCAGGAGTGTAGTGGTATCTTGTTTTGATGTGTCCTAAGATGTGAGTGTCTTTTCATAAGTTTATTGGCCATCTGTATTTTTTCTTTGGTGAAATGATTGTTCCAGTCTTTGACCCATTTTTTTTTTTAAGATTTTATTTATTTATTTGACAGACAGAGATCACAAGTAGGCAGAGAGGCAGGCAGAGAGAGAGAGAGAGAGAGAGAGAGAGGGAAGCAGGCTTCCCGCGGAGCAGGGAGCCCGATGCGGGGCTGGATCCCAGGACCCTGAGATCATGACCCGAGCCGAAGGCAGCAGCCCAATCCACTGAGCCACCCAGGCGCCCCTGACCCATTTTTTTAATTGGGTTATTTTCATATTATTGAATTTTACTAGTTCTTTGTGTGTTGTGGATGATAGTCATTTATCAGTTGTGTCTTTTGCAAATATTTTCTTCCAGTTTGTGGCTGTCTTCACATTCATTTATTAAATGTTATAATATTTCCACTATCAGTCTTAGTTTGATCCTCTCTCTAAACTCAGTTATCATTAAGTGGTCTTTCTCCCTCTAGTCTTTCATTCATCAGTTTTTCTCCAAACTGATCATGTTACTCTCTTGTTTAACCCTCCGTATACCAACAAAAGTAGTTACAGCTTTTTTATTTATTATTATTATTATTACATTTAGTTTAAAATATTATTACTACTTTTGGTTTTGGTGGGAGCTTTAGTACAGCTATATTTAAGACAATTCACAGTATGTATTTGTGTCCGTTATAGTTTTATATAGTGAGAACGAGGTCAACTTCATATATTTATCTTTTTTTTTTTCTTCTGCAGATTATACACAAGGGAAGGAGGCTTCTTAGTTTTATACCCACTTTTCTGGATGTGCTCTCCTTTGATGTTTCATATATACATATAAGTCATTGTAGGAATAATTTATAGAAGAATAAAGGAATAGTTAAAAATTATTAGGGACTTTAACAAGAGTATAGACATAAAAAAATCTCTTTGTTACAAATAAATTTTGGTGTACAAATACAATGTCATATGTCTTTTCAGAACAATGAGATGGGAAGGGACGGTCAGTGTTGTCACAAAATATTGTGTGATGAAGTCCTTCCTGCTGAGTAATTAACTTGTTGAGAATACCATGATTCCTTCTTGTCCTCAGATATATGTTGACCACTCATTAATTCTTGAATTTGAGAACTTTTATCTAGGATATTGTTATCTGAAGAGTCATAGAGATTTAACTTACACCATCCAACTTCATCATTGTCAATAGAGTTGTAGTGCTGCTCTCTGTCTCTTCATTTATCTTTTACTCATCTAGTAATTATGAAACATCTTCCTTTGTTAATTTCTTTCTTTTTGCCATTTTGGGCAGAAAATGAAAATTTTTTTGGTTCTCAGCAGTGTTCAATAAAAGCTAAAAACAGACTATGAATATGGTCCTCAATTTTCCTTTATACCTTCTGAAAAGATGATATAATACTTTGAGCAACACAGTAAGAAAAAAGAATGACAGTTTATTTATTATTACATCATCCTACATAATGCCATCATTAATCTATTTTCTTATTCTAGTTTTTTTAACATTACTAGGAATAATTGGCGAGTAATAATGGGTAGTGATGGGTAATTTGCAGGATAATGAAATAGCTGAATATTTCAAGATGTAGGAAAAATAATATCAGTAAGATCCCATAATATATCCTAGTATTATAAAATAGTTCAGTTAACCTGTACAGTAATTACAAGATACAATGTTGTTGTTTTAAGTAAATTTTCTTTTGGTAGTCCTTTGAGAGAAAATAGTGATGAAATTACTTGAAATTTATTATCTTACAAATACTTAGAAATGTTGAGAAATGAAAAATGAGCCCATTGGACCATAATAGTATACCAGGGGTCAAAAACCTTTAGTAATTCCCTGTTTTCTGAAATATAGAGCCCCAAATCCTTTGCATTACCTAGAAGCCTTGGCTGTTTTTCAGCCTTACTCCTCCACTCCCCCATACTGTATATACCTTTTTTGGGGTTACATTGTATTATTAGAAGTGCCTTCAGCTGCCATGCATTTTCATACCTACATATATGTAGTAGGCAGAATTCTAAAATAGTCCCCTAAGTTTCCTGGCTCCTAATTGGCACACTTCTCCCATTTATTCAATGAAATACTCACCTAGGTACTGCTACCTAGGCTGTGAAATCAGTAGGCCTTAAGATAGGGAGAGTTATATAGATGGCCCTTATCTAATCACACAAACCTTCAGAAAACAGTTTTCTGGAGCTGGTTGCAGACGGGGAAGTCAGACACGATCTAGCCTGAAAGCAAATATTCATGTTGTAAACTGATTGGTGGAAGGAGTGGAGCATGTGGCAAGGTATTACAGGTGGCCTCTAGTTGCTGAGAGACATCCTTTCCCAGAAGTAGCAGGAAAACGGGAGCAGTAGTCTTACAGCCAGTAGGAAATGAATTCTGCCAACAACCAGTGACCTTGGAAGAAAACCCAAGTTTCAGATGAGAACTTCAGCCCTGGCAGACACCTTAATTTTAACCTCATGAGACCCTAGCAAGAATCTGATTGTACTGTACTTGGACAACTTCTCCTCCTCTTCCTTCTCCTTCTTTTTCTTCCTCTTCCTCTTCTTCTTTTAAGATTGTCTTTATTTATTTGATAGAGAAAGAGTATACAAACAGAGGGAGAGGGAGAAGCAGACTCCCCACTGAGCAGGGAACCCGATGCAGGGATCGATCCCTGGACCCTGGGGTTGACCTGAGCCGAAGGCAGGTGCTCAACCAACTTAGCCACCCAGATGCCCCACTAGACTTCTAATCTACAGAAACTGAGGTTAAAAAATGATGGTGTTTTTATGCTACAACATGAATGAAGCTGGAAGATATTTTGCCAAGTAAAATAAGGCAGTCCCAAAAAGACAAATACTGTATGATTTCCTTTACATAAGGTATCTAGAGTAGTCAAATTTATAGAGACAGAAAGTAGAAAAGTAGTTGCCAGGGACTGGGGGAGGAAGGGGAAGTGGGGAATGAGGAGTTGTTTAAGGGGTATATTTTCAGTTTTGCAAGGTAAGTAGAATTTTGGAGATTGGTTATACAATAATGTGAATGTACTTAACACTACTGAACTATATTCTTAAAAATGGTTTAGATGGTAAATTTTATGTTATATATGTTTTACTGCAATTTAAAGAATTATTTTAAAAAGTGGGTATTATTTTAGATCACTAAGTTTGTGAGTAATTTGTTATGCAGCAGTCATGTTCATAGTTTGTGCCTGCTTGAAATCCACTCTCTGACTTTTTTATTATCCAGAGACCTTATGCTCTATAGCCACCTCAGAGTTTTACTCTATTAAACCATCCTTAACCCTCAGGCAAAGTTAGTCACTTTCCTCTGCTTAGCCACATATACCTATAATAGCACTTACACACTATATTTTAAGAATGGCATGGGGGGATGGTTCTACACTAGATTTTGAGGTAGAGTTTTTTTCCTAGAGCATTTCATCTTCAGGTTTTACAGCAACAGGTTTACAGCAGATTCAGGTTGGTAGTATCTGAAAGCACTTAGTAGTGGTTGCTTCTTCTTTTTCTTTCTTTCTTCTTTTAAAGATTCTATTTATTTATTTGTCAGAGAGAGACAGAGAGAGAACACAAGCACAGGGAGAGGCAAGCAGAGGGGGAAGCAGGCTTCCTGCTGAGTAAGGAGCCTGACGCAGGACTTGATCCCAGAACTCTGGGATCGAATGCAACCCCAGCGGAAGACAGACGCTTAGCCCACTGAGCCACCCAGGTGTCCTGTGGTGGTTGCTTCTTATCAATAAATGACCCTGTAAATAAACATATCAGTATCAGTAGTGCAGCTCTAACATTTTCAGAATCCTCACTCTTAAATTTATGAAAGGGAATACTCCTTGTCACAGAGGACTGTAGGACCTTTCATTTCCATTTAGATAACCAACAACTACAAGTAATCTTACTTACTTTCACTTAGAACAGTATTTCTCCATATTCTTCCCAGTGCATTACTCATTGCATCTATATTGATTGAAAGTTTGATTCTGAAATCCAAGCCAGTCTCTTGAGGTGAAGATGCTGAGTCAGATATCACCAAGTATCTAGCGTTTCAAAAGATATTTATATTTTTGGTTTTCTCATATTTTACATTTGAATATAGCAAGAATTAAGGATATGCCTGTTTTTACTATAATTTTCAAAAGTTGTAAAAATCGCTACTACTGGGGCGCCTGGGTGGCTCAGTGGGTTAAGTCGCTGCCTTCGGCTCAGGTCATGATCTCAGGGTCCTGGGATCGAGTCCCGCATCGGGCTCTCTCTCAGCAGAGAGCCTGCTTCCTCCTCTCTCTCTCTCTGCCTGCCTCTCTGCCTACTTGTAATCTCTCTCTGTCAAATAAATAAATAAAATCTTAAAAAAAAAAAATCGCTACTACTTTTATTTTTCTTTTTTATTACTGTTTAAAAGGAACTGTACTTTATTCCTAACATGTGCCACCTATAGGTAGGTACATATCAAGTGACTAAAAGAAAATAAATACTTCTTTAATATCAGTACCTCATGAAGTGAATAGTGAAGAATCATCTTCAGATGGAAAATATATGACAGGTTTTACCTATGAAATAAATTATGTGAAAAAGATTACAAAAGATGGTAGTCTGTTTAGGCAAGCCTATTAAAAGCATTAAGACTTGAGTACTGGCTATTAAAGTGAGTAAATGGCAATATTATAAAGTTAAACACATGCCAAAAAACATTTTCCAGAGGACTGGGATTGTAACAATACCATTAATGAGGGCAAGGAGGTCTTAATGCAATTTGCACTTTCTAAAGTTTCAAAAAGAGGCTTTGAGTTCGAGCATTATTAATGTACTGAACATCTGGAACTGTGTAAAAGCTATAGACATTGAGCAAATGCAGAATTTCCCCACTAGGTTGCATTCTAACTTATTGCCTCCCTAGTGAGATATGGTTGTAAGAAGTTTGAAAAAATAAAATAACGATATCCAGATAAAGCATAAACATTCCAAAATGTCTTTTAATTTTTGAGATCTGACTAAAAAAAAAGTATCTGATCTTACAAATCCAAATGATTTAAACTTCAATTAATAGATTAAATCATCTATATATTACTGTATATGAGCTAGTTTCTCTGTATGTGGATAGTGTATGCTCCCTATGAGCTAAGTAAACTATTTTATCACAGTTTTACCTCACATTTTTCATGTACATAAATCTTAAAACTTGAGAGATTTCTCTGTGTTAATGTACTTTCCTCTAAGTTTTTTTGCTTTTTAGGTGCCTAGTTGGGATACTTAAGAGAATTTAAAAAACAACTGAGTTATGTGTGTCTTTAGTTATCTGCATGATTTCTCCGACAGGGGGGAGCAGTAATTAAGATGTATAAATGTGTAATTTGAGTGTCATCTGCGATGAGAATGGACAAGCTATATATCTGAGTATTCTGTTATCTAAAACTGAAAATTTGCTATAGACCATTTTCACCAAAATAATCCATATGTTTCTGTTATAGAGCTACAGCCCAAATTTGCATATATAATCTTCAACAGAAGGCTTTTAGGATACTTTTTTAAAAACCTCCACTGAAGAGATTAAAATAAGCACATTGTGTTCTGTGAAAATGTTGTCTCACAATTACCAGATTCTCCCAGTGTTCCTTGTACTTCTTTACCTGAATTAAAGTCTGTGTATAATTGGAAGATATGTTATTTCTTCATTAACTCTGTCAGGTTATGGCTGTGTTTTCTCTGTAGTAACTCAGGTTTGCTATCCTATTTACTCTCCATGCTCTTTCTAAATCTTTACCTTCATTTTTTTCCTGAAGGAAGGGGAGGGGGTAAGAGAGAGAGAAAAGAAAACCTCACCAACAGAAGTTCTAGTGTCTGAACTATGTCTTTTAATTGATATATATCATCCTTTCCCCTTCATCTTTATTGACATCTTATAAATCACTTGAATATTCTTTTTTTTGAGGATTTTTGGTACTAGTTGTACAAGATTTCCCCCCCTTCTTACTCTGCTCTCTGACCTTCCATTATTTTGGCCCTTCCTTTTTCATTCATTTATTAAATTCATTCAGCGAATGTTTATTGAGTACTTTTTATGTGTCAGGTACCATTTTATGTACCAGACAATCAGCAGTGAGCGAAATAGAAATCATTGCCCTGGGGTTCCTGGGTAACTTAGTTGGTTAAGTGTCTGCCTTTGGCTCAGGTCACAATCTCAGTGTCCTGGGATCTAGCCCTGCATCGTTGGGCATCCTGCTCAGCAGGGAGTCTGTTTTTCACTCTCTCTTTCTCCCTTTGCCCCTCCCCCATGCTCGTTCACTTTCTCTCAAAAATAAAGTCTTCAAAAAAAATCATTGTTCTTACAGAAGTTATATTCCAGAGGTATAAGACAGAAAATAAACCAGACCAATAAAAAGATATATTAGATGGTGTCATGGACTGGATGTTTGGGTCAATCCCTCTAACCCCCACCCCCAAATTCATATATTGAATCCCTAACCCCTTGTATTTGGAGATGGGGTCTCTAAGGAAGTTATTAGGTTAAATGAGTTAAGAGTCTGGGGCCCTGACCCAATAATATTAGTGTCTTAATAAGAAGAGATATGAGAAATCTTGCTGTCTTCTCTGCAATGTGAGCACAGAGGAAAAGTGGTGTTGTGACTCAGTGAGATGTCTGTCTACAAGCCTAGACTAGAGCCTCACCAGGAACTTTGTCAGCTAGCACCTTAATGATGAACCTCCCAGCATCCAGAACTGTGAGAAAGAAGTTTCTTTTTTTCTTTCTTTTTTTAGATTTTATTTATTTATTTGACAGAGAGAGAAAGTACAGCCAGGAGAAGTACAGCAGAGGAAGGGAAAAGCAGGCTCTCCACTGAGCAGGGAGCTGATGTGGGCTCAGTTCCAGGACCCCAGAATCATGACCCGAGCTGAAAGCAAACACTTAATCAGCTGAGCCACCCAGGTGCCCAAGAAGTAAATGTCTAAGCCACCCTGTCTGGGGTGTATTTTTCTCCCAGATTTATTGAGATATTATTGACATAACATGTAAATGTGGTGATTTGTTTCCACCTATCTATTGCAGAGTGATTATGTGGTCTTTTCTTATAGTAGCCTGAATGGACTAGTATGGATAATGGTAAGTGCTATGTAGAAAAATAGTGTGAAGAAGGGGGAGATGAGACTCCTAGAGGAGTGGGAAAAAGTGGTTTAGAATTTTAACTGGATGGTTCTGGTTGGCCTGTCAGAGGTGATACCGAGTTAAGGCCTAGAAGGAGAGGAAGCAAACCATTGTGATCTGGAGGAACAATGTTTAGACAGAGGGAACCTTAAAGTAGAGAGTGGTTTGATGAACAAGAAGGCTGCTGTGGCTAAAGCAGAGTTGGGGTGAGGTGAGAAGAGTAGTAGGATGAGGTCAGAGAAATAGCTACAATAAAGTCATGCCACAGTAAGGATTTAGGTTTTATTCTAAATGCAATAGGAAGCCATTGGAATAGGCTTTAGACTTAATTTTTAAAGGATTATACTGGCTGCTGTATAGAAAAATGGACTGTAGCGAGCATAGGAAGAAGCAAGGGGACTGTGTAGTAGTCTACTGTAACTTACATGATGGATTGTGGCTTGGACCACTGTGGTAGCAGTATTTGGAGTCTAGATATGATTGAAAGTGGGTTGGCAGGATTTGCTGATGAATTGAATGTGCAGTGTGATAGGGAGTAAGGTTTCCTTTCTGGGCTTCTTTATCTGTACTGTACTGCTTGTTAATCACTTCTGTGTTCATTCTTCAAGTTATATCTGTTGTCTTGGTTTCCCAATTTCGCATTCAGTTCAATTCTCCTCTAAGTGCCACACTCTAAAGAAAAAACTTGTGTGCCTCCTCTCAGTAATTTGCCACACTACACCTTCACTTCTGACACCAGATGTGTGGTTGTCTTATAATTTAACTCAATTCTGACATTGTCTGCCTAGAGATAGAGCCTCAGGTCCCACAGGTTAAAGTTCAATCCTACAAGATTGCCCCCACTCTGACACCAATCTCAGGTCCAGTTTTGTTTACCTGTGTTTCCTATTGGCTGTAAATTGGAGGTACCACCACCCCCTCCTCAGGTTTGATTAATTTGCTTGAGTGGTTCACAGAACTCAGAGAAACATTTACTAGGTTTACCAGTTTATTATAAAGAATACAGATGAATAGCCAGATGAAAAAGTATTAGGTGAGATCAAGAAAAGTCTGAAGCACAGGAGCCTTGGTTCCCATGAAACTGGAATATACCACCCTGCATCATGTGGATGCATTCACCAGCCTAGAAGCTCTCTGAACCCTATCTTTTGGGGTTTATGCAGGCTTTATTAATATAAGAATGGTTGATTAAATGATTCATCACTGGCAAGTGATTTAACTTCTAGCCCCTTCCTGGAGGTTAGGGTCACAGGCTGAAAATACCAACCCTCTAATCACATGGTTGGTTCCCCCTGGCAACCAGCCACCATCCTTAGGTTACCTGGGGGCTGTCCAAAAGTCACCTAATTAATATATACTTAGGTGTGGTTGAAGAGGCTTATTATGAATAAATAATTTTCACCTTTACAGCTCTGGAGCTATTTCAGGAACTGGAACAAAAGATGCCCCTATAGCTCTGACTGCTCAGAAAATTCCAAGGATTTTAAGAGCTGTGTACCAGGAAAAGGGATAAAGACCAAATATATGTTTCTTATAAATCTCAAAATCACACATACCCATATACTGAACTGCCAGATAAACATATCAATATCTGTATCTCAAAGGCAACAAACTTATGATCTTTCCTTTCAGTCTTTCCTCCCAAGCTTTTCCAGTGTTACCATTATGAGTGAATGGTAGGTACCACAATCTATATTTGGACTAATCATGGAATTGGGGTCATCTATAAACCTTTTCCCCCATTCCCTGCCATATCTAATCTTACATTTCATTTTAAATTTTAAATGTTCATTTTAAATCTTAAATACTTTTATTTTTATTCATTTTAAATTTTATTTAAAATTTTAAGTATTTTTATAATTTGCTCACTTTTCTTTACAATATAATTTTCAAAAAGGTAAATATAAAGTAAAAAACCTATCAAAGAATTTATTCAGTTTATTTTGATTAATGAGGAAGTGAGTATGATGTTAGACTGATTCAGAGAGCATTTAGGGAACTTATAAGCCATTTAATAAAGCACTACTACTCGAGTACAGCAAACTGCATTTCCCTATATAATCCTTGACTGGGCCTTTGCCTGCATACAAAGTATATAAAACTAATGTACATATCTTAAATAATAAAGTTGACATTGACATATCCACCACCAACTTAAGAAATAGAACTTTACTCTTACATTAGAAGAACCCACATACCCCTTCACAATTATATCCTTCCATCTTAAAAGATAATAGTTTTGCATTTTTTTAAAAGATTTTATTTATTTATTTATTTGACAGAGATCACAAGTAGGCAGAGAGGCAGGTAGAGAGAGAGGGGAGAAAGCAGGCCCCCCGCTGAGCCGAGAGCCCGATGCGGGGCTCGATCCCAGGACCCTGAAATCATGATCTGAGCCGAAGGCAGTGGCTTAACGCACTGAGCCACCCAGGCACCCTAGTTTTGCATTTTTAAAGTAGTATATATATGTGTGCATGTACACATACTTAAATAATAGTTTTTGAACTTCATATGAATGAAATCATTATGTTACTTATTTAGTGTGTGTGTGTGTGAGAGAGAGAGAGAGAAATAAGAGAGAGCAGAGGAAAAGGAAGAGAGAAAATCTCAAGCAGACTCCCTGTTGAGCATAGAGCTAGATGTGGGGCCCGAGATCATGACCTGAGCCAAAATTAAAAGCCACCCAAGTGCCCCAGTAATTTGCTTTTTTTGTTCTTAATTTTTTATTTTTTATAAACATATATTTTTATCTCCAGGGGTACAGGTCTGTGAATCACCAGGTTTACACACTTCACAGCACTCACCAAAGCACATATCCTCCCCAATGTCCATAATCCCACCCCCTTCCCCCAAACCTCCTCCCCCCAGCAACCCTCAGTTTGTTTTGTGAGATTAAGAGTCACTTATGGTTTGTCTCCCTCCCAATCCCATCTTGTTTCATTGATTCTTCTCGTACCCACTTAAGCCCCCATGTTGCATCACCACTTCCTCATATCAGGGAGATCATATGATAGTTGTCTTTCTCTGCTTGACTTATTTCGCTAAGCATGATACACTCTAGTTCCATCCATGTTGTCGCAAATGGCAAGATTTCATTACTTTTGATGGCTGCATAGTATTCCATTGTGTATATATACCACATCTTCTTGATCCATTCATCTGTTGATGGACATCTAGGTTCTTTCCATAGTTTGGCTATTGTGGACATTGTTGCTATAAACATTCGGGTGCACGTGCCCCTTTGGATCACTACGTTTGTATCTTTAGGGTAAATACCTAATAGTGCAATTGCTGGATCACAGACACATAGATCAATGGAACAGAATAGAGAGCCCAGAAATAGACCCTCAACTCTACAGTCAACTAATCTTCGACAAAGCAGGAAAGAATGTCCAATGGAAAAAAGACAGCCTCTTCAATAAATGGTGCTGGGAAAATTGGACAGCCACATGCAGAAAAATGAAATTGGACCATTTCCTTACACCACACACGAAAATAGACTCAAAATGGATGAAGGACCTCAATGTGAGAAAGGAATCCATCAAAATCCTTGAGGAGAACACAGGCAGCAACCTCTTCGACCTCTGCTGCAGCAACATCTTCCTAGGAACAACGCCAAAGGCAAGGAAAGCAAGGGCAAAAATGAACTATTGGGATTTCATCAAGATCAAAAGCTTTTGCACAGCAAAGGAAACAGTTAACAAAATCAAAAGACAACTGACAGAATGGGGGAAGATATTTGCAAACGACATATCAGATAAAGGACTAGTGTCCAGAATCTATAAAGAACTTAGCAAACTCAACACCCAAAGAACAAATAATCCAATCAAGAAATGGGCAGAGGACATGAACAGACATTTCTGCAAAGAAGACATCCAGATGGCCAAGAGACACATGAAAAAGTGCTCCATATCACTCGGCATCAGGGAAATACAAATCAAAACCACAATGCGATATCACCTCACACCAGTCAGAATGGCTAAAATCAACAAGTCAGGAAATGACAGATGCTGGCGAGGATGCAGAGAAAGGGGAACCCTCCTACACTGTTGGTGGGAATGCAAGCTGGTGCAGCCACTCTGGAAAACAGCATGGAGGTTCCTCAAAATGTTGAAAAAAGTAATTTGCTTTTTAAACTCCGCATCTATAGATTTATGTTCATCCTTGTTGATGCAAGTGTTACTAATTTATTCATTTACACTATAGTATTTGTTTTTGTGCGTGTGTGGGCTTTTTTTTCAGTTTTTAAAATAGTAGTAAAAAACAACATAAAGTTTGCTGTTAACCATTTTTGATGTATACAATTCCATGTCATTAAGTACATTTACAATATTATACAACTGCCACTATATTCAAAATGTTTTCATCCCAAATCTAGAAACTCTATCTGTTAAACTGTAACTCTTCATTTTCTTCTCTCCCAGGCCCAGGCAAATCCTACTTAATTACTTCCTTTACAAATTTGTCTGTTCTGGGTATCTCATAAAAAATGGAATCATAGGCGCACCTGGGTGGCTCAGTTGGTTAAATGTCCACCTTTGGCTCAGGATCCTGGAGTCCTGGGATCGAGCCCCACATTGCGCTCCTTGCTCAGGTTGGGGGCTGGTCTGCTTCTCCTTCTGCCTCTGCCCATTCCCTCTGCTCGAGCTCTCTGAGTCTCTCTTTCAAATAAATAAAATCTTTTAAAAAATCGTATTTGTCCTTTTGCATCTTCCTTATTTAATTTACCATGTTTTCAAGGTTTACCTACATTATAATATGTATCACAATTTCATTCCTTTTTATGGCTGAATATTCCATTGTATGTATATACTACTTTGTTCATCCATTCATCCATTGATGGATGTTTGGGTTGTTTCCACCTTATAGCTATTGTGAATAATGCTGCTATGAACATAGATGTGCAACTCTCTATTTGAGTTTTTGCCTTCACTTCTTTTGGTGATATACTCAGGAGTGGAATTGCTGCATTATATGGTAATTTTATGTTTATAAACTTTTTGAGGAACTACCAAGTTTTCTACAGTGACTGTACCACTTTACATCCCTGCCAGCAATGTACAAAGATAACAATTTCTCTACAGGCTTGCCAACACCTATTTTCTGAGGTTTAGTGTTTGTTGGTTTGTTTTTTAGTACCCATCCTAATGGATGTGAGGTGGTATCTCCTTGTAGTTCTGATTTGCATTTTCCTAATGATTAGTGAAGTTATGCATCTTTTCATGTGCTTATTCATCCTTTGTGTATCTTTGGAGAAATGTCTATTCCAGTTCTTTGCCCATTTTTGAATTGGTTTGTTTTTGAGTTGTAGGAGTTCTTTATATTGTCTGGATATTAATCTCTTATAAATGAATTATAAACATTTTCTCTTATTTGTGAATTATCTTTTCACTTTCTTGATGGTATCCTTCGTTGCACAGAAGTTTTTAAATGTAGATGAAGTTCAGTTCCTCTATATTTTTCTTTTGTTACCTACGCTTTTGAAGTCATATCTAAGAAATCATTGTTAGATCCAATATTGGAAGATTTTGCCCTCTGTTTTCATCTAATAGTTTTATAGTTTTAGGTGTTACGTTTAGGTCTTTGGTAATTTTGAGTTAACTTGTAAATTGTGTAAACAAGTCCTAACTTCATCTTTTTGTATGTGAATATACAGTTTTCCCAACATCGTTTGTTGAGAAGACTGTCCATTCCCCCTTTGAATGGTCTTAGTATTCTGATTGAAAATTAATTGACAGTAGTCTTAGTATCCTGACTGAAAATTAAAAAAATAAAATAAAATCAATGCAAGGGTTTATTTTTGGACTCTCTTTTCTATTTCATTAGTTTATATATCTGTCCTTAGGCCAGTATCACACCATCTGATTGCTGTTCCTTTGCATTAAGTTTTGAAATTAGGAAATGTGAGTCCTCAAATGTTCTTTTTTTGGTTTGGCTATCCATCTCCTTCTGATTCCATTTGGATTTTAAGATGGGTTTTTCTATTTCTGGAAAAAAGGATTTTGGTAGGTATTGCACTGAATATAAATTATTTGGGGGGTAGTATTGTTATGTTAACAATATTAAGTCCTAAAAGGTTGATATCCAGGATCTGTAATGAACTCCTCAAACTCAACACACACGAAACAGGCAAACATATCAAAAAATGGGCAGAAGATAGGAACAGACACTTCTCCAATGAAGACATACAAATGGCTATCAGACACATGAAAAACGTTCATCATCACTAGCCCTCAGGGAGATTCAAATTAAAACCACATTGAGATATCATCTTACACCAGTTAGAATGGCCAAAATTAACAAAACAGGAAACAACGTGTGTTGGAGAGGATGTGGAGAAAGGGGAACCCTCTTCTACTGTTGGTGGGAATGCAAGTTGGTGTAGCCTCTTTGGAGAGCAGTGTGGAGATTCCTCAAGAAATTAAAAATAGAACTTCCCTTTGACCCTGCAATTGCACAGCTGGGTATTTACCCCAAAGATACAGATGTAGTGAAAAGAAGGGCCATCTGTACCCCAATGTTTATAGCAGCAATGGCCACGGTCGCCAAACTATGGAAAGAACCAAGATGCCCTTCAATGGACGAATGGATAAGGAAGATGTGGTCCATATACATGATGGAGTATTATGCCTCCATCAGAAAGGATGAATACCCAACTTTGTAGCAACATGGATGGGACTGGAAGAGATAATGCTGAGTGAAATAAGTCAAGCAGAGAGAGTCAATATGGTTTCACTTATTTGTGGAGCATAACAAATATCATGGAGGACAAGGGGTGTTAGAGAGGAGAAGGGAGTTGGGGTAAATTGGAAGGGGTGGTGAATCATGAGAGACTATGGACTCTGAAAAACAATCTGAGGGGTTTGAAGTGGCGGGGGAGTGGGTGGTTGGGGTACCAGGTGGTGGGTATTATAGAGGGCACGGATTGCATGGAGCACTGGGTGTGGTGAAAAAATAATGAATACTGTTTTTCTGAAAATAAATAAATTTTTAAAAAAACAATATTAAGTTCTCCAATCCATGAACATGGCATGTTTTTTCATTTATTTATGTTTCTTTAGTTTCTTTCAGCAGTGTTCTGTAGTTTTCGGTATACAAGTTTTTCACCCTTTGGTTAAATTTATCCCTAAGTGTTTTTATTCTTTTTGATGCTGTTATGTATGTGCTGCAGAAGTGAGCACTCTTTTTGATACTATTATGAATGGAATTATTTTCTTCATTTCCTTTTATGGTTGTTTACTGTTAGCGTGTAGAAATGAAACCAACTTTTCTTTTTTTTTTTTTAAGATTTTATTTATTTATTTGACAGAGAGAGATCACAATTAGACATAGAGGCAGGCAGAGAGAGAGAGAGGGAAGCAGGCTCCCTGCTGAGCAAAGAGCCCGACGCGGGCCTCGATCCCAGGACCCTGAGATCATGACCTGAGCCGAAGGCCGCGGCTTAACCCACTGAGCCACCCAGGCACCCCTGAAACCAACTTTTCATGTTGGTTTGATATCATGCAATTTTGCTCATTTCATTTATTAGCTGTAACAGGGCTTTTTTGAAGGGGGGAGTTGATGTGTATTCTTTGGAGTTTTCTAGGTATAAGACCATGTTATCTGTGAACAAAGATAGTTTTATCTTTTTTTCCATTTTGAATACCTTTTCTTTCTTTTTCTCGACTAATTGTTCTGTTTAATTGAAGTAGCAAAGATGGGCATCCTTATTTTGTTTCTGATTTAGGGGGAAAGGTTCGAGTTGTTCACCATTGAGTGTGATGTTTGGTGTGAGCTCTTCATAAAAGACCTTTAATATGTTTAGGAAATTTTCTTCCTTTCCTAGTTTGAGTGTTTTTATCATGAAAGGGTGTTAAATTTTGTCAAATGCTTTTCTACCTCAGTTGAGAAGATCATGGGCCTTTTTTTTCCCTCCATTCTATTATTGTAGTGAATTATATTGATTGATTTAAAAAAAATTTTTTTTATTTTTTATAAACATATATTTTTATCCCCAGGGGTACAGGTCTGTGAATCGCCAGGTTTACACACTTCACAGCACTCACCAAAGCACATACCCTCCCCAATGTCCATAACCCCACCCCCCTTCTCCCAACCCCTCTCCCCCCAGCAACCCTCAGTTTGTTTTGTGAGATTAAGAGTCACTATTGATTGATTTTTATGTGTTAAACAACCCTTGTGTTCCAGGGGTAAATCCCAATTAGTCATGATATATAATACTTGTATTTTATTTTTTTTTATTTTTATTATTTTTTTTTAAAGATTTTTTCTTCATTTATCTGACAGATTACAAGTAGGCAGAGAGGCAGGCAGAGAGAGAGGAGGAAGCAGGCTCCCTGCAGCGCAGAGAGCCTGATGTGGGGCTCGATCCCAGGACCCTGGGATCATGACCTGAGCCGAAGGCAGAGGCTTAACCCACTGAGCCACCCAGGTGCCCCAATTTTATTTTATTTTTTTAAAGAATTTTTTAAATTAACATATAATGTATTATTTGTTTCAGAGGTACAGGTCTGTGCTTCATCAGTCTTACACAATACACAGTGTTCACCATAACACATGCACTCCCCACTGTCCATCACCCAGCCACCCCATCTCTCCCACCCCTCTCTACTCCAGCAGCTCTCACCTTGTTTCCTGAGATTAAGAATCTCTTACGGTTTGTCTCCCTCTCTCCTTTCATCTTGTTTTATTTTTTCCTCTCTTCCCTTTTCCCTCTGCCTTGTTTCTCAAATTCCACATATCAGTGAGATCATTTGATAATTCTTTCTCTGATTGACTTATTTTGCTTAGAATAATACCCTCTAGTTCCATCCACATCATTGCAAATGGCAAGATTTCATTTTTGATGGCTGCATAATATTTGATTGTGTATATATGGTTTTTTTAAAGAATTTCAAAATTTCTGTTTATTTGAGAGAGAGAGAAAATGAGAGTGAAAGCAAGAGCAGGGAAAGGGAGAAACAGATTTCCTACTGAGTAGGGAGCCTGACATGGCGCTCAGTCCCAGGACCCAGGATCATGACCTGAGCTAAGGCAGACACTTAACTGATTGAGCAACCCAGACATCTATATAATACTTTTACTATGTTGCTGAATTTTATTTGCTAGTATTTCTTGAGGATTTTTGCATCAGTATTTATAAGGGATATTTGTAGCTTCGTTTGTCTGCCTTTGGTATCAAAGTAATGCTAGCTTCTAGAATGAGTTTGGAAGTGTTCTATTCAGTTTTTTTGGAGAGTGAGTAGGATTGATATTAATTCTTTATATATATATATATACACATATATATATATATATGTGTATATATATATGAATTCTTCTTTAAATGTTTGGTGGAATTCACCAGTGAAGATAACGGAGTTACAGCTTTTTTTTGTTGGAGGTTTTTGATTATTAGTTCAGTCTCCTTACTTGTTACAGGTTTGTTTAGATTTTCTTTTTCTTCATGATTCAGTATTTATAGATTATGTGTTTCTAAACATTTATTCATTACATCCAGATTATCCAATTTGGTGGTATACAGTTGTTCATAGTATTGTCTGATAATCCTTTTATCTCTGTAAAGTTGGTAATTATATCTCTACTTTCTTTTGTGGCTTTCCTCATTCATTAAGTCTTCTTTTTTTTTCCCTTAGTCAATCTATCTGTTAATTTTGTTGATCTTCAAAAAACCAACTTTCATTTCTCTATTTTATTCTATTCTATTTTACTTATTTTTGCTCTTTATTTTTTCTTTCCTTCTGCTAATTTTTGGTTTAATTTGCTGTTTTTTAGTTTCTTAAGATGTACAGTTAAGATTAACTTAAGCTCTTTTTAACGTATGCATTTATAGTTACAAATATCTTTTGTAACACTGATTTGCTGTTTCATAGTTTTGGTATGTGTGTATTTTTGTTTTCATGTATCTGAAGATATTTTCTAATTTCCTTTGTGATTTCTAGTTTGATCTAGTGGTTGTTTAAGGGTGTATTATTCAGTCTCCACATATGTGTGTATTTTTCTAATTTTCCTTCTGTTATTGATTTCTAGTTTCATTTCATGGTTGTCAGAAAAACCACTCAATCCATTTAAAATATATTAAGAATTGTATTGTGGCCTAATTTGTGGTATATTCTAGAGGATATTCCATGTGTACTTAAGAACATGTATTCTACTTTGTTGGGTTGAGTGTTCTCTATGTGTATCTATTAGGTCAATTTGTTTGTATATATTTTTTAAGATTGATTTATTTATTTTAGAGAGAGTGTGTGCAGTGAGGAGGGGCAGAGGGAGAGGGAGAACAAGAATCCCAAGCAGACTCCCCGCTGAGCACAGAGCCCAATGTGGGACTCATCTCTTGAGCCTGAGGTCATGACCTGAGCTGAATTCAGCTTGACTAATTGAACCACTTAGGCACCCTGATAGTGTTTTTCAAATCCTCTTTTTTATTGAACTTCTGTGTGGTTGTTTTGTTCATTATTGCAATTGGGATATTGAAGTCTCTTACTGTTACTGTAGAACTATTTATTTCTCAATTCTATTCTGTTAGTTTTTGTTTCATACATTTTGGGGCTTTGTTCTTGGGCATTTATCTGTTTATTATAATCACATCTTCATGAGTTGACAATTTTTTCAGTATATAATATCTTTGTCTTTTTTAATAGTTTTTCATTGAAAATTCATTTTTTATGGTTTTGTGTTATTATCTGCACCTTTATTTCAACTTGAAGGACTCTCTTTAACATTTCTTTTAAGGCAGGTCTAGTGGCAATGAACTCCCTCAGTTTTGCTTATTCTAGGGAAGTCTTTATCTCACCTTCATTTTTTACTGAATATCATGGTCTCAGTTGCTGGGTTTTGTTTGTTTGTTTGTTTGTTTCAGCACTTCATATATAGCATTCTATTGGCCTGCAAGATTTCTGCTGAGAAATTCACTCATTGTTTTATGGAGGTTCTTGCTTTGCTTTCAAAATTCTCTTTGTCTCTGACTTTTGATACATTTATTTATAATGTGTTTCAGTGTGACCCTCTTAGATTTCATGCTATTTGGTGTCTTTTGGCTTCTTGAAGCTAAATGTCTGTTCTCCACCTCCACCCCTGATTTGGTAAGGTTTTTGGCTAGTCTTCATTTATTTTTAAAAATATTTTTAAAGCTCTTATTTATTTGACAGAGAGAAAGAGAAAGTACAAGTAGGGAGAGCAGCATGCAGCCTGACATGGGGCTCCATCCCAGGACACTGGGATCGTGACCTGAGCCGAAAACAGATTCTTGGCTATTCTTTAAATAAACTTTGTGCCCCCTTCTCACTTTTTTCTCCCACTGGGAGCCCCATATGTATCTACTTGTCTGCTTGATGATGTCCTATAAATACCCTAGGCTTTATTCATTCTTTTTCTTTTTTACTTCTCTGGATAATTTTTAATGGCCTGTCTTCAAGTTTGTGGATTCTTTATTTGAGTTAAATCTGCTGTTGAATCTCTTCAGTAAATTTTTCAGTTCAGTTGTTATTTTCTTTAGCTCCAAAATTTCTCTTTGATTCTCTCTTATATTTTCTGTCTCTTTTATAAATTCTCATTTTGCTTATGTATCATTTTCCTGAGCTTGTTGAATATCTTTATGATGGTTATTCTAAATTATTTGTCAGGTAATTTATATACCCCCATTTCTTTATAGTTGATTCCTGGAGTTTATTTCATTCCTTTTTATGTACCCATATTGAAAAAAACCAAAACAAAACAGTCTTTCATAGACTGGCTTTGGAGCTACGGATTCTGGGGACCACCAAAACCTTTCCTGTGGATGTGTCTTCTAGACTCCTATGTATAAATTCTGAATTAGAGGCATTTTCCTTTTTTTTTTTTTTTTTTTTTTAAGAGCTTATAAATCACTTGCTCCCTCTGGTTTTTGTCTGTGGTACTACAGGTTCTCTGGAGTGCTATAAGGCATCTAGCTGTCTTTTGTTTTCCTGCAGCTCCCAGGCTTTTAGAGTTTGTCAGGTCACATCAACTCTTTGAGTCAGGCGGGACAGGAACCAGTCCTTCAGGCAGTGCCAAGCTGGAATGTTATACAACCTAGTCCACTCTTCTCTTCTACCCAGCCAGGGTAGAGACCACCAAGCTACAATACTACTACTCCTCTGGAGTGGCACCAAGCTACCTACCTCTCTCTTTTGTTCTCAGTGGCCCCCTGGCATTTGGGGATGCTGGGTCTTGTCAGTGCTCTGAGACCAGTGACACAGAAACCACCAGTCCTTCAGGCAGCTTCCTGAAAAAGTACAACATTGGATACATAGTCCAACAGTTTCCTTTTCCTGGAGAAATTGGGAGTTGGGATTTTTCTACCCTTAATTAAAACCTGAGCCAGGGGGCGAGACTATGGGGAGGGAATGCATTCTAGTCTAAACTTTAGCCTTTGTGTTCAGTAGCCCCCATCTCAGCACCCTTTCCTGTCAGTACTTAGATTTAGGAAGGACAGAAAACAGTCCTCTGGGTAGCTCCCTCGATAGTCTGTACATTGGATGTATATTTCAGTCTTCTCTCCTTAAGGGAAAAGCCAGGAGTTGGAAGTTTTCCCTGAGTCACACCATGCTGAGCTGGGGAGAAGGGACTAAGGCAAATGGTGCCACGAATTTTCCTACCTTCTATGTAGCTGGTTTCTTACTCATCGAGGGGCAGGAGCCTCTTAACTGTTTTCCAGATTTCTCACAAAAGTAATTGTTCCATGTATCGTTGAATCACTATTTCCATGAGGGCAAGGAGGGTTTGTTGATGCATACTTACTGATTTTTAAAGTGGAGATGTGAGTGGATCATGTGGTAAAATTGGTGTTTTGAAAATACTCTCTGGCTGAAATATAAAGATGTAAGAGTGATAAGAAACAGGAAATCAGTTAGGAGATTATTGGAGTAGTTTTTCAGGAGATTTTAATAGCTTGGACTGGGGTGTTGGCTTTGGATATGGAGAGATAGTTAGAAGACAAAAATTAAGAGGACTGGTAATAGATTGTACCTGGGCATTGAGGGTGGGGAGAGGGAATTGTTAAGGATGACTTAGTGTTCTAGCAAAGGCAACTCAAGGGAATGGTGATATCCTTTATTGAAATAACAAACACTAAAATGTTATAAATTTGGTCTCTTATGAGACATTTCAGGTGCCTTTGAGATATCTAACTGGTGAATTTGACTGTGCTTAAAAATATAGCACATAAAGGAGCAAACTGGGTTGTAGATACAAATTTCGGAGTTTCAGGCCATATTTATTCTGCATCTTTAGGAATGTAATGTTCTCTCATTAGAATGTAAGTGCCGGGTGCCTGGGTGGCTCAGTGGGTTAAGCCGCTGCCTTCGGCTCAGGTCATGATCCCAGCGTCCTGGGATCGAGTCCCACATCGGGCTCTCTGCTCAGCAGGGAGTCTGCTTCCTCCTCTCTCTCTCTCTCTGCCTGCCTCTCTGCCTACTTGTGATCTCTCTCTGTCAAATAAATAAATAAAATCTTAAAAAAAAAAAAAAAAAGAATGTAAGTGCCATGAAGGCAGGTATCTTTTCTATGATGTTCTCTGCTTTATCCTTAGATTTTTTTCTTTCATGTTTCTGGCACATTGTATGGGCTAAATCTGTTTATTGTTATTTGTTTTATTATCTCCACCCTTCATCCCCACGCCTTGGTATTACTAAAAACATTCAAAAGAAATATATTCTGCTCCATTTTCACAATCATTATGTAATATTTCATACTTACATAAGAGCACATATAATATAGATGTGAGTTATAAAGTATATTTATAAATTAATAAAATGCAAACATCAAAACTGCCACCTAAGAACTAAATATTACTGAGTTTAAAGCTATGTGGATGCCCCTTCTCAATCCCATCTCTTTGCCTACCCCCATAGTGTTAGTCAATGTCCTGAAGTTTGTAATTGCCATTCATTTTTTTTAAAAATGGCCTTACCACATACATACATATTCCCTAATACATATATATTCCTAAACACTGTTATTTAATTTTGCTTTTTTTTTTTTAAAGATTTTATTTATTTATCAGAGAGAGAGGGGGAGAGAGCGAGCACAGGCAGACAGAATGGCAGGCAGAGGCAGAGGGAGAAGCAGGCTCCCCGCTGAGCAAGGAGCCCGATGTGGGACTCGATCCCAGGACGCTGGGATCATGACCTGAGCCGAAGGCAGCTGCTTAACCAACTGAGCCACCCAGGCGTCCCAAATTTTGCTTTTTTTTTTAAATGGCATGGTATTAGATATAATTTTCTGCCATTTGGTTTTTTCACTAATCCATTTATTTTTATTGCTTATCATAATCCATTGTATGACTATGAAATAGTTTATATATTACCTTTAGTAAATATTTTTGTTGTTTCTAGTCTTTTTATGTTCTGCTTTTTAAATAATGCTGTTGTTGACATTTCTGTAGAAATTGATATCTGATTTAAAATTTATACAGAAAAGACCTACCAAATTGTTTTTAAATAATTTTTTTCCATTTTGTTTCCCTCTTGAACCTGGAAATTGTTCCCCCAAAATTGGAAAATATTTTTCCTCTTTCTGTGTAAATCTTTTTTTGTTCTGAAGGCCTTTCTGTTACTATTCATTTCCAGTGAATATATATGATTCCAAGTTTAAAAAATTCATTGATATGTTCTTTACATATATTATTACATATTTGAAAAGAATCACTATTTTCCATTCAGCACCAAATTCCCCACATATTTGAGCAAGGTTGATGATTCTTTGTTTTTGAGAGAGAGCAAGCACTGAAGGGGCAAATGGAGTGGGAAAGAGAAAATGTTGAACTTCATTCCACGGCCATAAGATCATGAACCGAGCTGAAATCAAGAGTCACACACTTAACTGACCAAGCCACCCAGGCGCCCGTAGAGCAAGGTTGATGATTCTTATAAACTTCAGTCTTCTTTATCCTTACCAATTTTGTCCAGCTCATCTATAAATAGCTAAGAGGGGTTCATCGAAATCCTCAGTACTATTTAGCGAATTGGTCAGTTTATCTTTATATTTCTTGTCAACTTTTCTTTTGTATATTTTGAAGCTATGTTTTAAGTGCATGAAGATTCATGACTGTTACCTCTTTTTAGTGGATGTACTTTTTAAGTATATAGAATATATATCTGTTCTAAAACTTTTTGCTTTGAAGTCTATTTTTTATGACTGTGATACACCTGATTGCTTTTGGTATATGCCTTGCATTTCTTTTCCTATAAATTCATTTTTAAGATTTCTATGTGGTTTAATTTTAAGTGTCTCTATTGAACAACAACATATAGATGATTATTTCTTTTTCTCTCTCTACCTCTTCTCTCCCTCCCTACCTCTTTTCCTTTTTTTCCCCCAAACAATCTGAGTGTCCAGTTTTAATAAACAAGTTAAATTCATTTGTGTTTGCTTTAAGTCTGGGCATACTTGGACTTATTATTTTGTGCTTTCTTTACCTCTTTTCTCCTTTTGTTTGTCTTAGTCAATTAATATGGTTTTTTGTCCTTTCTTCCCATAGTGCTTTAGAAGTTCTGTGTGCCATTTATGTTGTTTTTTCCCAATATAACATCTTTATTGCAATATAATTTACATATAGCTCACTCATTTAAAGTGTAAATTCATGGTTTTTATTTGATTCACAAAGTTCTGCAACTATATTTGAACATTTTCATCACTACATACCTCTTAGTAATCACTTCCCGTATTCCCCCTAGCTTTCCCCCTTCATAGCCCTAGGCAACTTCTAATTTACTTTATGTCCCTATGCATTAGCCTTATCTGGAACTTACATATAAATGGAATTATACAATGTGTGGTCTTTTGTGTCTGACATCTTTTACTTGGTTTAGTTATCCCTTGAAAAGTGCTCTAATCCCCTATACAGTCAAAAATCTGTGTGTGTAAATTTTGGCTCCCCCAAAACTTAACTACTAATCACCTACTATTGATGAGAAACCTTACTGATAACATAAACAGTTGATTAACACATATTTTGTATGTTGCATATATTATATATTGCATTCTTAACAATAAGTTAGAGAAAACCATAAAGAGGAGAAAATACATACATGGTGCTGTACTATATTGAAAAAAAATCTGTTTATAAGGGGACCCATACAGTTAAAACCTTTGTTGCTCAAGGGTCAACTGTATATTGTTTTTGAGGTTCATCCATGTTATAGCATGTATCAGTACTTGATTTTTATGATCAAATACTCCACTGCATAAATATACCATGTTTTATTTATCCATCAATCAATTGAAAGATATTTGGGTTGTTTCTACTTAGGGATATTATGAATAATGCTGCTATGAACATTTATGTACAAGTTTTTGTGTAGCTTTGTTTTCATTTCTCTTGGGTATTATGAATGTAATTGCTGGATCATATGGTAGCTCTATATTTAACATTTTGAAGAACTATCTGACTTCTTCCCAAAGAACCTGCACCATTTTATATTTTCACTGCACTGTATGAGAGTTCCAGTTCTCTGTATTCTTACCATAAAAATAGATAAAACTGAAAAGCAAATTTTTTTTCCTTTTTCTCTTTTTCTAAATTCTGACCAGGAGCTCTCTTAGTTATGATCAAATTATTTGTCTCTTACCTGCCTCAGCTTTACTTGAATTGCCTAAAATATTTCTCTGAACTTGGCTTGAAATGGTATGGCAGGGGCACCTGGGTGGCTCAGTTGGTTAAGCAAGCAACTCTTGATTTCAGCTCAGGCCTTACTCTCAGTCATGACTTCAAGCCCTGTGTTGGGCTCCACATTGGCATGGAGCCAATAAATACATACATATATACTGGGCGTGGAGCCTACTTATAAATGAATGAATGGTATGGTATGGAAATTTGGAAAGGCTGATAGGTGTCAAAGTGCATAAAATTTTTCTGGAAAAATGGTCTTAGCTATGATTGGATAATTAATTCTTCCTTTTCAATTAAAGCAAATTTAAATGGTTTCTATTTAGGGAAAAAATTTTGTCCTCGTTTTAAAATTTGCATTAACAATGAAGTTTTTCAGCTCTAATGCAAACCTAAAAAAAATATAGCCTGTCTATTAGTGTCCCACCTTTTTTCCTTTTTGTCCTCTCCTTATTCTCTGAATTATAATCTTATGTATAAATCTTATATACTAGCAATTCAGTTTTATTTTTTAAAGATTTTACTTATTTATTTGTCAGAGAGAGAGTGCACAAGCAGGGAAGCAGCAGGCAGAGGGAGAAGCAGGCTCCCTGCTGAGCAAGGAGGCCTTTGCAGGACTCTCCCAAGACCCTAGGATCATGACCTGAATGAAGACAGATGCTTAACCGACTGAGCCACACAAGCATCCCAACAATTCAGTTTTAAAAATTTAATAGAATTAAAGAGTTTTAGAGCTAGAAGTTCCTTCAACTATATCACCGAACTTTAAAGCCTTATTTTGCAGATAATTTTTAAAGACCTATTAATATATGACCATTTGTTTTATATGTGCCATAAAATTGCCTGAACTGATTGATATAATGCATATTCTACTTTTTAATTGTAATATTCATGATTTATTTATAAATCCTTGGCTGCTTTCATTGTCTATAAGTTTTTGAAGTTCTTAGAATCTAAAAAGTCAGTAGATTGTTTTTTCTTTGTTCATTATAACAAATTTTGAAATTTTGGATGTATCATCCCTGCTTTGAAATTTTTTTAAACTTGTGTTAGACGCTTTCTAAATCATATGCAACTCTTTGATATTCTGAATTCTTTTTTATGTAATGGGAATGTCTTTGGGGGTAAGTTTATATTGAACCAATTTCTTTGTTCTTTCTGAAACTTGCCTTCTTAAATAGATTTTATGGAATATATTTTGGAATGACCAACTTAGTGATCTTCAAGTAAAGTGAGAGGTATTCATCCAGATTTTAAATGTTAAAAATATATTGTACTGGCAGTTATTATTTCAAGATCAAGGAATCAAAGATGAAAGGCTGTTTTCAGATGACGGAAAACAGTATATCATTGGATTAAGTTGCATTAAGTATCAACAATTATGCAAATTCATGTCACATTTTACTGGTTTTATATCCTTAGGATGTTTATATCTTCTTCTAAACTGCCTATTCAGTAGAGAAATTTAAAGAGATTAATATATTATTCTGAACATTATCAAATTTATAATAGTCTTATCTTTGCATTGAAGTCTCAGTTTGACTCTCCCGCATACACTGTAGCCCTGAATACTGTTACAAGGTTTTCATACTTCCTAGCACTGATGAGAGACTAATTCAAAAACAGTGCATATTCAAAAAGCAAATTTTAATGGTCAACCCTTGAGTCACTCAAAGTAAGATAGACTTTTAGATTTAATGACTGTCCTACTTTTTTCTTTTTTAACCTAATGACATGGTGTTACAGAGAATTTTTCTTCTTATTAATCAGGGTACCTTGACCACCGTATAATACACAATGAGGTTTTTTACCAGTTAGTGATTTTCTTAGTCTGTTCCAGTTGCTATAATAAATTACCACAGACTTTGTAGTTTATAAACAACAAAAATTTATTTCTCACAGTGCTAGAGGCTGGGAGACCCAAGATCAGGTTGGATGATAGCCCTCTTCCTGTTTGGTAGGCAGGGTCTTCTGGCTGTGTCTCATATGGTGGGGATCCCTTTTATAAGAGCACTCATTTCATTCATGAGAGCTCCATGCTCATGACCTAATCACCTTCCAAAGGGCCTATTCATAATACTATCATCTTTGGGGATTGGGGAGTTCAACGTATGTGTTTTGAGGGAACATAAACATTTATACCATAGTAGTGATAAAAATTTTTATCTTATGATCTTGCTAAATTTAATTCTGAAAATAGATAAGGGTGATGGGGTGCCTGGGTTGTTCCGTCGTTTAAATGTGGGACTCTTGATTTCTCCTCAGGTCACCATCTTAGGGTCCTGGGATCAGCCCCTGTCAGGCTCTGAGCTCAGCAGGGAGTCTGCTTCTCTCCTTCTCCTTTTCTCTCTGCCTTTTGCCTGCCCATGTGCATGTTTTCTCTCTCTCTCTCTCAAATAAATAAAATCTTTATAAAAAAACAAAATCGATAAGGGTGAAATTCTGAGGAAGTAAACCATCTTATAAAATTTAGTTTCTGTTTTCTAGAAAATTTGTGGTGATTCCCTGTTGCTTTCCTACTTTATAATAATTGGTCCATACTGCATGGAACTCTGCATAGAACAAGTGGGTAAAACAGATCAGTTTAAATCATAATAATTTTTAGTACTGGCTTTTGTCTTTTTATTTCAGCTCTTATGTTTATTGTTAACTTCTACTTCCTTTGCATTTACCATTTGATTTTCTTGCTTCTTAAAAAGAATGCTTCAATGTAGTGTATGTGTGTGTGTGTGTGTGTGTGTGTGTATACATACATACAATGGAATACTATGCAGCCATCAAAAGAAATGAAATCTTGCCATTTGCAATGATGTGGATGGAACTAGAGGGTATTATCCTTAGTGAAATAAGTCAATTGGAGAAAGACAACTGTCATATGATCTCCCTGATATGAGGAAGTGGAGATGCAATGTGGGGGGTTTGGGGGGTAGGAAAAGAATAAATGAAACAAGATGGGATCGGGAGGGAGACAAACCATAAGATACTCTTAATCTTGCAAAATAAACTGAGGGTTGCTATCGGGAGGGGGCTCGGGAGAGGGTGGTGGGGTATGGACATCGGGGGGCGGGTGTGCTGTGGTGAGTGCTGTCAAGTGTGTAAACCTGGCGATTCACAGACCTGTACCCCTGGGGCTAAAAATACATTATATGTTTATTAAAAAAATAAGTAAAAATAAAAAATAATAAAAGAATGTTTCATTTAATTTCATGTTTTTAAAACAAATACATCTTAAACTATAAGTATATATCTAACTATTGCCTTTACTGAATCCCATATTTTGAATTGTGGGTGCTTTTCTTATCATTAATATCTGAAGGTTTCCGGAATTCTCTGTTTTTTCTCTTTTAACTATATGGTGTTTGTCTTTTCTAGCTTTTTTTTTTTAATATTTTATTTATTTATTTGACAGAGATCACAAGTAGGCAGAGGCAGGCGAGAGAGAGAGAGAGGAGGAAGCAGGCTCCCCACAGAGCAGAGAGACGGATGCGGGGCTCCATCCCAGGACCTCAGGATCATGACCTGAGCTGAAGGCAGAGGCTTTAACCCACTGAGCCACCCAGGCGCCCCTGTTTTTTCTAGCTTTATTGAGATTAGTGGACATATAATCCATGTGTTCTTTAAGAACACATGTTCAGTTTGTTTACTGGGTTTTTTTTTTTTTACCCCACTAACTCTATATTGTTTTTTAATCTAAAGTTACATTGTTACTAGACTCTGTGGTTAATCTGATATTCTTTGAAATTTATTGGAAATTGTTTTATAATATAGCACATGGTTATCTTTATAAATGTGCTCTTGTGCTTGTATATTTTCTACTTGTTAGCAACCTGAGTCTGTTTATATATTTATTGGATTCTGTTTAATCGGTGATGATCAAATTTTTAAATGGCTTAACTACCTATGGACTAGGTAAAATAATCTTAAAGAATCTTCACTAAAGAATCTTTAGTTGAAGTTCCTAGGTGGTCAGTCTGTTAGGTGTCTGACTTTTGATCTCAGCTCAGGTCTTGATCTCAGGGTTGTGAGTTCAAGCCCTGCATTGGGTTCCTCTCTGAGCATGGAGCCTCCTTCAAAAAAAAATAAAAGTAAGGAAGCTTTAGGTGGGGATATTAAGGAATTTCACTTTGGGTTTAAAGAGATAACTTAAGGGACGCCTGGGTGGCCCAGTTGGTTAAGCAGCTGCCTTCGGCTCAGGTCATGATCCCAGCCTCCCCAGCAGGGAGCCTGCTTCTCCCTCTGCCTCTCCCTGCCATTCTGTCTGCCTGTGCTCACTCTCTCTGTAAAATAAATAAATAAAATCTTAAAAAAAAATAGAGATAACTTAAAATTTATCAACTTTGACAGAAGTAATTTTTTTCTGCTTTTTTTTTTTTAAAAAAAGATTTATTTATTTATTTATTTGAGAGAGAGACAGTGAGAGAGAGCATGAGCAAGGAGAAGGTCAGGCATCATCATTCAGAGCTATCTAAATTAGTTAATGAATTTAGCCCAATAACGACTCTATGACATATTCTTGTTTTTCTCATTTTATAGATGAGAAAAGTAAAATGAAGAAAGGTTAATTTGCTTACCATAGTCACATTGTTGTCACATTCTCTTTCAACAAACCAAGGTAAGTTTGTTCATTTGGACACAAAACAAGTTCATTTTTTTCTTTCTCCTTTTCAGTTATTAGAAAAGTTAAAAGAACGTTGGCTCTACACTGGTTTATGGCATAATCTAGAGTTGGTGAAGACAGTCATTGTAGAACCTCAGGGAGGAGAAAAAACTGATTTTGATGAATTACTGCAGGTGTACTATGATGCAATCAAGTGCAAAGGCGAGAAAGGTAAATGGAAATTATTTGATGGTCAATGAAACAGTATTTTTATCATAAAGTAAGAAGTTGATGCTGTCAGAATTTTATCTTTTTTTTATGAATTGCACTTAATAGAAAAATTATACTTTATAATCTGGTTGAGAAGAAAATAAGGTGAAAAGATTCTGTTATTTGGAGCTGTTCTTCTATGAATATTTTCATTTGGAGATGCCAGTTCAACTTTAAGAAACAGCGTATATTTAGGTAAAGAAGACATTTAGTATAGTCTTCCTTACACTACCTAAAATGTTTTGTGAAAGAGGGTGGACAGAGAATGCATAAATATCTTCCTTACTAGCCAGATGAACCCTACACTTTGATGCAAGTAAATGTACTTTATGCTTACATTCTATTACATAAAATGAATTTGAGATTTCAAAACACAGCTGAAGGCTCCATTTCAAATTTAGCAAATGTCCATAAAAAAGTTTGACAGGAAGAGCTAATAGTAATAACTTATGAACAGTGTACCATCTTAAAGATGCTACAACATAATTGTTAATATTGTCAGCGTGATGATATTACACACAATGTTCTTTAGGTTTTAAATGTTTTCCAATATAATATTAGATTCAATGTGATATATAGTACAAACTAGAGTTCTTTAAATCATTCTGAAAATTTTACATTCTTGTGGTAAAAGTAGTGATAGCAATTTCACTATTTTAAAGATAAAACAATGCCTGATTGCTTAGTTCATCTGCAAGTTAATAATACTCTGATGTGGCTTTTCTGTGTATGTTATCTGGGAATACACAGTTTGTAGATTTATTTGGTACCAGAAATGTAATTTTGTGTCCATTTTAAAACTTTATTTCATCATGGTTTTTTATTTGATTCTTTTAAAGTTGCTATTATTACTTAATTAGATCTTTTCAAAATGACAACAAGCAGCTTTGGGGAATTTTGGGTGTGCTTTTTAAAACTTTATTTTTTGTTGCTTAAGATGGAGCCCTCTTGGTAGCAGTTTGTCGTGGTAAAGTGAGCGAGGGTTTGGATTTCTCAGATGACAATGCCCGTGCTGTCATAACAATAGGGATTCCTTTTCCAAACGTGAAAGATCTACAGGTAGGCCAGCAAACCTTAAGTTTTGTGTATCACAGAAATTGTTGATTTTAAGTTTTTATTTAAGTTCCATTTAGTTAATGTACAGTGTAATATTAGTTTTAGGTGCTGAAGTTCTTGAATATTATGTAAAGTTAATTGTATTTTTTTGTGTGTGTATCCTCAGATATTTTAATGCTCTGGTGACTCAGAATGAGTGAGAAAAGTTTAGTAGACATGGATTTATTTTATTTTTTTTAAACCTTTAGTAATTTATCATTTGATTTATTTTTAATCTTTTTTAAAAGATTTTATTTATTTGACAGAGAGAGAGACACAGTGTGAGAGGTAACACAAGTAGGGGGAGTGGGAGAGGGAGTAGCAGGCTTCCTGCTGAGCAGGGAACCTGACGTGGGGGTCAATCACAGGACCCTGGGATCATGACCTGAGCTGAAGGCAGATGCTTAAGACTGAGCCACCCAGGTGCCCAGATTTATTTTATTTTTAACTTACATTATCTTTCGCTCAATAAGAGTGATTTTCAAAGTGATCCAACCCAGGAGTAGCAATCAGTATCACCTGGGAACTTGATAGAAATACACATTTTCTAGGCTCCATCCAGACCAACTGAATCAGAAGCTGTGGAGGTGGAGCCCAGCAATTTGTGTTTTATAAAGCTCTTAGCCATAGACTTATAAGGGTCCTCCAGAGAATTCTAGAATTCTAGGACTCTTTCTTTATTTCCCTTCTCTCAGTACCACACACTGCCCTGCTAATTTCAGTGATTTAGCTGCTCCAAAATCTGACATCTTGCACCGCAGCTTGGCAGGACAACCATACTCTGCTTGTACTTCAGTGTTCTAGATACAATTGTCAGGAAATTATATGTAGGAAAACAGCTGAGAATCATGGAGTTCACCTAACGGATTTCCCTTATCTCTGAGATTATGGTCTTATGCAATGGGAGGGACATTCCCAAACCAGTTCTTCTATCTTGGCCAAAACAGGAGTTTTGCTTCATTATCACTAATTGTTTACTAAACATATTTGAAAAATTATCTGTAGCAATAATTTGAAGCCTAAGGTGATGTTATTTTCCATAGAAAGGATTTTCTTTTATTTCCTACTGGAATTTGAAGGTGCCAGCAATCTGAGACCAAGACTTAAGGTTTTCTGGCCATTTAGCTGACTAGAATGAGTATAATTTATATCCTTCCTCCTAGGATACAACCTGTTAGGGTCTCATACCAAAGCAAGAATTCTTTCCCCAGACAGTTATCTTATTTATTGTTAATACTTTAGTAGACACTGTGAATTATATAATATTGACAGTAATAAATAGTATTTCTCTGGTTAGCTCCTACACTTCCCTAAGCTCTAGATCTCTTCAAAATTTCTGAAAGTCCTCAGGAGGTATCTAATCCTTTCATGGTGCACTGACTTTGGTGGCTTCCACTACCTTTCTTCAGCCACTAGGGCTTCCATTGCTGAGTGCTGATGACCATGCCCAGGGCTTCTGTTCTGAAATGATTAATACTGCTTCTCACTATAGCTACTGATGAAATAGTTGACATCTACTCAAGAAAACTGTATTGTTTTCTTTCTTTGCGGCTTTTGTTGCCACATTCCATTGAAGCTGAGAGCTGCTGATGGCACTGCTACTGTCGGTGTTACTGTCTCTCTTTGATGTCTTACCATTTTACCTGGGTCCTGTATCATTGCATTAATGCTCTTTTGTTAGAGTGGAGAAAATCCCTTTCCCTTCTTTGTACCACACATTCTCCCAATGTCTTAAATATATTTATAGTTTCCCTAAAACTAGCTCCTTCAATTTATGCTTATATCTTCTCTTTTTCTTGGACCTATATAGGAGTCCTTGAGGACCCCAGAAGGAGATAACTTTTTGGCTAATAATATGTTGTACTAAATATTATACTCACAAAATAGCAAGGCCTGAAAAGAATCATTCACATAAAACTCATAATAGTGATTACACCTGAGAAGAGAAAGAAATGGTATTGGAATGGTTATCAAATGGGACTTTAACTTTTTCTATAATATTTGTTTTAGTAGAAAAGAAATTTTAAGAGAATGTGGTGAGAATAAAGATATTTACTATGCCATTCTTTGAAAAAAATTAAATTTAAATAAAATGTTACTTGTGAAGAAAAAAATTACATTTACCTTCTACTTTCTCTGCCCTCACTCCCAGCAACTGTGATTATGGGCATTGTTATTGCACTAGTGTTGTGATCGTAATTCTCTCTTTCCTCAGAATTAGTTCTTCTCAGGCACCTTCTCATACCATCATAGAAAAAATTCAGAGATGACCTGCTCTGACATTCCTCAGTAATGGTCTTGCTTGTCACAGTTCTGCTTATCTGAATTGTATGTAAAACAGCAGAACAACAGAAGCTCCAATGAGATCTGGGTGCAGAGGAGGAGGGTAGTTCTAAAGAAGTTTCCCTTGTGGTTCGTGAGACGGGTGAGTAGAGTAGACCCAAAAGTAGCCCAAACTGCAGGGACAAGGGACAGATAAAGAGGAAAATTCTTCATTGGCAATATCAGATGTAAGAGAAGTATATTTCCTGTTGCCTTATGTCTATATCAACTCTTCCTGTGAAACAAACAATTGTAAAACATAGTGGATTAAAACAATAATCATTTATTATGAATCACATATCTGTTGGTGGGGAGTAGTAGCTGGGTGGTAGATGATCTGAGCTGGGCCTGAGTAAGCCCCTCTGCTGATTTCTACTGGGCTTAGTCACCGTGCTATAGTTTCACCAATGTAGGTTTGGCCCAGTTGGGTCAGCTCTTCTCTGCATGTATCCCATCCTTTGTGTACCAGCAGACTAGCCAGAACATGTTACCATGTTTTATACTTTCGCAGAGATATAAGAGGACAGGCTTGATTGAGCAAGCACTTTCTGAACACCTACTTATATCATATCTACTAACCTATTGCCCAAAGCATGTCATATGCCTAAGTCCAAAGTCAGGAGCAATAGGAGAGGTGTGGGTATTTTCTATGAAATGTGGAAAAGGACTTAGAGGCAAGACTCTAAAAAGGAGTTTTGCCTTTTTTTCATAACTAAAGGATATTTGCAAGGCATCCATTCGAAAGACTGTGTTTAGAAGCTTTTAAGAGTATAGGTATATAATTTTATAATAATCAGGAACTCCTTTTATCATTTGGAAATTACTAGAATATAGCCATCAATATCTGAAATACCTGAATATCTGAAATAAATCAGAGTATTATTATGGCTGATTTCTTAAGATTCATAAATGATACAATAAATTATTGAAAGTATTTGGAATAAAAAAGAAAAATAGAAATCAAATTTATAAATATGCTATATTTATTTATATATTAATTTATGAATGTAAATTAACATAGAAATAGAAAAGTTTGATAATTAAGTCCACTTTATTTTTTTGTTTTTGCCTGTGCTTTTGCTGTCATATTTAGGAAACTATTGCCAAATCCAGGGCATGCAGATTTGAACATTTTCTTCGAAAACTTTCATAGTTGGAGCTCTGAAATTTAGATATTTGGTTCAATTTTGAGTAAATTTTTGTATATGATATAAATTAAGGGTCTAATTTCCTTGTATCTGAAATGAGTCTCTTGTTCACACCGTATAGTTCGATCATGTTTTTTAAATTCATTTAGCCAAACTCTGCCTTTCAGCTGTAGAGTTTAAACTATTTACAAAGTAGTTACTGATAAGGAGAGACTTGGTTCTACTGTTCAGCTGTTTTCTGTGCTTCGTGTTCTTCAGTTGCTTCATTATTACCCTGTTTTGTATCTAGTTGTTTTTTCTTTCTTTCTTTCTCTTTCTTTCTTTCTTTCTTTCTTTCTTTCTTTCTTTCTTTCTTTCTTTCTTTTTTTTTAAGATTTTATTTATTTATTTGACAGGCAGAGATCACAAGTAGGCAGAGAGGCAGGCAGAGAGAGAGGGGGAAGCAGAGAGCCTGGTGCCGGGCTTGATCCCAGCACCCTGAAATCATGACCTGAGCCAAAGGCAGAGGCTTTAACCCACTGAGCCACCCAGGCATCTCTCTAGTTGTTTTTTCATTGAGTACTATTTTGATCCCCTTTGACCCCCATTTTTTAGTTATTTTCTTAATGTTTACTGGAGATTACAAGTAATATCCTTAATCTCTGTCCTTCTCTTCTTTTATTTTACTGTCTGGATTGCAATTTTTATACATTGTATGCCTGTTAACATAATTTATAATTATTGTTTTATACATTTACCTTTTAAATCATGTAGGAAAAAAACGAATTACAAACTAAAAGTATAATAATACTGGCTTTATATTTACCTACATAGTGCTCTTTACCAGTGTCCTTTATTACTTCCTAAAGCATATACTATACTCCCCTCCTCATATTTCAGTGCTTATAAATATGGTTTATAATGTGTTACATGATGTACGTCAAGGATTAGGATAATTTCTTTGTGTTTCTATAATTAAAATAATGCCTTGCAATGTAGTAGGTATTCAATAAATGTTGATTTTTTAAAATAAAAATGTTGATTTAATTAATGACTAAATGTAAACCTATTAACGTAATATTGCCATACTCTTTTTTTCTGTAAAATGAGATGAAGGACTAAATGATTTCTGTAAATGGCTCTTCCAAAACTGGAACAGTTCTTCAGATTACTGGACTACAAATTAGGATTTGATAGTTTGTTTGTTTTTTTAATGTTAATACTTAGTCTGTCATATGAAAATAAGTAGAAGTTATTTATATTGAAAACCTTAAATATTCTAGCTTTTGGAAATAAAGCAACCTATTTCTACATTGTTTTCTCTTTTGTTTCATTTGAATTCATATTTGAAGGTTAAGATCAGTGTCAGAGTTAGAAAAGTGATCTGAATGGGGGAAAGAGCAATGACATTAATTTTATGATACTAAAAGTTTTTTTTCTTAAATTTGAGACACAGATTATGGAAGTAAAAAATTAATACAGTTTAAAATACTAACTTAAGACTCTTATAGTCTCAATTGCAGAGTTTGGCTTTTAGAGAAGCAGGAAAATGTATGTTAGAGCCAAAAATATGACTTCTTTGGCTGTGACCAGGATTTCCTCTTCCCACCTTGGGGACTAGAAAGTAGAGGTAGGAAAATTTCATTTTGGAGCCAAGTGTGACTTGTTTAGTTCAAGTCATAATTTATTGCACACACCTCAGGGACCTGAAAATAAAGAAACCCACTATGAAATGTTGATAATGGGCCACTCTGAAGGGCAAGCATTAAGCTAACTTTCCCAGTGAGGATTTTTTTTCACTTCCACCTTTCCCAGATGCTTCTGATCATTCTATAAGGACATACTTAATCGTGTAATAGTTAAAAAGAAAAACTTTCTGTGCACTAAACCATAGTATTTGAAAGAGAAGAAAATGAAGCAAGACCTTTATGTGATTAGATGTTGGTGAAAAAATATAACTAAAAGTTGTTTTCTTTTAATGCAATTAAGTCACAGTATAACAAGGCTCCCATTTAATGGATATCTAAAGCAAATCCTTTGACCAATTAGTATGATCTAATAACTACAAAAGCCTTCAACTTTATAATTCAGGCATATACATCTCAAATTGGCATGGTTATAATTTATGAAACATTATAAGGTACAATATTTAGATTTTAAAATTGCATCTTATTTATATTCCCTACCATAGTTTGGTAGTATATAGAAATATTTTCTTTTCATGAGTGTTGTACCTTTACTCCCCTGTGGAAAATTCATAAAAATAACAAATAGCTAAAAATTTTTGTACTTTAAAGATGCTCAGGTGGTATGTTAGATTTTTATAACTGGTTTCATAAAATTTGATGATAATATTCAATAACAAGTGCTCCTTACAATGATTAAAATAACTTAAGATAATAAATTTTATTTTTTGTGTTAATTTTCTTTATTAATATAGTATAGAGGGTGATCTGGTTATCTTAGTATTGACGTACAATAACTACTATTTTTTTGTTGTTTAGGAAATTTCTCTTAGCTTTGAAGGTACTGAGCTATTTGAGTTTATTTAATCAATTTTGGAAAATTACATTCATGATTGAAAAATGTAAGCATGTTAAATTATGTTATTGACTTAAAACAGATACATATAAATTTATAGTCTTCTCATGCATTCTTGATGTTTTATAAATTTCAGGGAAGGGCTGTTATCTTTGCTTACCCCAGAAGATAACAACATTAATAAAATAGAATGCACATCAAACCACATTAAGCCAGTGTTTTTAAGTGTCAAAATATTATTAGATGATAGCCATATATGAATTCTTAAATCTGACATTTCTTTTTAAGGAGAATGATGTTGATTTTTCATTATTCTTATTTTTACAGCAGTGTGTATATTCATCAGTAGATAAATGAAGGCAGAATGTAGGGGCTATAGTATATCAAGACAAACTTGATTTCAGAAACCATTCTTAGTAATTTTAAGTAGACTTATATATTCCTTTTGTATCACTTTCATTATTGTGTTGATGATCTTGAGTATTGTAGCATTTATTCATTCATTCATTCATTCATTCATTCATATAATAAGCTTTTACTAAGAGCCTAACTTGTACTAAATATAGTAGGTACAAAAATGAACATGATGCTATCTCTACACTACTGAAGTCTGAAATTTAGTAAAGGACCTTAATGTGTAACAGAATGTTTTGGTGAGATTGAATCTGGGTATTCAGATGCTTAGAGAAAGTGAAATTAAGCAACACTTTTCACCTGTCATCCAGATATCCATTTACTTTGATTTGCCTAAAATAGATGAAGGAGGCATCTCTTATCTACAAAGAGATGGAAACATAAAAACATTTTATAAGGTGGATTGGCCTCATCAAAGGCCAGATTACAAGACTATTCAGATTTTTAAGACTATTCAGGATAATGAAACAACCATCTTTTGAATAAATGCCTCAAGGACCAAATACTTTAATAGACTGATGACACAGTGATCCACTACACAGGTTATAGTCCCTTGTGTCATGGAATTTACAGTTTAGCAAGGAAGAGTGACATAGAAGTAATAAACAGTTGTTTACAGTTGTGATAAAGGCTGTAAGAAAAAGTCACAAAACTATGAGAATGTATAACAGGATCCTGACCTGGTCTTTGGGGGTAAAGAAAGACTTCCTGAGGAAGTGCTATTTAAGCTGACATGGGAAAGAAGGCTAGGAGTTTTATAGGTGAGCAGAATGGTTAAGAATATTCTCAACAGAGACCCCCTGGGGATAAAAATATATTATGTTTATAACAAATTTAAAAAATTAAAAAAAAAAAAAAGAATATTCTCAACAGAGAGAGTAGACTGACTATGCTAAGACCCTAACGGTATGAAAGAAGATAAGCAGTTTCTAGGAATTGAAAGAAACTAAGTTAGAAAGTGAGTTGGGGAGAATGGCATGTGAATAGAGGCTGGGAGAGGTATTAAGGAGCCAAATCATTTAGGACCCTGTATGCCATTTTAAAGATTTGAGACTATTCTAAGCCAAGGGAAATTCTAAGCTATCCTGTGGGAAACCAGATCCGGGAATAGAGCCTGAGGTCAGAGTGTGGTTGAGTTCTAGTTATAGTGTAGCATCTGATACAGAAACCCACCTGGATCTAGCTCCGATAATAACATGTGGTTACCCAGGGGAAGTGGCTGTATATATAAACTTAAGGGGCTGTAATACTAAACTCCCAACATTTAGGAGTCCAGCAACTTGCTGTTGGAAGCACTTAGGCCAAAGCACAGATATGGAAGAAAAACCATGTCACCTCTGAAGGTCTAGAATGAGTTACTTAAAACATTTTTTTTCCTCCTCAGTACACTATTTTCCCCCAGCTTTTTAAACAAAGGATAGTTTGGCCAAAGTATTATTAAAGTAGGTTGTAAGTTTATTTTGAAATAATAAAATTAAAATCTAGTTTTAAATCTAATTATGCCATCTAGGTTGACAATTTGTAATTTGCCTTGAACAGTGAAAGCGGAGATAACCAAACCTTTGTTCTCATCCCTTCTGAGAAACAGACATAAAAACACTAAAATAAATGGCTGAGGTATTTTTAATTCTTAAATTAAAAAAAATTCCCATATTTCTTAAAGGAATGTTTTGGGATCAGGAGAGGAAACATTTAAAAATCACGAGATTTTAAGCAAGTTTCATTAACCTTTTTCCTTCTTTTTTTTCCCAGTAGTCATGTCATTCTCTTTCCATGGTGGTGGGGGGGAGCCATGCCTAACTATGACTACAAATAAAACCTTTGGATATTTAATTACAAAAAAAAAAAAAACTTTTGGTTTATGAAAATTTTTAAAATTATTTTCTTGCGTTCATCTTGTTTTAGGCAAAAATAAGAACTTTATTGACCTTTGTATTTTACTTTTGTTCCCATAGTAGATTCAAGGCTTTAAAAGTGAAATGATCACCCTGGGGATTCATAAGGTTGATTGACATATAACTTCTGTTGTCCCAGAGCATAATCAGGAGCACTACCTCAAGGGAGGTGGTGGAATTGATTTTTAACTTCTCTGAAAATAACTTTGTTTTTTTCTCCAGATAGAATTTTTTTTAAAAGATTTTATTTATTTGACAGAGAGAGATAACAAGTAGGCAGAGAGGCAGGCGGGTGGGGGCGGGGGGGGGGAAGCAGACTCCCTGCTGAGCAGAGAGCTGGATGTGGGGCTCGATCCCAGGACCCTGAGATCATGACCTGAGCTGAAGGCAGAGGCTTAACCCACTGAGCCACCCACGTGCCCCCAGAGTAGAATTTTTTTATAGTGAATTTTACCCTTTTTATTTATATTTACTTAGTCAAATCCCCTTAAAGTCTACAGGGTACAGATATGTAGGTGGGCCTCAGGTGAGTATGTAACTTGATATTTCTCCAGCTATAAAGCCTTAGGGTCTCAGATAACATAAACTGTAGTAGACAGCACTGTTTATTTAGTGTGTTTACATGTCAATCTTACCTATAATTCTTTTTTTTTTTTTTAAGATTTTATTTATTTACTTGACAGAGAGAGAGAGATCACAAGTAGGCAGACAGGCAGGCAGAGAGGGGGAAACAGGCTCCCTGCTGAGCAGAGAGCCTGATGCAGGACAAGAGCCTGATGTGGGGCTCAATCCCAGGCCCCTCTGCATTTTTAAAAATTATTTTTTACCAAGTTGAAAAAATTGAAGAAAGCTTTTACAAAGGCATAATTTATACAAAATAGAGTACGTAGTTGATTATATTAACAGGTTCTTGGATTCTTCCCCACTCCCAGCCCCTACTTCTTAGAGGCTGTGACTTTCACTTTTTTTAAGCTATTTTATCTGGTATTTACTGCCATATTTATCTTTATTTAATCAATTTTAAATCTGTTTACTTCCTGTATGAGATAAAAATTTTAGCTCACTATACCTTTCCTTCTTTTTCTTCCTAATGTAGTTATATCACATTTCAAAAATTAAACCCATAATCAGTATTCAAATCATGATCAGGGTGCCTGGGTAGCTCAGTCAGTTAAGTGTTTGCCTTCAGCTCAGGTCATGATTCCAGAATCCTGGGATTGAGCCCCGAGTCTGGTTCCTGCTCAACGGGAAGACTCCTTCTCCCTCTCCCTTCAGGTCGTGCTCTCTGTCGCTATCTCTGTCTCTCTCTCTCTCTCTTTCTCTCTCTCTCAAAAGAATAAATAAAATCTTCAAAAAAAAAAATTAAATCATGACTGTGAAAATATTGTTCACTGTGGTCAAATGATTTCCTTCCTTGCTTGAACTTTTAATCTTCCCATTAATAATGCCCTCTGCTCTATTTTCCTTTTTAAAAGATCCCCCCCTTTTTAAAAAAAATCTATTTATTTATTTATTTATTTATTAGGAGAACACGGGGTGGGGACAGAGGGACAGAAGGAAAGGGAGAAGCAGACTTCCTGCTGAGCTGGGAAACCTTTGTGGGGCTCTATTCCAGGACCCTGGGATCAAGACCTGAGCCCAAGGCAGACACTTAACCAACCGAGCCACCAGGTACCCCTCCTTTTTAAAAGACCTTTAATCTTCTGTCACCCTTCAGTGAATCTTTATAGCACCTCTCAATACAATTATCCTATCCACCTGTCAGATAATAGGTCAGTTCTTTTTTTTTTTTTTTTTTAACTCCTGAAGACATTGCTTCTTGAGCCTCTTGACCTTCTACTTCAATCAGGACCAAGTTTTTCTTTAGCCCACTTAACTGTCAAAATTCTGAGATTTCCCTTTACTGTCATCCTAGGAATTTGATTTGCCTGTCTTCTGTGTTGGATCCCCAGTTTTCTGGGTCTCAAATCTTCCTCCTGTTTCTTGTTTACTGTTTCATCTTCATAGTACACATCCTCCAGCAGTTTACCTATACATTCATTTCCTGAACTTTTTTGGACTCCTCTTGGCCAAACTGGCTTATTTCCCTTCAGTAGCTCTGTGGGTACTTTGGTTTGAACTTTCACCTCTCTGCTTAGTCATAAACCATTTGTCCATCTGCTTTTCACATTCATGTATTGGGTTTTGAGGTTGCAAATTTCTCTTAGTTTAAATGAAGATGAAGATTGTGTTTTTCTTATTTGTCTTTTAAGTTTGGGGCAGGTTTTGAGAGGCAAGGAAAGAGGAAATGTCCTTTCTGAAACTAGAAGTCTTCATTACTTTCTAAGATGAAGTATGAGATTTTAAAATGTAATGTTTCTATATGTCTTATTGCCACACTTACACATTCACATTTAAGAAGCTCTAAATCAAATATTCCTAACAAAAATATTGTAAAGATAGGAAGTAATAACTTTTAAATCAAGCATATACTTAATATTTAAAAGATAAATTTGGACATAATAAAAATCTAGATGGAGAAAGTATCAGAATTCATTTATTGGGCTGTGGAGATAATAAATAGTTTTAAATATATTTCAGTATTTTTCAGTACTTATGTAATCTTTTTGTTATGTGCACACTTTCTCTTGACCATGTTTGTTTTTAAATGTCACAGTGTTTAATCATGTGAAATTTGAGACATGTGAAAATTGAGTCTGAGCCTTCTCTGACTGTGATTACTATCTATTTTCTATGCCTGCCATTGCCACCAAACTTTTATGCAACACTCCCAACCCCACCCCAAAGTGCTTAGTGTTGCATTTTCTAACATCCACAAGCCTCCTGCGTGAGAGATCTTGCCTTCTTCCAGAGTTATACGAGAGTATGTACAGGTCTCTGCCACTTGCTAAATGCAGCACTATTCGTTCCCCTTAAAAAAGTCTCTCTTTTTTTTTTTTTAAAGACTTTATTTATTTATTTGACAGAGAGAAATCACAAGTAGACAGAGAGGCAGGCAGAGAGAGAGAGGGAAGCAGACTCCCTGCTGAGCAGAGAGCCCGATGCGGGACTCGATCCCAGGACCCTGAGATCATGACCTGAGCCGAAGGCAGCGGCTTAACCCACTGAGCCACCCAGGCGCCCTTAAAAAAGTCTCTTGAGGGGCGCCTGTGTCGCTCAGTTGGTTCAACGACTGCCCTCAGCTCAAGTTGTTGTGATCCTGGAGTCCCAGGAGCGAGTTCTACATCGGACTCCCTGTTCTTCAGTGAGTCTGCTTCTCCTGACCTTCCCCCGCCTCTCATGCTGACTCTCTCCCTACCCTCCTCTCTCATTCTCACTCACAAATAAATAAATAAATAAATAAATCGTTGAAAAAAGGTCTCATTCCTTTAAGAGCCTGGGATTCCAGTTATAGCCCCACATTGCTTTCTTGGTATGCAATATTTCATTGTGTTTACTGTTACTGCTAGAAGGGTTTATTTATAGTTATTCTGCTCTCCTCTGTGACTTTAACAAGGGAAGCTCTGGATTATCAGATATGTGAATGAGATACTATTCAGACTAATAAAGAACCTGTCATGTACTCATTCTATAGATTACACCACTAACGTATTTTATATAGTTCATATACAGCTAATGGGTTGCACAGTGATAAAAAAAATTATGAAGGATATTAAAAAGTGCTAATTTGTCAGGAAATTTAAGATCATTTGCAGAAATTATTTATCAAAAATTATGTGTCAAAACTGAATACTGTTCTTTGTCCTGCCAATGTATGTATTTTCATTGATATTAATGAAAAAAAGTAGCCATTCACAAACTGAAGAAGCTTACTTTATGTTACCTAAAACAATGTGCCTTTATATTGAATAGAATCAGTTAAGCGCCTTCATAGGAAGTTGATCCAGTTGTTAAAACCCTGATTTGAGGTGAACAGCCTAAGAGATTGCCTATATTGGCTAGATGGCCCGCATTGTCTCTGTCAGTCCTGTGGTTTTCATATGCATGAAACAATATAGTATGACAAAATGTAAAGCCCACCCAAACCTACTTTGGGTTTTAGAAACATGGGATAGGTAGTGACTCCAGCCCACTTACCTCTGCTATATGATACTTTACTGTTTTGTGCTAATTGTCACTTATTTCTTCAACATCTGTGTGAGGTAAGGTTGGCAGACATTATTTTCTTCCACTTACAAAGGAAGAAACTGAGAAAGGAAACTAAATTGAGGGAGTATTGGTGACTTGCCCAAGGTCAAACAACTAGTTAGTGTCAAAGCCTTGAATCCAAGCTGTGTACTTTTACCTCCCTCCATCAAAACGTACTATAGCATGAATATATATGTGTGTGTGTGTATACACACACACACATATATATAATTTATATTTATAAATATAAATCTTTATCTGGAGATGATAATTGAAGCATTTTCAGGTTTACCCAGATAATATTTTGTTATGGGTAGCCTAATTCAATTGCCACAAGGCTTACTATTCTTTTTAAAAAAATGTTTAACTTTGCCCTTTATAGAATAAGCATATTCAATTTAAGGTATCTAGCATGTCTTAAAGTAGTGTCTTTTTTTTTCTTTTAATAGAAAAATATTAATTTCTGCTTTTTTTTCTGAACTCATTTTCTTATCTTGATAAATTATTTTCTTAAAAACTCCAAAGATCTAATATTCCATACTGACAGAATGTTTTTGCATTATTACCTAAAGCATTTATTTAGGATTTTTTTTTTAAGATTTTATTTACTTAAGAGAGAGAGTGTGTATGAGCAGGGGGAGGGGCTGAAGAAAAGGGAGAAGCAGACTGCCTACTGAGCAGAGAGCCAACGTGGGGCTCCATCCCAGGATCCTGGGATAATGACCTGAGCCAAAGGCAGATGCTTAACAGACTGAGTCACCCAGGCACCCTTAGTATTATTTAAATGTTACTGAGTTATCAATAAACTATTCTGGATAGTAGCTAAATTATTATAACCAATTAAGGTTAAAATATGTTGAATATACTGAGAATAAGAAATGCCACGTTTGATGAAAATATTTTTTTTCTTATATTTGAAATTTCTAGGCTATTTTTTTTTTCAGCAATGACAATTTATAACAGAGTTCATTACAGATTTTCTCTGTAGGAAATATGTTACCCAAAGCAGCCTTAAAACATATATGAAATAAATTATGTTACTGTTACTATGTCTGTTACTATGTCCTGATTATTATTTCTGGTAGATTATTGTGGTCAGTTCCTAATGTAACAAGAAAAGTAAGTAATAATTGAAAACCATCTCCTGTGTGTGTGTGTGTGTGTGTGTGTGTGTGTGTGTTTTGTTTTAAACTTTAAAAGGGAGCCTGGCTTCTTAAGTCTTGGCAGAAACCCATTTTTCCCCATTTAAGAAAATATATATACTATATTTGGTTAACTTAGTGTTTAGAAATCTTGAAAATATGCCAGATGAAATAAAACCAGCTATATTCCTTTTATCTGGCTAAATTATTTTACATACAAGATCTTATGCTGAGTTTAGAACTTTAACCATTGGAATTTATATTGTGATACTCTGATAAAAGTGTTTATACTGTGATGATAAAGAGCAGTAAATGTCTCTAATGTAGTCTCTGTCTTCCAGATTTGGCTTGCTGTAAATGTTTATGTTTTAGATTCTATACCTTGGTGAAAGATAAAACTATTCTTCTTGAGTGTTTGCTAGACAAATGTGCTTATTTTTCTGAAGCAAAGTTTTAAAATATTTTTAATAAATAAGTTTAGCTGAGTATATGTTCTTAGTCTTGTTTCAAAGCTTGAACTTCTGTTCTAAAGCTTACATATAAGGGGAAAATGTACATTTTGTCTACATTGATTGCTTTTAGAAAGGCATTTATTACTAAAATCATAACACAGATTTGTATGATTTGGGATAAATTCCCGTCTTTCGTATGAGGCAGTAAAATGAGGAGATACGTTTATAGTTCTAGCTCATATTTATCATACCACTTATTTCTTCAGAAGCTGCTTATAAAAGGCTACTTTTGTACAGGCTACTAATGGTCAACACTGTTGGGTTTGACTAAATTGAAGAAATAATCTAATATTCAAAACTGTGAGTTAAATTTCTTGTTGACATATAAGTATAATCCTTGTGGTTATTTTAATATATACTGTGCCTATTACTAGTGTACTACCTATACTGTCTCCAGTAAAACTGAGTTATTGAAGGACTTAAGGAACTTACTGTTTGATCTCAAGTATATTATAAAGTAATAGTAAAATCAGAATCCAAAACCATATAACTTCTGCTTGAAAGCGATATGGGTATTTTTACATAATTCTGTTAAGTACCACCTCAGTCTTGATTTATCTATCTTTGGTGTTCAGGATCTCATCTTTCCTTATGTCAGGTTAGCTTTTGATGCAGAAGCATCAAATTTAGTTGTCTAGAAACTATGATATTAAGAGTGTTTTTTCATTTTGTGTGAACTTGAACTCATTATGAAAAAAAATGTTTTGTGGGGCACCTGGGTGGCTCAGTGGGTTAAAGCCTCTGCCTTAGGCTCTGGTCCTGATCCCAGGGTCCTGGGTTGAGCCCTGCATTGTCGGGCTCTCTGCTTAGCAGGGAGCCTGTTTCTCTCTGCCTGCCTCTCTGCCTACTTGTGATCTCTGTCAAATAAATAAATCCTTAAAAAAAAATGTTTTGTGAATCAGTGTAGCAACTGAACCAATGGGTTGCAAACACAAGCCGCTAAGAGTTAAACAGATTATTTAAATGAGTGAACTAGTTGAGGGTTGGCAAATAGCTCAAATTATTTTAAGCTACAGTAAGGAGGCCACAGAAAATACAACTTTGGGCCCTCAGTTTGCAACCTTTGATAAAATAGTTTGATTTCTCTCTGCTGTTCACACATCCCTCCAAAATTACATATACTCTAATTTATGGGGGTGGGGACCAAGTGGTTTGAACTCCTTCTAGAGTATACAATTAAATATGGCTTTCTATTTTGGGAAAGCCTTGTAAAATGTATTTGAAAAGTAATGTTAACTGGTCTACAAGATCATTTTTCCAAACCACACTTGAGCTTAGTTTATGGTGTTTACTTTCTGTCAAAACTCAGAAAAAACATTCACAGTTAACTTCCATAATATAAAACGTCTGTCTCATGAGGCACTAAAGAAAGATTGGTCAACAGGTATAATGTTGTTAGACTGTATTGCTAATGTGAATGTGGACATGACCTCCCAAATAGATCAAAGACTAATCTCTTTGACAGTTACAAGATGGCAGAGCTTGCCTTGGGCCTTTTGCTGCTGCACATTGAAACTGTTTGTTTGGAAAACATGCCTGAGGGATGAGAATGTGTTTATAAGGATGAGCAGGTAAAAGTAAAAGGTTGTCTTTTGACATTTCAACTAATCCCTTCCAGCCTTTGGTTTGCTTAACATTTAGGCTATTTGCTGGCAGGAGAAACTGGCTTTTTCACATATGCTTTATGTCATTTTAAATTGGGCATTGATTTTTGTGCCTGATAATCCCTCAGTGTATGATGAAATAGATTCTGATGTCATTAAAATGATGTATACTTTTATTCCTTCTTTTTCTAAACCCTTAGTTTTGCTTTACCTAACTAAATATGTTCCCCCAAGACAACTTTTACTTTTTATTAATTTTTAAAAGTTGGTTTCTTTATATAATAAAAAATATTTTAATGTTAACCGGTATGTATATTTACTTTTTTATTTTTTTTTCTTTTCATCTAAAAAAATTTTCCTAGGTAAAATACTGGCTCTATTTACAATTTACATTATAAAAAGTATTTGAGAATTTATAAGAAATTGAATTCATGTTGTCGTACATAAAAATTAGTTCGTTTTAATGAAAACTAAAAGACCCAGAAGAGATAATTTTGTTTATTTCATCTAATAGTTACTACATTATCTCTACTTCATTTATAACTAATAAATCCTAGAACAACTGTTACCGTAGGTGGAGTGATTATTTCAAAGTATTTGTCTGAAACAGGGTGTAGGAAAACTTGAAAACTCTTAAGCTGTTGTGACTGACAAAAGATAGATGCTACAGTTTGGTGGGGATTGGAGGGTATAGAACATAGGATATATTCTATAGAATACAGAGGGGAATATGGAGGATATAAAATATAGAAAAACAACTTACATTTTGAGAGATAGGTAGGAAATGTTTATTTTTCCCAGTGGATAGAATTTTTAAAGCATATTCTCTTTTAATCTCTACATATTATAATATTTATCTCCAAATTATGAGAAATTTTTACATGCTATTATCTAATATTTCCTATGATGCCATATTATTTATTGTATATATTTTTAAAGTATAGCCTTAAAGGAAAGTTTATTTTATTTGTATTCTAGTTATAAATTTAATACAAAAATTTGACAGATTATTTTGAGGGGATATAAAATGTAGTTTATTTCCTATCAACTTGAAAGTTACTTGTCAGGAGTGTACTCTTCTGATTTCTCATCTAATACTTGTTCTTTTATTTAAAAAGGTTCATAGTATTAAAAAGGTTCGTAGTATTATAGACTGTATTGAAGAGATTTTGAGTAGTTTTAAAACTTCTTAAAACTAATTTTTTAAACAAAAGCAAAAATAAACGTTTGGGACTTCATCAAAAGCTTCTGCACAGCAAAGGAAACAGTCAAAAAAACAAAGAGGCAACGCACGGAATGGGAGAAGATATTTGCAAATGACAGTACAGACCAAAAGGTTGATATCCAGGATCTGTAATGAACTCCTCAAACTCAACACACACGAAACAGGCAAACATATCAAAAAATGGGCAGAAGATAGGAACAGACACTTCTCCAATGAAGACATACAAATGGCTATCAGACACATGAAAAACGTTCATCATCACTAGCCCTCAGGGAGATTCAAATTAAAACCACATTGAGATATCATCTTACACCAGTTAGAATGGCCAAAATTAACAAAACAGGAAACAACATGTGTTGGAGAGGATGTGGAGAAAGGGGAACCCTCTTCTACTGTTGGTGGGAATGCAAGTTGGTGTAGCCTCTTTGGAGAACAGTGTGGAGATTCCTCAAGAAATTAAAAATAGAACTTCCCTTTGACCCTGCAATTGCACAGCTGGGTATTTACCCCAAAGATACAGATGTAGTGAAAAGAAGGGCCATCTGTACCCCAGTGTTTATAGCAGCAATGGCCATGGTCGCCAGACTGTGGAAAGAACCAAGATGCCCTTCAACGGACGAATGGATAAGGAAGATGTGGTCCATATACACAATGGAGTATTATACCTCCATCAGAAGGGATGAATACCCAACTTTTGTAGCAACATGGACGGGACTGGAAGAGATTATGCTGAGTGAAATAAGTCAAGCAGAGAGAGTCAACTATCATATGGTTTCACTTACTTGTGGAGCATAACAAATATCATGGAGGCCAAGGGGTGTTAGAGAGAAGGGAGTTGGGGTAAATTGGAAGGGGTGGTGAATCATGAGAGACTATGGACTCTGAAAAACAACTGAGAGGTTTGAAGTGGCGGGGGGGTGGGAGGTTGGGGTACCAGGTGGTGGGTATTATAGAGGGCACAGATTGCATGGAGCACTGGGTGTGGTGAAAAAATAATGAATACTGTTTTTCTGAAAATAAATAATTTATTAAAAAAAACTAATTTTTAATTTATCTTGAATTCCAGGATTTTTCCAAGAAAGTAACACTTTATATCTTTGATCAGGCATATACTACAAAAAGTATACTATTATATATAATATAAAATATACTTCCTCAGGAATAGTGCATAGGAGATCTTTAAAAGTTGACTAAATGAAAAGAGCAATGCCTACTCTTATATTAGATAACTGGTTCCTAGGTATTATAGTCAATTTCTGTGAGCTTCCAATACTAGCAGATTGTTATAGGTGGTTAAATTGTTGTTGTTGTATTTGAGAACCATTTTAAATTTTATTTTAATTAGATTTTCTTACCCATTCCATTTCTAATTAGGAAAAGTAAGGCACAACAGAATTGACTTACCTAAGATCACTCATAGGAGATATGTAGTGTTTTGACTCTTGAGTTTTCACTCATGACCCCCAGATCAAGAGTTAGATGGATGCTCTACCAACCAAGCCAGCCAGGTGCCCCAGAAATGATCAAGAATTAAGCCAAGTGTATCTTCTTCCTTAAACATAATCCTTTTATTGTTTTCTCTCGGTGGATTATTAGATTGCTTCTCTCTGGTGGCTGGAAATTTTGTCGAATCTTTTTTGACTTTTCTATCTTTGGTAAGCCCTATATCTACTTTGTTACTGGTGTTCTGTAGCTCCACAGTGTGTTACAAACCTGGACCTCTTTTCCATTCCCTTTGCCTTTCCAGGTAAGGTTCTCATTACTTTTGCACCAAATTCATATCGTGTCTTCATGTCTCAATTCTTCTTACTTCTATACACTGTAATCAAAGTAAATACTTTAAAATTTAAATTTACTTGATGGCCATTTGTACTCCTATTCTTTTGTTCCTTACAAAATCTCGCTAGGCAGAACATATTTTTAAGTCACCTTTTTTTTTTTAAGATTTTTTTTTTTTTAGAGAGAGCATGTGAACATGAGCAGGGGGAGGGACAGAGGGAGAGGGAGAGAGAGAATCTCAAACAGACTGCCCACTCTTGGAGCCCAACACAGGGCTCAGTCTCACTATCCTGAGATCATGACTTGAGTCAAAATCAGGAGTCAGGCACTTAAATGACTGAACCACCCAGGAGCCCCTAACTTATCTTTGTACTGCCTATCACAGATGCTTTGTACTAAGTGAAACTGTAAATATTAGTCTAAATTCAGTGTTTCTTTAAACTACCAGAAGCTTCTTTCTCCCATTATATCAATTTTTCCATTTTGTGTTATATATATATATATATTTTTTTAAATATTTAATTATTTATTTGACAGAGATTACAAGTAGGCGGGGGGGGGGGAGCAGGCTCCCCGCTGAGCAGAGAGCCCGACGTGGGACTCAATCCCAGGACCCTGAGATCATGACCTGAGCTGAAGGCAGAGGCTTAACCCACTCAGCCATGCAGGCACCCCTAAGTGTTCTATTTTTGATGTTTCTCCAGCATTCTTTTTTATTTAGGTTCTGTTTTTGTTTTGTTTTTTAAGCCTTGTTGAGCCATAATTGACTCTATAACATTCTTGAAAACTTCCTAAAAATAACCCCTTTTGGGGTGCCTGGGTGGCTCATTTGGATGGCTGTCAAACTCTTGGATGCCCAGCACAGACCTGCTTAAGATTTTTTCTCTCTCTCCCTGTGTTCCTCCCATGTTCTTTCTCTCTCTTTCTCTCTCGCTCAAAAAACAAGCCAAAACAACATAAAAAAAAAAAAAAACCCAGCTCTGTTAATTGACTTAGTGTATAAAAATATAAAGTCATAATGTGTAATTTCTTTTTACTCGGAACTTGCATCTTTTTAGAGGAGAGCTTTTACAGGAAAAAGCTCATTATCTTACATATTTAAATAGGTCATTATGAATTGTGTATACCATACACTCTGACTTTGTATAAAAGTAGTCCACTTTCAGGATGATGTAAATTTAACAATTTTTATGAAGACCAGATGAAGGCTGGGTGTGGAATCTTTTGGTGTGATACTGCTTTTAATAGGAATGTAGTTTTATGTCCTCTAATTAACTGTGAGTCTCTTTGAGAAGAGAGATAATTATACTATCAAGTTCAGTTGACTAGATAGCAGAATTTATTGTGATTTCTTTCGAGCAAAGAAGTTTAACACAGTTTCTGTGTGTTAGTACTTTGTGTTAGTACCTAAATAGAAAAATGAATGTAGATTCAGTCACTTGGAAAAGTAAAAGATTCTTGACGTTCTGTAATAATGGAGCCTTTGAGGCAGTAAATATTGTCTCAAATGCATTAGTACTGTTTAGCTCTGAACTTTAAGTTTGTTTAGATCATCACTGAGTGCTTTCATATGCTTTGATTCTTTCACACCTATGTTTTTGGTGTGCATGAAGTTATTTTGCTCTAGTTGATGTTTTTCATGGGTTCTGTGGATCTGTTTTAAGACTTAACAGTTCTTCCATCTTCTCCCTAATGCTGTTAAACCCATCCAATGGATTTTTATTTCAGTTACTGTATTTTTCAGGTGTAGAATTTACATTTGGGTCTTTTTTTATAGTTTTTGCTTCCCTACTGATATTCCCTAAAGTTTATGCATTAAACTATGTTTCCAAGTTATTTAAATATATCTGTAACAGCTACAAGAAAGTCTTGGCTAATTCTAACAGCAGGGCCCTTGCTAGATTGGTTTCTGTTGACTGTCTTTTTTTTTTTCTTTAATTATGGATCAACTTTTTAGTAATTTTTATTGTGCACTAGATATTGTAGATGGTACATTACAGAGATTCGGGACTCCATTATTCTCTGAAAAAAATACTGATTTTTGTTTTTTGTAGGTAGTTCAGTTAGTAGCTGATCATCTTGAATTTGTATGAGCATGACTTGACAGTTTTTTAGGGGAGATATGGGAAAAGCTCAAAGAATATAGTCTTTGAAATGTCTCCCCTGTGGTTTGTGTCAGTATTTTGGTTTTAAGTCTTTTGGGGGGGTTTAGAATTGGCATTGGTCTAAATTGTAGTCCTTTTTAAAAATTTGATACCTGGTTCTGTGTGGGTGTGATTTTCATTTACAAAATATATTTTGGTTTAATTTCCATGTCAAAATGTTTAAATATGTCTTTTAGTAATCCAATATTTATCTCAGAATAAATTAATATAACATTTAATTAATCCACTTGATAGGTTGTTATTTGTCTTTAATGCAGAGATGCACTGAATATTCTTTTTTTTTTTTTTTAAGATTTTATTTATTTATTTGGCAGACAGAGATTACAAGTAGGCAGAGAGGCAGGCAGAGAGAGACAGAGAAGCAGGCTCCCTCCCGAGCAGAGAGCCCTATGTGGGCCTCGATTCCAAGACCCTGGGATCACGACCTGAGCCGAAGGCAGAGGCTTTAACCCACTGAGCCACCCAGGTGCCCCCTTATACATATTATTCTATTAGTATTTGTAGGAAAATATAAATACTTTCAGTAAATATTTGTCAGTATTCTGCAGATAAAAGCAATGGAATTATTAAATTTGCATTTCTTCATTTACTAGTAAAGTTAAGCATCTTTTCATGTGGGTTACCAGCCAGTTATCATTCATCTAGTTCTATAAAAGATGCCTCTTGGATTTTGATGGGGGATTGCATTGAATCTGTAGATCACTTTGGGTAGTAAGGACATCTTAACAATGCTAATTATTCTAGTGCATAAGCACAGGATCTTTCCATTTATTTGTGTTTCTTCAATTTCTTTCACCAGGGCCTTACAGTTTTAAGTGTAAAGATCTTTTGTGTCTTTTGCTTAATTTATCCCAAAGTATTTTATTCGTTTTGATGCTATTGTAAATAAGACTGTTTTCCTAATTTCTTTTTTTCTTTTTATTTTTTGGGTAGTTTATTGTTAGTGTATGGAAATACAACTGATTTTTTATGTTGGTTTTATATCCTCCAACTCTGCTAAATTTGATTAGTGCTGACAGTGTTTTGGTAGAGTCTATAGGGTTTTCTACATATGCAAACAAAGATAGTTTTACTTCTTCCTTTCTGATTTGGATACCTTTTATTTCTTACATAATTGTTCTGGCTAGGACTTTTCAGTACTTTGTTGAATAGAAATGGTTAGAGTGGACACCTCTGTCCTGTTCCTGATACTAGAAGAAAAGTTTTCCGGGCGCCTGGGTGGCTCAGTGGGTTGGGCCGCTGCCTTCAGCTTAGGTCGTGATCTCGGGGTCCTGGGATCGAGTCCCGCATCGGGCTCTCTGCTCAGCGGGGAGCCTGCTTCCTCCTCTCTCTCTCTGCCTGCCTCTCTGCCTACTTGTAATCTCTCTCTGTCAAATAAATAAATAAAATCTTTAAAAAAAAAAAAAAAAGCAAAAGAAAAGTTTTCAACTCTCCACCACTGAGTATGATATTAACTGTGGCCTTTATATATGGCCTTTATTATGTTGAGCTACATTCCTTTTATATTTGATTCCTTTTATATTTGATCATGAAAGGATGTTGAATCTTCTCAGATGCTTTTTTTGCATCTATTGAGATGGTTATAAGGTTTTTATTCTCCCTTCTATTAGTGTGGTGTATATTTGTTGACTGTATAGTTAAACCAGTCTTGCATCCCACTTGTTCATGTGTTTCTCTTATTGTGCTGTTGAATTGTTTGCTGATATTTTGTTGAGGATTTTTGTAACAATGTTTATCGTATAGGGGTATAGGCCTATAATTTTCTCTTATTGTAGCATCCTATTCTGGCTTTGGTATGTGAGTAGTGCTGACCTCTTAAAATGATTTTGGAAGTTTTCCCTTCTCTTCAGTATTTTGGAAGCATTTAAGAAGGAACATTGTTAATTCTATCTTGCATACTCAGTAGAATTAATCGGTGAAGCCAACTGGCCCTGGGATTGTTTTTGTTCAGATTTTTGATTGCTGCTTCATTTTTCTTGTTACAGATCTGTTCAGATTTTTTATCTCTTAATGATTTAAACTTCATAGGTTGTATATTTGTAGGAATTTACCCAGGCATATAATTGTTCACAGTGGTCTCTTATGATCCTCTGTATTTCTGTAGTATCAGATGTAATGTACTCTCATTTATCATTTTTTGACCCTTTCTTTTGCTTAGTTAGCAAAAAAAAATTATCAGTTTTATGTTTAAAAGAAAACCTCTTAGTTTCAATGATTTTTTTCCATTGTTTTCTAGCCTTAATTATATTTTTGCTCTCATCTTAGTTTCCTTCCTTAAGCTTAGTTTAAGTTTAGTTTGTTCTTTTTCTAGTTTCTTAAAATGGAAAGCTATGTTGTTTATCTGAGATCTTTTGTTTTTTTCTTGTTATAGATGTTTATCACTATAAACTTTTCTTTTAGAACTGCTTTTGCTGCATCTTATATTTTTGGTTTGTTGTGTTTCCCTTTTCATTTGTATCAAGATACTTTTTGGGGTGCCTGGGAGGCTCAGTGGGTTAAGCCTCTGCCTTCTGCTCAGGTCATGATCTCAGGGTCCTGGGATTGAGCCCTGCCTTGTTGGGCTGTCTGCTCAGCGGGAAGCCTGCTTCTCCCCTCCCCGCCCCCACCCACCTGCCTCTCTGCCTGCTTGTGATCTCTGTCAAATAAATAAATAATATCTTAAAAAAAAAAAGATACTTTTTGAGTTCTCTTCTGGTTTCTTCTGATCCATTGATTATTCAGTTGTGTTATTTATTTCCACATATTTGTGAATATTCCAGTTTTCCTTATGTTATTGATTTCTAATTTCATACCATTGTTGGAAAAGATGCATTATATGATTTCAATCTTCTTAAATTTCTTAAAACATATTTTGTGGCCAACATATAATCCATCCTGGAGAATATTCCATGTGCACTTGAGAAGAATGTGTATTCTGCTGGCGTAGATCTAAACCCAAATCATAACAATATTTACATTAAGTGTGAATGGTCTAAACACCCCAATTAAAAAACAGAGATTATCAGTCTGAATAAACATTAAAAAATAACCTCTGATGTATGTTTCAGCATGAATGAATTCCAAAATCATGCTAAATGAAAAAGACAAATGATAACATACTGTGTAATAGCATTTACAAGGAATTCTAGAAAAGGCTAAACAGAGAGCAGATTATTGGTTGACAACATTAGCAGGAAAGGAGAGTCTGAAAAGGAATAGAAAGGAGATTTAGTGGGTGCTGAAAATATATCATGGTTATGGTGGTGGTTACATGACAAAACATTTGTCAAGATTTATCTATATATACATTGAAAATGTGTGAATTTTATTCTATGTAAATTCTCAATAAAACTTTTGACTTAATCAAACAGCTAATTAGTTGCATGGAGGAATTCAGGAAAAATAAGTATGAATAGACATGTTTTCTTTTTTCAAATTTTCACTTATTTTTTAAAGATTTAATTATTCGTCAGAGAAAGAGAGAGAGCAGAATCAGGGGGAGTGGCAGCAGAGGGAGAAACAGGCTCCCCACTGAGCAGGAAGACTATTGTGGGACTTGATCCCAGAACTCTGGGATCATGACCTGATCTGAAGGCAGACTCTTAATCAACTGAGCCACCCAGGCATCCCTGAATAGACGTATTTTAAAGGAATAAAATTTAGTACTGATATACTGAAAAGAAATCTTTCTAACTTAATAAAGTGATGTTCAGAATATTAGGAGTTAATATGATTTTTTAAATGAGCCTTGATTTATTTACTATATTTTTAATATTTTTTAAATTATTAGGTTGAACTAAAGCGACAATACAATGATCAGCACTCAAAATTGAGAGGTCTTTTACCTGGTCGTCAGTGGTATGAAATTCAAGCATATAGGGCCTTAAACCAGGCCCTAGGTAGGTAAGTGAAATTTAACATAATATTACTGTAACATTATCTTTGGTCTGGGCTACAGAAAAGATAGTTTTGTTGCTCCTTAGAATAAATTTGATAGCATTTTCTTTTACTAGAACCTTAGGAACTGATATATTTTTAATGATAGCTGTCACAAGTGAAAGCTGAAAAGAATCAGTGGAATAAATGAAACCCTAAAACATCAAAATTTGCTAAAGTTCAAAGAAGATTTATGATTGATCAAGGAATGTCACACAGAAGAGGTACTTAGTAAATGTTTATAGAAGTTCACAACCAAACAGTAAAAATTTTATCCTGTGAACATCAAAAATTAGATAATGATTTTATGCATATAAAGCAAACCATTCAAGAGAAGTTTTGGGGGCACCTGGGTGGCTCAGTTCGTTGAAGATCTGACTCTTGGTTTCAGCTCAGGTCATGAACTCAGGGTTGTGAGGTCAAGCCCTACTTAAGGCTCTGTGCTCAGTGAGAAGTCAGTTTGAGATTCTCCCCCACCATAGTCTCTCCCCCTATGCACACACTCTGTCTCTCTTACTCTCAAATAAATAAATAAATATTTTAAAAAATAAATTTTTTTGAAAATTTTGAAAAGCTGAAGTATTAATGCCACTAATAATAACATTTAGTTATAATATTTATTTTCCTAAGGATTCTGGCCCATTAAGATTTGTCTTTTGTGGAATTAGTTATTGAATCACCATTTTTAAACATAATTTTCATGTTGTAGATCATAGCATTTAATTTATAAAACTTGAATCCTTAGACTTTTAATAATCTAATATTTTATATTCTCTATTCATGAAATTGTAATTAGTTAAGACCATGTAATAATTTTTTCCTGTGAGGCTGTAAGGTACTCATATAATCAAAATAAAAGAACACAGGTTAAGAATAAATTCATGAAAACATGACCATTTGACATATTTTCAATTCAGCCAGAAGACCCATACCTAACTGTAATCTGACCTAACCAAATCCAGAATTTAAATTTTTCTCATGTCTTTTTTACTCACATTAGCCTATTTACACATAAACATTAGATCACATTTGAGTTCAGATTTACAGATAGCTAATGACATAGGACTACAACAGCTGGATTTAAGTCCCAGAACACATCACCCACTCCCTTCCCCATCATTTAAAAAGGATATTCTGCAGGTGTTTCCCTTCAAATTGAATGATTCTGTTCTATGGTTAATCTACTGATATGTTAAGCTGCTGCCCTTCTCTGCCTAGAAATTTCATTGGTACTTGGCATCAAGTAGCACTATAAATTGTTCTTTTTTTAAAAAAAAAGATTTTATTTATTTATTTATTTGACACAGAGAGAGAGATCACAAGTAGGCAGAGAGGCAGGCATAGAGAGAGAGGGAAGCAGGCTCCCTGCTGAGCGGAGAGCCAGACTCGGGACTCTATCCCAGGACCCTGAGATCATGACCCGAGCTGAAGGCAGAGGCTTAACCCACGGAGCCACCCAGGCACTTTATAAATTTTTCTTGAAGCATTTCACTGCTTACTTGGTGCCTCCCTATTGATGACCTATTTTGTGTTCTTGTTTTTTTATTTTAATATTCAGCAGATAGTTTCTAGGGGAGCCTGAATATTATTTAAAATTCTTAACTTTTAGTCACTGTACTTAATTTCAGGACAGAAAATATTCTTAAGATTTTATTTATTTATTTGACATAGAAAGAGAGAGCGAGCACAAGCAGGGGTAATGGCAGACAGAGGGAGAGCAAGAAGCAGGCCCCCCACTGGACAGGGAGACCTGAGCAGGGAGCCCAATGTGGGAGTCAGTCCCGGGACCCTGGGATCATGACTTGAGCCAAAGGCAGACACTTACCCAACGAAGCCACCCAGGCGTCCCGAAGCAAAAATATATTTATATCCTACTTTGTCATTTATAAACATTTTCTACATATATTAAACAGATTGTAAAAGATGGAATTACTTATCTAACAGCATATAACTACTAAATGGGCCTTTTTATCTTGACCCCACGTACTTTCAAAACTTCAAGACCTGCTTTTTCATCATTAGAGCCTACCATTATCCCCTAACGCTCTCACTGTTAAACATGAAACATCTTACTGTTAAACATACCATATCCTTTTACTACTTTCTTGCTTTGGCATACAAGCTATCAGACAATTAATTTGGCAAGTTTACCAATCAAAACCTAGTCAAAGGTCATGTCCTTTATGAAGATTTCTTTTTCCTATTCCAACTACTTATTTACTCCTTAGGAGACCTATAGTAATTTATACATTCTCTCTCTTACACATATATCTCATTGTATTGTAATAACGTGTTTATATGTCTGTCTCCTTCCCTAAACATGTATTTTACATTCTCAGCAACCAATTATACCTCAGCTTGGGGCTTGGATGCTCAGTAAATACTTGTTGAATTCATGAAAAATGGTGGTGAGTTTGATGCTTTCACCACTATACCATGTTAGTCAGAGAGCATCTAGAGCTTCAAAACATAGTTTTCTAGAATTTCATAAAAAACGTGTTTGTAACATTTAATATATAATACTGTAGTTTTCATATTTTATTATTAATTTGAAAACTGATAGCCCAACTGTCATTGTATTGATTTTCAGGGAAACAGTATCAACAAGTAGCAACTTTTTATTTCAAAGAAATACTCATTTAAAAATTAGAAATCAAGTTTTACATCACTTGATAAAACTCATAATATGTATTGATTGACCTAAAAGGTACTTATAATCAGGCACTCTTCTTACAAGGGATAAGTCTAGAAGGTCTAAACTAAGCAGAAACAAATTGAGGTTTTGGGTTTTTTTTTTTTTTTTTTAATTTTTTTTTTAAGCCCACATGGGACTGTTAGAGTATTTGAAGTAATATAAGTCCATGAAATGTAATAACAGCCTTTGGGAATGTACCAGATGGTTTTGTGACCAGGTTACAACTGCACTATGAGTTTCCTAACAGGTCTGCTTTACTGAAAGTATAATCTTTGTCTCAAGTGGACATAATTCATTTGAACAAGGCAGAATGAAAACAATGGAAAAAAGAAAAGGTGAAATTCTTTTCTCTGAACTGTTTTGATAATTTAAATGCCTTTCTACTATAGAACATTTAAACATAAACCAAAATGGAATAAAAAATAGAGTGGCACCCCAACTTTCCATTAATTTTCAATACTGGTTTATAATATTGGCACTATCCATCTTCCTATCCTGACTAATTTTGTGGTCTGATGCCTTAGAACCTATGAGTTACTTTAAAATAATATCAACAAAATGTCATATAAAATTTAGATTGTTTTAAATCTCTAGAAAAATCATACATTTGTATTCATCTTCACCCCACTCAAAATTCCATGAAGCTAAAGAAATAAAAATGATAAAATTGCCAAAACTACAAAGTTAAAAAGAATGGGAGAGGGGACACTAACAGCTGAGATGTCAGCAAATTTTGAATACCAGAGAACAGATGAATGATTGAGTGACTTAGCAGGCAAAAGAAAACTTGTGAAAGCCAACAAAATTCTTCAGATTCAGGCATGGAAAAACAGGACGTTGGGGCATTCTAAAGTATCATTTAAAGTAGGATTATCACAAAAGAATTGACTGCAAGTAACTATAAGTAGACAAGTCCCTCCCCCACTCAAATTTACTCTGGAAAGATTTTATTAGAGAGTTTACATATTCTTCAACTCCAGGCATAGCTAAGGATGTATTAAAGATGGGGGTTAAGGAAAGTCTGTTTATGGAATGTGAGAACTCTACCCCCCTTTTCTTCTCAGCTCTGAATAGGCTTATAATCAATTTTATGTCTCTGAGCCAGGAAAGTACAGTATTCCTATCTAGGGATGTTAATGACCTCGTGAGTAAAGACCTAAAGATACTAAAGATAGTAGCAAAGTGGTCCTGTTCCTACCAAAGTACCTTCCTCTGGCAAAGCTTCCCTGTATGTAAGCCACATCTGTGTAGCCTGAGCTATCAACATTTTAAAACTTTACTCTTACATAAGTGTAAAGAGTGATCACCAGATAATCAAAAGAAGTCTGTAACATAAAAAATACAGATCAAAACAACAAAATTATACCAACAAAACAAAAATAGGGTGGAAGAACTTGTAGAAAACAGAAACAGTGCAATAGAACAGAGGTTGATCAAACTTTTTCTGTACAGGGGTGTACAATACTTATTTTAGGGGTTTTGGGCCATGTACAGTCTGCACCCATATTCTTCTTTATTTTTTCTTTAACCCTCTGAAAATGTGATTACCATTCCTACTTTGTAGGCTGTATAAAAACAAGATATGGACCAAATTTCCTGTGTGGGCTTAGTTAGCCAACCCATTATCCATAGAGGGTAAGATACTTCCTCCATGAAATAAGAACAGATTTATTTTAAGAAGTTTTCAGGCATTAACATGATAGCAAATTTTTAAATGTAGAATTGGGCTCAGAAGATAAAATTGAAATTTCCTCAGTCAAAACAAAACAACAAAGAGGGAAAATTTAAAGATCAGTATGCAAGAAGCAACCTCTGATAAAAAGGAGATCTACAGGAAAAGACCAGAGAAAATATAGAAGATGAAAATATAGAAGAAAAAATATGGAAGAACTTAAATAAAATAAAGAAATAATTCAAGAAAAATGCTCAGAATTGAAGGGCATAATTTCCTGTTTAAGGGGGCCCACCCAAGCACCAGTAAAGGGAGAAAAGCTACAAAGCACCTCACTGTGCAGTTTCAAAGTACCTGAGATAAAGAAAAAGCCCTGGAACGTTCCAGAGAGAAGAAAACCAGGTCTCATTACAAAAAATATGGAATCACAATTGAGAGACTCCTTAAAAAGCAACATTATGCTGAGTGAAATAAGTCAAGCAGAGAGAGTCAACTATCACATGGTTTCACTTACTTGTGGAGCATAGCAAATAACATGGAAGACAAGGGAAGATGGAGAGGAGAAAGGAGTTGAGGGAAATTGGAAGGGGAGGTGAACCATGAGAGACTATGGACTCTGAAAAACAATCTGAGGGTTTTGAAGGGGCGGGGAGTGGGAGGTTGGGGGAACCAGGTGGTGGGTATTAGGGAGGGCACGTATTGCATGGAGCACTGGGTGTGGTGCAAAACCAATGAATACTGTTACGCTGAAAAGAAATTTTAAAAAATTTTTTTAAAAAGAAGAAGAAAAGCAACATTAGCAGCTAGAAGACAGTTTTAAATTATCTTCAAATCTTTGACTTACAACTTAAATTCTGTATAATTCAAATGATCGATAAGCTGTAAGATAGAATAAAGCTTTCACTATGCAAAGGATCTAAAATATTAGGGTCATCTGGGTGGCTCAGTCAGTTAAGCATCTGCCTTCAGCTCAGGTCATGATCCCAGAGTCCTGGGATCCAGTCCCACATCAGGCTCCTTGCTCAGTGGGGAACTGGCTTCTCCCTCCACTTACCACTCCTTTGTTCATGTTCTCTCTTTCTCTCTTCCCCCCACTTCTCTGACAAATAAATAAATCTTAAAAGGGGGGGGGACCTAAAACATTAGCTTCAAATGCACACTTTCTCAGAATGCTATGGGAAGATGTGCTTCATCAAATAAGAGAAAATTCAGACAGAGGAATATCAAGGTTGCAGGAAACGAGTTCTAACCCAGAATAGAGGGAAAAAGAATTCTCAAATTAGAAAGGGAAGCTCTGGGGTGACAACTGTGGCGCAGTCCCATAGTAGTCAACCTAGATTGTTTCTTGGTTGACTGTACTGAGAATTTTTAAAGCTATGGAAAGTTTGGGAATTAATTAGTCATAGAATACACAGAAAAGCAAAAAAGCAAAGAGTTGTTAACTCTAGGACAGACCAAAAAGTCTTGTACAAGAAAGAAAATGTAAACATCGTGTACAACGTAACACCTATAAATGGTAATCCACTGAATATTGATTACACAAGAATTGTGTTATAACTATCAGGAAAATGAAAAGATGATGAGGTATTAGTGATGTCAGAGAATAAACATCTTCTATAGGAAGAATCAATACATAGTATGTAAAGGTTAAAAATCAAGCAGTAGTAGTACTAAAAGCTATTTAGAAACATGGAGGTAAATGAGTAGAACTATAATTTATTCAAGGGAATTATTTCTGAGGATTGGGAATTGGAGATAGGGTGTACATAGGTACAAGAGAAATCTGAGTTTTTTATAAAAATTGTAACTACTGTGCTATTTGATTTTTAAACTATGCTTGTGTTTTAATTAAAAATTAAAATTTGTGAAATTAAAATTATCTTTTTAAGAATAGCCATGTGGTTGGGTGCCTGGGGCCCTCAGTGTGTTAAAGCCTCTGCCTTCGGCTTGGGTCATGATCGCGGGGTCCTGAGATCTAGCCCTGAGTTGGGCTCTCTGCTCAGTGGGGAACCTGCTTCCCTTCCTCTCTCTCTGCCTACCTCTCTGCCTAATTGTGATCTCTGTCTGTCAAATAAATAAATAAAAATCTTAAAAAAAAAAGGAGGTTTCAACTCTTGATAAGAGGGAGTAAGCATACTACATACGATCTTAAAAACCTAGACAGAATGCATGAAACAACTATTTGAGTACTGTGAAAAGTAAATAGTGGCAGACAGATTTGGGAAGACTAGAATTCAAAGTACAAGTGAACTTTCTGGAGTAACTATATTAATTAACTAATTAATATTGGACAAAGTAGAGTTCAGAGCAAGGAGTATTAGTGGAGTATTAAGAATGAAAATTACAGGGATTCCTGGGTGGCTCAGTCAATTAAGCTGCTGCCTTTGGCTCAGGTCATGATCCCAGAGTCCTGGGATCCAGGCCCGTATTGGGCTCCTTGCTCAGAGGGGAGCCTGCTTCTCTCTCTGCATGCTACTCTGCCTGCTTGTGCTCTCTTTCTCTGACAAATAAATAAAATCTTTAAAAATGAAAATTATAAAGTGACGAAAGGGTCAATTTACCAATAAGATACAACAATCCTTTATGTGTATGCACAGAGCTTTAAAATATATGATGCAATAACATATCTGAACAGAGAAATAGATGAATTCACAAGTATAGTTGAAGATTTTATTTTCTCTCTCATTAGTAGAAGGAATAGACAGAAAACAAATAAAGACACAGAAGACTTGAACAATGTTATTAACCAGCTGGATTGAATTGATACTATAGTGCACTCCATGCAACAATGTTAGAATAATCATTTTTCCAGGTTCACAAGGAACATTTATCAATATACACCATATCCTGGATGATAAATTGTATGTTTATTTAAAAGAATTGAAATCCTAGTGTGTTCTCTGATCAAAATATAATTAAATTAGAAGTCAGTAACACTTGACAGAAGAAAAATGTCCAAATACTTGGAAATTAAAAACGTATATTTTTTACAGTAAATGTCTAGTAATTTAAGTTTTTTTATTTTTTTTATTTTTAAATTTAAATTGTAATTAGTTGACATACAATGTCAACTATGTTCAATGTCAATGTCAATATGTTCAATATTGGCTTCAGGAGTAGAGTTCAGAGGGTCATCATTTACAAATAAATTTGCTCATCGTAACAAGTGCCCTCCTTAATACCCATCATCCGTCTATCCCATCACCCTCATCCCTCCATCAACACTCAGTTTGTTCTCTATACTTAAGAGTCTATTGATTTATTGCCTCATCTCTCTTTTCCTGCCTCCCATATATTCATCCATTTTCTTAAATTCCACATATGAGTGAAATCATATTAAAAACCTACTTCTAGTGGCACCTGGACAGCACAGTCCAGTTGGGCATTAGACTCTTACGGTGATCTCAGCATCCTCCTGGGTTTGAGCCCTGTGTCCGACTCCACACTTAGCACAGAGTCTGCTTAAGACTCTTTCTCCATCTCCCTATGCCCCTTCCCCCTCTCTAAAACTAAGAGATAAATCTTTTTTTAAAAACTGTACTTATAAATAATCCATAGGTAAAGCAGAAAGTCTTGGGAAAATTCGAAAATATTTTGATCTAATCAAAAATTAAAATATATCTAAATAATTGGGCTGCATCTATAGCAGTGCTCAGTGGGGAATTTCTATAGTTGTTTATTTTCAAAAAGAAGAAAGGTCTCAAATCAATAAACTTCTACCTTAAGTTAGGAAAAGAAAAGCAAAATAAATATAGAGCAAACAAAAAAAGGAAATAATAAAGATAAGAGTATAAATCAATGAGTTTGAAAACAAAGGAAATCAATGAAACTAAGAATTAAAAAATTGATTTATTTTTTGTAGAAGATTTGTTTATTTGAGAGAGAGAGCAAGCACGAGTTGGAGGGGCAGAGGGAGAAGGAGAGAGAATCTCTACTTGACTCCCTGCTGAGTGCAAAGCCCAACACAGGGCTTGATCTCACGTCCCTGAAATCATGACCTGAGGTGAAACCAAGAACCTAGATGCTCAACTAACTGCACCATCCAGGTGCCCCTACCCTAAAAAAAAATTGATTTTAAAAAGTTAAATAGAGTTGATAAATCTCTAGGTTACGGACAAAAAAAGGGAAGCCACAAACTACTGATCTCTGGAATAAAAGAAATCATATTACTGTATACCCTGCAGATGTTAAAAGACAATACGGACAAAACTATACTATATGCATACATTCAACAACTTAAATGAAATAGACTAATTCCCTGAAACCCACAAAGTACCACTCACTGAAGATGAAAAAGATAAATTGAATAGTCAATTCAATTGACTTTTGGGCTCCCTGCTAAGTGGAGAGTCTGTTTCCTCCTCTTCCTCTGCCCCTCCTCATTCTCTCTCTCCCTCTCTCTCAAATAAATGAATAAAATCTTTGAAAAAAAAAATAGATGTTAGAACCCTTCCCATTTTATGAAGCCAGCACTATCTTACCAAAACTCAATGAGACAATATAAAAAACAAAAAAAGACTACAGACTAATATCTGTCAAAAACATAGGTGAAAGTATTCTTAACAACATATTAACAAATTGGGTGAGATGTGCAAAAATTATAGATTAAAGACTTCTGAAAATTCTCTAACAAAGGAATGAGAAAACAGGCTAAATAATTAGAATGAAGTTTTTCAAAACTGTAAATTAACCAGTTTACAACTTTCCAGGAAACATTTATTGATGAAAATTGCTGGCTCTTCATTAAGAACACAGTGTTGTGGGATTTTCACTTGCCCAATTCCCATTCCCTCTCTTCAAGTTCACAATGGTTTTAAATCATGGTGAAAGCCAATAATCTGCCAGCCACAGGAAGGGCTGGAACTTACTTCTTGAAAATTGTCATTTATGGAAACTGTCTGGTGATTTCCTGGAAGACCCCATTCACAAGGCTATCTTTGCATGACCTGACTAGGAGCTTACCCAGGAAATTAATTGTTTAATTTCACAGCATCCTGAGATGATGACTAAATTTGGGCCAAATAATAAGCTAACTAAACAGCCTAGTGGGAAAAACTGGGAAATGAGATATATATAGGGGGTTTTAAAAGTTCTGACATATTCCTAGACTTTAGTGGGCTATGCCTGTATGTACAATGGTGCCTATGACCACGGTGTACACATGCTCAGGAAAGACCTGAGAAGACCCTAAGTTCTCACCTCTGGTTGACCCTGAGGCTCTGTGGAAGCAGGAAGTGAAGACTATGGCAGAGTTGTTACCTGCCTGGCTGAGGATCAAAAACATGTTGGAAAACATGTGCAACGCCTCTTGGCAAATGAGAGATATACTGGTTACAAATGTTTAAGGAATCTTTGCCTAGTCATTAACTGGATACTAAGCTGATCTACCAATAGTAATACATGATAGGACACAGACTTCAAAGAATTACTTTTAGAAAGTCACAACAGCAGCAACAAAAGTCCTTGAGCAGAGGGAAGAATCTGAATTCTACAGTTGCCACATTGTATTATTTAAAATGCACTTTTCTCAACAAAAATTATGACATCTGCAAAGATGGATATTCCATACACATAAGAAGAAACAACGAATAAGAAGTGTTCCTAAGGTAGTGTAGACATTGTAGTTAGTGTATAAAGTTATTTTAAATATAGCCAAAAAACTATGAAAATGATGTCTCGCCAAATAGAATTTTTTCAAAGAAGATAGAATCAATAATAATTTTTTAAAAGAATGTAAGGGAAATTCTGGATTTGAAAATTTCAGTAACAAATGAAAAATTCATTAGAGTGACTCAGCAGCAGTTTTGAGCAGGAAGAAGAATCATTTCAGTTAAAGGTAAGTCAACTAAGATTATCCAGTGTGAGGAATAGAGAGGGAAAGAATGAAGAATAATGAACATAGCCTCAGGGACTTGTAGGACCCCATCAAGCTGCTAATTTACGCATAATGGGAGTCTTGGGTGATGAGAGAGAAATGAACAGAAAGATCAGTTGATTGAAGAAATAAAGGCTGGAAGCTTCTCAAATTTTTTTTTTAATTTTATTTATTTATTTGACAGAGAGAGATCACAAGTAGGCAGAGGCAGGCAGAGAGAGAGGAGGAAGCAATCTCCCCACTGAGCTGAAAGCCCGATGTGGGGCGTGATCCCGGGACCCTGGGATCATGACCTGAGCTGAAGGCAGAGGCTTTAACCCACTGAGCCACCCAGGCGCCCCTGGAAGCTTCCCAAATTTGATGAAAAACATTAATCTGCACATCTAAGAAAAACCAGCAGATTTGAAGTAATTTAAAATCAAAGGTATGTAGACATGTCATAATCAAACTTCTAAAAGACAAAGAGAATCTAGAAAACAGCAAGAGAAAAACAACTCTTTGTAAGACATCCTCAATAATTTTAGTATATTTCTGAAAACTATGGAGAGCAGAAGGCAATATTTAAGAAGGACTGACATATTTAAAGAAATATGTCAGAAATATTTAAAGAAAAAGACTGTCAACAAAGTGTATTATATTTAACAAAACTGTCCTTCAAAAAAGAAGGACAAAGTAAGATATTCCCAAATAAACAAAAACTGAAAGGATTAATGTCCAGAAAACGTGTCCTACCAGAAATACTACAAGGGATCCTTTTCAGGTTGAAATGAAAAAACATTACGCAGTCACATATCCATATGAAGGAATAAAGAGTATTCATAAAGGTAATTTCATAGATAAATATAAAAAAACAATATAAATGTATAGTATACTCTTTTTATCTTATTGGATATTTAAAACAGCTTGCATAAAGCTATCATTTTAAATATGCAGTGATAGGCATTGTCTTGCGGGTTCCCTAAACTATCACAGGTTCAGTAATTCACTAGGAGGAGGAATACATTCATCATACAGTTGTATGCACATAGAGGATTTATTACACTGAAAGAATATGAAGCAAAATCAGCAAAGAGAATAGGCACATGGGCAATGTCTAGGGGAAATCAGGCAAAATCTTCCAAGGCTTCTCTCTAAGTGAAGTCATATGGAACGCACTTAATTTCCCAGCAATGATTGTGGTAAAACGTGTGAGATATTGCCAATTAGGGAAGCTCATTAAAGACTCAGGACCTCGTAGGTTTTTTTGTTTGTTTTTTTAAATATTTTATTTATTTGACAAAGATCACAAGTAGGCAGAGAGGCAGGCAGAGAGAGAGAGAGAAAGAGAGGAGGATCAGGCTCCCTGCCTAGCAGAGAGCCTGATGCAGGACTTGATCCCAGGACCCTGAGATTATGACCCGAGCTGAAAGCAGAGGCTTAACCCACTGGGCCACCCAGGCGCCCTCGGTGTTTTTATTTGTGGCTGTTCAGATAGCTTCTGCCTAGTACTTCCTCAATGTCCAACCTCTTGGAAACAAAGCAAGTGCTCAACATAAATCAGTGTTGGCACAAACATTTTAAACACAGGGAGCATCTTTTATCAGTCAATGTTTGGAACCCTCCTGAAATCTAAGTTCCTAAACACCAAAATCTACCTTGTATGCAGGCCTCTGTGGGGATAAGCAGTTTGGCATGGTGTTGCCTCTTTTCTGTACAGGCATACATATAAAGAGGTAATTTATATTACATTAGTAACACAAAGATGAGGGGGGAGGAACAGAATTAGACAGGAACAACATTTTTGTATACTGTTGAAATTAAATGGGTATTAATCCATATAAAATTGTTGTAAGTTAAAGTGTTAAAGCAGCCACAAAGAAAATAACTCAAAATAATAAGAAATGAGAAGAAATTAACATGATACATAAAAATATCTATTGTGTACATGGGGTGCCAGAGTGGCTCAGCCGGCTAAGCATCTGACTCGATTTCAGCCCACGTCATGATCCCAAGATCCTGGGATGCAGCCCCATGTCAGGCTCTGTGCTCAGTGTGGAGTCTGCTTGAGGACTCTCCCTGCCCCCCAATAAATAAATAAAACTTTATTTTTTTAAATATTTATTTATTTATTTTAGAGAGAGAGAACACAAACAGGAAGGGTTGGGAGAAGGTAAAAGTATTCCAAGCAGACTGCTGAGGGCGGAACCTGACATGGGGCTCCATCTCACAACCCCGATTTTGAAAAAACATATGACCCATCTATATTCTGCTTATAAGAGAAACACTGTAGTTAAACACACAGACACACACACACATAGATTAAGGTACACAGATGGGAAAAGACTTAATATGCTAACAGTAAACAAGCAAACTAGTCAATTATACAGACACCAGACAAAATAGACTTTAAGACAAAAATTGTTAATAGAGACAATAAATGTTCCTTTTATTTATTTATTTATTTGACAGAGAGAGAGAGAGAGATATCACAAGTAGGCAGAGAGGCAGGCAGAGAGAGCGGGAAACAAGGCTACCCGCTGAGCAGAGAGCCCGATATGGAGCTCGATCCCAGGACCCTGAGAACATGACCTGAGCCGAAGGCAGAGGTTTTAACCCAAATATTCCTTTTTTAAAAAGATTTTATTTATTTGTCAGAGAGAGAGAGAAGGAAAGAGAGAGTGAGTGGCAGGCAGAGGGGAAACATGTACCCCACTGAGCAAGGAGCCAGATGCAGGACCTTGGGATCACGACCTGAGCCAAAGGTAGATGCTTAACCAACTGATCCACCTAGGCATCCTGAGACAATAAATATTCTATAATAAACTTTCACTTCATCAAGAATATGTAACATTGGGGCACCTGGGTGGCTCAGTGGGTCAGGCTCTCTGCTTAGCACTGAAAAAACATATGACCCATCTATATTCTGCTTATAAGAGAAACACTGTAGTTAAACACACAGACACACACACACATAGATTAAGGTACACAGATGGGAAAAGACTTAATATGCTAACAGTAAACAAGCCTGCCTCTCTGCCTACTTGTAATCTTTGTCAAATAAACAAATAAAATCTTAAAAAAAAAGTAACATTTAGCTGTGTAACATATACACATAAATGCAACTAACAAAAGGACCCTAAATTATATGTAGCAAAAACTGTCAGAAATAGACAATTCAGCAGTTAACTAGTTGGATACTTTGTTACCCTAGTTTCATAATAGAACAATGATAAAATCAATAAAATGTGAGTCTTCAACACTATAACCCAACAGTTATAAACCTAACATATCTATTACACTCCACCCTCCTAAGGTACATGTGGCATATTCTTCAGGATAGACTATATATTAGTTTACAAAATCAGTCTTCAATAAATTTTAAATGGCTAAAATGGTAGAAAATATCTTTTCTGATCTCAGTGGAATAAAACTGGAAATCTATAACAGACGAAAAAATGGGAAATTCCTAAGTATGTGGAAATTAAAGAGCATATTCTTAACCAGTGGATCCAAGAAGAAGTCATAAGAGAAACTAGAAAAAACCTTGTGATGAGTGAAAATGAAAACACAGTGTACCAAAATTTTGAAGATACAATGAAAACATTGCTCATAAAGAAGTTTATAGTTGTAAATGCCCATATATGTATGTGTGTGAGCGTGTGTGTGTGTGTGTGTGTGTGTGTATGTAAAATTTTTTTAAGGAAAAATCTGAAATCAGTAATCTAACCTCTTACCCTCAGGAATTGGAAAAAGAAGCGCAAGCCAAGCCCTAGGCAAGTAGATCAAAGGGATAACAGATACTAGAGTGGAAATAAAAGAGAGAGAATAGAATATTCAGCAGAAAAAAATAAGGATAACAGAAGTTAGTTCTTTAAGAAGATAAGGAAAATTGACAACCTTTAACTAGACTGACCAAGAGAAAATACCAAAGGGAACTTAAATTACTAAATTTAGGAATGAAGAGGGGATGTTGCTACCAACCTGATAGAAATATAAAGCATTATAAGAGAATGCCTTCAACAATTGCATGACAGCAAATTACATAAATTAGGATGGACAAATTCATAGAAAAATACAAGCTACTGAAACTAACACACAAGAAAAAGATCTGAATATATCTATAAAAAGTAAAGAGATAGAAGAATTAGTAATCAGAAAATTTCCCACAAAGAAAAGCTCAGGACTAAATGTCTTCACTGGTGAGTTCTAGCAAATGTTAAAAGAAGAGTTAATACCAGTCCTTTACAAACTTAAGAAAAATAGAAGGGCAAGCATGTATCATCATATTCTATGAGGCCAGTATTGCCTGTTACCAAAACCAATCAAAGACATCACAAGAAAGGAAAACTACGTGGCATATCTCTTATGGGTGTAGATGCAAAAATCCTCAACAGAAAAGCAGAAAATTGAATCCAGCAACTTACTAAAAGATTATACACAAAGACAATCCCACACAAGTGGGGTTATCCTGGGATTGCAAGGTTGGTTCAACATCCAACCAATTTTGTTGTTCCAACTCAAATCAATCAAAGTAATATGCCATATTAGTAGAATAAAATACAAAAACCACACAATCTCAAGAGGAGAAAAAAGCATTTGACAATATCTAATATGTTTTCATGATAAAACACTCAAGATAGTAGAAATAGAAGGGTATCTCTTACAAACTTACAGTGAACATCTTAATGGCTTAAGACTGAAACTTTGCCCTGATGTGTTTGATAACAAGATAAGGATGTCCACTCTCACCACTTGTATTCAGTATTGTATTAGAGGTTCTACATGGAGCAATTAGTCAAGGGGGGAAAAAAAAGTATTTGGATTGGAAAAGAAATAATCTTAAAATTTGCAAATGACATGGTATTCTACATGGAAATCCTGTATCCATAAAATATAACTGTTAGAGCTAGTAAACAAGTACAGTAAGTTACAAGAAATATTCAGTATATAAAAATCAATCACTTTGTATACAGAGGGAATAAACATTCCAAAAATGAAATTAAGAGGTTCCATTTACATAATGTAATAGTATTATATGGTGACAAAAAGTAGCTACATTTGGCATAAGCATAGTATAACATATAGACTTGTTAAATCACTATGTTGTAAACCTGAAACTAATGTAAAGCTGTGTATCAACTATATTTCAATAAAAATAAATTTAAAATTTTTCATTTGCAATAGCATCAAGAAGAATAAGTTACTTAGGAGTAATTTTAACAAAAGAAATGCAAGATTTATACACTAAAAGCTATAAAACATTGTTGAAAGAAAATTTTAAATAAATGGAAGAATTCCAGGGACTGGAAGATTTATTAAGATAATGTTTCCACAAACTGATCTGCAGAGATTTAGTGCAATCCCAAAATACCAGCCCGATTTCTTGCAGGAATTGAGAAACTGATCCTATAATTCACATGGAAATTGAAAGAAACTAAGAATAGGTACCTGGGTGGCTCAGCAGGTTAAAGCCTCTGCCTTTGGCTCGGGTCATGATCCCAGGGTCCTGGGATCGAGCCCCGCATCGGGCTCTCTGCTCACCAGTGAGCCTGCTTCCCCCTCTCTCTCTGTCAAATAAATAAATAAAATCTTTTTTTAAAATTTTATTTATTTGTTAGAGAGAGAGAGAGAGAGGAGTGAGAGCGAGCACAGGCAGACAGAGTGGCAGGCAGAGGCAGAGGGAGAAGCAGGCTCCCTGCTGAGCAAGGAGCCCAATGTGGGACTTGATCCAAGGAGGCTGGGATCATGACCTGAGCCTAAGGCAGTCGCTTAACCAACTGAGCCACCCAGGTGTCCCAATAAATAAAATCTTTTAATAAATAGATAGATAGATAGATAGATAGATAGATAAATAAATAAAAATTTTAAAAAAGAAAGAAACTAAGAATAGTCATAAGAATCTTGAAAAAGAACAAAATTGGAGAACTGGCAGTTCTCAACTTCAAACTTATTGCAATGCTACAATAATCGAGACTGTGTTGTACTGGCATTATATAGACATACAGAAAACAGGAGTAGAATCGAAGGTTCAGAAACAAACCCCCATATCTCAGTGAGTTGGTTTTTTACAAAAGTGTCAAGACAGAAGGAGGAGAAGCTGGCAGAGGAGTAGGAGAACTCTAGGTTTGTCTTGTCTCATAAACACAACTAGATAACTACCAAGTCATCTTAAATACCCCATAAATCAACCTGAACACTGACAAAACAAACTCCACAACTAAAGGGAGAGAAGAGGCCACACTGAAAAAGGTATATTGTGATCCTTGCTGTTCCCTGTGTAAGGTAAGCTCTTGCTCCAGGGCCTTTGCACTTGAATTTCTCTCAGCTAGAACACTTCCCCTTCCACATATATACACATTTCATTCCCTTACCTGTGATTCAATTGATGTTTTCTCACTGCTCAATATCACTGTGTTTAAAATTTAGCACTCCCTACCAACATTCCCTGTTCTCTTTCCCTTTTTATTTTTTTCCTTAATACTTAGTAGGGTCTCATATACTATACAATTTTCTTACTTCCTGCCATGGACTGAATTGTGCCCCCCTCAACTTCATATGTCGAAACCCTAATCTACAATATAATGCTATTTGGAGATGAGCCCTTTGGAAGATAATTAGGTTTAGATGAGGTCATACAGGTGGGGCCCTCATGATGGGATTGGTGCCCTTATAAGAAGAGATACCAGATAACTTGGTCATCTCTCTCTTCCTCTCCTTCTTCTGACCCCCACCCATGTGAGGACACAGTGAGATGGCTGGCATCTGCAAGCCAGGAGGAGAGCCTTACTGGGGAACTAAATTAGTTCACACCTCTTTCTTGTACTTTCCAGCCTCAAAAAATGTGAGGACAAAATTCCTATTGTTTAAGCAACCTCCCACCCCCAAAAATGTGCCAAGACAATTTAATAGGGAAAAAAATCTTTTTAATGGTGTTGGGATAACTGGATATCCACATGCAAAAGAATGAAGGTAATCAATCCCCTTCTTCACACCATATACAAAAGTTAATTCAAAATGGGTCAAAGACTAACAAGGCATATATCTTCTTGTCTTGGACTAGGCAGTGGTTTCTTAAATCTGACATCAATAGCACAACTAAAAAAATTAGATAAATTGGGCTTTGTCAAAGTTAAAACTTTTGTTCTTTGAAGAACACTACTAAAAAATGGAAAAGAATTCGTGCACAGGAGGAAATATTTGCAAAAAGTGTGTCTGATAAGGGTTTAGTTTCCAGAATATATAAAGAACTCTTATAAGTCCACCATAAGAAGACAAACAATACAGTTTAAAAGTGGACCAATAATTTGAATAAGCATTGCTCCAAGAGAGATACACAAGTGGCCAGAGTGTGCACATGAAAAGATGCCCAGTATCACCATTTATTAGAGAAATGCAAATTAAAGCCACAGTAAAATGATACTTCAGACTTCTTAGAGTACATATAATGAAAAAGATGGATAATAACAAGGGTTGGTGGGGGCATGGAGAAATAGGAAATCTCACACAAAGCTTATAGAAATGTTTAATTGTGCAAGTGCTCCAGGAAAAAAGTGCATGGCAGCTCCTCAAAAAGTTAAACATTGAATTCTTTACAACCCATCAATTCCACTTCTAGTTGGTTGGATTCATATGAGAATTTGTACCCAAATGTTCATAGTGGCATTATTCATAATACTCAAAAGGTGGAAACAGCCCAAATGCACATTAACTTATGAATGGATAAATATGATGAATATTATTCAGCTGTAAAAAGGAATGAAGTACTGATACACAGTAGAAGTAGCCTTGAAAGCATCGTGCTAAATGAAAGAAGCCAGACACAATATGCCATATGTTGCATAATTCCAGTTATATGAAATTTCCAAAATAGGCTTATTAAAGAGACAGCAAATGTATTCATGATTGCCAGAGAATAAGGGGAATAGTTGGATAATTGGGAGTGACTAGTGAACACTGGGATTCTTTTGGTAACATAAAAATATGTGATGGATAGTGTACAATTTGGTGATTTTTAGTACATTTACAAAGTTGTGCAACCTACACAACTTTGTACTAAAAATCACCAAATTGTACACTTTTTTTAAATTTATTTTTTATTTATTTTCAGCATAACAGTATTCATTATTTCTGTACCACACCCAGTGCTCCATGCAATCCGTGCCCTCTCTAATACCCACCACCTGGTTCCCCCAACCTCCCACCTCCCCACCAGTTAAAACCCCTCAGATTGTTTTTCAGAGTCCATAGTCTCTCATGGTTCACCTCCCCTTCCAATTTCTCCCAACTCCCTTCTCCTAACTCCCCATGTCCACCACGCTATTTGTTATGCTCCACAAATAAGTGAAACCCTATGATAATTGACTCTCTCTGCTTGACTTATTTCACTCAACATAATCTCCTCCAGTCCCGTCCATGTTGCTACAAAAGTTGGGTATTCATCCTTTCTGATGGAGGCATAATACCCCATATGTACACTTTTTTTTTTTAGTAATTTTTTAAGATTTATTTATTATTTTAGAGAAAGAGCATGGGGAGGAGGGGCAGAAGGAGAGGGAGGTCTCAAGAGAGAAGATCCCAGGCAGATTTCCCACTGAGTACAGAGCCTGTTGCAGGGCTCAATCTCACAACCCTGAGATTATGACCTGAGCTGAAATCAAGAGTCGGACACTTAATCAACTGAGCTACCCAGGCACCCCTTGAATAATTTTTAAAATTAAAAAATATTTTAGCAAACCAAATCCAATAATCCACAAAAAGAATAATGCACCATAACAACATAGGTGATCTTAGGAGTGAAGGAGGGAGAAAGACTCTCAAGCAGACTTCACACTGAGGTAGGGCCTGGTGTGGTGTTCGATCTCACAACCCTGAGATCACGAGCTAAGATGAAACCAAGAGCCAGACGCTTAAATCAACTATTACACCCAGCCACTCTGTTGGCTTTTATTTTCAAAGTCATTTTTATTTGATTATTCTCCCCCCTTTTTTTTTAATAGGTGTATTCGACACAAAAATGATTGGGGAGCTCTTATTCTAGTGGATGATCGCTTCAGGAGTAATCCCAGTCGATATATATCTGGTAAGAGTTGCAGCTGGGCTTAGAGTAAGAATTAATAACAATCTTTGGTATTTAATAACTGCGAGTTTTAAAGAAAAATTTTGGACAGGATTTGAATTATTAGATCAAATATGGAAAAATTCATATTGATGGGAAATCTAGCATTTAATACTTATCTATTTAAAAAAATCTTTATAGAGGAGTTGGTTAACATATACTAACATATCAGTTAGTATCCTTTAATTTCATAGAATGTGGGATTTAATTAAGTAACAGAATAATAATTTATTTAGCATTATCAGGGAAAAGGCTATTCGCAGGAATTTTCCAAAAAATAAATTTTTACATTTAAGCACGTAAGCACATTTCCTTTGGCTGCTTAGGATTCTTTATCCTTTCATTCTAGATTATACTGAAGTTTGTTGATTGTTTAGAAATGCTTCAGCTGTTCTACAGTTCATGTTAGTCAGAGCGAGTATTTTATAAAAGAAAAAAAAGTACCACTGTAGGCCTCAAGATGAAGTAGATGGTCATTTTTTCCCCACTCAGATGAACACATATTATATGCCTATAGTTTTTATCCAGCAGTCACACCATCTCTTTAGAGTCAATACCAGGAATTGATCTGTTATTAAAGAACTGTTGGAAATACTTGCATCTTTATTATCTTTAGAGCTAAGAAGTTCAAACCATACTATGATAAAGAGATACAAAATTTTAAGTTTCTTTCAGATTAGCTACCTGTGGGTATGGACTCTTTCTATTTCAGAGCCTAATATTTGGCTTGGTATTAAAATATATCCACCTGGATTAAAGCATTCTTTTCTCCCCTTTCCATGTAAAGCAAGCTTAGGTCCAGACATGTAACTAAAAGCAAAATGTTAAGTGCTATGTTTAGTCAGCAGGTGGAGCTCAGATTCTTTGAGTTTTCAAAAGCAACCTGACATTTTACACAAAAAAGCTTTCTTTGATTACAGAAAGTTCCAAACATGAAAGAAATGACTATAATACTAAAATTCTTCAATTTTAGAAAGTTTCATGTTTAATCAGTATAATTATTTTCCCCAAGCAAACAAAAATAACTTTAAGGGAAATGCTTATTCAAAATGTTCTTCTAGGCACACCTGGCTGTTCAGTAGACAGAACGTACGATTCTTGATCTTGGGGTTGTAACTTCAAGCTCCATGTTGGGTGTAGAGATCACTTAAAAATAAAATCTTCAAAAAATTAAGATGTTCTTCTTGTCAACTGTAGTTCAACTAAAAAAATGCAAAGTTTGAAAACAAGTTTTTTTTATTTTAAAATCTTGAAGTTAAATTTTTCCCTGATGGTTCAGATTTTCTGAGAGATTTTTTTTTTTTAGGATTTTATTTTTAAGTAGTCTCCACACCCAACGTGGAGCTAGAACTTACAACCCCAAGATCAAGTCGTATGCCCCTACTGAGCCAGTCAGGCGCCCCTGAGAGATTTTTTAAATTAAGAATTTTTCATTATTTCTGTATGATTTTTATTCATTTTTTCTGAGATTCATAAAAATGTGAACTCTTCTTATCTAGACAATAATAGCACAATGACATACAAATTCCTTTTGAAGGCTAGTCTTTGTTTAAATTCAATTTGTATTAACTAAAGAACTCAATTCAACTTACATTAAATATAGAAAAGCTCCATTAAAATAAAAGCAAAGGAATGTATTTGAAATGAATGTATCGTGACTTAAAGCCCTATCTTATTTTTCTTTTAACTTAAAATACAGTAGTGACTTTTTAAACTACTTCAGAAGATGATGATCATTTTAGTAACACCAGAAGAGAATATTTATTTTCATCTAAAAGTCCAGATACCTGATTTTGAATTTCATTCTGAAATGAAACAAAACACCTTATACTTTCAACATGGTTCAGGGTTGTACAGTTTTCACATGTTACAGGTCAGATCACATCCGTTACAACTTGATTATTTATATAATAAAAAATAATTATATAATAAAATTTCAAACAGGACACAGTTTGTCCCTAATAACATTGTTATTCCTTTCATTCCTAGGATAGTTTAAGACATATTTGGAATTGAGGGAAAAGGGCAACAAAAAAAACCTATGGGACTGGCATCTTGAATTTATTTTCATGGAAGAAATCAAAGTTGGAATGAAAGACTATGTTATTTACAACTTCTAATTTTCCTAAAATTAAAATGTAAGCAATATTTGTGGGGAATTATGATGAAATTAAAATTTGCCTTATTTCCCCAGTTATTCTAAACAGATGATAATATATTTCTCTCTTTCCAGTCTACTCCCACTGCCTCTTCCCTCCCTCCAGTTGATAATCAGTGTATATAAAGAAAAGCGTTACTCATACATGAGCATAGTGTACATGTGAAGTTGTTTAGGCAGGAAAAATATTGAGAATCATTCTATATACCCTAGATTCATGTGGATTACTTCATTAGAAAAATTATCTAAGTGTATTCTTAATATGTAATATCTTCCTTGGGTTTATTTTTTCCCTTAGGACTTTCTAAATGGGTACGGCAGCAGATTCAGCACCATTCAACTTTTGAGAGTGCACTGGAGTCCTTGGCTGAATTTTCCAAAAAACACCAAAAGGTCATTGATGTATCCAGAGAGGACAGAAAGTTTATACAGGACAATGAGTCTACACTTGAAGTGACCTGTTTGAAGGACAGTAGTTTAACTTACTTATCAGAAGTAACAAGTCCTCTAGCACCAGAAAATCCTAGGAAAGATGAAGCAAAAGCACGTGTCCATGAACACCAGCGTCATAAAATAACTAAAAGTCCATCTCTACCAAGAGGCATCATCTCTAGAAAGGAAGGAGGTTTGAAAAGTTTTGCCTATTTACATTTGATAGAGAAGTCTTTTGTTATATCTAGTGAAAAGATAGAAATGATATTTAATTTGCTATAGATTAATTTCCTTAAACATATTGGTCTGAAATAGGTATTATCATAAAATAATGAAATAGTGTGGTATATTGGGATAGGAACACACTTTTAACAAGAGACCTAAGCATAGGGGTGCCTGGGTGGCTCAGTGGGTTAAAGCTCTGCTTTCAGCTCAGCTCATGATCTCAGGGTCCTGGGATCGAGCCCCACATTAGGCTCTCTGCTCAGCAGGGAGCCTGCTTTCCCCTCTCTCTCTGCCTGCTTCTCTGCCTATTTGTGATCTCTGTCAAATAAATAAATAAAATCTTAAAAAAAAAAAAAAAGAGAGAGAGAGACCTAAGCATGTTTTCCATTTACCAGGTTTGCCACTACCTAGCTTTGTGACAATGAGCAAGTCACTTAACTTTCTTGAATCTTAATAGAAAAAAGGAATCTCTGTATACCTGTCCCTCAAGCTGGACTGTAACGATCTAATAAGATGATAAATATCATAGCATGGTAAAATACTGTATAAATGGTACATGTTTTCCTAAAGGCTATATCAAAAGTTGGTCTAATCTATAGATACTTCTCTTATGTGAATTTCTTAGTTTAGAGGAGTGAGAGTCATATATTCTAAATTATAATTTTTTTTTTTTTTTTATATGTAAGAGGGGTGCCTGGGTAGCTCAGTTGGTTGAACATCCAACTCTTGATTTTGGCTCAGGTCATGATCTCAGGATCATGAGATCCAGCCCCACTTAGGGCTCTATGCTCAGCAAGGAGTCTCCTTGAGATTCTCTCTCCCTCCCTCTGCCCTTCCCCCCTCTTGTGTGTGCACTCTCTCTCAAGTAAGTAAATAAATAAATCTTCAAATATATATATATATATATATATATATATATATATATATGAATTTAATAGTCTATGTCAGAGATTAGCAAACTGTGGCTTATGTACCAAATTTGGCCATCTGTTTTTTGTGAATCAAGTTTAATGGCACATAGTCACATCCATTCAGTTATATATAGTACACAACAGCAGAGTTTAGTCATAGTATGTTTTTGCACTCAAACAGCATAATTGAGTACATACATACATACCTCAGAGATATTGTGAGTTTGGTTCTAGACCACCACAATAAAGCAAATATCACAATAAAGCAATTCAAATGAATTTTTTGGTTTCATAGTGCATATAAAAGTTGTGTTTACATTATATTATAGTCTCTTAAGTGTGTAATAACATCATGTCTTAAAAAATAATGTATAATATAAAATACCCCAATTTAAAAATATTTTGTTGCAAAAAAAATACACTAACCACCTGAGGTTTCAACATATCATAATCTTTTTGCTGGTGGAAGGTCATGCCTCATAGTTAATGGCTGCTAACTGATCAGGGTGGTGTTTGCTGAAGGCTAGGGTAGATGTCAAAATCTCTTTTAAAAAGACCCCAGTGAAGTTTGCCACATCAATTGACTCTTCCTTTAAAGAATGATCTCTCTATAGCTTGAAACTATTTTATTCAAAAGTAGAACTTCTTTCAAAATGGAGCCAGTCCTCTCAAATGCTGCTGCTACTTTATGAACTGTTTATGTAATATTCTAAATTCTTTGTAGTCATTTCAACAATTTTCAGAGCATCTTCACTGGGAGTAGATTTTATCTCAAGAAACCACTTTTCTTTGCTCATGTATAAGAAGCAGTTCCTCTTCCATTGAAGTTGTTTTATGAGATGGCAGAAATTCAATCACATTTGCAAGCTTCCCTACTAATTCTCTTGCTGTTTCTACTGCATCTCTACTGAAGTCTTGAATCACTCAAAGTCACTCACCGGGTGGCTTCCAAACTCCTCTTAATGTTAATATTTTGACCTCTTCCCATGAATCATGAGTGTTCTTACTGGCATTGGGAATGGTGAATCCTCTCCAGAAGGTTTTCAAAATTTTTTTTTGCCTAGATTCATCAAAGGAATCCTATCTGTGGCATTTGTTGCCTTACAAAAATGTATTCTCTCTCTTTCTTTTTAAAGATTTATTTATTTATTTTAAAGAGAGAACATGAGCAGGAGGAGCAGAGGGAGAAAGGGAGACTCCCAAGCAGATTCTGTGTTGAGCACAGAGCCCAGTGTAGCGCTTGATCTCTTGACCCTGAGATTATGAGCTGAGCTGAAACCAAGAGTCAGACACTTAAACTGACTGTGCCACCCAGGTGCCCCCCAAAAATATATTTCTTAAATAATAAAACTTGAAAGTCAAAATTACTCTTTGGTCTGTTTTAGTTTCAACATGTCTTCCTCGCTAACCATATCATTTCTAACTTTTGATTTTAAGTGAGATACAAAAATAAATAAAGTGAGAGAAGTGTGACTCTTCCTTTCACTTTGACACTTAGAGGCCATTGTAGGATTATTAATTGGCCTGATTGTAATATTGTTGTGTCTCAGGAAATAGGGAGGCCTGAGGAAAGGGCAGGAGTTGGGGGAACAGCTGGTCAGTGGACCAGTCAGCATACACACATTTGTCTGTTAAGTTCACTACTTTAAATGGATGTGATTTACAATGCCCCCAAATAATTACAATAGTAACATCAAAGATCACTGATCACAGACGACCATAACAAATAAAATAATAATGAAAACTCTGAAATACTGTAAGAATTACCAAAATGTGATACAGAGATATGAAGTAAGCAAATGCTTTTAGAAAATTGTTGCTTGTAGGCTTGCTTGATTCAGGGTTGCCACAAACTCTCAATCTGTAAAAGTTGCAGTATTTGCAATCTGCAGTAAAGCAAAGTGCAATAAAAGGAGTTATACCAGTAGTGGCAACAGGTAACAATATGAGCCACAAAGCCTAAAATTTTACTGTCAGCCCAGTTGTAGACAAAGTTTGCCATACTGTCATCTATATCATTGGGTATCATTTTAATTATTTTAACTAATAAGTGATAGTTTAATATATCAAGTATTAAATAATTACTTTGTAGTATCTGGTAGTTTAAAAAAAAATGCCATAGTGAATTCAAGGCCAGAAGACTGGTAATCAGGAAACATAAGTTTTAGTTTGGGCCTGAGTACTAACCAGTTTTATAACTTTAAACAAATAATTTAGTGTTTGTGGTTGCCAGTGTCCTTTAGGGAATTAATCTAGGTTAGTTTTTCCCAGTCCTTGGTTAGTGGATTTTCAAGGCAGATTTTTATAGCGTGTTTCCTTCGTTACTCAGCCTTCTTCCTATTCCTTTTACGCCTCCTTTCTTCATTCACTTCTGAGGTCCCTGGTGTGGAATTTGATAGTTTACCATACAGCATTTTAACTTGGGCTCAGAATCACTGGAGGCTTAGGATTCCTTTCAGAGTTCACATTTTGTGCTTTCTGTTCTAAGATGGAAGTCTTGCTACTATTGGTTGTGGGCTTTAAGTTTTGATCCAATACAGTTATGTCAGTATTTTTAATAAAAATTATGTTAATTTAATAATTATATTTGTTAGGAGCAGAAAATTAACACTCTTAAATTTTTGTAGATGATCCTGTATTATTTGAAGAGACTCCCCAGGCAGTGAAAGCAGAAAATACTGTGATTTCCAGATCTACAAGCCCAACCTTCAACAAACAGACAAAGAGAGCTAGCTGGTCTAGCTTTAATTCTTTGGGATATTACCTTACTGATGAAATTATAACTGCAGCTCCTAAGTTCAGGTTACCAGAAGACTCTGCCTCTAGTGTTTCTGCTTTTGAAACCGAAAAGGGATGTGAAACAGTTTTTCCACTCACTGATAAATGTGAGTCCTCAGCTCTGATGGTAAATGCATCATTTGGACCATGCCCTCAGTCAGAAATCACTATTTCATCAATAAAGATTGATTCTAATCTTCTTAAAAGAAATGATTCCAAACAGCTGTTCTGCCGTGAAGAAGCCCTGGATCCGGACCCTGAATTGTCTCCAGTTGGTGAAGAAGCTAAACTTTCCATCTCACATAGAGCTTCTGAAACAGAAGCAGAGGATGAATCTATCTATTTTTCACCTGAGCTTTATGATCCTATGGATACAAATGAAGAAAAGAATGAACTAGTTGAAAGTGATAGAGACAATAGATTGGCTAATCATTCAAATTGCATTTTAGTTGAGGATCTTTTTGAAATTAAAACTATGAAAGGAGTGGATTCAGTCCAAGAAATGAAAGCTGAGGATTGCACAGACACAAAGTTGAATTGACTCATGCATATCACAGAAAGTAAAATCCGTAACATTGGTAATAATGTAAAAACAACTCATAAACAAATTGGAACGGAGAAAACTTGTGAAACAGATATAAAGAAATTTAAACAGTCTCCTTCCAAAAATAAAGGTGTGTTCCATGGTGTTAGGTAGTAATACTTAACTGTAACGCTATAAAAATATATTGTCATGCTTATATTAAATGCTAACATAAATGACAATTTCTACTTTGGATAAATGGTATAGGGTTTTTTTTTTATTTTAAAAATATCTTTCACTATCTTTGGTATTAGAGGTTTTTTAGAAGTCTTTCTTTATGTTCAGAATGTAAATTTTATTGTTTCTGAGTTTTGATAAAGTGATTCATACAAAATATTTTCCTTTAACAAGTTTTCTTTACCTATATACAATTTAAAGTTAATCTGAAAGATACGTAGTTTCCTTTAAATTTCACATAAATATTTGTATTTTGTAGTTCTTTTCATTTATTTTCATACTGATACATAAAAATGAATAGCAGTCTAACCAGTCACACTTTAGGCATGTTTCACTATATATTTACCTCAAATCAATATATAATTTTTAGAAATCAAAGTTTTCTTCAAGAGTTTATTCCTGTATTAAACTGCCTACTTGTAAGCAATTAAGAATTAAGAAGAAAACTGATTTTTTTACATTGTTTTACATTTTTCTGTTTTTGATGAACCAAAGTCAAGCACATGTTAAGCAAATTATGTAAAGTTACAAAATGCCAAATGAATGACTCCAGATTTTCAATTATAATTAGTTTCATCATCATTGTGGAAAAAAGTGACATGTCCTTGCATGAAGGCTATAATTATAAAACTATCAGGATAGAAAACTTCATATATAAATTTTATAAGTAGGGGCGCCTGGGTGGCTCAGTGGGTGAAGCCTCTGGTCATGATCTCAGGGTCCTGAGATCAAGCCCCGCATGGGGCTCTCTGCTCGGCAGGGAGCCTGCTTTCCCCTCTCTCTCTGCCTGTCTCTCTGACTACTTGTGATATCTCTCTCTCTCTCTCTCTCTCTCTCTCTGTTAGATAAATAAATAAAATATTTTTGTAAATAAATAAATAAATAAATTTTATAAGTTAAACCCGAACATGTAACTGCAGCCAAAAAACGTTCTTATTGCTCACTAATTTTTTGTTAATTTTGACTCTTTTTATGTATTTTTGAATGAAGCTATACTTCTGATCAAGTAATTATAGAAGATGCACTTCACTATCATCTTTCCAAAAATATATTTACTCGTCTTTTTCTAAGAAACATTATTATTCATTGGATATTTATTTAGCTTTGTGTGGGTGATTTGAATTGAAATTTTATGAGTTGTCAAGTTGTGGATATGGTTTATTATTTTCAATTTGAAATTTCCAGAAATCAAGTATTTTATATATTCATTTTGATAAATGAATTATTATATATAATATTTACTTTTATTTTGAAGGTGTTTAGATTGAACACAACATTGGATAGTACAACTGTAAGAATAGTTCAAAGAAATTTAAATTGATAATTTACCAGTTCAAGAATTCATCTATAGATTAGGATATATTAGATCCCTAATATTACATATTTTCTTTGAGTAATAAGTTACAAACACTAGAATGGAAGATAATTTCTAAATTGTTTTGAAAGGGTGAAACCATTTATCCTTTCTGGTTTAGTTCCTAATCCACAGATAAGGGTAGTGGGGTAGTAGAAAGAATACCACGTGGAAAACAAGAGACTTGTGCTTTATTCCTAGCTCTGCCACTAATTTGCTAAGTTACGTTGGCAATCATCCTGCCTTTGAGAAATTAGTTTCATTTGTGAAATGTGGCATTTAGTACTATAAAAATCACTTAAATCCCTTTCAGCTTTAAAAACCCATAGTTTAAAGAAATATATATTGATATTATATGTTGAGTCAATTTTCATTTGCTTTTGTTCCAGAATGCTTTAAATAAGGTAAACCATTTTGTAGAAAAGGTGAAATTGACACTCACCTCCCTTTAAGGAATAACTGTTATGAATATGCTGCTTAGTAATTTGAGAAGCAAGATATTTATTTTTAACAGTGCTGCAATGAAAACATTTTTTGACCCTTAAAATTGCCTTTAGAATTGGTAAATGACATGAGAAAAATTAAGCACAATATATTTTAGTCATAACCTTGGTGTATTATCCAAATAAACCTCAAATCTATTCACTCCAAAATCTAATTTTCTCAGGCTAAAAATTTCCATTAACTGAGAATGTACATAGAGATGTGACACTAGTATTTAGTGATTCCAAAAGGTATTTCAAAAATTTAGTGCAATGATCTCACTATTGAAACAGGTATAGGGTTTCCAAAAATAGCAACATGACCAGGATAGTATTGCAAGAATTAAAGTACCAGCCTTTATGGGACACCTGTGTGGCTCAGTCAGTTAAGTGTCCAACTTTGATTTCCCTCCAGGTCATGATTTTCAGGGTTGTGGGATCAAGCCCCAAGTCGGGCTCAGCTTGGAGTCTGCTTGTCTCTCTCAGTTCCTCCATTTGTGTATACTCTCATAAATAAATAATAAATAATAAACTTACAAAATCTTTAAAAGATTTTTTTTTATTTTAAATTTATTTTTTATTTTCAGCATAACAGTATTCATTATTTTTCACCACACCCAGTGCTCCATGCAATTCGTGCCCTTTATAATACCCACCACCTAGTACCCCAACCTCCCACCCCCCACCCCTTCAAAACCCTCAGATTGTTTTTCAGAGTCCATAGTCTCTCATGGTTCACCTCCCCTTCCAATTTCCCCCAACTCCCTTCTCCTCTCTAACTCCCCATGTCCTCCATGCTATTTGTTATGCTCCACAAATAAGTGAAACCATATGATAATTGACTCTCTCTGCTTGACTTACTTCACTCAGCATAATAATCTCTTCCAGTCCTGTCCATGTTGCTACAAAAGTTGGGTATTGGTCCTTTCTTTTTTTTTTTTTTTTTTTTTTTTTTTTTTTTTTTTTTTTTTTATAAACATATATTTTTATCCCCAGGGGTACAGGTCTGTGAATCACCAGGTTTACACACTTCACAGCACTCACCAAAGCACATACCCTCCCCAATGTCCATAATCCCACCCCCTTCTCCCAAACCCCCTCCCCCCAGCAACCCTCAGTTTGTTTTGTGAGATTAAGAGTCACTTATGGTTTGTCTCCCTCCCAATCCCATCTTGTTTCATTTATTCTTCTCCTACCCACTTAAGCCTCCATCTTGCATCACCACTTCCTCATATCAGGGAGATCATATGATAGTTGTCTTTCTCTGCTTGACTTATTTCGCTAAGCATGATACGCTCTAGTTCCATCCATGTTGTCGCAAATGGCAAGATTTCATTTCTTTTGATGGCTGCATAGTATTCCATTGTGTATATATACCACATCTTCTTGATCCATTCATCTGTGGATGGACATCTAGGTTCTTTCCATAGTTTGGCTATTGTGGACATTGCTGCTATAAACATTCGGGTGCATGTGCCCCTTTGGATCACTACATTTGTATCTTTAGGGTAAATACCCAATAGTGCAATTGCTGGGTCATAGGGCAGTTCTATTTTCAACATTCTGAGGAACCTCCATGCTGTTTTCCAGAGTGGCTGCACCAGCATGCATTCCCACCAACAGTGTAGGAGGGTTCCCCTTTCTCCACATCCTCGCCAGCATCTGTCATTTCCTGACTTGTTGATTTTAGCCATTCTGACTGGTGTGAGGTGATATCTCATTGTGGTTTTGATTTGTATTTCCCTGATGCCGAGTGATATGGAGCACTTTTTCATGTGTCTGTTGGCCATCTGGATGTCTTCTTTGCAGAAATGTCTGTTCATGTCCTCTGCCCATTTCTTGATTGGATTATTTGTTCTTTGGGTGTTGAGTTTGCTAAGTTCTTTATAGATTCTGGACACTAGTCCTTTATCTGATATGTCGTTTGCAAATATCTTCTCCCATTCTGTCAGTTGTCTTTTGATTTTGTTAACTGTTTCCTTTGCTGTGCAAAAGCTTTTGATCTTGATGAAATCCCAATAGTTCATTTTTTCCCTTGTTTCCCTTGCCTTTTGCGTTGTTCCTAGGAAGATGTTGCTGCGGCAGAGGTCGAAGAGGTTGCTGCCTGTGTTCTCCTCAAGGATTTTGATGGATTCCTTTCGCACATTGAGGTCCTTCATCCATTTTGAGTCTATTTTTGTTTGTGGTGTAAGGAAATGGTCCAATTTCATTTTTCTGCATGTGGCTGTCCAATTTTCCCAGCACCATTTATTGAAGAGGCTGTCTTTTTTCCATTGGACATTCTTTCCTGCTTTGTCGAAGATGAGTTGACCATAGATTTGAGGGTCTATTTCTGGGCTCTCTATTCTGTTCCATTGATCTATGTGTCTGTTTTTGTGCCAGTACCATGCTGTCTTGATGATGACAGCTTTGTAATAGAGCTTGAAGTCCGGAATTGTGATGCCACCAACGTTGGCTTTCTTTTTCAATATTCCTTTGGCTATTCGAGGTCTTTTCTGGTTCCATATAAATTTTAGCATTATTTGTTCCATTTCTTTGAAAAAGATGGATGGTACTTTGATAGGAATTGCATTAAATGTGTAGATTGCTTTAGGTAGCATAGACATTTTCACAATATTTATTCTTCCAATCCAGGAGCATGGAACATTTTTCCATTTCTTTGTGTCTTCCTCAATTTCTTTCATGAGTACTTTATAGTTTTCTGAGTATAGATTCTGTGTCTCTTTGGTTAGGTTTATTCCTAGGTATCTTATGGTTTTGGATGCAATTGTAAATGGGATTGACTCCTTAATATCTCTTTCTTCTGTCTTGCTGTTGGTGTAGAGAAATGCAACTGATTTCTGTGCATTGATTTTATATCCTGACACTTTACTGAATTCCTGTATAAGTTCTAGCAGTTTTGGAGTGGAGTCTTTTGGGTTTTCCACATATAGTATCATATCATCTGCGAAGAGTGATAATTTGACTTCTTCTTTGCCGATTTGGATGCCTTTAATTTCCTTTTGTTGTCTGATTGCTGAGGCTAGGACCTCTAGTACTATGTTGAATAGGAGTGGTGATAATGGACATCCCTGCCGTGTTCCTGACCTTAGTGGAAAAGCTTTCAGTTTTTCTCCATTGAGAATGATATTTGCGGTGGGTTTTTCATAGATGGTTTTGATGATATTGAGGTATGTGCCCTCTATCCCTACACTTTGAAGAGTTTTGATCAGGAAGGGATGCTGTACTTTGTCAAATGCTTTTTCAGCATCTATTGAAAGTATCATATGGTTCTTGTTCTTTCTTTTATTGATGTGTTGTATCACATTGACTGATTTGCGGATGTTGAACCAACCTTGCAGCCCTGGAATAAATCCCACTTGGTCGTGGTGAATAATCTTTTTAATGTACTGTTGAATCCTATTGGCTAATATTTTGTTGAGTATTTTCGCATCTGTGTTCATCAAGGATATCGGTCTATAGCTCTCTTTTTTGGTGGGATCCTTGTCTGGTTTTGGGATCAAGGTGATGCTGGCCTCATAAAATGAGTTTGGAAGTTTTCCTTCCATTTCTATTTTTTGGAACAGTTTCAGGAGAATAGGAATTAGTTCTTCTTTAAATGTTTGGTAGAATTCCCCCGGGAAGCCATCTGGCCCTGGGCTTTTGTTTGTTTGGAGATTTTTGATGACTGTTTCAATCTCCTTACTGGTTATGGGTCTGTTCAGGCTTTCTATTTCTTCCTGGTTCAGTTGTGGTAGTTTATATGTTTCTAGGAATGCATCCATTTCTTCCAGATTGTCAAATTTATTGCCGTAGAGTTGCTCATAGTATGTTCTTATAATAGTTTGTATTTCTTTGGTGTTAGTTGTGATCTCTCCTCTTTCATTCATGATTTTATTTATTTGGGTCCTTTCTCTTTTCTTTTTGATAAGTCGGGCCAGGGGTTTATCAATTTTATTAATTCTTTCAAAGAACCAGCTCCTACTTTCGTTGATTTTTTCTATTGTTTTTTTGGTTTCTATTTCATTGATTTCTGCTCTGATCTTTATGATTTCTCTTCTCCTGCTGGGCTTAGGGTTTCTTTCTTGTTCTTTCTCCAGCTCCTTTAGGTGTAGGGTTAGGTTGTGTACCTGAGACCTTTCTTGTTTCTTGAGAAAGGCTTGTACCGCTATATATTTTCCTCTCAGGACTGCCTTTATTGTGTCCCACAGATTTTGAACTGTTGTATTTTCATTATCATTTGTTTCCATGATTTTTTTCAATTCTTCTTTAATTTCCCGGTTGACCCATTCATTCTTTAGAAGGATACTGTTTAGTCTCCATGTATTTGGGTTCTTTCCAAACTTCCTTTTGTGGTTGAGTTCTAGCTTTAGAGCATTGTGGTCTGAAAATATGCAGGGAATGATCCCAATCTTTTGATACCGGTTGAGTCCTGATTTAGGACCAAGGATGTGATCTATTCTGGAGAATGTTCCATGTGCACTAGAGAAGAATGTGTATTTTGTTGCTTTGGGATGAAATATTCTGAATATATCTGTGATGTCCATCTGGTCCAGTGTGTCGTTTAAGGCCTTTATTTCCTTGCTGATCTTTTGCTTGGATGACCTGTCCATTTCAGTGAGGGGAGTGTTAAAGTCCCCTACTATTATTGTATTGTTGTTGATGTGTTTCTTTGATTTTGTTATTAATTGGTTTATATAGTTGGCTGCTCCCACGTTGGGGGCATAGATATTTAAAATTGTTAAATCTTCTTGTTGGACAGACCCTTTGAGTATGATATAGTGTCCTTCCTCATCTCTTATTATAGTCTTTGGCTTAAAATCTAATTGATCTGATATAAGGATTGCCACTCCTGCTTTCTTCTGATGTCCATTAGCATGGTAAATTCTTTTCCACCCCCTCACTTTAAATCTGGAGGTGTCTTCGGGCTTAAAATGAGTTTCTTGGAGGCAACATATAGATGGGTTTTGTTTTTTTATCCATTCTGATACCCTGTGTCTTTTGACAGGGGCATTTAGCCCATTCACATTCAGGGTAACTATTGAGAGATATGAATTTAGTGCCATTGTATTGCCTGTAAGGTGACTGTTATTGTATATGGTCTCTGTTCCTTTCTGATCTACCACTTGTAGGCTCTCTCTTTGCTTAGAGGACCCCTTTCAATATTTCCTGTAGAGCTGGTTTGGTATTTGCAAATTCTTTCAGTTGTTGTTTGTCCTGGAAGCTTTTAATCTCTCCTTCTATTTTCAATGATAGCCTAGCTGGATATAGTATTCTGGGCTGCATTTTTTTCTCGTTTAGTGCTCTAAAAATATCATGCCAGCTCTTTCTGGCCTGCCAGGTCTCTGTGGATAAGTCAGCTGCCAATCTAATATTTTTACCATTGTATGTTACAGACTTCTTTTCCCGGGCTGCTTTCAGGATTTTCTCTTTGTCACTGAGACTTGTAAATTTTACTATTAGGTGACGGGGTGTGGGCCTATTCTTATTGATTTTGAGGGGCGTTCTCTGAACCTCCTGAATTTTGATGCTTGTTCCCTTTGCCATATTGGGGAAATTCTCCCCAATAATTCTCTCCAGTATACCTTCTGCTCCCCTCTCTCTTTCTTCTTCTTCTGGAATCCCAATTATTCTAATGTTGTTTCGTCTTATGGTGTCACTTAATTCTCGAATTCTCCCCTCGTGGTCCAGTAGCTGTTTGTCCCTCTTTTGCTCAGCTTCTTTATTCTCTGTCATTTGGTCTTCTATATCACTAATTCTTTCTTCTGCCTCATTTATCCTAGCAGTGAGAGCCTCCATTTTTGATTGCACCTCATTAATAGCTTTTTTGATTTCAACTTGGTTAGATTTTAGTTCTTTTATTTCTCCAGAAAGGGCTTTTATATCTCTCGAGAGGGTTTCTCTAATATCTTCCATGCCTTTTTCGAGCCCGGCTAGAACCTTGAGAATTGTCATTCTGAACTCTAGATCTGACATATTACCGATGTCTGTATTGATTAGGTCCCTAGCCTTTGGTACTGCCTCTTGTTCTTTTTTTTGCGTTGAATTTTTACGTCTTGTCATTTTGGCCAGATAAGAGTAAATGAAGGGGCAAGTAAAATACTAAAAGGGTGGCAACAACCCCAGGAAAATATGCTTTAACTAAATTAGAAGAGATCCAAAATCGTGAGTGGGGAGAAAGGGGATAAAAAGTGGTTCAAAAAGGAAGAAAGAAAAAAAAAGAAAAGAAAAAAAAAATTTTTTAAAAAAAGAAAACACCTGAGAAAAATGTAAAAAAGAAAAAATATATATATTAGATAAACTTTAAAAAATCGTTAAAAAAGAAAAAGGTAACAGTTAAAAAAAAAAAATTTTACCCGAAGGCGAGAAGAAAAAGAAAAAAAGAAAAAAAAATGAAAAAGAAAAAATTAAATTAACTGCAAGACTAAAAAAAAATCACAGGAAAAAAGCCATGAGTTCCGTGCTTGGCTTTCTCCTCCTCTGGAATTCTGCTGCTCTCCTTGGTATTGAAACCGCACTCCTTGGTAGGTGAACTTGGTCTCGGCTGGATTTCTTGTTGATCTTCTGGGGGAGGGGCCTGTTGTAGTGATTCTCAAGTGTCTTTGCCCCAGGCGGAATTACACCGCCCTTACCCGGAGCCGGGGTGAGTAATCCGCTCGGGTTTGCTTTCAGGAGCTTTTGTTCCCTGGGCGCTTTCCGTAGAGTTCCGGAGGACGGGAACACAAATGGCGGCCTCCTGGTCTCCGGCCCGGAGGAGCCAAGAGCCCAGGGCCCCACTCCTCAGTGCGCCCTCAGAGAACAGCGCCCAGTTACTCCCGTCTGCCTGACCTCTGGCCGCGCTCCGAGCTCACCGAGCCTGCGATCAGTTCAAGGTAACACCGAGCTGTGAGCTTACTGTCGGCTCTGTTTCTGTAGCCGGCTTTCCCGTTCCAATACCCGCAAGCTCTGCGACACTCAGACACCCCCGATCCTTCTGTGACCCTGCGGGACCTGAGGCCACGCTGACCCCGCGTGGGCTTCGCCCCGGTTTAGCCTCTGGACTGATGTCCCTCAGCGGAACAGACTTTTAAAAGTCCTGATTTTGTGCGCGGTTGCTCCGCCGCTTGCCGGGAGCCGGCCCCTCCCCCCGGGGTCTATCTTCCCGTCGCTTTGGATTCACTTCTCCGCCGGTCCTACCTTTCAGAAAGTGGTTGTTTTTCTGCTTCCAGAATTGCTGTTCTTCTTCTCTTCGGTCTGCCGATGGATTTTCAGGTGTTTGCAATCTTTAGATAAGCTATCTAGCTGATCTCCGGCTAGCTGAAGCAGTCTCAGCTTGCTACTTCTCCGCCATCTTGACTCCTCCCTAAAAGATTTTTTTTAAATTAAGTACCAGCCTTGGGGCACATGAATGGTTCAGTTGTTTAAGTGTCTGACTCTCGATTTCAGCTCAGGTCGTGAGATTTAGCCCCACATCGGGCCCTGCATTCAGCAAGGAGTCTGCTTGGGATTCTCTCCCTGTCCCTCTGCCCCTGCCCCCCTCCTTCAGTCTCTCTTAAATAAATAAATAAATCTTTGAATAATGAAGCACCAGTCTTTATAATAGAGTAGGAGGTAGAACATTTTTATTAGTAGTAATGTACTTTTAAAAGAGATGTTTTGGAGCCCAAGTTAAAACAGGTGAAAACATTTAAAGACTTTTTTATTTATTTGAGAGAGCGAGAGCACATGGCTTGGGGTCAGGGCAAAGTGAGAAGGGGAGAGATCCTCAAGCAGACTCTTCACTGAGGGTGGAGCCCAATTTGGGACTCCTTCCCATGACCCAAGGTGAAATCAAGAGTCCACCACCCAATCCACTAAGCCACACAGGCACCCCTAAGACATGAAATTAAAAGAGTATTTTGTACATGGTAGACCCTCAAATATTAGGTAGCAGGTCAATCATATATCTGAAGTACACATACCCTGCTTTATGTGAAGATTTCCCTGATGGTGATAGATGCTAGATAGAATGAGAGAGGGGGAGATAAACTGACAGTAAAGAATTGTTATATAATAGGAAAGAAAAATTACTTGACTAGTTTATTTCTTAAGGATTTGGAGATATGTAAGTTTAGAAATTGTTTATCAGGTAATTTGCCTTACCCATTCAACGGATATGAAATAATTATACCAAATTTATTTAAGGCCTGAAAGTATATAAAGCATACCAGCCAGGAACCAGGAAAACTTCCAGTTGGAGAAAGAGCTTTACTGATGGAAGAAAGGTACAACATAAAGAGTAGATGTTTCATGACTTGATTTTTGAAATTTAGATAAGTCATTTAAAAGTTTTTATAATTGTATCAGAAATTAATGACAGTTACTATGCTGCTACTCTGCACTTAGTACATGATTTTTACTTTGCTACCGTAAGTTCACATGAGGCTTTGTTTTTATTTTTACTTATGATCTTTGTATCTTTAAAGACTTTTCCATAATTTTTCTGCAGTAAAATACATTGCAAATATTTAATTCTTTAGGATTGCTTGTAAGACTGGAATCAAAGTGCCTCTTGTAAAATCACTTGAAGGACTGGTTATTGTAGTTATTTAATCTCTAATTGATGGCATTTTTTGTGTGTGTTTGATTACCACACAATTGTTCTTGTTGGTACCTCAGATTTGTCAATGAGCTGCATAAGATTTTACTTTAATTTTTATGAATTCTTGATAGTTTCTTACCATGTAGAAAAATGCAGTCAATCCTTTGTAAATAGAAAGGCAGTATTAATACTGGACTTTTTCATAATAAAAAATAAATTTAAGACCTCATCAGACAATGAATGTCTTAACCTAAAACAGTAACATGAAGTATATGCATAGCTATTAAATGTACAATAAAGACCATCACTTCAGGAAATGGAAATTTAGACAGATGACCTAGGCTTATGATTCTCTAGGCTTAAGTGATTTTCATGTCTACCCCCCCCAAAAAAGAATTTTGTTTCTTAAAGCTTTCATTTGATAGAACATTAGCTGCCCAGCTTCCTGTACTCTACAATGGAGCCTTGTTATAATGTCCATGGGATCTGAGCCAGTGGATCACCTTATTGGTGAAACCACCTTATAATGAAGTGCTTTCAGTAACTAAACTCTTGGACAAGGTCCAAAACAACCCATCTTATACCAAATTCCAGTCTGTAATAAACAAGCTTCAATGTATTGAAAGAAAAATAAAAGCTACATGAAACTTAGAATTCCCAGAAATCAACCTTTGAAAATCTAATGGTAAATACTGATTAAAAAGAGTATTTTTTAACAAGGCATAATCAGGTATTTATTTTAGTGCTTTTTTATAATAAATTTGTATTTTTTTCTTCATCTTCCTTTTTGAAGCAATGTATATGATTTTGATGCTCTTACAGTTTTCCCCCAAATTCTGTCATTTTACATTAGTATTTATAAAACTCATTTGGCTCTTTGCTATTATAAAGTACTAAATTGTACAAGTGGCATATCATTTATTTAAACTGCTAGATGCCATCATCTCTTATTTATGATTCATATATAGTTGAAAGACTTAAAGATGTAAAATATTGATATTTTGAATCAAGTATGGTCTTGGTATATTTTACCTTTTTTTCAAACTAGTGTTATGGTATTTATATTTAAATATTAACATTCTTTCAAAAATTGATCTCTTTCATCTTGTAAAAGGACCCATGTAACCTGCCTTGTCAGTCAGAACTTTACTATATTGCATGTGGAGCTGAATTATTACCTAAAGTAGGAGGTAGGAAATATAAAAAAATTTTTGTGCCATCCTTAATATAGGCCTACTTAAAATTATAATAAAGTAAATTGATATATTCATATTTCCATATTTTAGCCTTTAAAGTTGATTGCAATATACATGAAGTTTGTTACCCTTAGACTTGGAAACATGTTCCAGTTCCACTTGTTGACTTTGGGCAAGTTACTTAGTTCTCTGAACTTCCATGTTTTTAATCTTAAAATAGAGATAAATAATAATTTCATAAGAAATGGATCAAACAGGGGCACCTGGGTGGCTCAGTGGGTTAAAGCCTCTGCCTTCAGCTCAGTCATGATCCCAGAGTCCTGGGATCGAGCCCCACATCAGGCTTTCTGCTCGGCAGGGAGCCTGCTTCCTCCTCTTTCTCTGCCTGCCTCTCTGCCTACTTGTGATCTCTGTAAAATAAATAAATAAAATCTTAAAAAAAATAAATCAAACATTATGAGTATCAAATGCAGTAGAATGCATAAAAGCTTTTAAAATTAAAAAAAAAATTTTTTTTTTTTAGTGTTCCAAAATTCATTGTTTATGCACCACACCCAGTGCTCCATGCAATATGTGCCCTCCATAATACCCACCACCGGGCTCACCCAAACTCCCCCACCCCCTCCCTTCCAAATCCTCAGTTTGTGTCCCAGAGGCCACAGTCTCTCGTGGTTTGTCTCCCACTCCGATTTCCCCCATCTCACTTCTCTCCATCCCACAATGTCCTCCATGTTATTCCTTATGCTCCACAAGTAAGTGAAACCATGTGATAATTGACTCTCTCTGCTTGACTTATTTCACTCAGCATAATCTCTTCCAGTTTCGTCCATGTTGATACAAAAGTTGGCTATTCATCCTTTATGATGGAGACATAATACTGCATTGTATATATGAACCATATTTTCTTTATCCATTTGTCCGTTGGAGGACATCTTGGTTCTTTCCACAGTTTGGCGACTGTCCATTGCGACTATGACCATTGGGGTACAGGTGGCCCTTCTTTTCACTACATCTGTATCTTTGGAAAATACCCAGTAGTGCAATTGCAGGGTCATAGGATAACTCTATTTTTAATTTCTTAAGGAATCTCCACACTGATTTCCAAAGTGGCTGCACCAACTTGCATTCCCATCCAACAGTGTAAGAGGGTTCGCCTTTCCACATCCTCTCCAACACTTGTTTCCTGTCTTGTTAATTTTGGCCATTCTAACTGGTATAATGTGGTATCTTGATGTGGTTTTGATTTGAATCTCCCTATTGCTTATCATGATGAACATTTTTTCATGTCTGCTAGCCATTTGTATGTATTCTTTGGAGAAGTGTCTGTTCATGTCTTCCGCCCATTTTTTGACATGATTATCTGTTTTGTATGTGTTGAGTTTGAGGAGTTCTTTGTGATCTTGAATATCAGCTCTTTGTCTGTGTCATATGTGAATATTTTCTCCATTTTGTGGGTTGCCTCTTTGTTTTCTTGACTGTTTTCTTTGCTGTGCAGAATCTTTTGATCTTGATGAAGTCCCAAAAGTTCATTTTTGCTTTTACTTCCTTTGCCTTTGGAGAGATGTCTTGAAAGAAGTTGCTGTGGCTGATACCGAAGAGGTTACTGCCTATGTTCTCCTCTCCTCTAGGATTTTGATAAATTCCTGCCTCACATTGAGGTCTTTTATCCATTTCAAGTTTATCTTTGTGTATGGTGTAAGAGAATGGTCAAGTTTTATTCTTCCACACATAGCTGTCCAATTTTCCCAGCACCATTTATTGAACAGAATGTCTTCTTTCCAATGTATATTTTTTCCTGCTTTGTAGAAGATTATTTGACCATGGAGTTGAGAGTCCATATCTGGGCTTTCTACTCTGTTCCACTGGTCTATGTCTTTGTTTTTGTGCCAGTACTATGCTGTCTTGGTGATCACAGCTTTGTAGTAAAGTTTGAAATCAGACAATGTGATGCCCCCAGTTTTCTTTTTCTTTTTCAGCCTTTCCTTAGCAATTTAGGGTCTCTTTTGGTTCCATACAAATTTTAGGATTGTTTGTTCCAGCTCTTTGAAAAATGCCAGTGGAATTTCGTTCGGAATGGCATTAAAAGTATAGATTGCTCTACACAGTATAGACATTTTAATAATGTTTATTCTTCTGATCCATGAGCTTGGAATCCTCTTCTATCTTTTTGTGTCTTCTTCAATTTCTTTCATGAGTGTTTTGTAGTTTCTGGACCACAGATATCTTACCTCTTTGGTTAGATTTATTCCCAGGTATCTTATGGTTCTTGGTGCTATAGGAAATGGAATCAATTCTCTAATTCCCCTTTCTATATTTTCATTGTTAGTGTATAAGAAAGCAACTGGTTTCTGTACATTGATTTTGTATCCTGCCACATTACTGAATTGCTATATGAGTTCTTGTAGTTTGGGGATGGAGTCTTTTGGGTTTTGCATATAAAGTATCATGTCATCTGTGAAGAGAGAAAGTTTGACTTCTTCATTGCCAATTTGTATGCCTTTTATTTCTTTTTGTTGTCTGATTTCTGTTTCTAGGACTTCTAGTACTATGTTGAACAAGAGTGGCATGAGTGGGCATCCTTGCTGTGTTCCTCTCAAAGGGAAGGCTGTCAGCTTTTCCCCATTGAGGATGATATTTGCTGTGGGTTTTTCATAGATAGATTTTATGAAGTTGAGGAATGTTCCCTCTATCCCTTTACTTTGAATCATTTTAATAAGGAACAGATGCTGTATCTTGTCATATGAAAAGCTTTTTTTTTTTCCTTTTTTAATCAGGCAAGGAGAAAGATAACAGAATTTGGGGTTACAAGAATAAGTTCGAATTTTGGCCCTGTTATTTACTGAGTGGAATTTGTTGATCTTCAGCTTTATCTTCTGGGGGGAAAAGTGAGCAATATCTATGCAAGAAAATTGTGAGAATTATGCAGAATGTGAAAATGCTTTATAAATTCTGAAGCACTGTTCAAATGTTCATTGTTAGGGAACCAAAATAATACAGTATAATGGTCATCTCAAATTATACCTTCAAAAGGACTAATAACCCTTAGAATTTGGACCATATACTCAAAACCACTTTGAGCTTCTTTCAAAGGAAACTCAGTGCAGTTATTCTTTTACTGGCAAGACATATATCATGATAGTTTACTTTCCATTTTTACATTTCATTTTTATGTCTTAAAATGTGTGTACATTGCAAACAGAAAAAGTTATCAGAGGAACACCAAAATCCATAAATCCCATTGAGAACATTCTATGAAAGATTCATAGGGAAGGGAATTTTCTTTTTGTATATGCTATTTACTGCTGTACTCCCAACATCAAATTTTTGATTAAATGTATGCACCATTTTGCTAATAATGTATTTATTTCTCTCAGGACTTTATCATATGATACTTGACTCTCATAAATGCCTATTTCATTTGACTAATTTCTAGAGTCTAGTGACCTTTCTCTTTCTAAATGTTTATTCTTATTCCTTTAACAGCAATAAATCTTTCACATCTTCTCTTTTTCTTCAATTGTGGGCCAGGGATTGTCTTTACCCTTTCTTTTTTTATTTTGAAGGGTGTACTTTTAACAACTTTATCTACAAGGGATGCTGGACTTTTGCACATTCTATTGTGCTGTCCATAAACAGTATTATTCTGACACAATTGGATTCTAAAACATTAATTAAATTTCATATTAACTAATTGGTTAGCCAAAATATCAGCTACTTTGTAAACATTTTATTACCACCCCATGATAAAAATTAATTATTCCCTATATGATATTTATTGCATGATGTTGCAAGTAATTATGTAGAAGTGTGTCTCTCTGGCACACTGTGACTGCCCAAGATTAAGGACGATTTCCCATATTACCTAGCACTTGTTCATTCACTCACTTATCTAGTATATTTTGAGAGCCTGCTTTGCATTAAGAGCTATTCTGTGCTGTAGGGATACCAAAGATGAGTAAGACAGGAAATACTTACTATAGAGTGTGGTAAGAGCTGTAATAGAGGCAAAGCACACAGCAGTTTTGAGTATATACATAGTGGTAAGTATAATAATGATTCTAGTTAGAGGATCTGTAAGTTAACAGCAGAATTTGTTTAACACAGGAAATACCATCTGACAGATTTTCTTTCATTTCTTAGTGGAAAAGTGCTTACAATTTTGAAATACATTCTTGAGGAAATTCAGAATATGCTATTTTTCTTGATAATCCCATCTTCAGATCTCTTGGCCTCTCTACTCAGGATTATTGAGTGTTGACTTACTTAAAGGAAACAGCAAGAACATAGCAACTAAATCTTATGTAGTATTTTTTATTGTATAGCATGTAGTCTGTCATAGAGCTTTCACAACCATTAGTTCATCTGGTTCTCAAAATAGTCTGCCAAATTAAGCAACACATTTAAAAATGAGGAAAATGAAACTGACATCACAGTCAAGGTCATGATGCTCTTTCTACTGCTTTGTTGGAGTTTTGTACTCTCATATTTATTTTAGTATACTTTTATTTCCAAAAACCTCTTTATGAAAAGTATATTCTTAGAATTCTGAACATAGACTTCATTATCTAACTTTTTTTCTAAGGGAGTGCTTTCCAGAATCATCTTAACATTTCTATAATATTAAACAAAAATACATAACATCCACTAAAAAGTATAAGCTCCTTGAGGGCAGAAATAGTCCTAGAGCATAGTATACTGCTTGACACATTGGAGGGGCTTAGTAAACATTTTTTCATAAGAAGGAAGAATCTTTTTAAAACGACCCAAAAACCTTAACATTGCCTTAGGTAACTTAGCTAACTCGTGATGCTAGAATCAAAACTTGTACACAGGTGTCATAAGTTCTAATTCTAGATTCTTAACACCTTACCAACTTACCTTATATGTAAGCCTCAGTTTCCTGACGACTGTTCTTGTGATTTCACTTCCATTTCATCCACTCACTTCCATTGACTATACCATAAAACTTTCTTACTCATGATACCTTGAACTCTGTCCTTCTCTCTACTTCTCTGATCTTCTGTGCTCCAGCTTTTACTCCATTCCTCCTTGTATACTTACTCCCAGTTTATCAATCTCCTGCACTCTTAGCTTTCCTTTTTTTTTAAATCTTATAATTCTTTTTATTTCTGAAAGTCAATATTAATATCCCTGTTTCCTATCATTATTATTAACATACAATGTATCATTTGCTTTAGGTGTACAGGTTTGTGAATCATCAGTCTTACATAATTCACAGCACTCACCGTGACACATAAACTCCCCAAAGTCCATTACCCAGGCACCCGATCCCTCCCCTCCACCCCCCAGCAACCCTCAGTTTGTTTCCTGAGATTAAGAGTCTCTTATGCTTTGTCTCCCTCCCTGGTCCCAACTTGTTTCATTTTTTTCCCTCCCTGCCCCCACAATCCCCTGCCCTGCCTCTCAAATTCCTCATATCAGGGAGATCATATGATAATTGTCTTTCTCTGATTGACTTATTTCGCTCAGCATAATATCCTCTAGTTCCATTCACATCATTGCAAATGGTCAAGATTTCACTTTTTTTGATGGCTGCATAGTATTCAATTTGTGTGTGTGTGTGTGTGTGTGTGTGTGTGTGTGTGTGTATACACAAATATACCACATCATCTTTATCCATTCATCTGTAGATGGACATCTAGGCTCTTTCTACAGATTGGCTATTGACACTGCTGCTATAAACATAAAGGTGCACGTGTCCCTTTGGATCACTACATTTGTATCTTTAGGGTAAATACCCAGTAGTGCAATTGCTGGGTCATACGGTAGCTCTATTTTCAAATTTTTGAGGAACTTCCATACTGTTTTCCAGAGTGGCTGCACCAGCTTGCATTCCCACCAACAGTATGAGAGCGTTTCCCTTCCTTTACATCCTCACCAACACCTGTCCTTTCTGATTGCTTAATTTTAACCATTCTGACTGATATGAGGTGATATCCACTTTGGTTTTGATTTCTATCTCCCTGATGCTGAGTGAAGTGGAGCACTTTTTCATGTCTGTTAGCCATCTGCTTGTCTTCTTTGCAGAAATGTCTGTTTATGTCTAATGCCCATTTCTTGATTGGATTATTTGTTCTTTGCATGTTGAGTTTGACAAGTTCTTTATAGATTTTGGATAGTAGCCCTTTATCTGATATGTCATTTGCAAGTATCTTCTCCCATTCTGTCAGTTATCTTTTGGTTTTGTTGACTGTTTCCTTTGCTGTGCAAAAGCTTTTGATCTTGATGAAGTCCAAATGGTTCATTTTTGTCCTTGCTTCCCTTGCCTTTGGCGATGTTTCTAGGAAAAAGTTGTTGCGGCTGAGGTCGAAGAGGTAGCTGCCTGTGTTCTTCTCAAGGATTTTGATGGATTCCTGTCTCACACTGAGGTTTCTCATCCATTTTGAGTCTACTTTTGTGTGTGGTGAAAGGAAATGGTCCAGTTTCACTCTTCCACGTGTGGCTGTCCAATTTTCCCAACACCATTTGTTGAAGAGACTGTTTTGTTTTTTTTTTCCCCCCGTGGGACATTCTTTCCTGCTTTGTCAAAGATGAATTGACCATAGAGTTGAGGGTCTACTTCTGGCCTCTATTCTGTTCCATTCATCTAGGTGTCTGTTTTCGTGCCAGTACCATACTGTCTTGATGATGACAGCTTTGTAATAGAGCTTGAAGTCTGAAATTGTAATGTCACCACCTTTGGCTTTCTTTTTCAACATTCGTCTGGCTATTCAGGGTCTTTTCATATTCCATATAAATTATAGGATTATTTGTTCCACTTCTTTGAAAAAAGTTGATGGTATTTTGATAAGGATTGCATTAAATGTGTAGATTGCTCTAGGAAGCATGGACATTTTCACAATATTTGTTCTTCTAATCCATGGGCATGGAACGTTTTTGCATTTCTTTTTGTCTTCCTTAATTTCTTTCTTGAACACTTTATAGTTTTCTGAGTACAGATTCTTTGCCTCTTTGGTTGGGTTTATTCCTAGGTATCTTACGGTTTGGGTGCAATTGTAAATGGGATTGACTCCTTAATTTCTCTATCTTCTGTCTTGTTGTTGGTGTATAGAAATGCAACTGATTTCTGTGCATTGATTTAATATCCTCACAGTTTACAGAATTCCTGAATGTGTTCTAGCAATTTTGGAGTGGAGTCTTTTGGGTTTTCCACATGAAGTATCATATCATCTGCAAAGAGTGAGAATTTGACTTCTTCTTTGCTGATTTGAATGCCTTTTTATTTCTTTTTGTTGTGTGATTGCTGAGACTAAGACTTCTGGTACTATGTTGAATAGCAGTGGTGAGAGTGGATAGCCCTGCTGTGTTCCTGACCTAAGGGGAAAAGCTCTCAGTCTTTCCCCATTCAGAATGATATTCACTGTGGGGTTTTCAAAGATGGCTTTGATGATATTGAGGTAGATACCCTCTATCCCTACACTGTGAAGAGTTTTGATTAAGAAAGGATGCTGTACTTGGTCAAATGCTTTTTTAGCATCTATTGAGAATATTATATGGTTCTTGTTCTTTCTTTTATTAATGTATTGTAACACATTGATTAATTTGCAGATGTTAAACCAATCTGCAGCCCAGTCATAAATCCTACTTGGTCGTGGTGAATGAACCTTTTAATGTACTGTCGGAACCTATTGGCCAGTATTTTGGTGAGCATTTTTGCATCCATGTTCATCAGGAATATTGGTCTGTAATTCTCCTTTTTGATGGGGTCTTTGTCTGGTTTGGGGATCAAGGGAATACTGCCCTCATAAAATGAGTTTGGTAGTTTTCCTTCCATTTCTATTTTTTTGGAACAGTTTCAGGAGAATAGGTATTAATTCTTCTTTAAATGTTTGGTAGACTTTCCCTGGGAAGCCATCTGGCCCTCGGCTCCTGTTTGTTGGGAGATTTTTGATGACTGCTTCAGCTCCTTATGGATCTGTTCAGGTTTTCTATTTCAGTTTGGGTAGTTTATATGGAGCTAGGAATGCATCTATTTCTACCAGATTGTCAGATTTGCTGGTGTATAGTTGCTTGTAATATATTCTTATAATTGTTTATATTTCTTTGTTATTGGTTTTGATGTGTCCTCTTTAATTCATGATTTTATTTATTTGGGTCCTTTCTCTTTTCTTTTTGATAAGTCTGGCCAGGGGTTTATCAATCTTATTAATTCTTTCAGTGAACCAGCTCCTAGTTTTGTTGACCTTTTCTACTGGGTTTTTTTTTTTTTTTCTATTTCATTGATTTCTGCTCTGATCTTTATTATTTCTCTTCTGCTGGGTTTAGGCTTTCTTTGCTATTCTTTCTGCAGCTCCTGTAGGTGTAGGGCTCGGTTTTGTACTTGAGACCTTTCTTGTTTCTTGAGAAAGTCTTGTATTGCTATATACTTTCCTCTCAGAACTGCCTTTGATGTATTGCAAAGATTTTGAACAAGTGTGGTTTTTTTTTTTTCATTTGTTTCCATGAATTTTTTTAAAAATTCCTTTTTAATTTCCTGGTTGACCCATTCATTCTTTAGTAGGATGCTCTTCTGCCTCCATGTATTTGAGTTCTTTCCAACCTTCCTCTTGTGGTTGAATCCTAGCTTCAGAGCATTGTGGTCTGAAAATATGCAGGGAATGATCCCAATCTTTTGGCACTGGTTGAGACATGATTTGTGACCCAGGATGTGGTCTCTTCTGGAGAATGTTCCATGTGCAGTAGAGAAGAGTGTGTATTCTGTTGCTATGAGATGGAATGTTCTGAATGTATCCATGAAATCCGTCTGGTCCAGTATATTATTTAAAGCCCTCATTTCCTTTTTTTTTTTTTAAGATTTTATTTATTTATTTGACAGACAGAGATCACAAGTAGGCAGAGAGGCAGGCAGAGAGAGAGAGAGGAAAGCAGGCTCCCTGCTGAGCAGAGAGCCCAATGTGGGGCTCGATCCCAGGACCCTGAGCCAAAGTCAGAGGCCTTAACCCACTGAGCCACCCAGGTGCCCCCCTCATTTCCTTCTTGATCTTTTGTTTAGATGATCTGTCCATTTCAGTGAGGGGGTGTTAAAGTCCCCTAATATTATTGTATTATTGTCAATGTGTTTCTTTGATTTAGTTATTAATTGGTTTATATAATTGGCTGCTCCTATGTTAGGGCATAAATATTTAAAGTTGTTAGATCTTCTTGTTGGGCAGACCCTTTAGTGTTCTTCCTCATCTCTTATTATAGTCTTTGGCTCAAAAGGTAATTTATCCTATAGAAGGATTGCCATCCCCGCTTTCTTTTGATGTCCATTAGCATGGTAAATTGTTTTCTATCCCCTCACCTTAAATCGAGGTGTCTTTGGATCTAAAATGAGTTTCTTGCAGACTGCATATAGACGGTTCTTGGTTTTTGTTTGTTTGTTTTTATCCATTCTGATACCCTGTGCCTTTTGATTGGGGCAGTTAGCCCATTTATATTCAGGGTAACTATTGAACGATATGAATTTAGTGTCAGTATATTGCCTATAAGGTGACTGTTACTGTAAATTATCTCTGTTCCTTTCTGGTCTGTTACTTTTAAGCTCTCTCTTTATTTAGAGGACCCCTTTCAATATTTCCTGTAGGACTGGTTTGATGTTTGCAAATTCTTTCAGTTTTTGTTTGTCCTGGAAGTTTTTTATATCTCCTATTTTCAATGACAGCCTATCTGGATATAGTATTCTTGGCTGCATATTTTTCTCATTTAGTACTCTGAATATTTCATGCTAGTCCTTTCTGGCCTGCCAGGTCTCTGTGAATAAGTCTGCTGCCAATCTAATATTTCTACTGTTGTATATTATAGACCTCTTGTCCCAAGCTGCTTTCAGGATTTTCTCTTTGCCACTGAAACTTGTAAGTTTTACTATTAGATGATGGATATGGACCTATTTTATTGATTTTGAGGAAGATTCTCTGTGCATCCTGGATTTTGATGCTTGGTCCCTTCACCAAATTAGGGAAATTCTTTGCTATAAGTTGCTCCAATATACTTTCTGTCCCTTCTCTCTCTTTCTTCTTCTTCTGGGATCCTAATTACTCTAATATTGCTTCATCTTATGGTATCACTTATCTCTCGAATCCTTCCCTCATTGTCCAGTAGTTGTTTATCTCTCTTTTTCTCAGCTGTTTTATTCTCCATCATTTGGTCTTTTGTATCACTAATTCTCTCTTCTGCCTCATTTTTTCCTAGCTGTAAGAGCCTCCATTTTTTATTGTACCTCATTAATAGCTTTTTTGATTTCAACTTGGTTATATTTTAGTTATTTTTCCAGATATTGATTTTATTTCTCCAGAACGGAATTCTCTAGTATCTTCCATGCTTTTTTCAAGCCCAGCTAGCACATTGATATTGTTAGTCTGATCTCCAGTTCTGACATCTTACTCGTGTCCATATTGATTAGGTCCCTAGATGTTGGTACTGCCTCTTGTTCTTTCTTTTGAGGTGAGTTTTTATGCCTTGTCATTTTATCCAGATACGAATAGATAAATGAGAGAACAAAATACTAAAGGTATAGCAACGACCCCGGAAAAATATACACTATTACATTGGAAGAGACCTGAAACTGGGAGAGAAGAAAGAAAAAGGAGAAAAAGGAAAAAATATATATTATATATGTGTGTGTGTGTGTGTGTGTGTGTGTGTGTGTGTGTATGTCAGAATGGTGAATAGAACAGAGCCACACACTTGATTTTGGGTGTATTTTGGTCTGTTACAAGAAACTGCCTCCCAAAATTTTAAAGAAAGAAAAAAATATATATCTAATATATAGATAGATAAATATATAGATATACACACACATACACACACACACAAGGATAAACACGGTAAAGGGATGGAATATGACCATAAAGATGAAAATTTTAAAAGATTCTAAAAAAAATGAATTGATAAGATAAGAAGATGGTTGAAAGAGAAAAAAAGAAAGAGGAAAGAATATGATCAGGCTGGAGATAGAACAAAGACACGTACTAGATTTAGGGTATAGTTTGATATGTTAGAAGAAACTGTATCCCAAAATATTAAAGAAAGAAAAACCTGTATGTATACAAAAAAATAAGGCTAAATATAATGAAGAAATAGAGTATGACAATAAAAATGAAAATTAAAAATTTCTTATAAGGTATTGATAAGATAAAATTGTTTAAAAAAACGTTAAAATAGGAAAGAGGAAACATTTTTTAAAATAGAATAAGAAAAAAAATAAAATTAAAAATTTTTAACTTTTAAAGTCTAAAGAATCATGGGGGAAAAGCCATGAATTCTATGTGCTGTATTCTCATAGCTCTGAAGTTTTGCAGTTCTCATTGATTGGTGAATTTGGTCTTGGCTAGATGTTCTTGTTCTTCTGGGGGAGAGGCCTGTTGCAGTTATTCTCAAATGTCTTTGCCCAAGGCAAAATTGAACCACCCTTGCCATGGGCCAGGCTAAGTAATCTGCTCCGGTTTGCTCTTGGGAGCTTTTGTTCCCTAAATGCTTTCTGTAAAGCTTTGGGGGATGGGAATGAAGATGGCGACCTCCAAATCTCCCCCATAAGAGCTGAGAGCTTGGGGCCCCACTCCTCAGTGAGCCCTCAGAGAAAAGCAGTCTGTCAGTCCCATCTCCATGGTCTCCAGCTGCGCTCCAAGCTCACCCAGCCTGTGACCGTTCATTTCTATCTGGCGCACAGCCCTGTTTAGGAGTCTCCAAACCCAGGATATTCCCGCAGCACACTCCTGTGCCATTCCTCCCAGAAGAGGAAGGAGGGAGTCTCCCCAGATCTGTCACTTGTGGGTCCTCTGCTCGAAGAGCAGTGGTCTGACTGTGCCTTGGATCATGGCTTAAATTAACCCCAAGCTGAAAGCCCCTTCCTCAACTCTGTCTCTGTAGCCGGCTTGCCTGCTCTGTCTGCCACACTCAGACAGCCCTGGTGTTTTTGTGACCCTGAAGTTCCTGAGACCACACTGTCCCAGCAAAAGCTCCACCCACCTCCCACCTCTCCCCTGCTTAGCCTCTGGAATGAAATCCCTCAGTGGGGCAGACTTCTAAAAGTTCTGATTTTGTGCTCGACTGTTCTACCACTTGCTAGGAGCCACCCCCTCTCCCCTGCAGTCTGTCTTCCCATGTATCACCTCAGATTCACTTATCCACACATCCTATCTATCCTACCTTCCAGAAAGTGGTCACTTTTCTGTTCCTAAAATTGCTGCTCTTCTTCTCTTCAATCTCCTGTTGAGTTTGTAGGTGTTCAGAATGATTTGATAAGTATCTAGCTAAACTCCTGGGACCCAATGATATTTAGGTCTCCTACTTCTCTGCCATCTTGCTCCTCCCCCTCCAGCTTCCTTCCTTCTAAGTTTGGACTTCATAGTCACTGTAACTATTCTCTTGCTCAGGTCCTGAACTCCTGTCAACCTTTGTCATTCTGCTATCTTAGTCCTGCAAAATCATAAATCTAATTTAATGTCACAGTCTATCTTCCCTATTTGTACATCTGGGAAGTTGAGTACTACTTAAAAATTTTGTATAGTAGTGTGGATTGGTGCCACTGCAGTATAATGGCTTCCAGTCTTAATTGGATTCCCAATACTGCTTTTCAGGTTGTATGTTTTCCCTGATTAGTTTTCCATCTCTTCCCTCACCTGGCAGCAACTGGACTAAACTTACATGTTACTTCTTAGCCCAATTCCCTTCCCAGTTGTTATGCTTCCTCTGAATAATCTTATCCTCTCTTCAACTGTGTGCTGATGATGCTTGACCCATCATCTAGCTACATACTCAACATGTTGGGTGTTCCATAGTATCTCAAATTCAATTTGTACAAAATAATTCTTTCCTGAACTTGCTCTTCTCTGTTTTAGCTGGTGGCACCATCATTCATGTACTTCTCTAAATCTTAAACTATCAAGTCATCCAAGTTTTAGAGTTGAGCAATATTGCTCAACTTTCCATCTTTACTGTGATTGCATTAAGACCTTCATAATCTTTTCTAACCTAGTGTAATTGTTCTTAACGAGTCACTTTGCCACCTGTCTTACTCCTAAAGTCCACTTTACACTTTGTTGCCACTTAACCGATCAAAAATACCAATCTGACCTTTTCATTCACTTCTTTAAAACCCCTCTGAGGGGGCGCATGTGTGGCTCAGTGGGTTAAGGCTTCTGCCTCTGGCTTGGGTCCTGGTCTCAGGGTCCTGGAATTGAACCCCGCATCCGGCTCTCTGCTCAGTGGGGAGTCTGTCTCCTTCCTCTCTCTGCCTGCCTCTCTGCCTGCTTGTAATCCTTTCTCTGTCTAGTAACTAAATAAAAATATTAAAAAATAAAAATAAAAAATAAAACCTTTCTATGTACAGGACCAAGTCAAAACTCTATATGAAAACATACCAGACTTTTTATGATCTGGTCTTTGCTAGTGTTTCCAGCCTTATCTCCTGCCACCCTTTGTTGACATTATACTTAAGAATAGTTTTAAAAACAGACCATGCTGTTTCAGATCCATTGCTTTTGCTAATGCTCTTTCTCTTGTGCAGTGTTCCCTTCCTCTTCTTTACCTGGCAAACTCCTATTCATCCTGAGAGATTTAGCTAAGGCATTATTTCTCTGAAAACACTGTGTCTTCCCAGCTGCATTAAATGTACTTCTAATTTTCTTGCCCCCCCCCAGGGCCTACCTTCAACATAGTATTTTTAACACTATGTTGTTTATTTTCACTCCTGTCTCTGTACCAGACTGTATAAGCTTATACAGCATAAGACCTTATTTGTCCTTGTAACTCTTGCATCTGGTACATGCTTTAAAACCACCCAATTTATGACACTGTTCCGTTCCATAAGCCAAACTGAATCATGCTATTTTAAGATAGGCTACTTTTATTTAGGTGCTGCATTGATTTGTTTATTATATTGTTGATTACTGTTTTAGTATTTTAGAGTAGGCCAGAACTTTAGAAATCATATACTTCCCTTACATTAAACATGAGGTAACTGAGGTCCAGAGAGATTTAGTACCTAGACCAATGTTGATAGCAACACAACACACTGTGTGTTTTTAATGTAATTTAGAACAAATTAACTTGATTTAGACTTGCTTTTCAAGGCATTCTTAGAGAAAGTACAAGGTTAGATAACCGAAAACTAACTTTAAAATACTAATTAAGAAGCCACTTGATCACATTCTTTATGATTACATATAACTATAGAGTTTATTATGAAAAGAAATATATGTTGGTGGTAATATATTTTAATGATAATATACTTTTGTTTATTGCTACCACTATGTGTGATAATTCTCCATTGAGTTGTCTTCTGATTGACTAAACTTATACACCACACCTTAATAAATTATCACAACCAGCAGTATATTTTTAGGAAATTAATATAATTGTTAGTGTGATATGACTTTCCTAAATCTTTTTTACCTTATTTTATTCTTAGGAATTTTTTATAAAACTGTTTCTAAAAATACTATGCTGATAAAAATCCAAGTTGCATAAAAATCTAAAATCCAAACATTTCCTGAATGTTAAGTTAAATTGCACACACAGTGCCTGGGTGGCTCAGTCTCTTGAATATCTGACTCTTGGTTTTTAACTCAGGTCATGATCTCAGGGTCATGGGATCAAGCCTGTGTCAGGCTCTGCACTCAGTGGGGAGTCTGCTTAGAGTTTCTCTCCCTCTCCCCTCTCCCCACCCCACCTCCACCTCTCTCTCCAAAATAAAATAAGTCTTTTTAAAAAATTGCACAAAATCCCTTTGCCATTGCTTAACTGAGAATGTAGATCAGAAGAAAATTTATGTCACTGGTGACAATGCTGCCCTTAATAATTTAAAAGCCACATCAATGGTTTATCAGACTTCAGGGACGAATTTAGGTGAACTCACTTAATTGCTACATAGCATCCTTGTCACTTTCTAAAGCCTTCAAATGTAAATAAGACACATTTTTCATGCTCATGTAAAATCTGAAATGAAAAGCAATTTTTAAACTTTTAAAATATGATCCAGTCTCTTAAGAATTGCAAAGGAAGAAAAAAATAAAATAATCTCAGATTCTGCTCAAAACATAGAAAGTAAGAAATGTCACATTGTGGCAGATAGGCATTGCTCTATTTGTGTCTGATAATGAATTTTTAAAAAATATTCCCAAGACAAGGGGAGACGGAGAGGAGAAGGGAGTTGAGGGAAATTGGAAGGGGAGGTGAACCATGAGAGACTATGGACTCTGAAAAACAATCTGAGGGTTTTGAAGAGGCGGGGGGTGGGAGGTTGGGGGGACCAGGTGGTGGGTGTTAGGGAGGGTACAGATTGCGTGGAGCACTGGGCGCAGTGCAAAAACAATGAATACTGTTATGCTCAAAAGAAAGAAAAAATTAAAAAAATATATTCCCAAGATACACATAATCCAGATTTCATACTTTGGCAGGCTCGACCTGGGGAAAGGATGGTTGCTTCCATGGGTTACAGGAAGCAGCCTATAGGATGTATTGACTCATAGAAGCAACCTACAGGATAAAGGGGGATGGGTTCTACCAGCTGTTCCTAAAAAACAATGGGATGGGTGCTCATATACAAACAAGTGACCCATAAGCCTTTTTCCTTTGCAGAAGTATGTCTTAGGTTGCCTGCTAGCCTTTTTCAATTGCCCAGCCACTTTCAATGCTGCTCATCATATTCATTTTTATTCTAATATCCACTTCTAATGTTACATAGAAGGGACTAGGTCACACATTATGATTTACCTCAGGCCCTGCCCTCACCCAGAAATAATCTTAAACTCCTCTTTTCCTAGAAACATGATGGCTGAGGAGAAACAGATTAGTTGTATTCTAAAATGCTTATTTTAACATCTATTACTTACCCACTTTCAACATCAGTGGATTCATCTAAATTCTTTCTACCCATTTAAAATCTGAGAGTAACAAGTTCTATGATAATATGCATTCCTTCAATACTTAAATATAAAAGACACAACTATAACTTGGGATTTTCCCTGCTTCTACCCTCTCAGAGGTGGACCATTTATGACAAGTCTGAATGTTTACTTTGGTTACAAATGTCTGCAGAAACATATGGTCAGATCATATGGTTCTAATAATGTTCCCTTTAGTACTTTGCAGCTTTGACCAATTTCAATATTTTTTCTGGAATTGGAAATTCTTTCTTGTGGGAATGTACTCATTTATCAAAAAATGAATATGTGGTTGTTAAGAACTTTTTGGCTTAGTGCAATATGAAGGACTGTAAGAATTTTTTTGAGAACTACAACTTTGTATAGATTCATAGTCTTATTATACAAATTCTTCAGATTTCAACTGTGTACCCTTGAGCTTGAAGTAAAATGCTATGTTGTTAATTTTTTTTTTTTTTTTGAGCTGCATCATTCAATATCTTCTCATTCTGAGTTTCCACTCCTCTCTATAGTGATTTCCAGCACAAATGTAATTCAGTCCCAAAAAGAGTTTGGGGGAGTGGTGTATGGGAGGTTCTCTCTGGGTCTATTTTCTTCTCTTTGGCGTAACTGAGAACCTTTGTTGTATAGTACCATTAATTCCTACAGAAGGTAGTGAGAGTTCACTCAACACCAAGAGGAGCTCTTCCTTCCTCTATGAAAACTTGGAGGTTTACTCACTTTGTGCAAAAGGCAGTCTGACATAAAGAAGATTGCCCTTGCTTATTTGAGATTTGCTTAGTGATTTCTTGGATTGTTTGGCTAAAGAATATGGAGAAATTTTTGTCCTGAAACCAGATGTGTAGCAGTGACTTATTACTATTATTATAAATATACTGTTTAAAAGGAACACTACTCACACAGATTTATTACAATGTGGAGGAAGTGTGAGAAAAATTACTTTGCTATTTTTTAAATTTTAATTTTATTTATTTATTTATTTGACACAGAGGGGTCACAAGTAGGCAGGGAGCAGGCAGAGAGAGAGGGGAAAACAGGCTCCCCACTGAATGGAGAGCCCAATATGGGGCTCAATCCCAGGACACTGAGATCATGACCTGAGCTGAAGACAGAGGCTTAACCCACTGAGCCACCCAGGTGTTTCTACTTTGCTATTTCTAATTGCTAAAGAAATATTTGCATTAAAAGTTTTTTCTTTTAAAATAGCCTTCTCTTAGACTATGAATCATCATGTAATTTCTGTTACAGGCTCTATTATGGGAAAAATTACATTCTTACATATTTATATAATAATCAAATTTCTGTTTTAAAGCTCACTGGTTTGAAAATTTTGACAGGTACTATTTCAAATTTAATTAACGTGGACAGATTTTCTTATTGTAGAATATGGAGATTTGGTAATATTTTCAATTATACATAATGAAAAAACAAAGAAATATACTTTTCTCTTGAACAATTTTGATTTTTAGGAAGGCACTAAGCCTAATGGACTGGAGCATGAATTTGAGGTTATGATATTTTATTTATTTACTTATAAATAATTTTTTTTTTAGAGAGAGAGAGAAAGATAAGGGGATTGGGGGAAGAGCACAGAGAGAATCTCAAGCAGGATCCATGCCTAGTAAGGAGCCTAGCACAGGGCTTGATCTCATAACCCTGAGATAATGACCTGGGTAAAATTAAGAGTCAGCCCAACTAACTAAGCCACCCAGGCACCCCAGGGTTGGCATATTTTAAATCCTCACCTACTGCCTTCTAACTTTTGCTTATATTCTCTGAAACTTAATTTTCTCATCTGTAAAATGAGGACAATTATACTTACCTCATAGGGATGTTATGAGAATAAACTTAATTAATGAATTTACCTAAAGGCAATAGAAAATGTAGGCTAGTACTCTTTTTTAAAACTTATTTTTGTGACTCTTCTATGTTAAACTAAAGATGGTAAAAGTTAAGATTTTATATTTTCCTTTACATTAAACTAATGGTTTTCAAATCTTTATCCATTCTTAACATCCACTCTACCTTCTATTAGATCTTTATAAGTGAAATTGAGATGTTCAATCTGGTGGTTTAGGGTTTTTGAAAGGCCTTTTTTAATTTTTTGTAGGCATGGAGACAGGTTTATCTTTAAATGTCATCTGGAATATGAAAGAATGTTCTTTAACCAACTACTTATGGCGTAGGAATTGTATAACCAGTCTCTATTCCCAGGTCTTTTAATTGGTGCTGAAAAAAGTGATCCTGGAAACATTGCTGAATCAAGGGTAAGTTTTTATACATTCGTTCTTGAAATGTAATATTGAGCTGCTTATGTATAATGGTATTTCATATATCTTCATCATAAGTATTGCTATGTTGCAGAGAAATATGATTAATAAGGCCTATTCTCTTTTAATAAAAAATATAAAATATGATATACTATTAAAGATGAACTATTTCTAGATATAATACTTCAGTAAATTTGGCATTAAACCATAAGTATTGAAGCCCAAACTAAAAAGCCATTTAAATATGGCCACATAGAAAAATTAGACACATTGTACTTCCATATTGCAATGAAATTACACTTTAAAAACTTGCATTGTTAAAGCAATTCTGTCTTATCTCTTTGTGTGTTTTTTAATCTGCTCACTGAAGCCTAATCAGGATTAAATATACCGGAGACAAAGACATGACCCAAAGATTAGCCTTGTAAAATAAGGATCGGATTTCCAACTCAATGTAAACTCCTGGTGTATATCCCTAAACCAAGGAGAATCAAAGTTATAATAGTAAAGCAAACAATTTGGTTATAAATACAATTTTATCAAAGGATAGAATGAGTTTCAACACATATGCTCTATGAATAAGACTAGGTATGTTCTTAAAGAGCTATGAATTACATTACTTTAAAAAACATCAAATCTTAGATAACTAAATGTAGTAAGATTTTTAAAATGTCTTCTTAGTGTAATACAGTGTGGCGGGTAAGAATGTGAACTCTGCAATGCGATCAGTTGAATATCAAATTCTACTATTCTGCCTCTTTATTGGCTCCGTGACCTAGAGCAAGTTACTTAACTTTTCTTTTACTTTTCTACAAAACTAGGGAAATAATACCTAAGCAATAGGGTTGTTATAAGGATTAAATGAGTTAATTCCTATAAACTACTTAGAATACTAACTAGCATGATGTAAGAACTCATGCAACAAACATGATGATGCTATATTATTAATATTTATATCACTTTAAAAAACCTTTAGTCATTAAAAAATACAAAATCATGCATTATTCCAACATTAAATAATATAGTTAGAGGTTAGAATATTTATCCATTTTAGTGTTTAAATTGTGTGATGATGGTTAGGCATAGGAACAATTTAAACTGTAATATTCCTGTTTTAACATTATGAAATAGTATCATAGTCCCTCAGCAACAAGACATGCTCTACTGCTGTGGGTTTTATAAGGTGAGTTTCAATACACATTCAGACGAAATGCCATTTATAAGCATACAGTTAATTGAATGCTCACAGGAAGAGCATAGTTAAGTACTATTCCTTTGTGAACTGGTGAATTATGCCTTACAATTAATACTTCTCTGTGGGAAAAAAATAGAGCTTGTCTTTCTTCCAAGGAAGGTGAAATTGGCAGTATGGGAACATTGAAAAGTTCTGGCAGGGTTATATATTTTGTTTTTGAAAATTTACTCTTCCCAACTGGAAATGTAATAAGGATTTTGCAACAAGATTTTGTTCCATTGTCTTACCTGATAAGAAATTTAGACAGGACAGTAAGCATAACCTTATTTTGGTTAGGGCCACTGGGAATTAACTTTCAAATACAACTTGCTCTTTTTTGGTTATCCCCATATCATAGCTATCCACATTACACTCTTGTGTTAGTGAGTTATACCACTTATTATCAATTATGTTGAAATTATATCACTTATTATCATGTGTGTTAACTTAACATCACTATTACCTGTGTTACTGAGAGATAATTTGCTTTCTATTCTCTCGTTCAGTCTTACCTAATAGTAGCACATTAGATATTTTTTAACTTGTTTTAATATAGTAACTCTTTTTAAATAAATATTGGGGATATTTGGGGATCTAAAATCTGAAATGATTGTATATACAAATGTACTGTGTGCAAATGAAGGATTAGTGCTACTGATTCTGACTTTACTGAAGTTGGTTGTTTTAAGTATTGTTGACAGTCTTGTTGATGGAAATGAGATTTGCTCAAGAGATGTTAACATTTTAACCTAGTTTTATCATATGTAACTTAAAAGCTATGGAAGATATGTTTTTTAATATTTCATTACCACCCAGAGTAAACAAACTCCATTTTCTCTAATTTGTTGTGTTCTTAACATCTCCCTCTTCCCTTTTATCTTCAAAAAATCCAAAATTTTCTGTAGGCTTATTTTTTCTTATTGTTTTATTTCTCTCATTTATGCCTATTTGTAACCCTTCTCTCTTTTCTTGTTTGTTTTTTTTTTTTGCTACTATTTATACTAAATTAGAATTTTCATACTAGAGTGCCCTAAATGACTGCATCAGTAAAAATCACATTACTCCATAAAAATACTTTATTTGTTTTAGATGATATAACACTTTTAATTCAATAGAAAAAATAGTAGGAATGTTTTCACATTTTACACATGTAGTTTGATGAAGGACCTACATGTATATGGCTTGGAGCCTTTCTTTCAGTGGAAGCAGTACTAGAAAAGCATGAGTAAATCAATGACAAGGAAGAGAATCTAGGAAAAAGGAGGAGTGGGGAAAGGAAATAAAAATATTATAGCAAGCACTTGATCCTATTTGGCAACTATTGTAAGAGAACATTGTGTCAATCCAAAACATTAAATTTCTCCTTAGTTAAGACAACACTTCTTTCTAAGAACTAGACATACTGTGAGATTATTATGTCACTGTCATAGCAATAACATTAAAGCAGGATGAAGGATGAAGAAGAACCTAAAAATCTCAGGTTGCATCCAAAGATCAGCAAGAGTAATGGTTCAATAGGGAATTGATTAAAAAAAACAAACAGACAAACAAACAAACAAAAACCCAACAACAAAAAGCTGCTCTCTTTCAGATCTCCTGGTTTGGTTAATATGTGTATGTAAATGAAAGAAAAGAGTTCTAAATAAATGATGTTTAAGTGTTCTTTTTAATAATCCATTCTTTATTCATAGTTCATTAAAGCTTTTGAAATTTTGTTCTTATTATTCTTTGAATTTATCTTTGTAAACTTATAGATTCTTTAGAAGATATCTTAATACAAGTAAGAAACTTTGCACACTCATAGTGATCATTAGTGAAAGGACTAAGCAACTATACTTTATTATAGTTGATCATCTAAGTTTTCAGTAATTTTTTCAAATAATTGCCTAATTCAGTTCTATTAGGCATTTTCTTCAATGAGTTAATTTTCTACCTCTTTGTTATTATAGAAATCTTTTTATGCTAATCTTAAACTTGTGTAGTAACCCCGTAATTTCAAAATACTAATTTTAAATATATTTTTTTCTTTATTGAGAGAGGGAAAGCACATATGGAGTGTGGAAGAGGACAGGGGGAGAGTGCAGAGCCCATTGTGGGGCTTGACCTCAAGACCTTGAGATCATGATCTGAGCTGAAATCAAGAGTTGGACACTTAACCAACTGAGCCACCTAGATGCCTCAGTCATTTTAAATCTTAACGAGTATATAACTCTATGTTTAAGAATATAACTCCTGATATTTTGTAAAACAGTATATACTTTTGATAAGGCCATAATTAAAATAACTTCTAAGGAGGAAAAATTGAAATAACTAATATTCAAGATAATTTTCACTTCTATCTTTATTTTTAAAGAATGTTTTAAAGTATTTAGAGGATACTTGGAATATCAATTTCTCTTACAAGATGAAAAAGTCCATTGAAATCTAGGAAATGTTTACAACCTATAGGAAGAAAATCATAAAACTTATCTGGAAGGTGTTAAGCAGTGATTTTCAAATGGAGGGAAGTGTATCAACTTCTACTCCAAAGATTTCCTACATAATTAGAGTTACTATTTACACCAAAGAGCCAATTAAAGCAGAAAAGAAACGCTATAATTAGAGTTACTATTGATGGAAGTGTGGATGCATGTAAATGACATTGAGGCTGAAAAGAAGTTTGAGAGTGAAAGCTTTAAATAGATACTGTATCATAGGATTAGGAAAATAAATATTGTACAGATATTAGTTCTTTATTACTTAAGACATAGAATTAACTGATTTGAATATGGCTAATGAAGGGATCTCACCTTAAGGGATGTTAAAAACATACATCACACTTATAAATAATTAAAATAATTTAGGAGATCAATGTCTGGAATGGTGTAGTATGAGGATCTTTGTAACTCACTTTTCCACCAAAACTATAAAACAACTAACAACTATTTCACTAACCAAAGACACAGAATGAACTGAAAACAAAACAAAACATCTATCCAAGGGAAACTATTATACCTCAGTAAGACAACAATGTTAATGACTTCTTCCTAACTCTGTGATACCATACCCATTCAAAGCTATAAGTTTCACAGCCAGTAGAGAGGCACTCAGTTAAAAGGTAACACCACTACTCAAAAAAAAATTAAAAGTAGAATTGTTATATAATACAGCAATTCCAATTCTGGGTATTGTATTGAAAGCAAGGTCTCAAAGAGATAGTTGTACACTCGTTAATCATAGGAGCATTATTGACAATAGCCAAGAGGTTGTATCAACCTAAATGTCCATCAGTGGATGAAAAGATAAAGAAAATGTGGCAGACACATACAAAGGGATCTTTTTTAAAAAAAGTTTTTTAAACCAACATATAATGTATTATTAGCCCCAGGGGTACAGGTCTGTGAATCATCAGACGTACACACTTCACAGCACTTACCATAGCACATACCCTCCCCAATGTCCATAACCCAAGCACCCTCTCCCTACCCCCTTCCCCTGGAAACCCTCAGTTTGTTTTGTGAGTTTAAGAGTCTCCTATGGTTTGTCTCCCTCCCGATCCCATTTTTTTTTTCATTTTTCCTTCCTTAACCGCCCCCCCCCCACTTTGCCTCTCAACTTCCTCATATCAGGGAGATCATATGATAATTGTCTTTCTCTGGTTGACTAATTTCACTCAGCATAATACCCTCTAGTTCCATCCACGTTGTTGCAAATGGCAAAATTTCATTTCTTTTGATGGCTTCATAGTATTGCATTGAATATATCTACCACATCTTCTTTAACCATTCATCTGTGGATGGACATCTAATTTCTTTCCATAGTTTGGCTATTGTGGACATTGCTGCTATAAACATTGGGGTGCACGTGCCCCTTTGGATCACTATATTATCTTTAGGGTAAATACTCAGTAGTGCAATTGCTGGGTTGTAGGGTAGCTCTATTTTCAACTTTTTGAGGAACCTCCATGCTGTTTTCCAGAGTGGTTGCACCAGCTTGCCTTCCCACCAACAGTGTAGGAGGGTTCCCCTTTCTCTACATCCTCGCCAGCATCTTCGTTTCCTGACTTGTTAATTTTAGCCATTCTGACTGGTGTGAGGTGGTATTTCATTGTGGTTTTGATTTGATGCCGAGTGATGTGGAGCACTTTTTCATGCAGCTGTTAGCCATCTGGATGTCTTCTTTGCAGAAATGTCTGTTCATGTCTAATGCCCATTTCTTGATTGGATTATTTGTTCTTTGCGTGTTGAGTTTGACAAGTTCTTTATAGATTTTGGATAGTAGCCCTTTATCTGATATGTCATTTGCAAGTATCTTCTCCCATTCTGTCAGTTATCTTTTGGTTTTGTTGACTGTTTCCTTTGCTGTGCAAAAGCTTTTGATCTTGATGAAGTCCAAATGGTTCATTTTTGTCCTTGCTTCCCTTGCCTTTGGCGATGTGATGTTTCTAGGAAAAAGTTGTTGCGGCTGAGGTCGAAGAGGTTGCTGCCTGTGTTCTTCTCAAGGATTTTGATGGATTCCTGTCTCACACTGAGGTTTTTCATCCATTTTGAGTCTACTTTTGTGTGTGGTGAAAGGAAATGGTCCAGTTTCACTCTTCCGCATGTGGCTGTCCAATTTTCCCAACACCATTTGTTGAAGAGACTGTTTTTTGTTTTTTTTTTCCCGTGGGACATTCTTTCCTGCTTTGTCAAAGATGAATTGACCATAGAGTTGAGGGTCTACTTCTGGCCTCTATTCTGTTCCATTCATCTAGGTGTCTGTTTTCGTGCCAGTACCATACTGTCTTGATAATGACAGCTCTGTAATAGAGCTTGAAGTCTGAAATTGTAATGTCACCACCTTTGGCTTTCTTTTTCAACATTCATCTGGCTATTGGGGGTCTTTTCTAGTTCCATATAAATTTTAGGAATATTTGTTCAATTTTTTGGGAAAAAATGGATGGTATTTTGTTAGGGATTGCATTAAATGTGTAAATTGCCTTAGGTAGCATAGACATTTTCACAATATTTGTTCTTCCAATTCATGAGCATGGAAACTTTTGCATTTCTTTGTGTCGTCCTCAATTTCTTTCATGAACATTTTATAGTTTTCTGAGTACAGATTCTTTGCCTCTTTGCTTAGATTTATTCCTAGGCACCTTACGGTTTTAGGTGAAATTGTAAATGAGATTGACTTCTTAATTTCTCTTTATTCTGTCTTGCTATTGGTGTATAGAAATGCTACCAATTTCTGTGCATTGATTTTATATCCTGACACTTTACTGAATTCCTGTTTAAGTTCTAGCAGATTTGGAGTGGTGTCTTTTGGGTTTTCTACATGAAGTATCTTATCATCTTCAAAGAGTGATAGTTTGACTTCTTCTTTGCTGATTTGGATGCTTTTAATTTCTTTTTGTTTTCTGATTGCTGAAGCTAGGACTTCTAGTACTATGTTGAATGCCATTAATGAGAATGGACAGCCCTGCCATATTCCTGACCTAAGGGGAAAAGCTCTCAGTCTTTCCCCATTGAGAATGATATTCATTGTGGGTTTTTCATGGATGGCTTTGATGATATTGAGGTAGGTACCCTCTACCCCTACACTGTGAAGAGTTTTGATCAAGAAAGGATGCTCTACTTTGTCAAATTCTTTTTAAGCATCCATTGAGAGTATAATATGGTTCTTGTTCTTTCTTTTATTAGTGTATTGTATCACATTGATTGATGTGTGGATGTTGAACCAACCTTACAGCCCTGGAATAAATTCCACTTGGTCATGGTGAATAATCCTTTTAATGTACTGTTGGATCCTATTGACTAGTATTTTGGTGAGAATTTTCACATCTGTGCTTATCAAGGATATTGGTCTGTAATTCTCTTTTTTAATGGGATCTTTGTCTTGTTTGGGATCAAGGTAATGCTGGCCTCCTAAAATGAATTTGGAAGTTTTCCTTCCATTTCTATGTTTTGGAACAGTTTCAGGAGAATAGGTATTAATTCTTCTTTAAATGTGTGGTAGAATTCCCCTGGGAAGCCATCTGGCTCCAGGCTCTTGTTTGTTGGGAGATTTTTGATGACTGCTTCAATCTCCTTACTGGCTATGGGTCTGTTCAGGTTTTCTATTTCTTCCTGTTTCAGTTTGGGTATTTTATAGGTCTCTAGTAATGCAAATATTTTTTCCAGATTGTCAAATTTGCTGGTGTGTAGTTGCTCATAATATGTTCTTATATATTCTTATAATTGTTTGTATTTCTTTGGTGTTGGTTGTGATCTCTCATCTTTCATTCATGACTTTATTTATTTGGGTCCTGTCACTTTTCTTTTTGATAAGTCTGGCCAGGGGCTTATCAGTCTTACTAATTCTTTCAAAGAAATATCTCTTAGTTTCATTGATTTGTTCTATTGTTTTTTTGGTTTCTATTTCATTGATTTCTACTCTGATTATTATTTCTCTTCTCCTGCTGGGTTTAGGCTTTCTTTGCTGTTCTTTCTGCAGGTCCTGTAGGTGTAAGGTTCAGTTGTGTACTTGAGAACTTTCTTGTTTCTTGTGAAAGACTTGTATTGCTATATACTCAAAAAGTTAAAAAAAATTTTTTTTAAATATGCTTATTTCTAAATGCTACCAATAAGCATGTGGACATCAAAGTTAAAAAATACAGTGTGATTTATAATAGCTCAAAAAATGAAATACTTAAGTGTAACTCTAACAAAATATGTATTAGATTTGTATGCTGAAAATTATGCAGCACTGAAGAAAGCAAAGATCCAAAATAAGCAGGGTGTGCCTGGTTGGCTCAATCAGTTAAGCATCCACCTCTTGGTTTTGGCTTAGGTCATGATCTCAGTGTCTTAGGATTGAGCCCTACATAAGGCTCCATGTTGGGCACAGAGTCTGCTGAAGGTTCTCTCCCTTTTCCACTGCCCCTCCCCCTGCTCATTCTCTCTATATTTCTAATGTGTGTGTGTGTGTGTGTGTGTGTGTGTGTGTGTGTGTGTGTATGACATAAAATAGGGCACCTGGGTGGCTCAGTGGATTAAAGCCTCTACCTTCAGCTCAAGTCATGATCTCTCAGGATCCTGGGATTGAGCCCCACATTGGGCTCTCTGCTCTGCTGGGAGCCTACTTCTTCCTCTCTCTCTCTCTGCCTGCCTCTCTGCCTACTTATGATCTCTGTGAAATAAATAAATAAAATCTTTTAAAAAAAAACATAAAATAAACAGAGAGGGAGGGGCATCTGGGTGGCCCAGTCATTTGAGCAACTCGCACTTGAGGGTCTGCACTCAGTGGGGAGTCTGCTTAAGATTCTCTCCCTCTCTCCTTCTTTCCCTCTCTCCCTCTTCCCCCTTGCTTTCTCTAAATTAAATGAATAAATCTTTTTAAAAATATAAAAGAAAATAAACAGAGATATGTTATTTGTTCATTCTAAGAGTTTAGATGTCATTTCTCCTCCCCAAATTGATATACCATTTATGTAATAACTGTCAAAATCCCAGTGAAGGCTTTGTAGATATAGACAATATTATTCTAAAATTTATATGGGAAGGCTAAAGTACTAAGATAGCTAAAAAACATTTTGAAAAAACTAATAATAAAGTGGAAGGGATCAGCCTACCTGATTGCAAGACTTTTTATATACTTGTTGTAATCAAGACTATGTGTTTTTTTTAGGAGGGATAGAAACATTGATTAATGGGATAGAATAGTGAACTCATAAATAGATCCTCACAATATCCCCAGCTAAATTTTGACAAAGATACAAAAGAAATTCGATGGAGGACAGATTGACTTTTCAATAAGCAGTGCTAGATCAATTGGACATCCACAGGCAAAATAAAATGAACCTCAAGCACCTCATATCTTACACAAAATTTAACTCAGAACTGGTCAAGAATTTAAATGTAAAATGTGAAACTATTGAACTTTTAGGAAAAAATAATAGGAGGAAATCTTTGGAACCAGGTTAAGAAAAAGAGTTTTTAAACTTGATCCCAAAAGCATGACTCATAAAAAGGAAACATTAATAAATTAAACTTATTCAGAATTAAAAACTTCTGCTCCAAAAAGACCCTCATAGGATGAAAATTCAAACTACAGAGTGGGAGAAAATATCTGAAACCACATTTCTGACAAAGGACTTCTTTGAAGAATTCTCAAAACTAAACAGTAAAAAGCAAACAACCTAATTAGGGTATGGTCAGAAGATATGAAGAGACCTTTTGCCAAGGAAGTTATGCGAATAACAAAGAATTACATAGAAAAATGCTTGACATTATTAACCAATAGGGAAATGCAGTTAACCATACTGAAATCACTACATACATATCAGAATGACTAAAATTTAAAAATTGTGACAACACCAAGTGATGGTGAGAATGTAAAGAACCTATATCATTCATACACTATTGTGGGAATGTAAAATAGTACAGCCATGCTCACAATTTGGAAGTTTCTTTAAAAACTAAGAATGCACATTCACCAAGAGAACCACTTTCTGAATCTGAAAATACAGCTTAACAAATGTATTCATTCATTTATTTATTTATAGGTTTTAGTTATTTAACAGAGAGAGATCATGAGCAGGGCGAGGGATAGAGGGAGAAGACTCTCCACTCTGCAGGGAACCTCATGCAGGGCTTGATCCCAGGATCCTGGGATCATGACCTGAGCCAAAGGCAGACACTTAACCACCTGAGCCACCCAGGTATCCAACAAATTTAAAAGAATAGAAATCATACATTGTCAGCTCTGAGAACACAATTGAGTCAAACTAGAAATCAATAACAGAAAGATAACTGGAAAATCCCAAGGTACATGAAGATTAAACAACACACTTCTTAATAACAAATGGGTTAAAGAAAAAAATCTCAAGAGAAATTTGAAAATATTTTGAACTAAATGAAAATGAAAGCACAACTTGTGGATGCAGCAACATCAACGCCTAGAAGAAATTTATAGCAATGAATGCATATGTAAGAAGAAAGATTTAAAATTGAAAATCTAAGTCTCCACCTTAGGAAACTAGAAAAAGAAGAGCAAATTAAATCCAAAGTAAGCAGAAGGAAAATAATAATAATTCAGAGCAAAAATCAATGAAATTGTAAACAAGATATAATAGAAAAAATTCAATGAAACACAAAGGTGCTTCTTTGGAAAGATAAAAAATCAACTAGCCTCTAGCCAGTTTAAGCAAAAAAAGGACAAAAATTACTGATGTCAGAAATGAAAGAGGGAATATTACTGCAGATCCTGTGTACTTTAAAGGATAACAAAGAAATATCATAAACAACAAATATTAGTGGTCTAGATGAAATAGACCAATTTCTTGAAGGACATAATTTGACAAAACTCCACTCAAAGAAAATCTGTATAGGCTTATATCTATTAAAGAAATTGAATCCATAATTAATAATCTTCTGAAACAGAAAGAACCCAGCCCAAGTGGGTTCACTGATTATTTCTACTGAACATTTAAGGAAGAAATTATACTAATTCTCTACAATCTCTTCAGAGGATAAAGTAGAGGGAATACTGCCTAACTCATTGTATGAGGCCAGAATTACCCTAATCCCAAAACCACACAAAGACATTAGAAGAAAACTACAGAACAATATCTATCTTGAACATGGATGTAAAAATTCTTAGTAAATATTATCAAATCAAATCCAAAAACGTATAAAAGAATTATACATCACCACCAAGTGGGATTTATCCCAACCAGCCAAAGCTAACTGAATATTCAAAAATCATTTAATGTAATCCATCACATCAATAGGCTAAAAAAGAAAAATCACATGATCATATCAATAGATGCAGAAAAAGAAGTTCACAAATTCAACACTCAACATGATAAAAACTCTCAGTAAACTACAAATAGAGGAGGACGTCCTCAACTTGATAAAGAATATCTACAAAAAACCAAAGCTAACGTTATACTTAATGGTGAGAAACTCAGAGGTTTCCCACTAAGATCAGGTACAAAGCAAGATGTCCCCTCTCATCACTCCTTCTCAACACTGTACAGGAAACCCTAATAAGACAAGAAAAGGAAATAAAAGGTAGTCAGTATGGGAAGGAAAAAATAAATCTGTCTTTGTTCAATGATGACATAACGATGTATGTAGAAAATCCAAAAAAACCCCACATCAACCAAAACACACCCCCACCCCAGAACTAGTAAGTGATTATAGCAATACTGCAGGATATGAGATTAATGCACAAAAGTCAGTTGCTGTCCTATATACCAGCGACGAACAAGTAGAATTTGAAATTAAAAACACAAAACCAGGGCACCTGGGTGGCTCAGTGGGTTAAGCCTCTGCCTTTGGCTCAGATCATGATCTCAGGATCCTGGGATCGAGCCCCACATTGGGCTCTCTGCTCAGCAGGGAGCCTGCTTCCTTCTCTCTCTCTACCTGCCTCTCTACCTACTTGTGATCTCTGTCTGTCAAATAAATAAATAAAATTAAAAACAAAAACAAAAACATAAAACCACTTACACTAGTCAAAAGAACTAATGAAATACTTAGGTATAAAGCTAGCAAAGTAGGTACAAGATGTAGACAAGGAAACTGCAAAACTCTGAAGAATGAAATAAGAGAAGAACTAAATAAATGTAAAGCTACACCATATTTATGGTTATATTATCAAGATGTCAGTTCTTTCCAACTTGATCTATAGACTCGATGTAGTCCCAATCAAAATCCAAGCAAGTTATTTTGTGGATGTCAACAAACTGGTTTGAAAGTTTATATGAAGAGGCAAAGGTCCAGAATAGCCAACACAATATTGAAAGAGAAGAACAATATTGGAGGACTGACTCTACATAACATCAAGACATAAAAAAAAGCTACAGTAATTAAGACAGTGTGGTATTGACAAATCATAGCTAAATAGATTGACAGAACAGAACAGAGTACAGAAAGAGAGCCGCATTAATACAGTCAACTGATATTTGGCAAAGGAACAAAAGCAGTATGACAGAGCAAAGATAGTAGCCTTTCTTGAAGACACTGTACAGGAAACCCTAATAAGACAAGAAAAGGAAATAAAAGGTATGACAACTGCATGCAAAAAAAGTGAATCTAGACTTAAACCTTTCATAAAACTTTACTCAGAAAGACTGCAGACCTAATGTAAAACACAAAAGTATAAAACTCATTGTAAGATAACATATGCTCATGTAAGATAACATATGAGAAAACCTTGGTGACATTGGCTAAGGTGATAACTTTTTAGATACAGTAAATAAAGTCTTACTTTTAAAGTTGATGTATAAACTAAGGATCCTCCCTATTGCCATATAATAGCAATTCACTCCTAGGTATTTATCCCAGGGAAATGAAAGCTGTGTTGCCTCAGAAATCCATACACAAATGTTTATAGCAGCACTATTCATAACAGCTAAAAGATGAAAACAACCCAGATGTTCTTTAACAGGTTAGTAAAGAAACTGTACTTTATACACAATGAAATTCTAAACAGCAATAAAAGATATGAGTTATTGATACACAGAACAACCTGGATGTATCTTCATAGAATTATGCTAAGTTTAAAAAAACCAATCTCAACAGATTACATGCTGTATGATTCCATTTATATAAAATTCTTGAAATGCAAAATTATTCAAATGGTGAGCAGATTAGTGGTTACCAAAGATTAAGGAGGAAATGCAAGTGAGAGTGAAGTGGGTGTGGCTATTATAAAGCAGGAGAGATCCTTGTCATGATGCAAATGTTGCATATTGACTCTTTCAATATCAACATTCTTGTTGCAATATTGTGCTTTTTTTTAAATATAATTTTTTATTTTTTATAAACATATATTTTTATCCCCAGGGGTACAGGTCTGTGAATCACCAGGTTTACACACTTCACAGCACTCACCAAAACACATACCCTCCCCAATGTCCATAATACCACCCCCTTCCCCCAAACCCCCTCCCCCCAGCAACCCTCAGTTTGTTTTGTGAGATTAAGAGTCACTTATGGTTTGTCTCCCTCCCAATCCCATCTTCTTTCATTTATTCTTCTCGTACCCACTTAAGCCCCCATGTTGCATCACCACTTCCTCATATCAGGGAGATCATATGATAGTTGTCTTTCTCCGCTTGACTTATTTCGCTAAGCATGATACGCTCTAGTTCCATCCATGTTGTCGCAAATGGCAAGATTTCATTTCTTTTGATGGCTGCATAGTATTCCATTGTGTATATATACCACATCTTCTTGATCCATTCATCTGTTGATCCATCAGCAATATTGTGCTTTTATTTTGCAAGATATTATACGTTTGGAAACTGGGCAACAGGTCATGGGATCACTGTATTATATCTTACAATTGCATATCATTCTACAACTATCTCAAAATGAGTTTAATTTTTAAAATGAAGGAGAGGGATGCCTAGGAGGTTCAGTCAGTTAAGCATCGAACTCTTGATTTTGTCTCAGGTCGTGATCTCAGAGTTGTGGGATCAAGCCCCTTGTCTGGCTCCTTATTCAGCAAGGAGTAGTTGGAGATTCTCTCTCTCTCTCTCTCCCTCTGCCCCTCCCCCCACTCATACACTCATTTTCTCTCTCAAATAAAAAATCTTTTTTTTTAAAGAATTTATTTATTTATTTGACAGACAGAGATCACAAGTAGGCAGAGAGGCAGGCAGAGAGAGGAGGAAGCAGGCTCCCTGCCAAGCAGAGAGCCTGGTGGGGCACTTGATCCCAGGACCCCGAGATCATGACCCGAGCTGAAGGCAGAGGCCAACCCACTGAGCCACCCAGGTGGCCAAAAAAATAAATCTTTTTTAAAATGAAGGAGAAATTCTGATACTCTCAGATAAACAAAAACAGAGTATATATTACTAGCAAACTTGTTATATAAGAAATGCTAACTGGAGTCCTTCAGGCTAAATGAAAAAACAAAAACAAAAAAACATACAACAGATGGTAACTTGAATACTCATGAAGAAATATAGAGCACTGGTAAAAGTAATTTCAGAAATAAATAGAAGACAGCACAGGGACGCCTGGGTGGCTCAGTTGGTTAAGTGGCTGCCTTCGGCTCAGGTCATGATTCCAGCGTCCTGGGATTGAGTCCCACATTGGGCTCCTTGCTCAGCAGGAAGCCTGCTTTTCCCTCTGCCTCTACCTGCCACTCTTTCTGCCTGTGCTCACTCTCTCTGACAAATAAATAAATAAAATCTTAAAAAAAAAAAAGAAGACAGCATAAATGTATGTTTGTTTATAATCCTTTCCTTTTACCTCTTTTCAATGACAACTAAGTATAACTAATTATAAAAACTACTGATGAATTCATATTAAAGACATAAATTGTGTGGCAACAATTGTACAAGTGACAGGATGGAGATGTTGGAAGAAACTTGGTATATAACATTGAAATTAAGATAATATTAATCTGAATAGATTGTTTCAAGTTAAGTTGCTAATTATAATCCCCAGAGCATCCATTAAGGAAATAATTTTTAAAATGTAGGAAGAGACACAAAAGAGTTAAAAGAGTACACTACAAAATATTTAACACAAAAGAAGTCAATCTCCTCTTCTTATAAGGACACCAGTTATATTAGAGTATGTCTTACACCAGTGATCTTATTTTGTTTTTGCTTTTGTTTTTGTGACCCTATATTCAAATGTAGTTATACTCTGAGTTAGCAGAGGTTTGGGCTCCAATATATGAATTTTGGGGGGAGACAATTCAGCCCATAATACTGATCTATATAATTTTCTTTTTTTCTGAGGAATTTCTTCTAACATTTCTTGCAAAACATGGAAGTTGCCTATGGGTAAAAAAGTCCCTCAAATTCCATTTTTGCTTGTCTGAGAATGTATGTCTCCTTCATTTTTGAAGTTTAACTTAGCTGGAAATAGAATTTTAGGTTGTTTTTTCTTCTTTCAATGCTTTAAGTATTTTATTTTTTTTTTTTTACAATATTTTATTTATTTATTTGATACAGAGAGAGAGATCACAAGTAAGCAAAGGGTCAGGCAGAGAGAGGGGGGAAGCAGACTCCCTTCTGAGCAGAGAGAGCCTGATGCGGGGCTCCATCCCAGCACCCTGGAATTAGGACCTGATCTGAAGGCAGAGGCTTAACCCACTGAGCCACCCAGGTGCCCCAACACTTTAAGTATTTTACTCCACTATTTTTTTTTTTTCTTGCTTGCATGTTTTCTGAAGAGAAGTTTAATGTAATTATTATCCTTGCTCCTCTGTGGTAAAATGTTTTTTCCTCTGGCTTCTTTCAAAATTTTCTTTGTCTTTGATTTTCTGAAGTTTGAATGTGATACATGTTGGTGTAGATTTTGTGGTATTTATTATCAGTGGTTTATGAACTTCATGGTTCTGTGTTTTGATGTTTCTCATTAGTTTTGGGAAATTGTCAGTCATTATTGTTTCAGGTATTCCTTTTGTTCCTTTCTCTTTTATACTTCTGGTATTATTATTATACATGTTATACTTCTTGTAATTTTAATTTTTCATTTCTTAGATATTCTGTTCTCTATCATTATATTTTCTCTTTGCACTTAAATTTGGAAGTTTCTAAGATTTTTATTTATTTATTTGTCAGAGAAAGAGAGAAAGCAAACACAAGCAGAGGGAGTGCCAGGCAGAGGGAGAAGCAGGCTCTCCCCTGAGCAGGGAGCCCCATGGGGGACTTGATCCCAGGATGCTGGGATCATGACCTGAGCCAAAGGTATTTACTTAATGGACTGAACCACCCAGGTGTCCCTCAATTTGGAAGTTCTAAATTGACACTTCTTCAAGCCCACTAATTTTTCTTGAGAGTGTATCAATCTATTGATGAGCCCATCAAGGCATTCTTTATTTCTGTTACAGTGTTCTTAATTTCTAGCATTTCCTTTTGATTCTTCCTTACAATTTTCATTTCTCTGCTTACATTGTCTATCATTGTCTAGACATTCTTGTATGCTGTCCACTTTTCCATTAGAGCCTTTAACATATTTATTATATGTTTTAAGTTTTCAGTATGGTAATTTCAACATCTCTGCCATGTCTGAGTGCTTCTGATGCTCTGTCTCTTCAAACTGTTTGTTTTGGTCTTTTAATATAACTAGTAATTTTTTTTTTTTGAAAACTACTTCATAAGTAGTATTCTATTCTTCCATCAAGAAGCATATGTGTAACTCTTTTGATGATGTTAACATCTAGAGCTATTAATTCATTAAGGATTGCAAAATAGTGATGTTCCATTTCTCTCATTCTATATTATATTATTATATAGAGTACTTTTAGGATGAGGAACTTCTTATCTGCTATATGGTTACTCAGAGGTAGAGTTTTGTTGTTGTTGTTTTATTTACTTGACAGAGAGAGACACAGTGACAGAGGGAGCACAAGCAGGGGGAGTGGGAGAGGGAGAAGCAGGCTTCCCATTGAGCAGGTAGCCCAATGTGGGGCTCAATCCCAGCAGTCTGGGATCATGACCTGAGCTAAAGGCAGATACCTAAGGACTGAGCCACCTAGGTGCCCCCAGAGGTAGAGTGTATTTTTTTTTTTTATTAAAAAAATTTTTTTTTAAAAGAGAGAGATAACAAGTAGGCAGAGAGGCAGGCAGAGAGAGAGTAAGGGAAGCAGGCTCTCCACTGAGGAGAGAGCCCGATGTGGGGCTCAATTCCAGGACCCTGGGGTCAGGACCTGAGCCAAAGGCAGAGGCTTTAACCCACTGAACCACCCAGGTGCTCCCAGAGGTAGAGTTTAAATAGGAAAGTTAGGCTAAGTACTTGCTAGCTTTTTTTTTTTTTAACCATAATTAATATGATGAGTTAGCTCATTAGAATCCAATGGCAATGTTTTTTGGTTGATTTTTAAATTATATTATAAGCTCAGAAACCTGAAAATGCTGACATATTTCAATTCCTTTCTTATTTTAAAAATAGAATAATAACTCAAATTTCATTTATATGCTGGTTAATAGAACCAATTTTAAGAGATATTACAGTTTGGCTTGGAAGACAAAATGCAGACCAAAGACTTAGATAGGCACTTCACAAAAAAGGTATTCAAATGACCAATAAATACATGAACATATATTCAACCTTATTAGTTATCAGGGAAATGCAAATTTAAACAATAACACTACCTAATATGCCTAAAAGAATGGCTAAAATGAAGACAGAAAATGCTAAGATTGGAGAAATTATAGAATATTGCTAATGAGAATGTGAATTGGTATAACCATTTGGAAAACTGATTCATGGTATCTAATAAAATTGAATATATTTACATTCGAAGTCCCAGCAATATTCCTGGATATATGCTCAACAGAAATGCATACATATGTTCACCAAAAGACATGTGTAAGATTGTTCGTAGCAGCATAATTCATTATACCTATAAAATGATGACCATAGGATAAATAAATAATCCAAAATCTACCATATATATATATGTGTAATAGTATATTTGCACAAAAAGCATGAATGAGCTATAACTGCTCAAAAACATGTTTGCAAGAATCTTGCAAACATTATGTTGAGAGAAAAAGCTAGATTAAATTCAAAAAAAACAAGCCAAACTAATACATGATGTTTAAAATTGGGTTAGTGGTCTGGCAGGGAGGGATCTAATGACTAGAAGGGCTTCTAGGATGCCATTTCTTGATGTTTAGTTTTAAAAATCTTTTTCTGGTTAACGTATGTGCTCACTTTGTGAAAATTCAGTAGCCTCTTTATTTATGTACTTTTCTGTGTATATGTTATTCTTCAATAAATCATTTTAAAAATACAACTTGTGATATTCTCATCTAACCTCTATTATACATTATTTTTAAAAGATTTTTATTTATTAATTTGACAGAGAGAGATCACAAGTAGGCAGAGAGGCAGGCAGAGAGAGAGAGGAGGAAGTAGGCTCCCTGCCAAGCAGAGAGCCCAATGTGGGACTCAATCCCAGGACCCTGAGATCATGACCTGAGCCGAAGATAGACGCCTAACCCACTAAGCCACCCAGGTGCCCCATCTATTGTACATTATTAATTAGGATGTATTTAGATATGAAACAGTTATTAAACCCCACTGGATCAAAGACATTTTCAGAATATAAGTATTATTAAAAGAGAATCCCTTCACATTACTCATAAAATGTCATTGGTAGGGGCACCTGGGTGGCTCAGTGGGTTAAGCCTCTGCCTTTGGCTCTGGTCATGATCCCAGGGTGTGGGATCGAGCCCCGCATTGGGCTCTCTGCTCGGTGGGGAGCCTGCTTCCTCCTCTTTCTCTGCCTGCCTCCCTGCCTACTTGTGATCTCTGTCTGTCAAATAAATAAATAAAATCTTAAAAAAAAAATGTCATTGGTAGAAAAACTTAAGCAGTGTAACTGCTAAATCTCCTAGAGCATGATTTTTATAATGTTTTCAGTGTTTGGGGATCAAACCAAATTGATTTAAAACATCTCTTGGGGTGCATGGGTGGCTCTGTGGGTTAAAGCCTCTGGCTTCAGCTCTAGTCATGATCCTAGGGTCCTGAGATCAAGCCCCACATCAGGCTCTCTGCTCAGTGGGGAGCCTGCTTCCCCCACCTCTCTCTGCCTGCCTCTCTGCCTACTTGTGATCTCTGTCAAATAAATAAATAAAATCTTCTTTTAAAAATCCCTAAACAATTAAATACATATAACTCATAAAGATGTTTGGTCTATTTTCCAGATTTTGTGTAGATTTTTTAGGGGAGTCCATGTTAACACATTTGATAAACTTTTATCTTAATGCGCCTTTCTGGAATACCAGTCTGATCTCAATTCGAGCAAAGCCTTAGTTGATGTTTGCTGGTGGTTGAGGTGGCTTGGTCATTTTCCCAGCCTGTATATTTATTATTGAATGTTAATCAGATTCATTATTAAAGATTTCATCTGCCACACAAATAAGTAATTGGCTATGTCTGAGTGGCCACCTTTTGTCTTTAGCAGATTGCTTAAAACTGCATTAAACATCATTAGACCAAAATGATGACCATTTGTCCTTTACTTGTTTTCTAACAGATTGGATCTTATTATTATGCAAACACACTACAAAGAACAGTCTTAGAAAAAGCTCATATGAATTATTCTAAGTTCATAAAAGCTTTTATATTGAAGGATGCATGAAATTATTACTAATTATGTTAAACTATTTCCTTTTGTATGTATTATAGGGCACTGTTTAGAATCCATGGGTTAAAAATTATACAAAAGTGAGAAGTTTGTAAGCATTGCTTTCTACCTTAATGTATTTTATCATCCTCTTTTATTAATGAAATGATACAGAAGAAAAAAGATTAAATATATTATTTAACTTTACATGTTAGTTTTCTCTTAAATGAGTCCATGAGATAGAATAAGCAGAAAATAATCATGAAGGTATAATTATTAAACAATATAATTATAAATCCACATTTCCCCTACAACATATTTTTCTTAAAATCATATTTGCCAGGGCACCTGGGTGGTTCAGCGGGTTAAAGCCTCTGCCTTCGGCTCAGGTCATGGTCCCAGGGTCCTGGGATGGAGCCCCACATCAGGCTGTCTGCTCTGCCAGGAGCCTGCTTCCTCCTCTTTCTCTGCCTGCCTCTCTGCCAACTTGTGATCTCTGTCTGTCAAATAAATAAATAAAATCTTTAAAAAAATCATATATGCCAACCCACAGAACTTTATTTGTAAGTCATCATCTATTTTGATCCCCCCAAAGAATTATATGTAATGCTATCTTTCTTGTTCAATTTCTATTATTGTTGTGACTAAATAAATTCAGTGGCTCTGAAATGCATGAAATTGGCTGTCATCTGAGATCTGACAATTTCATAATTGGTTTAAGCAGAGTGTACTTCTTACTGACCTTAAAATATCTTTGGCAATATTTCTGCTCCTGGAGCTGACTTGACCACAAATGAAATTATTTCAGCCTTAAGAATGAAATCCTCACCCACTAAGGGTTCAGGTGGACTTAGCTTTATAATCTGGTTTAAAAGTTTTGAGTAGATGGAGCCCTCGCGTGCCACCTTCCTTTCTCTTCCTCCACGCTACCTGTGGAGGTGGCAGCTGTGTGTTACAGGGCAGTGTTGCTGCCCTCAGACGTCTGGTGAAGCCCGAGATCATTAAAGAAAGGACCAAAAAGTTCATCAGGCACCAGTCAGACCAATATGTCAAAATTAAGCGCAACTGCCAGAAACCCAGAGGCATTGACAATAGGATGCGCAGATGATTAGAGGGCCAGATCTTGATGCCCAGTATTGGTTAGGGTAGCAACAAGAAATCAAATCATATTCCCCAGGGGCTTCCAGAAGTTCCTAGTCCACAATGTCAAGGAGCTTGAAGTGCTGCTGATGTGCAACAAATCTTACCGTGGAGAGATTGCTCACATTGTCTCCTCAAAGAACCACAAAGCCCTTGTGGAAAGAGCAGCCCAGCTGGACATCAGAGTCACCAAACCCAATACCAGGCTGCACAGCAAAGAAAATGTATGATCAGCTTGTGCATATTATAGTTATATCAAAACCATAAAAGCACAAAAAATTTTTTTGAGTAAATTGAATTGTATGGTTTTCCTTCATATTTCCTGACCAGTTCTAGGGAAGAGTATTTATTTATTATTTTCTGTTTCATCAAGGAACTGAATCCTCTCAAATTCATACATTGCAAATTATATTAGGAATGGATTATGGTCAAGAATTTTATAAATAAAGCAATTAATACTAATTAATAAAAATGTTTCTGTATATCTACTTAAGAGTGAAAATAATTCACTTTTTAAAAAAGATTTTACTTATTTATTTGACAGAGAGATCACAAGTAGGCAGAGAGGCAGGCAGAGAGAGGGGGATACATGATGTACATGATGTTTTGATATTTGATATTTGATACATTGTAAAGTGATTACCACATTAACCAAATTAATATATCCATCAGCTCACATAGTGACCTTTTTTTGGTATGTGGTGAGAGAAAACATCTATATTAGCAAAGTTTAAATATACAATACATTATTATTAGCTATAGTCACTATGTTGAACGCTAAGTCTCTAGAACTTATTCATCTTATAATTTAAAGCTTGTACCCTTTGACCAATATCTCTCCATTTCTCCTGCCCCTTGTGAGAACCATTTTACCCTCTGGTTCAATGAGTTAGGCTTTTTTAGATTCCACAAATAAGTGAGGTCATGTAGTATTTGTCCTTTGTCTCTGACTTACTTTACTTAGCTTAATATCTTCAGGGTTCATTCATGTGGTTACAAATGGCAAGATTTCTTTTTTTTAAAAGGCTGAATATTATTCCATTATATATTTTTCTTTTTCTATTCATCCATTAACAACCCTTAAGTAGTTTTAATATCTTGGCTATTATGAATAATGCTGCAGTGAACATAGGGATACACATATCTTTTCAAGTTAGAGTTCATTTTCCTCAGATAAATACCCAGAAGTGGAATTGCTAGGTCATATGATAGTTCTATTTTGTATTTTTTGGAGAAAACTCCATATTGTTTTCCATAATGGCTATACCAATACACATTACCACTATAGTGTACAAGGATTCTTTTCTCCACACTCTCACCAACACTTGTTATCTCTTGTTGTTTTGTTTGTTTTGATAATAGCCATGCTAACAGATGTGAAGTGATACTTCAATGTTCTTTTGCATTTTCTTGATGATTAGTTATGTTGAACATTTTTTATATACCCATTGGGCATTTGTATGGCTTTGAAAAATGACTATGCAGGTTCTCTGCTTATTTTGAATCAGGTTGTTTGGGTTTCTGGTTGTATGAGTTGCTTATATACTTTGGATATTACCCCCTTATTAGATAAATGCTTTCCAAATATTGTCTCCCATTCCATTGGTTATCTCTTCACTCTGATGACTGTTTCCTTTGTTATGCAGAAACTTCCTGTTTTTGGTGTCATATCCAAAAAATTATTGCCAAGATTAATGTCAAGGGAGCTTTCCCACATGTATTTTTTAAAATAAATCTGCCCTCTTCAAGATTTATGTATTTCTTTGAGGGGGAGAGAGAGAGAGAGAGAGAGAGAGAGAGCACAAGCAAGGGGAGGAACATATGGAAAAGGAGAGGGAGAGACTCTCAGGCAGACTCCTTGCTGAGCTTATAGCTGGAGGTGGGGTTTAATCCAATGACAACTGAGATCATGACCTGAGCCGAAATCAAGAGTCTGACACCCAACTACCTGAGCCATCCAGGTTCCCCCTGAACCCCCTGTATTCTTCTAGGAGTCTTATAGTTTCAGGTCATCCATTTAAGTCTTTAATCCATTTTTGAGTTGATTTTTGTATATGGTGTAAAATAAGGATTTAATTTCATTCTTTTGCATGTAGGTATCCAGTTTACCACCACCTTTTTCTGAAGAGATTATCCTTTCCCCATCGTGTATTCTTGGTTCTTTTGTTGAGGAATTAGTTGAACATATATGCATGGGTTTATTTCTGTGATCTTTATTGTTTCATTTGCCAGTACTATACTGTTTTGATTGCCATAGTTTAAAATAGAAGAGTGATGCAACCAGAAGAACATCTACTTTATCATTTCTCATTATTACTTTGGCTATTTGGGGTCTTCGGTGGTTCTATACAAATTTTAGGATTGCTTTTTCTGTTTTTGTAAGAAATGCCATTGGATTTTATAAGGATTGCATTAAATTTGTAGATCACTTGTGTAATATGGATACTTTAACAATAATAATTTTTCCAATTCAAATACACAGATATTATCTTTCCATTTACTTGTATCTCCTTCATTTTCTTTCATCTTTCTTTAAGTTTCAGTGTGACGATCTTTACTTCCTTGGTTAAATTTTTCTTAGTATTTTACCTTTGTTATGATATTATAAATGGGATTCTTAATTTCTTTTTTGGGGGGAGCAGATAGTTTATTGTTCATGTGTAGAAATACAACTGATCTTAGTATGTTGATTCTGTGTCCTGTAACTTTACTTAATTTATCAGTTCTAACAGTTTTTAGGTGCAGTCCTTAGGGTTTTTTTTTTTTTCTAATATATAGAAATCATACATCTAGATATATACATCTAATATATAGATCATACATCCATGAACAGAGACAATCTCATTATTCCTTTCTGATTTGGATGCCTTCTATTTCTTTTTCTTGCCTAACCGTTCTGGCTAGGATTTCTAGTCTTATGTTGAATAGTGGAGGTGAGAGTCATCATCATTGTCTTTTTCCTGATCTAGAGGAAAACTTTCAGCTTTTCACCATTGAGAATAATATTAGCTGTGAACAAATCATATACAGCCTTTATTATGTTGAGCTACATTCCTTCTATATCTTAAAATGTATTGAGAGTTTTTATCATAAACAGTTGTTGAATTTTGTCAAACACTTTTTCTGCGTCTATTGAGATGATCATATAAGTTTTTTCCTTCCTTCCATTAATGTGGTATGTCACCTTGATTGATTTGTGTATGTTTCTTGCATCTTAGGGATAACTATCACTTGATCATGTTGTACGATCTTTGTAATGTGCTGGCGAATTCAGTTTGCTAGTATCTTTTGAGGATTTCTTTATTCTTCAGATATGTTGGTCTATAATTTTTTTGTAGTGTCCTTGTCTGGCTTTGTTACCAGGGTAATACTGGCTTCATAAAATGAGTTTGAAGTGTTCTCTCCTCTTCAACTTTTTGGAAGTATTTGAGAAGAATTGATATTAGTTCTTTAAATTTAATTAGATTCCACTCATGAAGTTATCTAGACCTCAGCTTTTCTTTGTTTGAAGGTTTTTGATCATTACTTTAGTCTTTTAACTTATTATTGGCCTATTCTTTCATATTTTCTTTTTCTTTATGATTCTTGGTTGATTCTTTTTCTTTATGATTCTAGGTTGTATGTTTCCAGGAATTTATCCATTTCTTCTAGGTTACCCAATTTTTTAGTATATAATTGTTTATATTGGTTTTTATGATCCTTCATATTTCTTTGGTATCAGTAGTAATGTCCCTACTTTCATTTCTGATTTTATTTTATTTTTTATTTTTATTTTATTATGTTATGTAAGTCACATACACTGTATCATTAGTTTTTGATGTAGTGTTCCATGATTCGTTGTTTGTGTATAACATTCAGTGCTCCATGCAATACATGCCTTCCTTAATACCCATTACCAGGCTAATGCATCCTCCCATGCCCCCTCCCCTCAGCAGCCCTCAGTTTGTTTCCTGTAGTCCATAGTCCCTCATGGTTCATTGCCCCTCTGATTCCCACCCCTTCACCTTTTACTCTTCCTTCTTCTAATGTCCTCTATGTTATTCCTTACGTTCCCTATATCAGTGAAACCAAGTGAAAATGGTCTTTCTCTGCTTTACTTATTTCACCTAGCATAATCTCTGACTTTATTTATTTGAATCCTTTCTCTTTTTTCTTAGGCTAGCTTAAGATTTGTCAATTTCATTTGTCTTTTAAAAAAATCAACTATTAGGGGTGCCTGGGTGGCTCAGTGGGTTAAATCCTCTGCCTTCGGCTCAGGTCATGATCCCAGGGTCCTGGGATTGAGCCCCGCATCAGGCTCTCTGCTCAGTGGGGAGCCTGCTTCCTCCTCTCTCTCTGCCTGCCTCACTGACTACTTGTAATCTCTGTTTGTCAAATAAATAAATAAAATCTTTTTAAAAATCAACTATTTAAAAAAATCAGCTATTAGTTTCATTGGTCTTTTGTTTTTCTAGTCCTTATCTCATTTTTCTCTGCTCTGATCCCTGTTATTTCCTTCCTTCTGCTAACTTTGAGTTGAGTTTGTTCTTCTTTTTCTAGTTCCTTGAGGTGTGAAATTAGGTTGTTTAGAGATCATTTTTCTTTTTTAAAGTAGGGTGCTTATTACTATAAATTTTCTTCTAATAAATGCTTATACTGTGTCCCCAGTGTTCTGTTGTATTATGTTTCATTAGTCTCAAGATTTTTTTTTTATTTCCCTTTTGATCTCTTCTTTGACTTGCTGATTGTTCAGCAGTGTGGTCAATTTTCACATATTTGTGAATTTTCCAGTTTTTTACCTGTTATTTATTTCTAATTTCCTATTGTTTGTGTCAGTAAAAATACTGATTTCAATTTTCCTAAATGTTAAGATTTGTTTTGTGACCTTATATATGATTTATCCTGGAGATTATCCTGTGCACCTGAGAAGAATGTGTATGCTATTGCTGTTGAATGGATTGTTCTGTTAGGTCCATTTGAAGTATAGTTTAAGTCCTGTGTTTCCTTATCAACTTTTATCTGGATGACCTATATTTTATTGAAAGTAGGGTACTAAAGTCTCCTACTATTATTGTATTGTCTATTTCTGCATATCTGTTAATATTTATATATTTAGGTAGTCTGATGTTGGGTGCACATATATTTATAACTGTTGTATCCTCTTGATGAATTCACCTTTTTATCTTCATCTCTTATGACAGTTTTTGGCTTAAGGTTTATTCTGTCTCATTTAAATATGGCTACATCTGGGGCGCCTGGGTGGCTCAGTGGGTTAAGCCGCTGCCTTCGGCTCAGGTCATGATCTCAGGGTCCTGGGATAGAGTCCCACATCGGGCTCTCTGCTCAGCGGGGAGTCTGCTTCCCTCTCTCTCTCTCTCTGCCTGCCTCTCCATCTACTTGTGATTTCTCTCTGTCAAATAAATAAATAAAATCTTAAAAAAAAATATGGCTACATCTGATCTATTTTTGCTTTCCATTTGTATGGAATATCTCTTTACATTTTTTAACTTTCAACATACATGTATCTTTAAAGCTGAAGTGAATTTCATGTAGACAGCATGGAGCTGGGTCTTGCTTTTTAATCCATTCAGTCACTCTGTGTATTTTGTTTGGAGGATTTAACCCATTTACATTTAAAGTACTTTTTGATGGGTAAAGCTTACTGTGGCCATTTCATCATTAATTGTTTCCTGGTAGCTTTTGTAGTTCCTTTTTTCTTCAATTGCTATTTTTCTTTTTGATTGATGGTTATCCTTAGTGTGGTACTCTTTTGATTCCTTTATATTTTGTGTGTTTACTATAGACTTTTGCCTTCTGGTTTCCATGAGGCTTACCTAAAACACATTTTAGTTATCACAGTGTATTTTAAGGTGGTAGCAACTCAAAATCAATTGCAAAGAAAAGCACTATACTTTTTCTACTCCCTTATGTTTCATTTTTAATGCCACAGTTTACTAATTTTTATATTGTGTATCCATTAACAAATTATTTTGGCTAGAGTTATTTTTAATACTTTTGTCTTTTAACTTTTATACCAGAATTGAAAGTGATTAACTCATCACTATTCTGGTTTAGAGTATTCTAAATTTGACAATATTAAGACATATATTTTCTTATTGCACTTTGCAGATATTGCATTTTTTATGAATTGAAGGTTTGTGGGAAACTGGTATTAAGCAAGTCTATGGGGACTAACCTTTCCAACAGCATTTTCTCACTTTGTATCCTTGTGTCACATTTTGGTAATTCTCATAATATTTCAAACTTTTCACTATTATTAGTTTGTTATTTTGATCTGTGGTCAGTGATTGTAGTTCACTGAAAGCTCAGATGATGGTTAGCATTTTTTTCAATAAAGTTTTTAAAAATTAAGGTATGTACATTGCCTTTTTATATAATGCTATTACACACTCAATATACTACAGTATAGTGTAAGCATAACTTTTATATGAACTGAGAAACCAAAAAACTTATTTGGATTATTTTATTGCAATATTCACTTTATGGTGGTGGTCTGGAACTGAACCCTCGATATCTCCAAGGTATATCTGTATCTCCCTTTATTTTTTTTTTCTAAATACTTTATTTGTTTATTTGAGAGAGAGGGAAAGGGCATGTAAGAGAGAGCATGAAAGGTGAGGAGGGGCAGAGGGAGAGGGAGAAGGAGACTTCCCACTGAGCAGGGAGCCTAGCACAGGGCTTGATTCCAGGACCCATGAGATCATGACCTGAGCCAAAGACAGATTCAACCTACTGAGCCACCTAAATGCCCCTTACCTTCCTTTACCAGTGAGTTCTATACTTTTATATGTGTTCATATTAGTAATTAGCATCCTTTTGTTTCAACTTGGAGAATTCCCTGTAGCATTTCTTGTGAGGTAGGTCTAATGGTGATGAACTTCCTCAGCTTTTTTGGGAGAGTTTTAGCTCCTTCATTTCTAAGAGACAGATTTGCCAAGTGAGTTATTCTTGGTTGGCAACTTTTTTTTTTCTTTTAGCACTTTGAATATCCCACTCTCTCCTGGTCTTCAAGGTTTCTGCTGAGAAGTCTTATGGGGGTTCCCTGGTATATTATGAGTCACTTTCGTTTTGCTGCTTTAATAATTCTTTGTCTTTAATTTCTGGCAGTTTGATTATTATGTGCCTTGGTGATTTCTTCTTTGGTTTAAACCTGTTTGGGGATCTTTTACTCTCATGTACCTGGATGTCATAAAGCTCCCCAAATTTGGGAAGTTTTCATCCATTATTTCTTTAAATAAGCATTCTGCACCCTTCTCTTCCTTCTGAGACTCTCATAACACATACATTAGTGTTTTGTTTTTTTTTTTTGATGGTGTCCTCTAAATCCCATAGACTTTCTTTATCCATTTTCATTGTTTTTTCTCTCTGACTAGAATCTTTCAAATGATTCATCTTTCTATTCATGATTCTTTCATCTACTGCTGACAATCTCTATTGCATTTTTTATTTCATTTAAAAAATTTTTCATCTACAAAATTTCTCTCATTGGTTTTTGTGATTTCTTTCTTTTTATTAAACTTCTCATTTTGTTATTAGACTTCTCATTTTTTTCTGATTATGTTGTATTGTTTTTGTTATCTTGTTTGCTGATCTTCCTTAAACCAGTTATTTTTATTTCTTTATAGTGTAATTCATAGATCTCCCTATCTTTGAGTAGGTTACTGAAAAATTGTGTCATGTTCGAATGGATAACCACTTTGGTGGTGTCATGTTTCTTTGTTTTGTATGTGTGTGTGTTCTATGAAGTCTTGTGTTGCTGTATTCACATTTGAAGAAGTAGTGACCTCCTTTAGTCTTTATTAACTAACTGGCTTTGGGTGAGAAATGCTTTCACTACTCAGCCTGGTTAGTAATTCTGAGGCTCTCTTCAACATTTTCTATGGCTGTGTCTATTTGACACCTTTTGGGGTGAATTGGAATTCTTAAGATTATATGCCTTCTCTTGATTTCTGCAAAGCCAGCGAAATGCTGAGATTCTTCCATTTGTTTTTCCTAGGATGGTACCCTGAAATGTTGAAATTTGCATACCTTCTCCCAAACTCATAAAGTCAAGTTGGATGTTTGTGTGTGCTTGCAAGTTGTCTGCAGTGGCTTCCATATATCCACAGGAGCATGCATTATGATATGTCCATGATGGGGGAGATGCATAGCTTGTAAAGGGAGTCTATGGGATAGTTGTGGGGGTTCTTTAGGCAACAAGGCATCCCAAGTGGCTTTCTTTTTATTTCTTTTTATTTTTTTATTTCTTTTCAGCGTAACAGAATTCATTGTTCATGCACCACACCCAGCACTCCATGCAATACGTGCCTTCCATAATACCCACCAACTGGCCTCCCCAACCTCCCACCCCACGTCCCTTCAAAACCTTCAGATTGTTTTTCAGAGTCCATAGTCTCTCATGGTTCATCTCCCCTTCCAATTTCCCCCAACTCCCTTCTCCTCTCTACCTCCCTATGTCCTCCATGTTATTTGTTATGCTCCACAAATAAGTGAAACCATATGATAATTGACTCTCTCTGCTTGACTTATTTCACTCAGCATAATCTCTTCCAGTCCCATCCATGTTGCTACAAAAGTTGGGTATTCATCCTTTCTGATGGAGGAATAATACTCCATAGTGTATATGGACAGCATCTTTCTTATCCATTCGTCCGTTGAAGGGCATCTTGGTTCTCTCCACAGTTGGCAACTGTGGCCATTGCAGTTATAAACATTGGGGTACAGATGGCCCTTCTTTTCACTAGATCTGTATCTATGGGGTAAATACCCAGTGGTACAATTGCAGGGTCAAAGGGAATCTCTGTTTTTAATTTCTTAAGGAATCTCGACACTGTTCTCCAAAGTGGCTGCACCAACTTGCATTACCACTACAGTTTTAGAGGGTTCCCCTTTCTCCACATCCTCTCCAACACACGTTGTTTCCTGTCTTGCTAATTTTGGCCATTCTAACTGGTGTAAGGTGGTATCTCAATGTGCTTTTAATTTGAATCTCCCTGATGGCTGGTGATGATGAACATTTTCTCATGTGTCTGATAGCCATTTGTGTGTCTTCATTGGAGAAATGTCTGTTCATGTCTTCTGCCCATTTTTTGGACATGATTATCTGTTTTGTGTGTGTTGAGTTTGAGAAGTTCTTTATAGACCCTGGCTATCAGCCTTTTGTCTGTACTGTCATTTGCGAATATCTTCTCCCATTCCCTGGGTTGCCTCTTTGTTTTGTTGACTGTTTCTTATGCTGTGCAGAAGCTTTTGATCTTAATGAAGTCCCCAAAATTCATTTTTGCTTTTGTTTCCTTTGTCTTTGGAGACATATCTTGAAAGAAGTTGCTGTGGCTGATATCGAAGAGGTTACTGCCTATGTTCTCCTCTATGATTCTGCTGGATTCCTGTCTCACATTGAGGTCTTTTATCCATTTCGAGTTAATCTTTGGGTACAGTGTAAGAGGATGGTCAAGTTTCATTCTTCTACATATAGCTATATGTATATATATCTTCTACATATAGTCCAATTTTCCCAGCACCATTTATTGAAGAGACTTTTTTCCAACGTATATTTTTTCCTGCTTTGTTGAAGATTATTTGACCACAGAGTTGAGGGTCCATATCTGGGCTTTCTACTCTGTTCCACTGGTCTATGTGTCTGTTTTTATGCCAGTGCCATGCTGTCTTGGTGATCACAGTTTTGTAGTAAAGCTTGAAATCAGGCATCGTGATGCCCCCAGTTTTGTTTTTCTTTTTCAACATTTCCTTAGAAATTTGGGATCTCTTCTGATTCCATTCAAATTTTAGGATTATTTGCTCCAGCTCTTTGATAAATACCGGTGGAATTTCAACCAGAATGGCATTAAAAGTATAGATTGCTCTAGGCAGTATAGACATTTTAACAATGTTTATTCTTCCGATCCAAGAGCATGGAATGGTATTCCATCTTTTTGTGTCTTCTTCAATTTCTTTCATGAGTGTTCTGTAGTTCCTTGAGTACAGATCCTTTACCTCTTTGGTTAGGTTTATTCCCAGGTATCTTGTGGTTCTTGGTGCTATAGTAAATGGAATTGATTCTCTAATTTCCCTTTCTGTATTTTCATTGTCAGTGTATAAGAAAGCAACTGATTTCTGTACATTGACTTTGTATCCTGCCACATTACTGAATTGCTGTATGGGTTCTAGTAGTTTGGGGATGGAGTCTTTGGGGTTTTCCATATAAAGTATCATGTCATCTTGGAAAAGAGAGAGCTTTACTTCTTTGCCAAATTTGAATACATTTTATTTCTCTTTGTTGTTTGATTGCTATTGCTAAGACTTCTGATACTATGTTGAACAAGAGTGGTGAGAGTGGGCAGCCTTGTCGGGTTCCTGATCTCAAAGGGAATGCTGTCAGCTTTTTCCCATTGAGGATGATATTCACTGTGGGTTTTTCATAGATAGATTTTATGAAGTTCAGGATGTTCCCTCTATCCCTATACTTTGAAGCGTTTTAATCAGGAACGGATGCTGGATTTTGTCAAATGCTTTTTCTGCATCTCTTCTCTTATTGATGTGTTCTATGACACTGATTGATTTGTGAATGCTGAACCATCTTTGTAAGCCAGGGATGAATCCCACCTGGTCATGGTGGATAATCTTTTTAATGTGCTGTTGGACCCTGTTTGCTAGGCTCTTGGTGAGAATCTTAGCATCCATATTCATCATATTCATCAGGGATATCGGTCTGAAACTCTCCTTCTTGGTGGGGTCTTTGCCTGGTTTGGGGATTAGAGTAATGCTGGCTTCATAAAAAGAGTCTGGAAGTTTTCCTTCTGCTTCAATTTTTTGAAACAGCTTCAGGAGAATAGGTGTCATATCTTCTTTGAAAGTTGGGTAGAATTCCCCAGGGAATCCATCAGGTCCTGGGCTCAAGACCAACAAGCCTTGCCTGTCTTGGAAACTCTTTATCTCTCCATCCATTTCGAATGTCAGTCTTGCTGGATAAAGTATTCTTGGCTGCATGTTCTTCTCATTTAGTGCCCTGACTACATCTTGCCAGTCCTTTCTGGCTTGCCAGGTTTCTGTGGACAGGTCTGACATCATTCTGATGGACTTTCCTCTGTATGTAAGGAGCTTCTTTGTCCTAGCTGCTTTCAAGATATACTATCTACCATTATGATTCCTCATTCTTACTATCAGGTGTCTTGAGGTCTTTCTAGATTCTATAATCTTGGGGGGAGACCATTCTGCCTCTAATACATGAACGCTGGTTCCATTCGCAAGATTGGGAAAATTTTCATGGAGAATTTGTTCAACTATATCTTCTAGTCTTCTTGCTTTCTCCTGCCCCTCAAGGATTCCAAAAATTCTGACATTGGGATGTTTCATGGCATCATTTTATTTCCCTAATTCTGTTTCATGGCTTCTAAGCTGTTTGTTCCAGGCTTCCTCTTGATCCTTTCTCTCTGTTTGTCCTCCAGATCACTAATTCTATCCTCTGTCTCAGTTACCCAAACTTTTAGAGAATTTAGATTAGATTGGAACTTATTGAGAACATTGTGAACATCATCCTTGGTGGCTTTCAGTTATTCCCTAATCAATTCCATTTGGTCATCCATGGCTTTCTCCAGCCTAGCTATTGCCTGGATAATTGTTAGCCTGAATTCCCTTTCCAACATATTGTCTATGTTGACAGCGATTAGCTCTGTTGCAGAAGGCCCAGCCTCTGGATTTTTCTTCTGTTGGGCAGTCCTCCTCCTAGTCATTTTGGTGAGAGATGGCTGAATGGATGTAGCTGAATGTTGACCATGGTGCAGGCAAGGTGCACCCTGGAAAGCTTCTGAGAAATCAAGAGTCCCCACCCAACCGAAAGAAAAAAGAAAGAGAGAAAAAAGAAAAATAGAAAGAGAAAGAGAAAGAGAGAGAGAGAGAGAGAGAGAGACAGGAAAAAAAAGAAAGATAAAATAAAAAAGAAGGCCCAGCCCAAAGAGGCCCCAAGGTAAGATTTATGAAGTATACAAATAAGAACAGACAAACAAAAAGACTGATAAAAGTGGATGACAATATATATATATATATATATGCAAAACAAACAAACAAAAAACCTTGTCAAAAAGAACCCCAAGTATAAGATTTATACACTACTAGGACAAACACAAATACACAGAAACACTGGTGGAAGAAAAAGATGGGAGAGTGGCTATAAATTCTCAGTGTGGGCAAGGAAGGTTATTTTGATTCTTCTTGGTTGTATCTTGACATCTTTGTTAAAGGACTCAACTTTCCCAAGATAAAGGGGGATTAAAAATTGGTTTACCTATAAGGGTAGCATTGATGGGGAAAGGGGATTACCCTGAAGCTTAACTCTATATGAATATTAAAAAATAAAAATTAAAAAAAGAATAAACTAAACTAAAATTAAATTAAATTAAAAAAATTAAAAAATAGAAAAGCAAAAGAAAAACACCGGTACATGCATCAAAAAGTTTGGGTTAAAAGTTTATTATGGAATTTGATGTACTGGACATCTCACTGTGATGGTAAATAGGTTAAAAAATTATCTATAAAAAAAAAGAACCAGAATAGTGGGAACAAATAAAAAATAAGAGTTGTATCTATGAAGTAGTGGTGGTTCTCTTGTCTTTTTTTTTCCTTTTTTTTTTTCCTGGTTGGATTTCTGGGCGATGGGTCTGCCACGTGGATTTTCAGGCAGTGTTCCCTGAGTTACATCCTCCCACCCCCATTAAGGGCGTGGGCTCTGAGGAAACTGGTTTTTCAGGCTTTCATTCCCTGGAGGGTTTTTTGTTTGTTTTCTCTTGCCTTGACAGCTTTTGATGGTTTTTGGAGGTTTAGAGGAAAGCAAACTGCACCCAGACCTCCCTCTCAGAGAAAAGCTCCAGAGCACATAAATTCCCCCTTGGTCGCTGGCAGAGCACGTTCCCAATCGCAGTGCCTGGGGACACGGGAACTCCTGCTTGTACCCAAAACCAGCCACAGCGGGGCTGTCTGGGCAGCTTCAGACTGCCAAAGAGGTCCCAAGCAGCCATAGCGCACTGAGATATTCCCACTGGCCCCGGCTGGGAGTGCTCAGACTTTCTGGGTCGAGAGTGCCAGGCTGGCCCCTGCACGCACCTCTCTCAGGGGAGGGTGTGGGGCGCGACTCAGACTCTGGTTGCGTGGCCTGCATGCATGGAGAGCGCAAAAGGTTGTGGTTCTGCCAGCTGGAGCCTACAGGCACCTCTCTAAGTGGGAGGTGTGGTAAGCGACTCAGACTCTGATAGCACAGTGCAGCATGTGGAGAGTGCAAAAGGCTGTGGTTCTGCTGGCTGATGAAGCTCCCAGTGGTGAGCCACCACCCAGGTGCTCTCAGGTGTGCTCGGGGCTCAGGGACCAAGACTTTATTTCTTTGCCACACCTTCTCTGGCTCAGCACCAGGGATGGCTGTCCTGGGGACTTAAGTCTTTGTCCCCAACTTAAGTCCGGGGACTTAAGTCTCTGTCCCCAACCGCCCCGATTCCCACAATTTCCCCCCACGATCCATTGCTCTTTTTGAGTGCTTTCAACCAGACTCCAAGTTAGTGCTGGTCCCCAGTCACAGGGCACTCTTGTATTAGGGTATTACTTTCCAATTGGTCGCTTCTGGTGGCTCCCTCCCCCTTTTGTTTATCTTCCAATATCAGTCTGATGTTCCCACTCTGCTTTACCTTCCCACTGGCGTCTTCTGCCCCTGTAGAGATCCAGACATGTATAATTCTAATCTCACCTGATTTCATGGGTGATCAGAGTTCTTTGGTAGGTAATCAGCTCACTTTAGGGTACAGGTTGAAACGGCACCTCCTCCTACTTCCCCGCCATCTTGTCCTCCTTCCCAAGTGGCTTTCTGATGGAGGGCACAAACATTTTGATAGGATCCACTGCCCTTTGTTGAATTCCAAGTACTGGTTACTCTGAGTCCTCCCTCTGTTCCCTGCCCTTAGCCTATTCTAGTCATTCAGCTGTGCCTATTACGTCAGTATTCTGAGTAGGGTAAGAAGTGACCTCTGAGTAGCAATCTGTATGACTAGGAAAACAAAGTAGTCACTCACCTTGTTCTCACTTTCCCCCATGGAAGAAATTGCAGGCTAAGTGGGTCTTTCTTGGCCCTGAGCTATACCACCTTGAGGGAGGTATGATATGATTAAAGTGAAGCTATTCTTCTTACCCTCTTCAATGCATCTGTTCTTAGATTTTTTTTTCCTGCAGTGATGTGCTTAAACATCTTCATTGGACTTCTAGCCTCCTATGAAATTACTCTCATCCATGAGCACTTGTCAAAATTCATGCTTTTGTGGGGAGATGATGATACTTTACTGAAGCCTTTCCTCCAAAATTCACTTTGTAGTGAAATATTTAGATAGTACCTGAACTCAAACTTTTTTACAACACTGTGGAGCAGAGCTGGCTTGTAGAATAGTGTTAGTGTAAATGGATTTCTTTACTGAAGTGACAAAAGAACTCATTATGAAATGATAAATTGTATAATATTAAATTCAATGACATACCATCAATTTATAAAAGATAAATATTAGTTGATATAGTCTAAATAAGACTACTCCAACAAAGATGATCAATTGACCAGTTGATTTTCAAGGCTAAAATTTTTATGTAAGTTATTCCTTAACTCTAAAATACTCCTTTCCATCTATTCTGACTATCTTGCTTTTCCAAGTTAGGATTCATCTGCTCTGTAGAGCCTTCCCTTACCCCTGTAGCAACATTCATCCCTCACTTTTCTGACAATGCTTCCTATTTTATGCATTTAACCACTTAATTATTTATAAACTTTTTCTGTTCAATTTGTATAGCTTTTCTATTCCCCTTGAGATATGTTCTTCAGAGATAGTCTAGCATATATGGATGGATGGTTAGACAGATAGATACTTGATAAATTTTATTTGAAATGAATTATATGTTTATCCCTTCAACATCTCTTTTCCCCCTTCACCTAAATTAGCCATACCTCTGTTCACTCCTATTGTTCCTAGTGCTACTATTTTTTTCTCCCTTTTAAGATAATTTTTAAGTATAAATATCCTATTAAGTATAGATGGAAATGTATATATATATATATATATATATATATATATATATGTGTGTGTATATATATATAGTGTAGACAATGTATTCATATACCTTGAATTGATCTTAATACTCAATATTATAATTTTGTCAAAAGGTAAAGACTCATATAACACTTAGCAGATAGTCAGTTATCATTAACAGACACTGATATCCTACTGTTATTTTTTTTGAAGATTTTTACTTATTTATTTGAGAGAGAGTGTACAGGAGCAGGGGGGAGGAGCAGAGGAAGAGGGACAAGCAAACTTCATGCTGAGCATGGAGCCCAACACGGGGCTCAATCTCATAACCCTGACATCATGACCTGAGCTGAAATCAAGAGTCAGATGCTTAACTGACTGAGCCACCCAGGTGTCCACAGAGACTGATATTTTAAATTTAATTTTCAGTGGGCTGGGCTCTTTATTCCCCTTATTTCAAAATTGAATTAATAAATTCTGCTCTAACTTACCTCATTGAGATGTTGTATTTATATATGTGTTTGTTTTATATATATGTATGATCTGTGTATTTCACACATATGTATGTGTGTATTTCATAATCAAGTAAAATCAGTGTGCTTTGAGGCCAGAGCTGTACATTTTCAAGCAAATATAGTATATGTGTTCAAGTTATAGATAATTCAGAAGTAGCTTATTTGGCACTTATTTATCTACAGGAGAGAATTTCTTTTTTTAATCTTTTCTAAGTTGATGAATAATAAATATACAGTGTTATATTAGTTTCAGGTGTGCAATGTAATGATTAAACAATTCTCTACATTACTCAGTGGCCATCATAATAATCCCCTTTATCAGGGTGCCTGGGTGGCTCAGCAGGTTAAGCCTCTGCCTTCAGCTTGGGTCATGATCTCAGGGTCCTGGGATTGAGCCCCACATCGGGCTTTCTGCTCAGCAGGGAGCTTGCTTCCCCCCTCTCTCTCTGCCTGCTGCTCTGCCTGCTTGTGATCTCTCTCTCTCTCTCTGTCAAATAAATAAATAAAATCTAAAAAAAAAAAAAAAAAGATAATCTCCTTTATCTATTTCACCCATCTCTCTTCCATCTGGCAACATTTGTTCTCTATATTCAAGAGTCTGCTATTTTGTTTGTCTTTTTTTTTCTTTGTTCATTTGTTTTATTTCTTAAAATACACATAAGAGTGAAATCATATGGTGTTTGCCTTTTTCTGTCTGACTTATTTCACTTAGCATTATACCTTCTAGTTCCATTCTTTTTTTTGCAAATGGCAAGATCTTATTCTTTTATCGCTCAATATTATTCCATTTTATATATACTGCATCTTATTTATGCATTTGTCTATGGATGAGTACCTGGTTGCTTTTATATCTTGGCTATTGTAAATAATACTGCAAGGCAACCTATTAAGTTGAGGAATATATAAAGACCAAACAAAACAAATAAATAATTTGACTTAAAAAAGGGTAGAAGAGGGAGACCTGGATGTCTCAGTTGGTTAAGCATCCAACTTTTGCTCAGGTTATGATCCTGGGGTTCTTGGATTGAGTTCTGTATCCAGGTCCTTGCTCAGGGGGAACCTGCTTCTCCCTCTGCCTGCTGCTACCCTTGCTTGTGTGGGCTCACTCATTCTTTCCCTCTGTCTCTCACCAATAAATAAATAAAATCTTTTAAAAAAATAGGCAGAGGATCTGAATAGACATTTTTCTAAAGAAGACCTAAAAATGGCTTACAAACACATGAAAAGGTGATCAGCAAATTAAAATCAGATATCACCTTACATCTGTCAGAATGGCAAAATAAGATAAGAAATAATACGTGTTGGCAAGGATGTGGAAAAAAAGGATTCCTTGTTCACTGTTCATAGGAATGCAAATTTGTGTGGCCACTGTGGAAAACAGGATAGGCATTCCTTTAAAACAGAGGGGTGCCTGGGGGGTGCCCCGGGGGCTCAGTGGGTTAAAGCCTCTGCCTTCCGCTCAGGTCATGACCCCAGGGTCTTGGAATCGAGCCCTGCATCGGGCTCTCTGCTCAGCAGGGAACCTGCTTCCCTTCCTTTCTCTCTTCCTGCCTCTCTGCCTACTTGTAGCCTCTATTAAATAAATAAGTAAAATTAAAAAAAAAAAACACAGAGGGGTTTCTGGATAGCTCAGTTGGTTAAGCATCTGCTTTTGTCTCTGGTCATGATCTCAGGGTCCTGGGATTGAGCCCCATGTTGGGTTCACTGCTTGGTGGAGAGCCTGCTTCTTTCTTTCCCTCTGCTGCCTCCCCTGCTTGTGTGCATGCTCTCTCTCTCTATTAAATAAGGAAATCTTAAAAAATTTTAAAAATAGAGTTGCCGCATGATTCAGTAATTTCAGTACTGGGTATGTATCCAAAGAAAGCAAAAACACAACTCAAAAACACTAACACTAACCCCTATGTTCATTGTAGCATTATTTATAATAACCAAGATATGGAAGAAGTAGAGAGTTTCTTTGTAAAGCACTGTTTCTCAAATTTGCTAAAGGTACTCTGATGAGAGTCAAATTAATCTCTCTTCCAGGGCACTAAAATTCATGAGAAGCAAAGATCTAGTTAGAGTATAAGAGAAAGGAAAAACTTAATTATAGACAGCATCTAACAACCTAAGCAACCATCATGCATTTGAATATGAATTACACTAGGCATAAACAAATTAATCAGGAATTCAGCAGAATGTAGAAAATAAGGCAGTTAAGCTAAAATATGTGCCTTTTGCTCAATATTAGATTTAACTAAATGTGATTGCCAACACTTGGCATTTTTTACCTACAAAAACATCAATTTCTTACAGTTCAGCCTAATAGTGTTAAGGTATTGAATTATATGGCAAGATTCCTATCAAAACCTGTTTTCTTAATAACAGTGAAGCAGAGGAGCAGGTTAAATGACTTGCCCAATGAGACAGTCAAGACTATATGCTCAAATTTTATTTGTTTTTTTTTTCTAGCTAAATACTACATAACAACCCATTACATTTTTTCCCCATCATTGGCATATTGTTTTATTCTTTATATTAAATCATCTCAGAATTCAGTAGGCCTTAATTTTGCTCTATATTTGCACCACTTAGTTAATACTTTTGGGGAATAGGCATTAGAAAAAATCCTGGATGAAGAATTAAAATAAAAATCCAAGTACTAGTCTCAGATTTTCCACTGTAATTCCCTTAAAGTCCCTTAAAACCTTGATAAGAACAGTATGTGAAAGACTAATTCCTTTACCTAAGATTTCTATGAATCTGGAGGGGTATTGGTATGTTTTCTTCTTTATTATAAGTCTAAGCTTATGCTTCTGTTGAATTTATTCATTTATAGATTATTTGCTCTTCCTCCACATGCTGTCCTTATCTTACAACATACTGACTTAGATATAGAATTGACCCTCTTCATAAATATTTTTTTAAAGAAAGGAGGATGGGAAAGAGGGAGAAAAAAGAGAAGGAAGGAGAATAAAAAGAACAAAGAAAAAGAACCACCTTATTTAAGGCATTTATTTATATAAGAGGTTTAATGGCGTTTTGGTGAGAGGGGGAGATTTAAGTTGAAAGAATGTGGGGCCCCTGGGTGGCTCAGTGGTTAAGCTTCCGCTTTTGGCTCAGGTCATGATCCTAGGGTCCTGGGATCAAACCCCACATCCTGCTTTCTGCTCAGCGGGAAGCCTGCTTCTCCCTCTCCCACTCTCCCTGCTTGTGTTCCCTCTCTCACTGTGTCTCTGTCATATAAATAAATAAAATCTTTTAAAAAATAAAATAAAATAAATGGAAAGAATGTATACATCAAATTGTATACTCTTGGAAGTGCCCAGGTAGCTCAGTGGGTTAAGTGTTTGACTCATCATCTCAGGGTTGTGAGTTCAAGCCCCATGTTGGAATTCATGCTTGGTATGGAGCCTACTTAAAAAAAAAAAAAAAATTGCACACTCTTTAAATATGCTTCAGAGGCCCTAGAGTTTGCTGACAATCCATCTCCTTATCTCTTCTATTTATTTTTCTGTGCTATCCTTATCCATGAATTCCTGGTCATTTCTAATGTAGAACAACTTAGCTTTCTCTTGTTTTCTTGTCTTCAGCTACTTATGTTCTCAGAATCTCCTATTTTATTTCCCAGTGTCATATCAAAGTTTCTTTCTAATATAAAAGTGTTGATTCCTCAATAGAAAAGAAAATTTTCTGTTTACTATAAAGATTTTTGTCACCCTGCTATAACAGGGTGAATTTGGTTAAAAATTATATTTACATTCTCTAAAATCTAATTTTTTGCTCAGAAAGTTGGAGGTGTTTTACTTGATTTGCCTGTATCTCAAAGTAATAAGCATCAAATGGGTTATACATATATGAAAGTGTCATATAAACTTTTATACACATTTAAGAACTTTCATGTGGGAGAGGGCATGGTGAAAATAACACTAGACATCAGTTGGAATGAATATGTGTTTACATTGTGCATGATTTAATTTATTCCTTTAATAATGTTGAATAGTCATTACTGCCAATTTTACATATGAAGAAACTGATACACAGAAATGCCAAGTAATTTGAAATGCCAGATAGTTTTAAGGTAGGAGAATCAGGATTTAAGCCCAAGTTTAATTGCCTACAAAACTTGTGGATATATTTGTTTTTCATTATATCTCACATCCAAATCTGAGTTACTAGTGTGTGTACATTTAATTTATTAGAATTTCAGTGTTTTTATTTGTAAGTCAGAAATAATACCTGTGTTGCCTACCTCACAAGGATTTTCAAGAATCAAATGAAACATTTTGAAAATCTGAAGAATTGACTAAATTTAGTTAGTATTTCCTTATTGAGAAGTGGATGCAAACAAAGTAAAAGTACAAACACATACTTAAGTAAAGAATATTTAAATTCAAATGAAGATAATTGAAATTTTGTTGAGGGCAAAAAATTCAGGAGCTAAGGACTTCAGTCTTTGATTCAATAGAACGACTTGGCAGAATGGCAGTCAGAGTTCTCTGACCATAGGATTATGCCCCTACACATACATTCCACATGTTTCTTTTATTAGAAACAAAAGAAATCATAATTAAAAATCATAATATAAGATTTAGTCAAGAATTTCAGTTCTAGTCAATGTTCTAGAGTTAGTACAGATTCAACTCAGTGTCTTAAATTATCTATATTAATGATCCTTAGTCTTTTATAAATATAAGAAATGTTAAGTATAGTCTACTTACTAAATCAGTATAGTCTGCTTACTAAATATACTATAAATATATAAAAAATATTTAAATCACAAATTTTAGAAGGTCTTAAGTACCAGCATTTATCTACTCAAGAGTCCTATTTTTTGAAAGCCTACAACAATTAAATAAGATTTTGCTACACTTGTTTCTTTTTGAAATCATTTAAATTTTTGGCCTTTTAAGAAACTCAGAACATTTCCAGTTTTTGAGATGTATCTCTCTCATTGTGTAGGTACTGACAACTGAAACTAAAAGATTAAAATCATTGATATAACAAATATTTGCAAGTGTTAATGTTTAAAAATACACACTGTATACTCCAAACAAAAATAGTATAATTTCAGCCAAAATTCAAAATTCTAGCAAGGCCCTTTAAATTTTAAAATATTTATGATTATATATAATTTGTTTGAGATATCCAAATAGATGAGTATTAAACAAATTTTGTAAACACGACGTATATGTGATTTGTCTTTGTTCATTATACTATGACTAAAAGGCTTCATAATAGTGTGTATATATTTTTCATCAGCTAAGGTACACATTGTTGTATTTTGGGTTACAATTTAACTTTGACCATTATAAATTAATCTATAAATAAATTTCACATGAAGTTGATGAATTTTGCCATATAACATTACCTTTTAAGTTATGGTATAATACAATCATTAAATTGGAAATCTCATTTAGTTTTAGAAATTTGTCATGTGGTACTTAAAAGGCCACATGCAGCTTGCAAGGCTGTTTTAAACAGGGGCTCCTGGGTGGCTCAGTCAGTTGAGTGTCAGACTCTTGATTTTGGCTTAGGTCATGATCTCCTAGTCATGGGATCTCCATGCTGTGCACAGAGTCTATCTGTCTCACTCTTCCTCCTCTCCCTGGTTGCCCAATCTTTCTCTCTCTCTCTAAAATAAATAAATAAAATCTTAAAAAAGAAAAGACAACTTTAAACAAATATTTTGCATACCATTATTTTGCAAATTAATGTGTCTCTGCCTTCCTTTAAGACTGTGTACTCCTAAGCAAGGAATCAGGATATATTTAAAACCTGTAAGAGTAGCTCTAAAATTAGGAATTAAAGATTAGATTGTTAAATAATCTAATAAAGACTCATTGAAGTGGAATTATATTTTATGTAGATTTTTCTGCCATTGACTCTTCTCAGGAGTATCAAAATATAAATCACTTCTTTGTTATTGGCATATTATTTGGCTTTGCAGAACATGAATGCAAAACATCAACCAACAGAAAAAAAAATCAAAGAATTGTTTTCAACATTGTATGATTTATATAAATTATATAATTGAGTTATTTGATTTCTCTGTAGTCATTTGTTATTAATTAATTCATTAATTATTTTAGAGAAGGAGAGGGGGTGTTTTGTGAGGGCAGAGGGAGAGGGGTAGGGAGAATCTTAAGCAGGCTGCATGCCCAGCACGGAGCCCAACACAAAGCTCAATCTCAGGACCCTAATATGATCTGAGCTGAAATCAAGAGTCTGATGTGTAACTGATTGAGTCACCCAGGGGCCCCTGTAGTGAGTTTTTTAAATATCAAGAGCATTAAATAAGGTTTTAGAATTTTTAAAGTTACAAATAGATTTATCCCAAGGATGTTGGTTACATAGTTTATTACAAAAATGAATAGCTTTCAGCAATAGTTTTAATGCTTTACTAGGTAAAATTTAATTTGTTAACATATACTAATATATTTTTAAAAACTTACAACATAGGAAAGGAAATCATCAGAGAAATAAAAAGGCAACTTGGGGGGCGCCTGGGTGGCTCAGTGGGTTAAGCCGCTGCCTTCGGCTCAGGTCACTATCTCAGAGTCCTGGGATCGAGTCCCGCATCGGGCTCTCTGCTCAGCAGGGAGCCTGCTTCCCCTCTCTCTCTGCCTGCCTCTCTGCCTACTTGTGATCTCTCTCTCTGTCAAACAAATAAATAAAATATTTTTTAAAAACCCAACAACCTGAACTTATAGACATAGGGAACAGATTGTTCCCAGAGGTAGGTAATGGGGTGGGTGTGTGTAAAATGGGTGAAGGTGGTCAAAGGTACAAATCTCCATTTATAAAACAAGTACGTAAACGCCCTTTTAAAAATTTATTTATTTATTTATTTTGACAGAGATCACAAGTGGCAGAGAGGCAGGCAGAGAGAGAAGGGGAAGCAGGCTCCCCACTGAGCAGGGAGCCCAATGTGGGGTCCTATTTATTTAATTTAACTAAAATTTTAAAGAAGAATTAACATCAAGTTTACACAGTCCCTTCAAGAAAATAGGAGGAAACACTTTTCATTTCATTTTATGGAATTAATATTACCTCAATACCCAGACCAGACAAAGTCAGTACAAAAAACAAAACAACAACAACAACTACACACCAGTATCTCTCATGCACATAAATGCAAAAATCTTTAACAAAATATTATCAAGTCAAACCTAACATTTTATGAAAGAACTGTGCTCTATGCCCAGGTATGCAAAGTTGTGTCAATATCTGAAAATCAGTGTAATCCACCATGTTAATGGTCTAAAAGAAAAAAAAAAAAAAAAACACCCTATGGTCAGATCAATTGTTGCATTGAAAGCATTTGACAAAATACAATACCCATTCATGATTAAAAGTTCTCAGTAAACTTCCTCAACTTCACAAAGAACATCTACAAAAACCCTACAGTTACTGTCATATGTAATACTGAGAAACTGGAGATGCTTTTCCTACTAAGATCAGGAGATAGATAAGGATGTCCTCTCTTCCTTCCCCCATTCAAATTCATACTGGACATCCTGGCTATACAACAAGATTAAAAAAAAAAAAAAAAGGAAATGTGTGCAGATTGGAAAGGAAGAAATGAAACTGTCTTTATTATCTAATTATATGGTTATCTATGTAGAAAATCCCAAGAATTGAAAAAATGCCCAAGAACTAATTGAGTATAGCAAAGTTGAAGGATTCACAGTTAATATATAATGGTCAGTTGCTTTCCTATACCAGCAATGTACAATTAGAATTTAAAATTTTAAAAATACTATTTTTAGTAATACCAAAAAAATGAATTTCTTAGGTACAAATCTAACAAAATATGTACAGAATCTATATGCTGAAAACTATAAAACTCTGATAAAAGAAATAAAAAGGATCTAAATTAATGGGAAGATATTTCATGTTCATGGTCAGAAAGACTCAATATTGTTAAGGTGTCAATTCTTCTCAAACCTAATCAACAGATTCAATGCAATTCCAATCAATATCCCAACAAGCTACTTTGTAGATATCAACAAATTGATTCTAAAGTTTTTATGGAAAATACAATGTTTCAAGTCACTTTATAAATAGGCTTACTGTATAATTACAATATCCAGACAGGGGAGAATAGGCATTATAGATCAATGCAACAAAATAGAGAATCCAGAAATGGATCCACATAAATATGCTCAACTGATTTCTAACAAAGATGGAAAAGCAGTTCAGTGAAGGAAAGATAGCCTCTTCAACAAATGGTACTGGAAGCAAAAACAAAACAAAACAAAATAAGAAATAACCCAAACCTTGACCCAATTACAAAAATTAACTCAAAATTGATCATGAACATAAACATAAAGTATATAATGTAAAAGATAAATATGAAGTGTAAAGATATAAAATTTTTAAAAAAACAACATAGAAAAGAATTTTGGATACAAAGCTAAATAAATAGAAGCACTATTCATAGAGAAAAAGTTGATAAATTGTTCCTCTAAACTTGATTTCAATAAAAATTTAAAACTTTTGGCCTTTGAAAGCCCATATGAAGAGGATGAAAAGATGAGCTACAGACTGGGAAAAAATATTTGAAAATCAAATATTACAAAAGATTGATATAAAAATAAATAAAGTAGCCTCAAAACTCAATAGTAAGGGGGTGCCTCCATGGCTCAGTCGATTAGCGATGGACTCTTGATTTCAGTTCAGGCCATGATCTCAGGGTTCTAAGATTGAGACTTGTGTTGGGCTCTGTGCTGGGCATGGAGCCTGCTTAAGATTCCCTCTCTTCCCCTCCATAGGCCCTACCCCCCAAAACAAACACCTCAACAGTAAACAAACAAACAAACAAAAAACTAATCAGAAAATAAGAAGAAAACATTGAAGAGACATATATCCAAAGAGGATATACAGTTAAGAAATAAGCACGTGAAGAAGTGCTTAACACTAACCATTAGGGAAATGAAATTAACACCATGATGATATATCACATGTCTATCAAAATGACTAAAAAATTAGTGACAATACCAAATACTGGAAAGAATGCAGAGAAATGGATGCTACCACACATTGCTGGGGAGAATATAAAATGTTACAGTCACTCTGGCAAATATTTTGGCAATGTCTTAATAAACTAAATATACAGATGCACTCCCTCAGCTCAGAGAAATAATAATGTAGGTCCCACAAAAACCAATATATGATAGGGTTGTGACAGCTTTATTTGTAAATACAAAAAGCTAGAAAACAAAATCTTCTGCAATAGGTAATGATTAAACCATGGTACAGCTCAGCAATAAAAATGAAGGTGCTATTGATACATACACAATTTGAGTACACAATTCAGTGGCATATGCTGAGTCAAATCAAATTTCAAAAATTGCATACCATGTGATTCCATTTATATCACATTTTTGAAATGACAAAATTGTATAAATGGAAAACAATAAGAAATTTCCAGAAGTTAAAAAGGTGGCAGAGAGGGAATTGGATGTGTCTTTAAAGAAGTATCTTTGGGGTGCCTGAGTGGCTAAGGCAGTTAAGTGTCTGCCTTCAGCTCAGGTCATGATCCCAGAGCTCAGGGATCAAGCCCCACATTGGGCTTTCTGCTCAGTGGGGAGCCTGCTTCTCCCTTTCCCACTCCCCCTGCTTGTGCTCCGTCTCTCACTCACTCTCTCGGTCAAATAGATAAGTAAAATCTTTTTAAAAAATAAATAAAGAGGTATCCTTTTTTAAAATGCAACTGTTTTATTTTATTTTGTTTTTTTTCAGTGTGTCAAGATTCATTGTTTATGCACCACACCCAGTGCTCCATGCAGTACATTCCCTCCTTAATACCCACCACCAGTCTAACCCATCCCCCCAATACCCTACCTTTCCAAAACCCTCAGTCTGTTTCTCAGAGCCCATAATATCTCATGTTTTGTCTCCCCTCCAATTTATCCCAATTCACTTTTCCTTTTCTTCTCCTAATGTCCTCCATGTTATTCCTTATGCTCCACAAGTAAGTGAAATCATATGATAGTTGACTTTCTCTGCTTGGCTAATTTCACTCAGCATAATCTCCTCCAGTCCTGTCCATGTTGATACAAAAGTTGGCTATTCATCCTTTCTGATGGAGGCATAATACTGCATTGTATATATGGACCATATCTTCTTTATCCATTTATCTGTTGAAGGGCATCTTGGTTCTTTCCACAGTTTGGTGACTGTGGCAATTGATGCTATAAACAATGGGCTACAGATGGCCCTTCTTTTCACTACATCTATATCTTTGGGGTAAATACCCAGTAGTGCAATTGCAGGGTCATAGGGTAGCTCTATTTTTAATTCTTAAGCAATCTCCATGCTGTTTTCCAAAGTGGCTGCACCACTTGCATTCTCACCAAGAATGTAACAAGGTTTCCCTTTCTTCACATCCTCTCCAACACACATTATTTACTGTCTTCTTAATTTTGGCCATTCTAACTGGTGTAAGGTGGTATCTCAATGAGGTTTTGATTTGAATCTCCCTGTTGGCTAGTGATGATGAACATTTTTCCTGTGTCTGTTAGCCATTTGTATGTCTTCATTGGAGAAGTGTCTGTTCATGTCTTCTGCCCATTTTTTGACATGATTATCTGTTATGTGTGTGTTGAGTTTGAGAAGTTCTTTATAGATCCTGGCTATCAGCCTTTTGTCTGTACTGTCATTTGCGAATATCTTCTCCCATTCCCTGGGTTGCCTCTTTGTTTTGTTGACTGTTTCCTTTGCTGTGCAGAAGCTTTTGATCTTGATGAAGTCCCAAAAGTTCATTTTCACTTTTCTTTTCTTTGCCTTTGGAGACATGTCTTGAAAGAACTTGCTGTGTCTTATGTCAAAGAGGTAAAGGATCTGTACTTGAGGAACTACAGAACACTCATGAAAGAAATTGAGGAAGACACAAAAAGATGGAAAAACATTCAAGGCTCATAGATTGGAAAAATAAACATTGTTAAAATATCTATACTACCCAGAGCAATCTATACTTTCAGTGCCATCCCGATCAAAATTCCACTGGCATTTTTCAAAGTGCTGGAACAAACAATAATAAGATTCACATTGAACCAGAAAAGACCCTGAATCGCTAAGGAAATGTTGAAAAGGAAAAACAAAACTGGGGACATCTCGATGCCTGATTTCTTTTTTTTTTTTTTTTTAAGATTTTTTTTTTTTTTTTTTTTTTTGCAGTCTTAACTTTTTATTTTTTATAAACATATATTTTTATCCCCAGGGGTACAGGTCTGTGAATCACCAGGTTTACACACTTCACAGCACTCACCAAAGCACATACCCTCCCCAATGTCCATAATCCCACCCCCTTCTCCCAGACCCCCTCCCCCCAGCAACCCTCAGTTTGTTTTGTGAGATTAAGAGTCACTTATGGTTTGTCTCCCTCCCAATCCCATCTTGTTTCATTTATTCTTCTCCTACCCACTTAAGCCTCCATGTTGCATCACCACTTCCTCATATCAGGGAGATCATATGATAGTTGTCTTTCTCTGCTTGACTTATTTCGCTAAGCATGATACGCTCTAGTTCCATCCATGTTGTTGCAAATGGCAAGATTTCATTTCTTTTGATGGCTGCATAGTATTCCATTGTGTATATATACCACATCTTCTTGATCCATTCATCTGTGGATGGACATCTAGGTTCTTTCCATAGTTTGGCTATTGTGGACATTGCTGCTATAAACATTCGGGTGCATGTGCCCCTTTGGATCACTACATTTGTATCTTTAGGGTAAATACCCAATAGTGCAATTGCTGGGTCATAGGGCAGTTCTATTTTCAACATTCTGAGGAACCTCCATGCTGTTTTCCAGAGTGGCTGCACCAGCTTGCATTCCCACCAACAGTGTAGGAGGGTTCCCCTTTCTCCACATCCTCGCCAGCATCTGTCATTTCCTGACTTGTTGATTTTAGCCATTCTGACTGGTGTGAGGTGATATCTCATTGTGGTTTTGATTTGTATTTCCCTGATGCCGAGTGATATGGAGCACTTTTTCATGTGTCTGTTGGCCATCTGGATGTCTTCTTTGCAGAAATGTCTGTTCATGTCCTCTGCCCATTTCTTGATTGGATTATTTGTTCTTTGGGTGTTGAGTTTGCTAAGTTCTTTATAGATTCTGGACACTAGTCCTTTATCTGATATGTCGTTTGCAAATATCTTCTCCCATTCTGTCAGTTGTCTTTTGATTTTGTTAACTGTTTCCTTTGCTGTGCAAAAGCTTTTGATCTTGATGAAATCCCAATAGTTCATTTTTTCCCTTGCTTCCCTTGCCTTTTGCGTTGTTCCTAGGAAGATGTTGCTGCGGCTGAGGTCGAAGAGGTTGCTGCCTGTGTGCTCCTCAAGGATTTTGATGGATTCCTTTCGCACATTGAGGTCCTTCATCCATTTTGAGTCTATTTTTGTGTGTGGTGTAAGGAAATGGTCCAATTTCATTTTTCTACATGTGGCTGTCCAATTTTCCCAGCACCATTTATTGAAGAGGCTGTCTTTTTTCCATTGGACATTCTTTCCTGCTTTGTCGAAGATGAGTTGACCATAGATTTGAGGGTCTATTTCTGGGCTCTCTATTCTGTTCCATTGATCTATGTGTCTGTTTTTGTGCCAGTACCATGCTGTCTTGATGATGACAGCTTTGTAATAGAGCTTGAAGTCCGGGATTGTGATGCCACCAACGTTGGCTTTCTTTTTCAATATCCCTTTGGCTATTCGAGGTCTTTTCTGGTTCCATATAAATTTTAGCATTATTTGTTCCATTTCTTTGAAAAAGATGGATGGTACTTTGATAGGAATTGCATTAAATGTGTAGATTGCTTTAGGTAGCATAGACATTTTCACAATATTTATTCTTCCAATCCAGGAGCATGGAACATTTTTCCATTTCTTTGTGTCTTCCTCAATTTCTTTCATGAGTACTTTATAGTTTTCTGAGTATAGATTCTGTGTCTCTTTGGTTAGGTTTATTCCTAGGTATCTTATGGTTTTGGATGCAATTGTAAATGGGATTGACTCCTTAATATCTCTTTCTTCTGTCTTGCTGTTGGTGTAGAGAAATGCAACTGATTTCTGTGCATTGATTTTATATCCTGACACTTTACTGAATTCCTGTATAAGTTCTAGCAGTTTTGGAGTGGAGTCTTTTGGGTTTTCCACATATAGTATCATATCATCTGCGAAGAGTGATAATTTGACTTCTTCTTTGCCGATTTGGATGCCTTTAATTTCCTTTTGTTGTCTGATTGCTGAGGCTAGGACCTCTAGTACTATGTTGAATAGCAGTGGTGATAATGGACATCCCTGCCGTGTTCCTGACCTTAGTGGAAAAGCTTTCAGTTTTTCTCCATTGAGAATGATATTTGCGGTGGGTTTTTCATAGATGGCTTTGATGATATTGAGGTATGTGCCCTCTATCCCTACACTTTGAAGAGTTTTGATCAGGAAGGGATGCTGTACTTTGTCAAATGCTTTTTCAGCATCTATTGAAAGTATCATATGGTTCTTGTTCTTTCTTTTATTGATGTGTTGTATCACATTGACTGATTTGCGGATGTTGAACCAACCTTGCAGCCCTGGAATAAATCCCACTTGGTCGTGGTGAATAATCTTTTTAATGTACTGTTGAATCCTATTGGCTAGTATTTTGTTGAGTATTTTCGCATCTGTGTTCATCAAGGATATCGGTCTATAGCTCTCTTTTTTGGTGGGATCCTTGTCTGGTTTTGGGATCAAGGTGATGCTGGCCTCATAAAATGAGTTTGGAAGTTTTCCTTCCATTTCTATTTTTTGGAACAGTTTCAGGAGAATAGGAATTAGTTCTTCTTTAAATGTTTGGTAGAATTCCCCCGGGAAGCCGTCTGGCCCTGGGCTTTTGTTTGTTTGGAGATTTTTAATGACTGTTTCAATCTCCTTACTGGTTATGGGTCTGTTCAGGCTTTCTATTTCTTCCTGGTTCAGTTGTGGTAGTTTATATGTTTCTAGGAATGCATCCATTTCTTCCAGATTGTCAAATTTATTGCCGTAGAGTTGCTCATAGTATGTTCTTATAATAGTTTGTATTTCTTTGGTGTTAGTTGTGATCTCTCCTCTTTCATTCATGATTTTATTTATTTGGGTCCTTTCTCTTTTCTTTTTGATAAGTCGGGCCAGGGGTTTATCAATTTTATTAATTCTTTCAAAGAACCAGCTCCTACTTTCGTTGATTTGTTCTATTGTTTTTTTGGTTTCTATTTCATTGATTTCTGCTCTGATCTTTATGATTTCTCTTCTCCTGCTGGGCTTAGGGTTTCTTTCTTGTTCTTTCTCCAGCTCCTTTAGGTGTAGGGTTAGGTTGTGTACCTGAGACCTTTCTTGTTTCTTGAGAAAGGCGTGTACCGCTATATATTTTCCTCTCAGGACTGCCTTTATTGTGTCCCACAGATTTTGAACCGTTGTATTTTCATTATCATTTGTTTCCATGATTTTTTTCAATTCTTCTTTAATTTCCCGGTTGACCCATTCATTCTTTAGAAGGATACTGTTTAGTCTCCATGTATTTGGGTTCTTTCCAAACTTCCTTTTGTGATTGAGTTCTAGCTTTAGAGCATTGTGGTCTGAAAATATGCAGGGAATGATCCCAATCTTTTGATACTGGTTGAGTCCTGATTTAGGACCGAGGATGTGATCTATTCTGGAGAATGTTCCATGTGCACTAGAGAAGAATGTGTATTCTGTTGCTTTGGGATGAAATGTTCTGAATATATCTGTGATGTCCATCTGGTCCAGTGTGTCGTTTAAGGCCTTTATTTCCTTGCTGATCTTTTGCTTGGATGACCTGTCCATTTCAGTGAGGGGAGTGTTAAAGTCCCCTACTATTATTGTATTGTTGTTGATGTGTTTCTTTGATTTTGTTATTAATTGGTTTATATAGTTGGCTGCTCCCACGTTGGGGGCGTAGATATTTAAAATTGTTAAATCTTCTTGTTGGACAGACCCTTTGAGTATGATATAGTGTCCTTCCTCATCTCTTATTATAGTCTTTGGCTTAAAATCTAATTGATCTGATATAAGGATTGCCACTCCTGCTTTCTTCTGATGTCCATTAGCATGGTAAATTCTTTTCCACCCCCTCACTTTAAATCTGGAGGTGTCTTCGGGCTTAAAATGAGTTTCTTGGAGGCAACATATAGATGGGTTTTGTTTTTTATCCATTCTGATACCCTGTGTCTTTTGACAGGGGCATTTAGCCCATTCACATTCAGGGTAACTATTGAGAGATATGAATTTAGTGCCATTGTATTGCCTGTAAGGTGACTGTTACTGTATATGGTCTCTGTTCCTTTCTGATCTACCACTTGTAGGCTCTCTCTTTGCTTAGAGGACCCCTTTCAATATTTCCTGTAGAGCTGGTTTGGTGTTTGCAAATTCTTTCAGTTGTTGTTTGTCCTGGAAGCTTTTAATCTCTCCTTCTATTTTCAATGATAGCCTAGCTGGATATAGTATTCTGGGCTGCATTTTTTTCTCGTTTAGTGCTCTAAAAATATCATGCCAGCTCTTTCTGGCCTGCCAGGTCTCTGTGGATAAGTCAGCTGCCAATCTAATATTTTTACCATTGTATGTTACAGACTTCTTTTCCCGGGCTGCTTTCAGGATTTTCTCTTTGTCACTGAGACTTGTAAATTTTACTATTAGGTGACGGGGTGTGGGCCTATTCTTATTGATTTTGAGGGGCGTTCTCTGAACCTCCTGAATTTTGATGCTTGTTCCCTTTGCCATATTGGGGAAATTCTCCCCAATAATTCTCTCCAGTATACCTTCTGCTCCCCTCTCTCTTTCTTCTTCTTCTGGAATCCCAATTATTCTAATGTTGTTTCGTCTTATGGTGTCACTTAATTCTCGAATTCTCCCCTTGTGGTCCAGTAGCTGTTTGTCCCTCTTTTGCTCAGCTTCTTTATTCTCTGTCATTTGGTCTTCTATATCACTAATTCTTTCTTCTGCCTCATTTATCCTAGCAGTTAGAGCCTCCATTTTTGATTGCACCTCATTAATAGCTTTTTTGATTTCAACTTGGTTAGATTTTAGTTCTTTTATTTCTCCAGAAAGGGCTTTTATATCTCTCGAGAGGGTTTCTCTAATATCTTCCATGCCTTTTTCGAGCCCGGCTAGAACCTTGAGAATTGTCATTCTGAACTCTAGATCTGACATATTACCGATGTCTGTATTGATTAGGTCCCTAGCCTTCGGTACTGCCTCTTGCTCTTTTTTTTGCGTTGAATTTTTACGTCTTGTCATTTTGGCCAGATAAGAGTAAATGAAGGGGCAAGTAAAATACTAAAAGGGTGGCAACAACCCCAGGAAAATATGCTTTAACTAAATTAGAAGAGATCCAAAATCGTGAGTGGGGAGAAAGGGGATAAAAAGAGGTTCAAAAAGAAAGAAAGAAAAAAAAAAAAGAAAAAAAATTTTTTTAAAAAAAGAAAACACCTGAGAAAAATGTAAAAAAGAAAAAATATATATATTAGATAAACTAGTAAAAAATCGTTAGAAAAGAAAAAGGTAACAGTTAAAAAAAAAAAATTTTACCCGAAGGCGAGAAGAAAAAGAAAAAAAAAAATGAAAAAGAAAAAATTAAATTAACTGCAAGACTAAAAAAAAATCACAGGAAAAAAGCCATGAGTTCCGTGCTTGGCTTTCTCCTCCTCTGGAATTCTGCTGCTCTCCTTGGTATTGAAACCGCACTCCTTGGTAGGTGAACTTGGTCTCTGGATTTCTTGTTGATCTTCTGGGGGAGGGGCCTGTTGTAGTGATTCTCAAGTGTCTTTGCCCCAGGCGGAATTACACCGCCCTTACCCGGGGCCGGGGTGAGTAATCCGCTCGGGTTTGCTTTCAGGAGCTTTTGTTCCCTGAGCGCTTTCCGTAGAGTTCCGGAGGACGGGAACACAAATGGCGGCCTCCTGGTCTCCGGCCCGGAGGAGCCGAGAGCCCAGGGCCCCACTCCTCAGTGCGCCCTCAGAGAACAGCGCCCAGTTACTCCCGTCTGCCTGACTTCCGGCCGCGCTCCGAGCTCACCGAGCCTGCGATCGGTTCAAGGTAACACCGAGCTGCGAGCTTACTGTCAGCTCTGTTTCTGTAGCCGGCTTTCCTGTTCCAATACCCGCAAGCTCTGCGACACTCAGACACCCCCGATCCTTCTGTGACCCTGCGGGACCTGAGGCCACGCTGACCCCGCGTGGGCTTCGCCCCGGTTTAGCCTCTGGAGCGATGTCCCTCAGCGGAACAGACTTTTAAAAGTCCTGATTTTGTGCGCGGTTGCTCCGCCGCTTGCCGGGAGCCGGCCCCTCCCCCCGGGGTCTATCTTCCCGTTGCTTTGGATTCACTTCTCCGCTGGTCCTACCTTTCAGAAAGTGGTTGTTTTTCTGTTTCCAGAATTGCTGTTCTTCTTCTCTTCGATCTGCCGATGGATTTTTAGGTGTTTGCAATCTTTAGATAAGCTATCTAGCTGATCTCCGGCTAGCTGAAGCAGTCTCAGCTTGCTACTTCTCCGCCATCTTGACTCCTCCTTTTTTTAAGATTTTATTTATTTATTTGACAGGCAAAGATCACAAGTAGGTGGAGAGGCAGGCAGAGAGAGAGAGGAGGAAGCAGGCTCCCCGCTGAGCAGAGAGCCCAATGCAGGACTCGATCCCAGGACCCTGGGATCATGACCTGAGCCGAAAGCAGAGGCTTTAACCCACTGAGCCACCCAGGCGCCCCTCGATGCCTGATTTCAAGCTTTACTACAAAGCTGTGATCACCAAGACAGCATGGTACTGGCACAAAAACAGACACATAAACCAATGGAATACAGTACAGATTTCAGATATGGACCCTCAACTCTATGGTCAAATAATCTTGACAAAGCAGGAAAAAAATATCCAGTAGAAAAAGGACAGTTTCTTCACTAAATGGTGCTGGGAAAATAGGACAGCTATGTATAAAAGAATGAAACTCAACCATTCTCTTACATCACAAAGATAAACTCGAAATTGATGAAAGACCTCAATGTGAGGAAGGATCTATCAAAATCCTATAGGAGAACATAGGCAGTAACTTCTTTGACATTGGACACACCAACTTCTTTTAAAGAGATATCTTGAGGGAGATCTTTGCAGTGGTGGAAGAGTTCTTTTAATTTTGTGGTAGTTTTATGATTATGTGCAATAAAAAGACATAGAACTATACACACATACTAGTTTCAATTTTCTGGTTTTGATATTGTACTGTAAATGTGTCAGATGTATGTCAGACCATTTCAGTAAAGCAAATAGCACAATAAAGTGAGTCAAATAAATTTTTTGACTTCTCAATGCATTTAAAATTATGTTTACACTATACTGTAGTCTATTAAGTGTGCAGTAGCATTATGTCTAAAAAGACAATATATATACCTTAACTTTAAAATATTTCATTGCTAAAAAATATTAAGCATCATCTGAGTTTTCAGCAAGTCATAATCATTGATCATAGGTCACCATAACAAATATAATATTAATGAAAAATTTGGAAATATTGCAAGAATTGCCAAAATGTGGCACAGAGACATGAATTGAGCAAATGCTATTGGAAAAATGGTGCTGATAGACTTACTTGATGCAGGGTTCCCACAAACCTTCAATTTGTTAAACAAACAAACAAACAAACAAACAAACACATTATTGGGGGAGGAGACAAGATGGCAGAGAAGTAGGAGGCACTGTTTCAACCTGTCCCCTAAAGTGAGCTGATCTCCTAACAAAGAATTCTGATCACCCATGAAGTCAGTCTGAGATTAGGATTATACACTTCTGGATCTCTACGGGGGCAGAAGATACCAGTGGACAGGTAAAGCAGAGTGGGAACATCAGACTGATATTGGAAGATAAACAAAAGGAGGAGGGAGCCACCAGAAGTGGCCCATTGGAAAGTAATACCCCAATACAAGAGTACCCTGTGATTGGGGACCAGCATTAACTTGGAATCTGAAAACACTCAAAAAGAGCAAAAGATCTTAAGGGGAAATTGGTGGAATTGGGTGGTTAGGGACAGGGACTTAAGCCCATGGATCCAGGACAGCCACCATTGGTGGGGAACCAGAGAGTGCAGCGAAGAAGCAGGTCTTGGTCCCTGAGCTGCAGGCATGCCTGAGAGTGTCTGGGTGGTGGCGCCCATGAGGGAGTCTGGTGTGGACGCCAGCTGGCGCTCTCTAGAACCACAGCCTTTTGTGTTCTGCATGTGCTGTGTGTCCAGGGTCTGAGTCGCACTCCACACCCTCCCCTGAGAGAGGCCCATGCAGGTGCTAGCCGGTGCTCTCTAGGACCCAGAGATTCTGAACAGTCTCAGCCCAGGCCAGCATGAAAATCTCACTGTGCTATCTCTGGTTGGGAGCTCTCTGGAGGTCCAGACCTGCCCAGACAGCTATGGCTAGTATCCCTCGTGGTTTGGGGTACAAGCAGGAGTTCCTGTGACCCCAGAAACCATGACTGGGGATGTGCTCTGCCAGTGGCAGAGGGGAAATTTATGTGCTCTGGAGCCCCCAGAGGGGAACAGACTGAGACTTCTCTCTGAGATGGGGTCTGGGTGCAGTTTGCTTTCCTCTAAGCCTCCAAAGAACTGCCAAAAGCCACCAAGGGGAGAAAAAACAAACCAACAAACAACCCAAAAAAACCTCCAGAGAATAAAAGCCTGAAAAACTGGTTTCCTCAGAGGGCAGCACCTTGATGGGGGTAGGAGGGCTCAACTCTAGCAAGACTCCCTGAAAAACCATACAGCAGGCCCCTCCACCAGAAAGCCAGCCAGCCAAAAAAACAAAATGAAACAAAACAAAACAAAAAAAACAAAAAAACAAGAGGACAACCACCACTACTTTATAGATACAAGTTTTTTAAAAAAATTCATTCCCACTATTCTGGTTCTTTTCATTTTTTTAATATAACTTTTAAATCTATTTACCATCACGAGATGTTCAGTACATCAAATTCCATAATAACCTTTTAACCTGAACTTTTTTGATACATATACCTGTGTTTTTCTTTTGCTTTTCTATTTTTTATTTTTATTTTATTTTTTTAATATTCATATAGAGATAAACTTTAAGGTAATCCCCTTTCCCCAATCAATGCTACTCCTATATGTAAACTAGTTTTAATCCCCCTTTATCTCAGGTAAGTTGAATCCTTTAACAAAGATATCAAGATACATCCAGAAAGAATCAAAATCACCTTCCTCATCCACACTGAGAATTTATAACCACCCTCCCATCTTTTTCTTCTGTCAGCATTTCTGTGTATTTGTTTTTGTATTTGTATTTGTTATGTATTTGTTCTGGTAGTATATAAATCTTATACTTGGGGTTCATTTTGACTGTGTTCTTTTTTTTTTATTTCTTTTTTTTTTTTTCTTGTCATCTACTTTTGTCAGTCTTTTTGTTTGTCTGTTTTTGTTTGTATACCTTATAAATCTTACCTTTGGGACCCATTCAGGCTGGGCCTTCTCTTTTATTTTTTCCTCTTTTTTTTTCCCTGTCTCTCTCTCTCTTTTTTTTGGTGAGGACTCTCAATCACTCAGAAGTGTTGCAGAGTGCACCTTAACCTGTTCCAGAGTATACCTTGCCTGCACCACAGTTGATACATTCAGCTACACATCCGTTCAGCCATCTCTTACCAAAATGGCTAGGAGGAGGAATGCCCAACAGAGGAAATATTCAGAGACTGTGCCCTCTCCATCAGAGCTATTGGATATGGACATAAACAGTATGTTTGAAAGGGAATTCAGGCTAACAATTATCCAGGCAATAGCTAGGCTGGAGAAAGCCTTTGATGACAAAATGGAATTGATTAGGGAAGAAGTGAAAGCCACCAGGGCTGATGTTAACAATGGTCTCAGTGAGTTCCAATTTAATCTAAATTCTCTAAAAGCTAGGGTTAACTGAGGCAGAAGATAGAATTAGTGATCTGGAGGACAAACAGAGAGAACGGATCAGGAGGAAGCCTGGAACAAACAGCTTAGAAGCCATGAAAACAGAATTAGGGAAATAAATGACACCATGAAACGTTCCAATGTCAGAATTATTGGAATCCCTGAGGGGGAGGAGAAAGAAAGAAGACTAGAAGATATAGTTGAACAAATTCTCCGTGAAAATTTTCCCAATCTGGCAAATGGAACCAGTGTTCATTTCCTAGAGCAGAAAGGTCTCCCCCCAAGATCATAGAATCTAGAAAGACCTTGAGACACCTGATTGTGAAAATGATGAACCATAATTTTAGACAGGAGCTCTTGAAAGCAGCTAGGGGCAAGAGATTCCTTACATAAATCCCATCAGAATAATGTCAGACCTGTCCACAGAAACCTGGCGAGCTAGAAAGGGCTGGCAAGATGTACTCAAGGCACTAAATGAGAAAAACATACAGCCAAGAATACTTTATCCAGCAAAACTGACATTCAAAATGGATGGAGAGAGAAAGAGCTTCCAAGACCAGCAAGGTTTAAAAGAGTATGTGACCACCAAGCTAGCACTGCAAGAAATATTAAGGGGGGTTCTATAAAAGAGGAAAAAAACCCCAAAATGTCATTGAACAGAAATATATGGAGACAATCTATAGAAACAAAGACTTCACAGGTAACACGATATCAATAGAAATGTATCTCTCAATAATCACTCTAAACGTGAATGGCCTAAATGTGCCCATAAAATGGCACAGGGTTGCAGATTGGATAAAATAACAGGACCCATCCATATGTTGTCTACAAGAGACCATTTTGAACCCAAGGATACATCCAGACTGAAACTGAAGGGATGGAGAAGCATCTTTCACGCCAATGGGCCTCAAAGGAAGGCTGGTGCAGCAATTCTCATATCAGATAAATTAGATTTTAAACTGAAGATTGTAGTCAGAGATACAGAAGGACACTACATAATTCTTAAAGGGACTATCCACAAAGAAGATCTAACAGTTGTAAATATTTATGCCCCCAATATGGGACCAGCCAATTACATAAGATAACTGTCAATCAAGATAAATATTCATATTGATATGAATATTAATATTAATACTAATAGTAGGAGATCTTAACATGCCACTCTCAGTAATAGATCATCCAAGCAGAAAATCAATAAAGAAACAAGAGCATTGAATGACACATTGGACCAGATGGACCACAGATGGGTTGGAGGCTGGGTGAGCCTGGTGGTGGGTATTATGGAGGGCACATATTGCATGGAACACTGGATGTGATACATAAACAATGAATTCTGGTACACTGAAAAGAAATTTTTAAAAAACACATTATTTCTGAAGAGCAGTAAAGCAAAGCACAATAAAATGAGGCGGCATGTAATGCAATCCCTTATATTGATAGACTAAAAAGAAAAATCACATGATCATATCAATAGATGCAGGAAAAGCATTTCACAAAACCCAATACCCATTTATAATAAAAACTCCTTAGACTAGGAATAAGAGGAAACTTCTTCAACCGATTAAGAATATTTTTGAAAACCTTCAGTTAATATCCTTACTTTATGGTGACTTTATTCTCACCATACTTTATGGTGAGAAACTCAGAGGTTTCCCGCTAAGATCAGGTACAAAGCAAGGTTGTACCCTCTCATCACTCCTTTTTAACACTGTACAGAAAATTCTAGCTAATGCAATAAGACAAGAAAAAGAAATAAAAGGGAGTCAGAATGGGAAAGAAAAAATAAATCTGTCTTTGTTCAGCAATGACATTGCAATGTATGTAGAAAATACAAAAAAAAACACATCAACCAAAACACACCCCCACCCCAGAACTAGTAAGTGATTATAACAAGATTGCAGGATAGGAGATTAATGCACAAAAGTCAGTTGCTGTCCTATATACCAGCAATGAACAAGTAGAATTTTAAATTAAAAACACAAAACCACTTACACTAGTCAAAAGAACTAATGAAATACTTGGGTATAAAGCTAGCAAGGTAGGTACAAGATGTAGACAAGGAAACTACAAAACTCTGAAGAATGAAATAAAAGAAGAACTAAATAAATGGAAAGCTACTCCATATTTATGGTTATATTATCAAGAAGTCAGTTCTTTCCAACTTGATCTATAGACTCGATGTAGTTCCAATCAAAATCCAAGCAAGTTATTTTGTGGATGTCAACAAACTGGTTTGAAAGTTTATATGAAGAGGCAAAAGGTCCAGAATAGCCAACACAATATTGAAAGAGAAGAACAATATTGGAGGACAGACACTACCCAACATCAAGACTTACTGGAAAGCAACAGTAATCAAGACAGTGTGGTATTGACAAATCATAGCTAAATAGATTGATGGAGCAGAATAAAGAGTCCAGAAAGAGACCCCCATTAATATAGTCAACTGATATTTGGCAAAGGAGCAAAAACAGTATGACAGAGCAAAGATAGTGTCTTCAAAAAACTCTGCTGGAACATCTAGACATCCACATGCAAAAAAATGAATCTAGACTTAAACCTTTCATAAGACTTTACTCAGAAAGACTGCAGACCTAATGTAAAACACAAAAGTATAAAACTCATGAAAGATAACATGTGAGAAAACCTAGGTGACCTTGGCTAAGTTGATAATTTTTTAGATATAACACCAAAGGCATGATTCATGAAGTAAATAATTGATAAGCTAGACTTCATAAAAATTAAAAAATGTTCTGTGTGGGGCATCTGAGTGGAGTAGTTAGTTAAGTGTCTCTTGATTTCAGCTCAGATCATGATATCAGGGTTGTGAGATCAAGCCTCATGTCAGGCTCCATGCTCAGTGGGGTCTGCTTGAGATTCTTTCTCTCCCTCTCCCTGTACCCACCCCTACTCTTTGTCTCTCTCACTCTTACTCTCAAATAATAAATAAATATATATTTTTTTAAAACTGTTCTGTGAAAGACAATGTCAAAAGAATGAGAAAACAGACCGTAGTCTGGGAGAAAATGTTTGCAAAATACATATTTGATAAAGAATTTTTACCCAAAATATACAAAGAATTATTTAAACTGAAAAACTTAATTAAAAAATGGACCACAGACCTTGATAGACACATCACCACAGATGATATACAGGTGGAAAATAAGCATATGAAAAGAATTTCCACCTCCTATGTTCTCAGGGAAATGAGTATTAAAACAACAACAAGATATCACCACACACCTATTATAATGAACAAAATCTATAACACTGACAACAGCAAATGCTGGCAAAGATGTGGAGCAACAGGAACTGATGCATTGCTGGTGGAATGCACAATGGTATTGCCACTTTTGAAGATGGTTTGGCAGTTTTTTTACAAAACTAATCATACTCTTAGTAATGTACTAAGTCATACTTAGTAACATACTCACACAATCCAGGAATTTCAGTGCTTGGTGTTTACTCAAAAGTTGAACACTTTTATTCTCATAAAAACTTACACATAGTTGTTTATAACAGCTTCATTCATAATTTCCAAAACCTGGTAGCAATATAGATGTGCTTCAGTAGATAAACTGATACACAAATAAACTTTGGTACATCCAGCTATGGAATATTATTGAACACTGAAAAGAAATGAGCTAACAAGCCATGAAAAATTATTGAGAAGTCTTAAATACATATTACTTAACATAATATTTAATAATACATAATACTTAATACTTACACACATAATTCATACATAATACATATATAATACATACATATATAATACATTATACATTATACATATAATACATTATAAATACATACATAAAACTTAATACATAATACTTAAATACATATTACTAAGTGAAAGAAGTCAATATGATTACATACTATATGGTTCCAACAATATGACATTCTATTAAAACTATGTAGATGGTAAAAAGATCAATAGTTGCCCAGGTCTGGGGATAGGAGGGAGAGGATGAATGGGCAGAAGACAGAATTTTTAGGGTAATAAATACTATATGATATTATATATACATGTCATTATGCATTTTTACAACACCAAGAGTGGACCATAATGTCAACTACAGACTTTAGGTGATCTTGATGTGACATTGTAGATTCAACAAATATAACAAATGTACCACTCTGTTGGGGTATGTTTTTAATGAAGGAGGCTATGCATGTGTGGGGCAGGGGATATATAGGAAATCTCTGCATCTTCCTTGAAATTTTGCCATGAATCTGAAACTATTATTAAAAACACTCTTTAACAAGTTTAACAAAACACTCTTTAACTACAGCCAGAAGTATACTTAAATTTGGTGAAAGATTAAATACTTTTTCCTAAGATCAGGAACAAAAGGATATCTGCCCTCACTGCTTCCATTTAACATTGTACTAAAGGCTCTCTAGTCAATGCAATGGGGGGTGGGGGAAGTAGAGCATATAGATTGTAAGGAAAAAGTTAAACTGTTTTTATTCATAAACAACATGCAACCTATGCAGAAAATCATAAAATATCTATAAAAAACCACCAGAACTAAGAAGTGTGTTTAAGATCTCATGAATCAAAATCAATGTACAAAAATAAATTAGATTTTTATGCAGCAATGTTTCTTTTAGTGTTTATCTGTTGGTCATGAAGTCTTTTAATATTTAGTTATCTGTAAATACTCTTTCACATACATTTTTGAAGGGTATTTTCAATGGGTATAGAATTCTAGGTTGGAGTTATTTTCCTTAACCACTTTGAAAATAATCTATTGTCTTCTGACTTCCATTATTTTCATTGAAATATCAGGTGTCTTTTTTTCTCTACGTCTAAGATTTTCTTTTTGTCTTTTGTTTTCAGCACTTTTATTATGATGCTCCTAGTTTTCCTTTTATTTATTGCTCCTGGGGTATTAGTATTTCTTGAATATGTGGCCTGCTATCTTTTGTGAGTTTTAGAAAATTCTCAGGCATTATCTCTTCAAATATTTCTTCTACTCTTTGGCTCCAGGAAAGTCTCAGAACTTTTGTACCCAACTTATTACATGTTCTCTGAAAGAAATTGGCTTAAAGTACCCTCATCTTTCTGTGTTAATATTTTTAGGCTATCATGCTGTAATTTTGTTGCATATCAATAAAAATAATTTTTTTTTACTTAAGATGAGTACTAAAGCTTCTGAATACCTTTCAAAAGAATAATCATAATCTTTCTTTCTTTGATTTATGCCTTCTTGTGAATTAAATGGATGTGGCTTTTAAAAAGGAGAATCAGTCTCAAATACTGTTTTGATACTTACACTGTATTTTATAAGCATTAACTTCTATTCACCCACAGTTATGGAAAAAGTCTGTATCTTTCATTTATTACTACCAGCTAGGGATATATGATTGTGGATGCATATTTCTGTTTCAGCTTTTGTTTGAGCAGCTTCCAAAACATCATCCTATAGGTTTTTAGAATCTGTGCCAAGTTCAACTCAGATTAAGTTTCTTTGTTAGAATTGCTTTTTAAAGCATCTGGATCAGAAATCATATACTTCTGCTGCATAGCAAAAGAACATTTGGAAATCATCAGGGGCATCATAATAGAAGATGATAGTATTGTATGTTCTTTCTCAGAGTAGGTAAAGACTACAACAAAAAATAATTTTATTAAGAATTTAGAAAATGCTGTTTTGATATTGCTAAAACATGTAGAGCAGGGGATGGCTGGCTTCAAAAATAATGTCATTCTACACATTATTATTCCTAAAACCATCATAGAATATTTCTAGGTAAAACAGAGATTTCTGCTTTTTACCTATTTTCAATGGTGTACACACAGGCACACACACAAATATGTTAAAAAAGCATGCAGTGTTAAAAAATTTTTGTTTAATGTGATAATTTTATTTTTGTTTCTTCCCTAAATTTGAAACAGAGACCTAAATTATTCCTCATATCCTTTTAAAAAACAGTACCCATTTTGTTAGGCTTGATTTAGATTTCATTAGATGACAGTAATCACTTTGCTCTCCTAAAGAGAAAGATCCATTTTTTTATTAAAAAAAAAAAAAAAGAAACACAAAACTCCAAGAGAAGCCTTAAATTTTTAATATAGTACATTGTGTTATTTTCGTAAATGGGAAGGAGTTTCAAAAATAGTCTCAGAACTTTTGTACCTATGAAGTAAACTTAAATCTATGGTTTTTAGGCTCTCTAATGTTTCCAAAATGATTGATGGATTTTGGGGAGATCATTTGATTATTCCATATATAGCCATGAGAGGGTACATTTAGGTTGTGGTTTGGAAATCCAAATGATTTAGTGGATAAGCTCCAGACTGTGGAACCAGAAGAAAAGAGTTCTTTTTCTGGTTGGAGTGTGACCTTTGTCATGTTTACCTCTGCTATTCTCAAATTTAGAAATAACTTTCTCTTCTATGTTCAATTCCAAAGATAGTGAGAAATCATCAAGGTACATCACAACCTAATTTTACTTTCTCATAGTTATATATGGGGTTATCAAATGATCTCTCCAGATCTCATTAATCATGAAATTATGATTAGTATGACCATTTTTTTACTAATTTAAATATTATAGTTCTTACTTTTATGAATCATATAACCTTCGTATTGATAGCACTATTTTTCAAAATCTAGCCTAATATATGTTTTTATTTTCTTCCTCTCATTAGCCAAGGAAGATAGTAGAAGAAAGGCGGACACATTCTTTAGAGAGTAAGGAAATACAATTTTGCTTCTTTATAGTCTACCTTATCTGCACCTTAAAGACATAGCTAAAATGTGATGTCTGAAATATATGTAGCAATGAAGTTTTTATTGATTGATATAAATAGGGATGGCTTTGTTCAGCTGAATACTGCTGGTAGGAGTTACTAGCGTATGTAATACATTATCTTATTACACTCATTTTATGGAAGCTGATCCTGATGGGACAGTGGAAGGAGAGCTTTCTCCAGCTTTCTGGAAAAGCAATTAATCCTACTGCTTATGTAGCAACCATGTCTTGGATCACATTGGTGTACTGGCACCCTTTCTCCTTTTATTAAAACAAAAATGCAGCTGCTGACCAGAAGTGCAGCTCTACAAGTGGGGCTTTCATCGTACTGGTAAGAGATTCATATCCAGGGTTGACATCATTTCAGTTATGGCTTTTTCATTATTAAATTTTGGAATTTCAAGTTTGTTTATTAAAGATTTAAAGCTATAGGTTAAATCACCAAATTGAAATCCACTTATTTTTCTATCCTATGATAAGTGGATAAGGTGTGCTAGAAAATGTATTTTTCAGATTTCACCACCAGATGAATTATTTTAATTGTGAAATACATGGTATCATAAGGAAATTGATAATTTTCCCCAAATCTTTCTGTTCTGAAACATTTCTATTTTATATGTAACTGTCCACATTCCTCAGTTTGTAAGTAAATTTAGTAAGTAAGTTTAACAAATAATTTAAAGTTATTGACTATTAACTGTTGGTAAAAATAGTGGCCAGGACTTTTACTTAGCCCTTGTGGCAACTTTACTGTATACTTCATCTGTTTCTCATCAGTATTGAAAATTGATAATTCTTTAAAACATGTTGCATTCACTAATGCTAGCAAAGATTTTCAACTCTTAGTATAGTCTTGCATATAAGGGCTCTCTTAATTTGTAATCCAGTCTTTTTCGAGGTAGTTCATCTTTTACTGCAAAACCAAAAATTAGCAGAATACTTTTATCTAGGGTTTAATGTAAATTATATTTTAAATATCAGAAGCAGTATTATATAGTTAACAGACACTTTTACGAAGACATTTATGAAACTGAAAGTTCCAACTGCAGTATATTTTATGTTTGTAAATTTCTAATGCTTTGGATTTAGAAATAATAGACCCAATCAGTCTATTGGGTTTCAATTTTGACCTCTGTGAAATCCATTTTACCAAAGACCATTGAATATATGTAAAATGGCTTCTATTCTCATGCCCTGTGCATTGTGCATATATATTAGTAGGTAATAGTTGTTTTTTAGAAATTGTTGTTATTGGGGACCTGAATGGCTCAGAGTTAAGCATCTGCCTTTGGCTCAGGTCATGATCCCAGGGTCCTGGGATTGAGTCCTGCATCAGGCTTCCTGCTCAGCAGAGAACTTGCTCTCCTCACTATACCTGACACTCCTCCTGCTTGTGCTCTCCCTCTCTTTCTCTGTCAAATAAATAAATAAAATCATTTAAAAAAATAACAAGATGGGATTGGGAGGGAGACAAACCATAAGTGACTCTTAATCTCACAAAACAAACTGAGGGTTGCTGAGGGGAGGGGGTTTGGGAGAAGGGGGTGGGATTATGGACATTGGGGAGGGTATGTGCTTTGGTGAGTGCTGTGAAGTATGTAAACCTGGTGATTCACAGACCTGTACCCCTGGGGATAAAAATATATGTTTATAAAAAATAAAAAAATAATTTAAAAAAAGGAAAAAAAATTTAAAAAAATAAAAAATAAAATTGTTATTTATTTGTTTTTCTATTTAAGATGAAAATAACAGAACAAATAATTGGAATAATGGCTGACACATCACTCTGACATGTATTCTTTAAAGACTTTTTAAAATTGGTTACATACTGCAGGAGACAGGGCAGGAAAATCCAAAAGTTCACAGTTCTTAAGATAAAAATATGTGTTGCTGTGTTCCAACATCAATTCTCTGATACCAATTTGGTGTTCTACTATTCAATTCAATTATGATACCAACTACCCAAGTTAGAGTCAAATTCCACACATTTAAGACAAAGTTCGACAGCCCTCACATCAGATCCCAAATGCAAGTTTTGGGTGTCACCAAACACCCACATTTCTGTCTGGTTTACTACAAATTCATCCAGGGCCTCACACAACCTCTTCAGGTTTGATAATTCTAGAATGACTCACAGAATTCAGATAAGTGTTACATTTATAATTGCCACTTTATTATAAAGGATACAAGGGAATAGTCAGATGAAGATATATACAGAACAAGGTTTGGAATGGTCCAGAGTACAGGGTTCTGTCTCTGTGGAATCATGCTATGTGCCACCAGCATGTCAATATGTTCACAAACCAGGAAGCTCCCCTGAGCCTGTGTGTCCAGATGGTTGCATTACATAGACATAATAAATCAAATCACAGAACACTGTGATTGATTTCTCTAGACTACCTCCTTTCCCTGAAGGTTGGACTGGCCCAAAGTTCCGACACTCTAATCATGTGTTCATTTTTTGGTTATAACCCTCATTCTGAAGCTGTTTGGGGCCCTGTCTTGAGTCACCTCATTAGCATGATGAAGACACTCCCATCACTCAGGAAATCTGAAAGGTTTTTTGAAGCTCTATGCCATGAATAAGGCCAGATAAAGATTTAATTATACCATGGTTGTCTATTATAATGGTTATAATTATAAATACTTGTTATGAGATAAAACATAAAGAGATATTTAGAAAGAGAATTCTGATGTAGAGCTCATTAATAAATTAACGATAGGCACATTGGATATGTCTCTTGTGGGAGTTGAAGGTTTTTAAATGTCTACATCTACAATTAAGCTAGGTTTAAAGACTGGACCATTTTATTACATCATATACAAAAATAAACTTAAAATGTATTAAATACCTAAATATGAGATATGAAACCATAAAATTCCTAGAAGACAACATAGGCAATAATTAATTTTACATTAGCTATAGCAACAGTTTTCTAGATGTGTCTCCTCGGGCAAGAGAAACAAACATATGCTCAGCAAAGGTAAACATCAACAAAATGAAAAGGCAACCTACTGAATGGGAGAAGATATTCACAAATGATGTATCTGATAAGGGGATAATATCCAAAATATATGAAGAATTTATATAACTCAAGAGTGAAAACACAAATAAATAACCTGATTAAAATAGGTAGAGAATCTGAACAGACATTTCTCCAAAGAAGACACACAGATGGCCAACAGACACATTAAAAAGATTCTCAATATCACTCATCATGAAGGAAATGCAAATCAAAACCACAATGAAATACCATCTTCTACCTGTCAGAATGGCAAGAATCAAAAAGACAAGAATAACAAATATTGGTGAGGATGTGGAGAAAAAGGAACCTTCATGCACGGTTGATGGAAATGTAAATTGGTACAGCCCACTGTGGAAAACAGTATGGAGTTTCCTCAAAAAATTAGAAATAGAAATACCATTTGATCCAGTAATTCAACATCTGGGTATTTATCCAAAGAACACAAAATCATTAATTCAAAAAGATACATGCACCTGTATGTTTACGTCAGCATTATTTACAATAGCCAAGATATGGAAGCAATCCAAGTCCATCCATAGATGAATCGATATAGATGTGGTATATACATACAATGGAATATTACTCATACATAAAAAAGAATGAAATCTTACCATTTCCGACAATATAGATGAAACTAGAGGGTAATATGCTAAGTGAAATAAGTCAAACAGAGAAAGACAAATAACCATATGATTTCACTTGTATGTGGAATCTAAAACACACACACACACACACACACACACACACACACACACACACACGAATAAACAAAAAGCAGAAACAGAGAATAAATACAGAGAATAAACCAATGGTTGCCAGAGGGGTGAGGAGATAGTAGATGAGCTAAACAGAAGAAGAGGAGTGGGAGATTCAGGCTTCCATTTGTGGAATGAATAAGTCATAGCAATAAAAGACATAGCCTAGGAGATATGGTATATCAATGATACTGTAACAGCATTGTCTGGTGACATAAGGTAGCTCCACCTACAGTGAGCATAGCATGACATATAGATTTGTCCAATCACTATGTTGTTTACCTTAAATTAATGTAACACTGTGTGTCAGCTATACTTCAATTAAAAAAAGAAAAGAAATGAAAACATGATTTAAAAAATATTTTTTAAATATCCGTAATAACTGGTTACTTATTTGATACGGAATCATGAAAATAATGTTCTGATTCCTGTTTTACATTTTAAAAAGGCTTAAACTTCACAAAGTAAATGCCAAACACCAGGGTACTTTAAATATGCACTTTCTGGGGCGCCTGGGTGGCTCAGTGGATTAAGCCGCTGCCTTCGGCTCAGGTCATGATCTCAGGGTCCTGGGATCGGGTCCCGCATCGAGCTCTCTGCTCGGCAGGGAGCTTGCTTCCCTCTCTCTCTCTCTCTGGCTGCCTCTCTGTCTACTTGTGATTTCTCTCTGTCAAATAAATAAATCTTAAAAAAAAAAATATGCACTTTCTACTCATTGAAAACTGGTTTTATTTATCATGAGCAAGTTGTATTTATGATACCCATGTCACGGCAAATTGCAAAAACAAAGATTAAGTTATTTTTTCAGCCATACATAATTAGTGCCAGAAACTGAAATCTGAATACTGATTTTCCATAGCCTGTGCTTAGTATGCTTATCCGTAATATAATTCAATTACTAAAACACAATTTTGTATGAAGTATTTGATAATATAATAATGATTTCATTGGATATATCACATACCACATCTTATTTTTACTTTTGTTAATATCACTTCCAATTGACACAATAGATTTCCTTATGAAAAATGAATGAATGACATTACTCAAATCTCATAGAAACTGGGCAAACATGCTTTTTTTATTTTTTAAAAGGGTAGGAATTGAATTTAGGTTTTCTACTAAGTTCTAGGTCTCTATTTATTACTATATTAAATGTACACTTTTCTTGTAAAATAATCATAAGTCACAAAAAAAGATATGAGGACTTATAATCTATGCATAGCTAGATTATAGAGTATTGAAGCTAAGATTGCTAACACCACCATAAGAAGAAATCAAGAATGATTTTTTAATTTATTTATTTCTAATTTTATTTATTTTTAAAATTTTTAATTTATTTTCAGTGTAGCAGTATTCATTGTTTTTGCACCACACCTAATGCTCCATGCAATCCGTGCCCTCCCTAATACTCACCACCTGGTTCCCCCAACCTCCCACCCCAAGAATGATTTTTTAAATATATTCTTTTATCACTATCAACCATCACTTTCTTCCAATGGAACTGGCAAATGCAGCAAAACACACAATTTTCAAGAAATTAATAAAATTAAATATTTTGAGTAGCAAATATAACATTTGAGTGAAATTATTGTTGTATTATGGGATACTGTAGACCAGCCATTAGAAGAGAGAACCATTGATTTTAGTAGGAAAAAACAATTTAAGATAACCTAAAAAACAAATCTTTATTAATTTTCTAGATTTCTTTTGAAGCAATAAGATGGGAACAAAGTATACTCTTTATTTATGTATCAAACCCTAATCATCAATTACCTAAAATAACAATGTATTTTTAGTATATAATTTTTGTAAGAATGTTACATAGTTGGTAGTGTGTGTGTGTGTGTGTGTGTGTGTGTGTGTCTGGAAAGTATATGTATATATTCTGGCAGTGGGAAGAAAAAGAAAAATAAAAGTACTTAGGAGTAATAAATAGAATGAAGGAAAAATGAGACTCAGAATAAGAAATAAGTGGAAAAGGTAGCCAGCCTTACCTAATAGTATTTATTGGACTTTGGGGGTAAAAAAATACATCTAGATTTTTAAAACAGACAAACATTGCTAGAATTTTACAATCAAGTATTTATTGAGTACTTATTATATGCTTAAACTATGCTGATAAAGGGAATGAAAGGGAAGTTTAAGACAAGGTCCCGGCTTTCAAAGAATGTAAAATCCAGCAGGAGTGACTAACCTAACATGCAAGACAACTAGAGAAGTAGATTACAGATATTGGTGTGGAATGAGTTGGCTTCTCAAAGGAGGTAGCATTTGCAAGTTTTAGACAAAAAGCATGTGTATTCCTTTCTAAAGTTTTATACAATTATTTCTGAAATCAGGGCTTCTTTTCTTTTCTTTTTAAGATTTTATTTATTTGACAGAGAGATAAAGAGCACAAGTAGGCACAGTGGCTGGCAGAGGGAGAGGGAGAAGTAGGATCTCTGCTGAGTAGGTGGCCTGATGCTGGGCTTGATCGCAGGCCCCTGAGATCATGACTTCAGTCGAAGGCAGACACTTAACCGACCTGAGCCACCCAGGCACCCCAGGTCTTCTTTGTTTTCATTAAGAAATTGTAGCTTCTTTGCAAAAAAGTATGGTTACCACAATTCCCCTACATAAAAGCAGGTTTATTTTAATGTTATAACCATTTTATGTTTTTCTAGAATGTACCTGCTAAAGATTTAAAGCCATGTTTTTGCAACACTTCCTATTTCTGCTCTAAGAGCCAGTCATATAAAGGTAAGCTGATATTTTGATCCAAACCCTGATATGAGGCTGGAAGTTCTCTTTCCTCTTTTGCCACTCCCCTTTGTACATTAGATAAAGAAAAAATATTAACAGAAAGTACCATAGAAACACAAATAATCAATGAAGATAAAATTGTTAGAAACAAGTTTTTCACTTTACTCCAGTATTATTAAAATTATTTCAGAAAACATTACTATTTGATATTAAGACTTCAAAATTAATATATATGTGGTGAATATCATTATCATAATTGTATAGATCAAGATTGTTTTACAGTAAGAGAAGTCATTTGTGGTCAGTGGGGTATAAAATGTGGCTTTAGATGCCAAAGTGTTAGGAAATTAAATTTATGTCAGTCTCTTTTTGCTTTCTTTTCTGTGGGCTAATCATGAATCTACTATGTCACTTGAGTTTGCTTAACAGCTTGTGTTGATGAAAAGATACTGGTCTTAATATATAGTAAGGGTGGTTATAATAAACCTAGTACAATATGCTGAAAATTTTTATGAGTCAGTTCATAATGTACATGTGAACCTGTCAAAAAAAAATCAATACCTTAGTGAAGGATAAAGTTGAGGTGAAGTGGCTGAGATCAGACTTTTTAGATTATTCTACCGTTTGCTTTAAAACTTTTTGAAAGTAGTTATTTTAGAATTATATGTAGATTGCATTTGCATATTTCTAGCTAGCTATTTTGCCTCATTAGATTAGTAAACAAATGAATGATACTTTACTGGGAAATTTCCCAATCTGGATGTTAAGAAAAATTGGATATGATGATATTAATTTGCTGTTAACTAATGTTATACAACATTGTTAAATGACAGTCCATCTGTCAAATTAACATCATGACATCCTACTTGTTATTTTAATATGTTATAATGATGAAATGTGTTTTTTAGATATGTTTTACATTTGCACTAAGTAATGGAAAGTACAATATATTATGTGCCTGTGCCCTGAGGAGAGATTTTAACAAAAATAATTGAAGGTAATAAATCTTAGCCGCTTTTCCTCTGTGTTGCCCCTACCCCAGTATACCTTTTATATTATTATATCTCCTATACATAGCAAGCTTTCTAGATAGTAACAAAGTTTGAGCACTATTGTGTGTTTTATAGAATAAAACCCACAATTCCTGCCAAAAAATTTACTTTGCCCTGAAATGTTGCTTTAATAAACACTCTCTATGATCGCTTTTATGATGATTTGATCCCCTTGACCAAGATTAAAATGCATTCTTGAATGATGTTGCTATTGAACAAAAGACAAGTTTTTCAAATAATTAGGAACATCTACAGGCTAATAAATCTCCCCTACAGTTTTAATTTGATTGTATACCTGGTAGGTGTTTTTGCTTAAGAAAGTGTGTATGGGGGGATATGCATGATTTATAATGTGTGTGGATTTTTGTTTAAATTGTCATGGGCAGCAATGATAAAATTTGGTGCAAAGAAGTAATGCAATTCATATTTGATAATATTGTCTTTAATCATGCCTTGATCTTGCCAATATTCCCTAATGCAATTTTTTAAAAAAATTTGAGATGGCCAGTTTTGAGACACATTATTTTAATAACTGGTGTTCCTCATAGTGCTTTGTTTTCATCTGTAAATATATAGCACAGATGATTATACACTATCTTTTCAAAAATGGTTACAGGGTTTTGTAGCTTTTATATAACATTATCCAGAGTGTTTTCAGTGTATTTAAATGTGACAATATATTGTGAAAAGCAAATTTTAAAATTATACAAATGGAATACTTTTCAACAAGAAATAATGATGTGAATGAAAACTAATCCAATATATATGAACGTAGCCCAGGCTTGCCATATTGGTTTATCCATTAATTTTCTTAGCCCAGGTGTTTGTTTAGTGGGAAGTCATCTCATGAAGTGATGATAGATGTATTTTACTCAGAGCTAGTTACACAAGTCCAACATTTTATACTTTTCATGCTCAAAACTGCTAAGGAACCTTTGCTTATAAAAGTTTAAAAATCACAATTGGAGAAAATTGTTCATGATCTTTCAATAGAAGAAACACTTTCTCAAAGCTTTCAATGAACAAAATAGGACATTTTAAAACCTAGGTAGGAATGAATTTTATTCACAATGTTATAAAATTCTTTTTTAAATAACATTAGAACAGATTTTTTCTAAAATGGAAAAAACTTTACTAATTTTTCATACTTAAAAAAAAGACAATATATTTTTGTTGTAAAAATCAACAATACAAAAGTCTCCAAACTAGAAATTCTACCCAATCTTACCTCTCAGAGAAAATCATTGTCATTGTTAGTACTTTGCTGTATGTCTTTTCAAGATTTAAAAAAAAAATAGTTTTAAAATTGCCTTATACTTACACATAGTACTTTGCAAACTGCCTTTTTTCACTTACTATATTATGGATAACTTTTCATGTCAATACATATAGATCTTGATAATTTTTAATGACACATAGTATTCTGCTTGTAGTTAACTCCCTATAGGTAAATAACAGTTTATTTAATGAATCTCTCTAGTGATGGTCATTTAGGTTGTTTCCAGTTCAGAGCTTTTATAAACATTACATTTGTTTAATGATTTCCTTGGAATAAATTCTAAAAATTCAAATTATTGGATTAAGTATTTAGATGTTTTAAAGTTTTATATGTCTTGTCTAGTTGTTCTCTGAGAGAGTTATGCTGATCACTATACAAATTTACAGTGCCACCAACAGTATATGACAGTATCCACACCTTCGCCTACTCTGCATATAATCCATGTTTCTAATATTGTTAATTGGATATGACGGAGTAGCACATCTTATTTACCAACAAGTCTAGGTTTTTTTCATTTGCAAAGTACTAGAAAATACTTGTGTATTATGTTTTTTTCCCCATTTTTCTATCTCTTCTTATTTATTGGTAAGAGAGTTTTAGTGAAGATATTAATCCTTTGTGATGGAGTGTCTGGGTGGCTCAGTTAAGTGTCTGCTTTGGGCTCAGGTCATGATCTCAGGGTCCTGGGACAGAGCCCCACGTGGGGCTATTTGCTCAGCGGGGAGCCTGCTTCTCCCTCTCTCCCTGCCCCTCCCCCTTGCTTATGTTCTCTTTTTCTCTCTCTCTCAAATAAATAAGCAAAATCTTCTATAAAATACTAATCCTTTCTGTATTATATGTTAAAATGTATTTTTAAATTTTGTGTTTTGTGTCAATATGTGGTCAATTATGTGGTTAATTTTATTAGTTTTTTTACTGATAGTTTCTAGCTCTAGTGCTTGCTAAAGAAGGTCTTCCTTACCCAGATTATGATATCTTTTATTTTCTTCCAGTGCTTCAGTAATTCTGTTCCACTTATTTCTTTTTTATTCATTTTGAATAGATATGCAGTTAACATACAATAAATTGTACATATTTAAAATACAAAACTTCAAAGTTTTTGTATATTTATAACCCATGAAACCACCAACCCAAGATGATGTGCATACTCAGCACCTCAAAAGGTGTTCCATGCTTCTTTGTATTTCCTTCCTCCCATTTCTTTTTCCCTACCCCTCAACAACCACTGATTAGCTTTAGCTTTCTGTCACTGTAGATGCATTTTCTAGAATTTTCTATGAATGGCATAGTAAAGCATAGTAAATAATAAAACAGTAAAGTAAAAAATGGTAATAAATAGTAAAAAATAGTAAAGCATGCTTTTTTCCTATGGCTTCTTTAACTTGGCATAATTATTTTGAGATTCATCTGTCATTGCATATAATAATAGTTAATTCCTGGGAGGGGAAAAAAACCCCCAATGATTAATTCCCTTTTATTGCTGAGTATTATTTCATTATATAACTATGCCAAAATTTGTTTATTTGTTCATATGTTGATGGACATTTGGGTTATTTCATGTTTGGAGCTATTACAAATAAATCTACTGTGAACATTCATGTACAAGTCTTTGTATGGACATTTACTTTCATTTCTCTTGGGTAAATACCTAGGAGTGGAATGTCTAGAGAATATAATCAGTGCATATTTGATTTTTGAAAAACTGCCAAACTGTTTTCCAAAGTGATCGTACCATTTTACCTTCCTACCAACAGTTTTTCCAATTTTTGCCAACACTTCGTGTGGTCAGTCTTTTTAATTTTAGCCATTCTAGTAGGTGTGTAGTGGTATTTTATTAAAACATTAATTTGCGGGGTGCCTGGGTGGCTCAGTGGTTTAAAGCCTCTGCCTTTGGCTCAGGTCATGATTCCAGGGTCCTGGGATTGAACCCCACATCGGGCTCTCTGCTCGGCAGGGAGCCTGCTTCCTCCTCTCTCTCTGCCTGCCTTTTTATTTTCTTAACAGTGATTTTCAAAAAACAGAAGCCTTAAATTTTGATAAAGTCAAATTTGTCCATTTTTCTTTTTCAGATCATGCTTTTGGTATCATATCTAAAAAATCTTTGCCTAACCCCAGGTTACAGAGGTTTTTTTCTTCCATTTTCTAGATATTTGTATGCTATGATGCATTTTAGGGTAATGCCTATATATGGTGCAAGATATGGATCCAAGATATGGATACATTTGTTTGCATCCAATTGTTTCAGCAACATTTGTTGAAATGAGTATCTTCTCTCCACTGGATTGCCTTTGCATCTTTGTAAAAACTAAGTCATCCATATATGTGTGGATCTATTTCTGAACTCTCTATTCTGTTCCATCTATTTATTTGTCTACTTTTTACAATACAGCACTGTCTTGCAATCAGATAATGTTAATCCTCTAACTTTTTTTTTCAAAGTTGACGACTATTCAAATTCCTTTGTATTTCCATATAAATGTTAGAATCTCCTTGTCAATTTAAACAAAAAATGTTGGGCGCCTGAGTGGCTTAGTTGGTTAATGCTCTGCCTTCAGCTTGGGTCATGAGCTCAGGGTCCTGGGATTGAGCCCTGCATTGGGCTCTCTACTCAGCAGGGAGCCTGCTTCCCCCTCTCTCTCTGCTTGCCTCTCCGCCTACTTGTGATCTCCCTTTCTCTGTCAAATAAATAAAAAAACAAAATCTTAAAAAAAAAATGTTCACATGAATTTCGATTAAGATTGTAGTTAGAGGGCACCTGGCTGGCTCAGTTGGTGGAATATATGACTCTTGATCTCAGGGTTGTGAGTTCAAGCCCCATGCTTGGTGTAGAGATTACTTAAAAATAAAACCTAAAAAAAAAAAAAAAAAAAAAAGAACAAGAAGATTGTAATTGGAAGAATTAACATCTTAAAAATATTGAATCATGGGATGCCTGGGTGGCTCAGTTGGTTGGACAACTGCCTTCGGCTCAGGTCATGATCCCGGAATCGCAGGATCAAATCCCACATCAGGCTCCCAGCTCCATGGGGAGTCTGCTTCTCCCTCTGACCTTCTCCTCGCTCATGCTCTCTCTCACTGTCTCTCTCTCTCAAATAAATAAATAAAATCTTTAAAAAAAATATTGAATCATCCACATATGAATAAAGTATAACTTGCCATTATTTGGGTCTTGTTTAATTTCTCTCAACAGTGTTTTGTAGTCTGCATGTATAGGTCTTGCCCATCTTTGGTCACACTTATTCCTAAATATTTTATATTTTTATGCTACTGTTGATTTGAATTTGAATTTCTGAATGTTGTTAGTATGTAAAAATATTATTGATTTTTGTATATTTATTTTGTGTCCTACAACCTAGATGAGCTCATTTATAAGTTCTCGTAGAATTTTGTATAATGCATGAGATATTCCACACAAATGAACATGTTGTCTATGAACACAGACTTCCTTTTCAACTGGAAGCTTTTAAATTCTTCTTGTTTATTGTACTAAATAATGCCTTCTAGTACAAGGAGTACTTGGGTGGCTCAGCTGGTTAAACATCTGACTCTTGATTTTGGCTCAGGTCATGATCTCAAGGTAGTGAGATCAAGCCCCATGTTGGGCTCCATGCTCAGTGAGGCGTCTGCTTGAGATTTTCTCTCTCTCTGTTTTCCTCTGCTCCTCCCTGTTGCACTCTCTCTGTCTCCAAAATAAATAGATATATCTTAAAAAAATAACAACAACAACAAACACCTCCAGCACAATAATGAATAGACATAGTGAGAAGAAACAAACTTGTCTTGTTATTGATCCTAGGGAGAAAGCATTCAGTCATTCACCATTAAGTATGATGCTCTATATGGATTTTTCTGTAAATGCCTTTTAAGAAGTTGAAGATATTTTCTTGTATTCCCATTTGCTGAGTTTTTATCAGGAATGTTTGCTGGGATTTTATCAAATGCATTTTCTGTATCTTTGAGATGAATCATATGGTTCTTCTTTTATATATATATTATATAGAATGTATAAATACATGTATATTCTATATGTGTGTGTGTATATATGTGTGTGTATGTGTGTGTGTGTATATATATATGATGATTCACACTGATTCACTTTTTAATGTTAATCTACCTTGCAATCCTGGAATAAACCCTTCAATTATTTCAATCCTGAAATAAACCCATGAATTGTCCTTTTCATATATTGATAGATTTGATGTGCAAAAATTTTATTTATAATTTTTACATCTATGTTTGTGAGGGGTATTAGTTCTGTAGTTTTCCTTTCTTGTAATATCTTTGATGGCTTTGGTATCAAGGTAATGCCAAACTCTGAATGGCTGAGAAATATTCTGCACTCTTCACTTTTCTGAAAGTTTTTATAGAATTTGATATTATTTATTCCTTAAGTGTTAGATAAGATTTCCAGTGGAATTTTCTTTGTAGGTTTTTTTTTAAACAGTTTCAATTTCTTCAATAGATACAGGGCTACACAGATTATCTATTTCTTCTTGAGTGAGCTTTAGCAGGTTGAGTCAAGGGATTTTTTTTTTTTCCACCTAATTTAAGCTTTCAAATTTATGGACATAAAATTGCTTGTGATAAAAAAAAAATTGCTTGTGATATTCCCTATCATTATTTCAATATATGTAGGATCTATAGCATGTATTCTCTTTTATTGCTAATATTAGCAATTTGTGTCTTCTTCCTTTTTTTTCCTGATTAGTATGGTTAAAGGTTATCAATTATATTAATATTCATAAAATATCAGCTCTTGGTACAATCTATTTGCTCTCTTTTATTTTATTGATTTCTATTTTGTTATTTATTATTTCTTTCTTTCTTTCTTTCTTTTTGCTTACATTGGGCTTAATCTGCCCTTTTTTTCTAGTTTCTTAAGGTGTAAGTTGAGGTCAATTTTTTGAGATCTTTCTTCTTTTCTAATACATAGGCTTTTGGTACTAAAAATTTCTCTCCAGTCAAAATGCTTTTCAATTTGCTTCTGATTTCTTCTTTGGCAAATGCATTATTTAGAAGTATATTTCATAGTTTCCAAATATCTGGGGATTTAAATATTTCTGTTATTGATTTCTAATTAAATTGCTTTGTGATTATGAACATACTTTACATGACTTAAATGATTTTAAATTTGTTAAGATTTGTTAAATGGTCCAGAATATGGTTTATCTTGGTAAATGTTCCATAGTACTTGATAAAAGGGTTCATCCTACTCTTGTTGGTAGTAGTGTCCAAGTTCATTGAAGATTTATTCAAGTTGTGTACCTGTACTGGTTTTCTCTCTACTTGTTCTATAAATGATTGAGAGATTGAAATCTCCCTTTTAAAATGTATTTGTTTATTTATTTATCTATCTTAAATTGGTTCCAGGCGGGGCCCAATGCAGGGCCTTGAACTCATGACCCCAAGATCAAACCTGAGCCAAAATCAAGAGTCAGACACTTAACTGAATGAGTCATCCAGCTGTCCCAGAAGTCTCTCACTCTTTTTTTCTTTATAGATTTATTCATCTATTTTAGAGAGAGAAAGAAAGAATGCAGATGTGTGAGTGAGGGAAGGGGCAGAGGGAAAGAATCGTCAAGGAGACTCCCCACTGAGAGCAGAGCCCAGTATGGGACTCAATCCCACAACCCATGAAATCACAACCTGAACCAAAACCAAGAGTCAGATGCCCAATGGACTGAACTACGCAGGTGCCCCCCTGAAATCTTTTTTTTTTTTCCGCATTTTATTACATTTTATTTTCGGAAAGCCATCAGTCATTCTAGTTAGTCACATAGATTACATGATCAAGAGATTTAAAACAATGTTAATCATGAAATCCCACTTTCATCTGCAAAAGTCAAGCTATGCTGTTAAACACAACCAAGATAATAAGAACACAAATGTCCCTAAGTCTACTGGATCTTGAGAATTATTCAGCAACACCCACAAGAAAAAGGCAAAACTTTGTCCTCCTGAAAAAGTGTAGCACTTTTTTTTTAGATTTATTTATTTATTTGTTGGACAGACAGAGATCACAAGTAGGCAGAGAGGCAGGCAGAGAGAGAGAGAGGAGGAAGCAGGCTCCTGCCAAGCAGAGAGCCTGACACAGGGCTCCATCCCAGGACCTGGGATCATGACCTGAGCTGAAGGCAGAGGCTTCAACCCACTGAGCCACCCAGGCACCCCTAAAGTGTAGCACTTTTTAGGAAACCAGGAGAACTTCCAAAAGCCTCAACATTTGTGATTATGTTAATAACCCTTACAAATGTCTTCATAAACTGTGTTGAGTCAGGTAGGGGTCAACAAGTCAAACACACCCCTGTTGCTTTTCATGAGGACATTTGGAGGTCCCAAACTACAACCCCAGAGGCTCTTCCCTTTGTGTTCATACAGTATACATATACATATGAAGAGACTTGCTTTGAGTACTACTTAAAATAGGCACACTTAATACTGAAGGTCATTTTTAACAAAGAATGTCCCGATGTTCAGTCTTTAACTGTGTGCGACAAAGCCAAGATATACGACAAAGCCAAGATATACCACCAATCCCATAAAAAAAAAAAAAAAGTTGGGGGGATAGTTTTAACACAACATTAATATATGCTAATAAATTTTTCTAGTGAAGACAACAAAGCCCATTCACAACTGAGGGACAGAGGAAAACTCATATTTTAGCCACTGTTACCTCTCAGAAGACAGACCTGGGGGTTCCATGCCCTGCCATGTGGAAAGCTCCCCTTCTTTCCTGCCAGACACCCAGTGGTTGAGACTGCAAAGGTCATTGTGATCACCCTGCATTGAGAATTTCAGTGCCTCTGACAGCCCACACGTGGGAGCTTTGTTGTGCCTGCATGGCAGCATGGGAGCCATAAAGGGAGAGGATGAAAGCATTCCCTGTGAGAGGCTGTTAAAAAAAATCCCCTGCCCCAGTCCACCAAAAAAGCACCGATCATAGTATTTAATAACTACATCCAAGGAATCGGAGGGGAAATTACTGGGGCACGCAGAGAATCTAATGTACTCAAGCTGTCACTGCAAAGCTGGTCTTGCGAAAAGCAGAGGAAGCATGTGATCTAGCTCAAATCACACATGCTGTGACCTAGCTCAAATCACACGTGCTGTACCCTTAAATTTTGTCTTTTCAATGGGTCTTCACTGCCAACACAACTGGTCTTCAAAGTCTCTCAGAGCCTCTCTCTTAACCAGGTTGCTTGTGCTAGTTTTTTAGTCTTTCCCAACAGGATCCAGGTGAAAAATAGCCTTTGGAATGCAGCAGCAAAGGAAATAAGGAATATTCAGATATGGAAAAGTTAGGAGAAGGACTCCTGATGTTGATTTAGAGACTAAGAGTCTTGGGGGTGCCTGGGTGGCTCAGTGGGTTAAAGCCTCTGCCTTTGGCTCAGGTCATGATCCCAGGGTCCTGGGACCGAGCCCCACATTGGGCTCTCTGCTCAGCAGGGAGCCTGCTTTCTCCTCTCTCTCTCTGCCTGCCTCTCTGCCTACTTGTGATCTCTGTCAAATAAATAAATAAAATCTTAAAAAAAAAAAAAAAAGAGTCTAGGCTACTGCTAACAGTGGGGTTGCCAGCAGAGCCATCTTCCCGGAGACACTCACCCCAGCATTTCTGTTACACAGGTCCTGCTGGCAGCAGCAGTACTCAAGCTTCTTAAGCCCTGGGGCTTTTGAAATAAACTTGTAATTTTAATTATCAAACTTCCAACCCTGGTGGTAAAAAAGTTTTGGCTCAGCTTTGACAAAAAGACACATATCAAGATTAACTGAACAAGTGGTGGTCTTATTGCAGTCATGGTCTGGTTCAGTACAGATGGAGCATGTTAGGCTATGATCAGAGTGGCAGAGGACAGCCAGGGCAAGCAGAAACAGGATGAATCCTCCTTTGCTTCCCATTGTGATTGTCCACAGAATCTGTCTGCACTAGCACCCCACTGCTAACATTGCACCCTGAAATCTCCTTTTTAAACATGAATTTCTTTATTTCTTTTTTCTATTTTATCAGTTTTTGTTTCATGTATTTTGGAGCTCTGTTAGTAGATGTGTAAACATTTAAGATTATTATGTCTTCTTCATGAAGTAAAATTATTCGGCCTTAAAGAGTAAGAACTCAGATAAGCAAGAGAAATCATGAGCTTATTGCAAAAAGGTTTATTCAAATACATTTGTTTTTACCTTCTACCACATTTCAAAAAGGATTTGAGGCAGATACATTTATTTAGAACCTACTGTGTTCAAGATATTCAAGTAGTGTTTTTCAAAAACTAAATTCATATCACAATTTTACAGAAAGAGATACATTGTACACAGGGACCCAATATACACATTTATTTATACATATTTTATATGTGTGCATGTAAAAAACTCACAAAAAATTAACTCTTAATACATGTGATATAATCTGATATTATCTAATCTATGTCATTTAAAAAATTAATACTAATTATTAAAAAAACGAAATTGATGAATTTGAATTTTAAAAGATCACTGTGGTGGGGCACCTGGGTGGCTCAGTGAGTTAAATCCTCTGCCTTCAGCTCAGGTCATGATCCCAGGTCCTAGGATCGAGCCCCACATCGGGCTTTCTGCTCAGCAGGGAGCCTGCTTCCTCCTCTCTCTCTCTCTGCCTGCCTCTCTGCCTACGTGTGATCTCTTTCTGTCAAATAAATAAATAAAATCTTAAAAAAAAAAAAAGATCACTGTGGTTGCAATATGGAGAATGGATTAGATTTGAGGATGACAAAAGCAGAACCATGAAAATGCTTGTAATGGTATGGGTAAGAAATATGGTAGCCTAGAGTAGGGGTGATATCAAAGTAGCTATACAAAAGTGAATCAATTCAAGATCTATTTTAGAAGTAGAATTAACAGAACTGAATAAAATATGTGAGAAAGTGACATTGAAGATATGAGAACCAACTTTGGTTGACTTAAGCAAAAAGGGAAATTAAAAAAAAATAGGGATATTGAAAAACTCACCAAATTGATTAAAAGGTGAGACAGTTAAAATTAGAAATGACTCATAAGACTACTATCATAGGAATGAAAGAAGTCCAACTGATTTGGTTATCTCTTCTTCATATGCCCACTATAGAGAGCAGAAGTGTCAAGGGTGACTCCCTCTCAGACAACAGAACTCTCAGAGTTTAAAAACCTCTGGTTAACCACCCTCAAGGGATAAAATGGTCTAAAGGATAGAAACACAAAAGTTCTCCTTACCCAAGGATCTGAGCTCTTTGCAGGTTTTAAACTAATAAATAAATAAATAAATAAATAGTCTACAAATGGGAAAAAAGGCAAATTTGAAAATGATCTGCAGTTCCCAGTGCATATTAATAGGCAAAAAGCCAAGTACTTCCAAACATCTATACTTACAGTCCTCTTTAACGCTCTTAAAGACAGAAAAATTTTCTTTAGTTCTGTTATCAAAACTGTTAAGGGGGGCTGGATAGTTCAGTTGGTTAAGGGCCCAACTTTTGATCTCATCTCAAGCTTGACCTCAGGGTTATGAGTTCAAGCCCCATGTTGGACTCCACACAGAGCATGGAGCTTCTTAAAAAATAAAACAAAACAAACCTATTGACTTCAGTTTCCTAGTTAATTTTAAGTCTAGGCTGTGTTTTCTTCATTTCTTCTATGTCACATCAAATTCAACATCAAACTTCTTTCCTTCCTATATAAGGTCCTCCCTGCTCCCTTCCTATCCTTCCTTCACTGGGTCAAGTAAGTGATGCTGTGGAAGTTGCAGTTTGAATCACTTAGTATTTCTTAGGGGCACTCCATTGACAGGAGTGACTTTTAGACTTGGAACCTCCCATCTGCAACCAAACAATGTCTACAGATTTATTTACCTTATATTTCACTGAGTGAGCATGAGGGGGAAACAGTAACGGTACTCTAGTCAAAAGCCCAGCTATATTAGGAGTTCTAGAGAACAAATTCCATATGGAAATTCCTAGAGTCTTTAGAAAATTGGAATTGGTCTTTGTGGTGATTTTATCTCTGATCCTCTTTGAAGAAATAGCAGTACACATGAAGATGATCCTAGTTAAATGGAAACCACTCTACTAAGTAGGAATCCTTTGACAAACATCTTATGGATGGAACTAATGCAAAAAGATGTATCCTTTGTATTTTAAAGACTATAGTTCTTTTTAATCCCCTATCACACAGTCACCTGTTAATAAAACACTTGGAAACCATTGCAGATGCTTTCTTAAGATTGCAGCTTCTCTTTCCTACCTATAAGTGGGGTCTGAACCATGCGTTATTTGCCCTGTTCACTTAACTAAATCTATTCTTGTCCCTAATCTTGTCTCAATCTGTCTGTTACTTTAATGAGTTCCAGTCTAATTTAATTCCATTGTGAATCCCATTCTTTGTGCATTTTGTTGTTGTTTTGCAATTACCTTTTTCTGATCCCCGCCATTTGACCATGCCACTTGCTTAATCTTACTGCAACTCCAATTTGTCTGCATAAAGAAACAAATGTGGTGTCTATTAGTATTTGTAGGCAGGTCTAAAACAGAATCCTATACTGGTAACTGATAACTTCCAAATGGTTTTGAAGGTCATCATTACCATTAAATCAATTAACAGTTTTTTTTTAAGATTTTATTTATTTGTTTGACAGGGAGAGATCACAAGTAGGCAGAGAGGCAGGCAGAGAGAGAGGAGGAAGCAGGCTCCCTGCTGAGCAGAGAGCCTGATGCGGGACTCGATCCCAGGACCCTGAGATCATGACCTGAGCCGAAGGCAGCGGCTTAACCCACTGAGCCACCCAGGTGCCCAATTAACAGTTTTTAAAGAATGTAATGATTGAAAAGTTATATGCTATGTAATGGGGAGAAGGAGAATACCAAGAAATTTCATGGTTCTTGCCCTCAAATAGCTTACTGTCTGGTGAAGGAGAGGGAAATATAAACAATTAAGTTTAACATGAGCTTAAATAGGAAAATAAGTGCAAGAAACATACGGTTGTACAGGAGTGCCCAGATGAGAATAGGGAAGATTTCACAAAGGAGTTGGAATAATAATATATTAATAAGATCAAACATTTATAGAGTATCATGAACTAGGTACTATTCTAAGAGATTTACATACACAGTTGGCCCTTGAACAACATGGGTTTGAACAGTGTGAGTCTGCTGATACATGGATATTTTTCCATACACATATTACAGTACTGTAAATGATTTTATCTTTCTTGTGATTTTCTTAATAATATTTTCTTTTCTCTAGCTTACTTTATTATAAGGATACAGTATATAATACATGTAGCATATAAAATATGTGTTAATTGACTGTTATTGGTAAGTCTCCCAGTCAACAATAAGCTATTAGTAGTTAAGTTTTTGGGGAGTCAGAAGTTATATGCAGATTTTCAACTTTGCAGAGGGTCAGCACCCCTAACCTTCATGTTCAAGAGTGAACTGTGTTAATTCCTTTTTAAGGATATAGGTAAGATTTTAATATATAACTATAGGCAGAAGAGCATAAGGCAAAGCACAAAAATCTAACTCATAAGTTTTCTTATCTGTAAGAAAGAAAGTTGAGATTAATATCTCTAATGCCTTTTTTGGGTTACCTTTGTAAGCTACAAACAGAAAGCAGCCTCAAATCCTTAGGTCATGGCAACAAAAGCAGAAGTTCAGTATCTCATCACAAAATGCAAGAGCAAGCATCCTCTCCATTTATACATGTATGGAAGCCAAAACATTTAGATAACTTGTCTAATGTTACATGAGGAATTAGTATTGAACAATGGATTAAATTTGATTCAGCTAATATACTTGATCATATGCAATTAGAATAACCTTTCACGTAGCTAAATAAGCAGGAAGTAGAATATATAGCTCTTTTAATTTTAGTTCATTCCAAACTACTGTATCCTGCCTATAACCAAGCATGCTGTCATTGTAAGACCAGAGCCTTCCATTTATAGTGCTGTGGATCACTGAGGTATAGAAATTAAAGCTGGTTACTATAGACATCTCTTTGGGACCACTTATGTGAAATAAATAATAGGGTTAAATTAAAAAAATTAAATCCAAAAAGCCTTCCCAGAAGTTATATATTAGGTACATTTTCCATTTTGAATTCTGGTGGATGGGAGCCAATCAGTGGGTGAAGCCAGCACCACATACTGCAATATACTCAACACTTAAATGCTTCGTATTTGAACCTTTCATATTTTTGGTTGGGTAGAAAGCAGTAGCTTGCAAGCCAAGTGAGAATAATGAGAAGACAGAAAATTTTTGCATGTAAAAACAGCAATTTTAATAAGATACTATAATCACATGACACTTTGATACCTATCCCCAGTTTTTTTTTCCCCCAAAGATCCCATTTATTTATTTGTGAGAAAGCATATTTGCACAATTTGGGTAGGGGCAGAAGGAGAGAGAGAAGCAGACTACCTGTTGAGCAGGGAGCCCAACACAGAGCTTGACCCCAGGACCCAGATATCATGACCTGAGCCAAAGGCAGATGCTTAACTGACTGAGCCACCTAGGCAGCCCCTACCCAGTTTTTGAGTGCATGGGAAGAAAATAATGTACTTCTCTTTGATGGCTTTGGAGATGTGTATATATATTTCCCTTTTATGTTTGTTTTTAAATATTCAGATTTAAGCAGTTTAGTAAGGAGAGACAATATTAATGCATACTTACAGTAGCTAAAGAGCCAATTCAGAAAACCCATAATATATTATTCTAATTTATAAATTAGAATGGCTAGAAGCCCAATGTGGCATCTTTCTATGTTGCTTTGCAGTTTGTTCACTCTGGGAAAGTGATGTATTCATAATGTCCTTGGATGCATGATAAATTGAGAAAAATTGTCTTCTGGTGAAATTCTGATTTCAGTGTAATCATTCTTGTGAAAGGGAAAAGCTTCACTATCTGAAGTCATTTTACAGACCAAGCAAGTTACTAAGACAGAAACTGTCATCTTCTTAGAGACCCAGAAGGTCTCAAAAGAAAAGAAAGCAAGGGAAATAGAAAAAAGTGTCTCTTATTTCTTTGGATGCCAGAGCGCCTCTTTCCAGTCCTTGTTTATATTCTTCCTCACTTGTTACATTGAAAGGAAAAATTTGATACTATTGGAAAACAAAATCCTCAAGACCTTCATAAGTTTGAACTTTATAAACTGAGGAGGAGATTTCGGAGCAAAGACAGGAATTTTAATAAAGGAAAACAGAATAACAAACCAGGAATCTGAAAATCGAGGAAATTCTCAGTGTTGACGAAAGGTATGGATATGGAGATTTAAGGAACTAAAGGAACTGCTTTCCCATGGAGAGTCTTAGAGATTTTTAGAAGCATTCTTTCCCTGGCATTCATGCTGAATCCAATTCTATTTTTTTCCTGTTCTTGAAATTCTTGGCAGACCATCTCATTTGGCAATTGGGACTAATTACATTCTCTTGTTCACTGCAATTAGAAAACTTTGTTTCATTTTGAAACACAAAATTTATGTTTATCCAGAATTACTATATTCCACTATGAACCCATTTGCTGTCATTAAGTTTAAATCAAAATATATCTATGAGTTATATAATTTTAGTTCAAATAGAAATTCCATGACTAAAATTTACTTCTCAAAAGATGATGATGTCAGTTAGTTTTCAGCAACTAGAATTTAAGAAATAGAAAAATCACTAGATCTGGCTGGCTGTAGCTTACAAAATGCTTGGGGGTTTACATTCAATCATTTCTAGTTTCTATATTCTTTTAAACTCCTACCCCCACTGCTTCCTGATCATTCCCTGGAACTCAAGTAGAAACTCTTGTAACTAAGCTCTGTGTAACCAACATAATATTAATGGGTACTCATCCATTAACTCTATAAACAAAACATACTGACTGATGACCACAGCACACTGATAGCATTTAGGTAATTTGCCACTGCCCAGTTTACGCATAGATTTTTGTTCTCATTAGAGTGATAGACTTACCAAGAACCACTTGTGTTTATTTAACCTATTTATGCTAGATATACTTGTTATTATAATTACATAATTTAAGTGATTATTTTATAAACCATTACATAACTTTTATTTGAAATATAAATAAAGAAAATGGTTGTTTCTACTAAAATGAAGTTGAGTGAGTTGGAAACATTAAAAAAAGGAAAATGTCTTTAAATTTTTTCTATTGGGGGGCATCTGGGTGGTTCAGTCAGTTAAATATTCGACTCTTGTTTCTGGCTCAGGTCGTGATCTCAGGATCATGGGATCAGGCCCTCCATTGGGCTCAGTACTGGGCGAGGAGCCTGCTTAAGATTCTCTTTCTCCCTGGGGCACCTGGGTGGCTCAGTGGGTTAAGCATCTGCCTTCAGCTCAGGTCGTGATCTCAGGGTCCTGGGATCAAGCCCTGCATCAGGTTCCTTGCTCAGTGGCAGGGCGGCTGCTTCTCTCTGCCTGCTGCTAGTGCTTTCTCTCTCTCTGTCTCTCTCTCCCTCTTCCTCTTTCTCTCTCAAGTAAATAAATAAAATCTTAAGAAAAAAGATTGTCTCTCTCATTCTCCCTCTTCCCCTTTCCTGTCACTTGCACGCTCTCTCTCTAAAAAAAAAAAAAATAAAATAAAATAAAATTTCCATTGTACTAAGGGTAAAAAAGTAGAGATTGGGGGGAAATCATAAGTATCTAGCATTCTGCACTTAGATTGCTTCATGAGCACTTTTTCCACTTTTTAAAATTGTGGTAGAATATATATAACATAATATTTACCATCTCTTTTTTCATTCTTTCAAGATTTTATTTCATTTCCAGTTAGTTAATATATAGTGTAGAATTAGTTTCAGGGGTAAAATTTAGTGATTCATCACTTGAATACAATACCCAATCATTATGTCAACTGCCTTTCTTCATGCTCATCACCCATTTACACCATGCCCCACCCACCACCCCTCCAGCAAACCTCAGTTTGTTCTCTATAGTTAAGAGTCTCTAATGGTTTGCCTCCCTCTCAGTTTCTTTTTTAAATTTTTAATTTTTTATAAACATATAATATATTTTTATCCCCAGGGGTACAGGTCTGTGAATCGCCAGGTTTACACACTTCACAGCACTCACCAAAGCACATATCCTCCCCAATGTCCATAACCCCACCCCCCTTCTCCCAACCTCCCTCCCCCCAGCAACCCTCAGTTTGTTTTGTGAGATTAAGAGTCACTTATGGTTTGTCTCCCTCCCAATCCCATCTTGTTTCATTGATTCTTCTCCTACCCCCTTAAGCCCCATTGCATCACCACTTCCTCATATCAGGGAGATCATATGATAGTTGTCTTTCTCCGCTTGACTTACTTTGCTAAGCATGATACACTCTAGTTCCATCCACGTTGTCGCAAATGGCAAGATTTCATTTCTTTTGATGGCTGCATAGTATTCCATTGTGTATATATACCACATCTTCTTGATCCACTCGTCTGTTGATGGACATCTAGGTTCTTTCCATAGTTTGGCTATTGTGAACATTGCTGCTATAAACATTTGGGTGCACGTGCCCCTTCGGATCACTATGTTTGTATCTTTAGGGTAAATACACAGTAGTGCAATTGCTGAGTCATAGGGCAGTTCTATTTTCAACATTTTGAGGAACCTCCATGCTGTTTTCCAGAGTGGTTGCACCAGCTTGCATTCCCAACAATAGTTTAGGAGGGTTCCCCTTTCTCTGCATCCTCACCAGCATCTGTCATTTCCTGACTTGTTAATTTTAGCCATTCTGACTGGTGTGAGGTGATATCTCATTGTGGTTTTGATTTGTATTTCTCTGATGCCGAGTGATTTGGAGCACTTTTTCATGTGTCTGTTGGCCATCTGGATGTCTTCTTTGCAGAAATGTCTGTTCATGTCCTCTGCCCATTTTTTGATTGAATTATTTGTTCTTTGGGTGTTGAGTTTGCTAAGTTCTTTATAGATTTGGGACACTAGTCCTTTATCCGATATATCGTTTGCTAATATCTTCTCCCAACTGTCAGTTGTCTTTTGGTTTTGTTAACTGTTTCCTTTGCTGTGCAAAAGCTTTTGATCTTGATAAAATCCCAATAGTTCATTTTTGCCCTTGCTTCCCTTGCCTTTGGCAATGTTCCTAGGAAGATGTTGCTGCGGTTGAGGTTGAAGAGGCTGCTGCCTGTGTTCTCCTCAAGGATTTTGATGGATTCCTTTCTCACATTGAGGTCCTTCATCCATTTTGACTCTATTTTCGTGTGTGGTATAAGGATATGGTCCAATTTCATTTTTCTGCATGTGGCTGTCCAATTTTCCCAACACCATTTATTGAAGAAGCTGTCTTTTTTCCATTGGACATTCTTTCCTGCTTTGTCGAAGATGAGTTGACCATAGAGTTGAGGGTCTATTTCTGGGCTTTCTATTCTGTTCCATTGATCTGTGTGTCTGTTTTTGTGCTAATACCATGCTGTCTTGATGATGACAGATTTGTAATAGAGCTTGAAGTCCGGAATTGTGATGCCACCAACTTTGGCTTTCTTTTTCAATATTCCTTTGGCTATTCGAGGTCTTTTCTAGTTCCATATAAATTTTAGGATTATTTGTTCCATTTCTTTGAAAAAGATGGATGGTACTTTGATAGGAATTGCATTAAATGTGTAGATTGCTTTAGGTAGCATAGACATTTTCACAATATTTATTCTTCCAATCCAGGAGCATGGAACATTTTTCCATTTCTTTGTGTCTTCCTCAATTTCTTTCATGAGTACTTTATAGTTTTATGAGTATAGATTCTGTGCCTCTTTGGTTAGGTTTATTCCTAGGTATCTTATGGTTTGGGGTATAATTGTAAATGGGATTGACTCCTTAATTTCTCTTTCTTCTGTCTTGTTGTTGGTGTAGAGAAATGCAACTGATTTCTGTGCATTGATTTTATATCCTGACACTTTACTGAATTCCTGTACAAGTTCTAGCAGTTTTGAAGTGGAGTCTTTTGGGTTTTTCACATATAGTATCATATCATCTGCGAAGAGTGATAGTTTGACTTCTTTGCCGATTTGGATGCCTTTAATTTCCTTTTGTTGTCTGATTGCTGAGGCTAGGACTTCTAGTATTATGTTGAACAGCAGTGGTGATAATGGACATCCCTGCCATGTTCCTGACCTTAGCGGAAAAGCTTTGAGTTTTTCTCCATTGAGAATGATATTTGCGGTGGGTTTTTCATAAATGGCTTTGATAATACTGAGGTATGTGCCCTCTATCCCTACACTTTGAAGAGTTTTGATCAGGAAGGGATGCTGTACTTTGACAAATGCTTTTTCAGCATCTATTGAGAGTATCATATGGTTCTTGTTCTTTCTTTTATTGATGTGCTGTATCACATTGATTGATTTGCGGATGTTGAACCAAACTTGCAGCCCTGGAATTAATCCCACTTGGTCGTGGTGAATAATCCTTTTAATGTACTGTTGAATACTATTGGCTAGTATTTTGGTGAAAATTTTCGCATCTGTGTTCATCAAGGATATTGGTCTATAGCTCTCTTTTTTGATGGGACACATGTCTGGTTTTGGGATCAAGGTGATGCTGGCCTCATAAAATGAGTTTGGAAGTTTTCCTTCCATTTCTATTTTTTGGAACAGTTTCAGGAGAATAAGAATTAGTTCTTCTTTAAATGTTTGGTAGAATTCCCCCAGGAAGCCATCTGGCCCTGGGCTTTTGTTTGTTTGGAGATTTTTTTTAAAATTTTATTTATTTATTTGAGAGAGAGACAGGGAGAGAGAGCATGAGTGAGGAGAAGGGCAGAGAGAGAAGCAGACTCCCCGCGGAGCTGGGAGCCCGATGTGGGACTCGATCCCGGGACCCCGGGATCACGACCTGAGCTGAAGGCAGTCGTCCAACCAACTGAGCCACTCAGGCATCCCTTGTTTGGAGTTTTTTAATGACTGTTTCAATCTCCTTACTGGTTATGGGTCTGTTCAGGCTTTCTACTTCTTCCTGGTTCAGTTGTGGTAGTTTATATGTTTCTAGGAATGCATCTATTTCTTCCAGATTGTCAAATTTGTTGGCGTAGAGTTGCTCATAGTATGTTCTTATAATTGTTTGTATTTCTTTGGTGTTAGTTGTGATCTCTCCTCTTTCATTCATGATTTTATTTATTTGGGTCCTTTCTCTTTTCTTTTTGATAAGTCTGGCCTGGGGTTTATCAATTTTATTAATTCTTTCAAAGAACCAGCTCCTAATTTCGTTGATTTGTTCTTTTTTTTGTTGTTGTTCCTATTTCATTGATTTCTGCCCTGATCTTTATGATTTCTCTTCTCCTGCTGGGTTTAGGGTTTCTTTCTTGTTCTTTCTCCAGCTCCATTAGGTGTAGGGTTAGGTTGTGTACCTGAGACCTTTCTTGTTTCTTGAGAAAGGCTTGTACCGCTATATATTTTCCTCTCAGGACTGCCTTTGTTGTGTCCCACAGATTTTGAACCGTTGTGTTTTCATAATCATTTGTTTCCATGATTTTTTTTTTAATTCTTCTTTCATTTCCTGGTTGACCCATTCATTCTTTAGAAGGATGCTGTTTAGTCTCCATGTATTTGGGTTCTTTCCAAACTTCCTCTTGTGGTTGAGTTCTAGCTTCAGAGCATTGTGGTCTGAAAATATGCAGGGAATGATCCCAGTCTTTTGATACCAGTTGAGTCCTGATTTAGGACCAAGGAGGTGATCTATTCTGGAGAATGTTCCATGTGCACTAGAGAAGAATGTGTATTCTGTTGCTTTGGGATGAATGTTCTGAATATATCTGTGATGTCCATCTGGTCCAGTGTGTCATTTAAGGCCTTTATTTCCTTGTTTATCTTTTGCTTGGATGATCTCTCCATTTCAGTGAGGGGAGTGTTAAAGTCCTCTACTATTATTGTATTATTGTTGATGTGTTTCTTTGATTTTGTTATTAATTGGTTTATATAGTTGGCTGCTCCCACGTTGGGGGCATAGACATTTAAAATTGTTAGATCTTCTTGTTGGACAAACCCTTTGAGTATGATATAGTGTCCTTCCTCATCTCTTATTATAGTCTTTGGCTTAAAATCTAATTGATCTGATATAAGGATTGCCACTCCTGCTTTCTTGTGATGTCCATTAGCATGGTAAATTCTTTTCCACCCCCTCACTTTAAATCTGGAGGTGTCTTCGGGCTTAAAATGAGTTTCTTGTAGGCAACATATAGATTTTTTTTTTATCCATTCTGATACCCTGTGCCTTTTGATTGGGGCATTTAGCCCATTATCATTTAGGGTAACTATTGAGAGATATGAATTTAGTGCCATTGTATTGCCTGTAAGGTGACTGTTACTGTATATTGTCTCTGTTCCTTTCTGATCTACCACTTATAGGCTCTCTCTTTCCTTAGAGGACCACTTTCAATATTTCCTGTAGAGCTGGTTTGGTGTTTGCAAAGTCTTTCAATTTTGGTTTGTCCTAGAAGCTTTTAATCTCTCCTTCTATTTTCAATGATAGCCTAGCTGGATATAGTATTCTTGGCTGCATGTTTTTCTCGTTTAGTGCTTTGAATATATCATGCCAGCTCTTTCTGGCCTGCCAGATCTCTGTGGATAAGTCTGCTGCCAATCTAATATTTTTACCATTGTATGTTACAGACTTCTTTTCCCGGGCTGCTTTCAGGATTTTCTCTTTGTCACTAAGACTTGTAAATTTTACTATTAGGTGACGGGGTGTGGGCCTATTCTTATTGATTTTGAGGGGCGTTCTCTGCACCTCCTGAATTTTGATGCTTGTTCCCTTTGCCATATTGGGGAAATTCTCCCCAATAATTCTCTCCAGTATACCTTCTGCTCCCCTCTCTCTTTCTTCTTCTTCTGGAATCCGAATTATTCTAATGTTGTTTCGTCTTATGGTGTCACTTATCTCTCGAATTCTCCCCTCGGGGTCCAGTGGCTGTTTGTCCCTCTTTTGCTCAGCTTCTTTATTCTCTGTCATTTGGTCTTCTATATCGCTAATTCTTTCTTCTGCTTCATTTATCCTAGCAGTGAGAGCCTCCATTTTTTATTGCACCTCATTAATAGCTTTTTTTATTTCAACTTGGTTAGATTTCAGTTCTTTTATTTCTCCAGAAAGGGCTTTTATATTTCCCGAGAGGGTTTCTCTAATATCTTCCATGCCTTTTTCGAGCCCGGCTAGAACCTTGAGAATTGTCATTCTGAACTCTAGATCTCACATATTACCAATGTCTGTATTGATTAGGTCCCTAGCCTTCTGTACTGCCTCTTGTTCTTTTTTTTTTTTTTTTTTGTGGTTAATTTTTCTGCCTTGTCATTTTGTCCAGATAAGAGTATATGAAGGAGCAAGTAAAATACTAAAAGGGTGGCAACAACCCCAGGAAAATATGCTTTAACCAAATCAGAAGAGATCCCAAATCGTGAGGGGGGAGAAAGGGGATAAAAAGAGGTTCATAAAGAAAGAAAGAAGAAAAAAAAGAAAGAAAGAAAGAAAAGAATTTAAAAAAGAAAATGAATAAAGAAAAGTATAAAAAGAAAATATATATATATATTAGATAAACTAGTTAAAAAATGTTTAAAAAGAAAAGGGTAAAAGTTAAAAAAAGTTTAGCAGAAGAATAGGAAAAAAAAAAAGAAAAAGAAAAAAAAATTAAATTAACTGCAAGACTGAAGAATCATAGGGAGAAAGCCATGAGTTCCGTGCTTTGCTTTCTCCTCCTCTGGAATTCTGCTGCTCTCCTTGGTATTGAAACTGCACTTGTTGGTAGGTGAACTTTGTCTTGGCTGGATTTCTTGTTGATCTTCTGAGGGAGGAGCCTATTGTAGTGATTCTCAAGTGTCTTTGCCCCATGAGGAATTGCACCGCCCTTACCAGGGGCCGGGCTGAGTAATCCGCTCGGGTTTGCGTTCAGGAGCTTTTGTTCCCTGAGTGCTTTCTGTAGAGTTCTGGAGGACGGGAATACAAATGGCGGCCTCCTGGTCTCTGACCTGGAGGAGCCAAGAGCCCAGGGCCCTGCTCCTCAGTGCACCCTCAGAGAACAGTGCCCAGTAACTCCTGTCTGCCTGACCTCTGGCCACGCTCTGAGCTCACAGAGCCTGCAACCAGTTCAAGGTAACCCCAAGCTGTGAGCTCACTGATGGCTCTGTTTCGTGGCCAGCTTCCTTGTTCTAATACCTGTAAGCTCTGTGACACTCAGACACCCCCAATCCTTCTGTGACCCTGCGGGACCTGAGGCCACGCTGACCCCATGTGGGCTTCACCCCGGTTTAGCCTCTGGAGCGATGTCCCTCAGCGGAACAGACTTTTAAAAGTCCTGATTTTGTGTTCTGTTGCTCCGCCACTTGCTGGGAGCTGGCCCCTCCCCCCCGGGGTCTATCTTCCCGTCACTTTGGATTCACTTCTCCACCAGTTCTACCTTTCAGAAAGTGGTTGTTTTTCTGTTTCTAGAATTGCTGTTCTTCTTCTCTTCGATCTGCCAATGGATTTGCAGGTGTTTGCAATCTTTAGATAAGCTATCTAGCTGATCTCCTGCTAGCTGAAGTAGTCTCAGCCTGCTACTTCTCTGCCATCTTGACTCCTCCCGCCCTCTCAGTTTTTTATCTTATTTTTATTTTTCCTTCCTTTCCCCTATATTCATCTGTTTTGTTTCTTAAATTCCATATATGAGTGAAATCATGTTATTTGTCTTTCTCTGAGTTATCTTGCCTAGAATAGTACTCTCTAGTTCCATCCATGTTGTTGCAAATGGCAAGATTTCATTCTTTTCGATGGCCGAGAAATATTCTATTGGGTGTGTGTGTGTATGTGTGTGTGTGTGTGTCTGTGTGTGTGTATGTGTGTACGTGCCTGTGTGTGTATGTATATATCACATCTTTTTTATCCACTCATCAGTTGATGGACATTGGGCTTTTTCCACACTTTGGCTATTGCAGACAGTGCTGCTATGAACACTGGGGTTCATGTGTCCCTTCAAATCACTATTTTTGTATCCTTTAGGTAAATACCTAGTATTGCAATTGCTGGGTCATATGGTAGTTCTATTTTTAACTTTTGGGGGAACCTCTATACTGTTTTCCAGAGTGGCTACACCTTGTGCATTTACACCAATGGTGTAGAGGGTTCCCTTTCTTGGCATCCTTGTCAACACCTATTGTTTCCTTATTGTTAATTTTAGTCATTCTGACAGGAGTGAAGTGGCTCTCACTTCTCTTAGTGGTTTTGATTTGTATTTCCCTGATGCCAAGTGATGTGGAGGGTTTTTTCATGTATCTGTTAGCCATTTGTATGTCTTCTTTAGAGAAATGTCTGTTCATGTCTTCTGCCCATTTCTTGATTGGATTGTTTATTCTTTGAGTGTTGAGTTTGATAAGTTCTTTATAGATTTTGGATACTAGCCCTTTATCTGATGTGTCATTTGCAAATGTCTTCTCCCATTCTATAGGTTGCCTTTTAGTTTTGTTGGTTGTTTCCTTTGCTGTGCATAAGCTTTCTATCTTGATGAAGTCCCCATAGTTCGTTTTTGCTTTTGTTTCCCTTGCTTCTGGAGATGTGTCTAGTAAGAAGGTGCCATTGCCATGGTCAAGGAGGTTGCTGCCTGTGTTCTTCTCTAGGATTTTGATGGTTTCCTATCTCACATTGAGGTCTTTCATCTATTTTGAATCTATTTGTGTATGGTGTGAGAAAGTTGTCCAGTTTCAGTCTTCTGCATAACATTTACCATATTAAACATTTTAAGCATATAATTAAGTGGTATTAAATATACTCTTGTGCTGTCATCACTACCATCTACATTGAGAACAGAAATTCTATACCCATTAAACAATAAATCCCTATTTTCTCTGCCCCAGCCCCTGGCAACCATCATTCTGCTTTCTGTCTTTATGATTTTGACTAAGCATGAATCTAAGTGAAATCACACAGTATTTTGGCTTTTTTTAAATTTTTAATTTTTTTTTTTTTTTGTGAGTGGCTCGTTTTACTTAGTATAATGTCTTCAAAATTCATCTGTGTTGGGGACACCTGGGTGACTCTGTTGGTTAAGCAACTGCCTCCAGCTCAGGTCATGGGGTTGAGTCCTACATAGGACTCCTCACTTAGCAGGGGGCCTGCTTCTCCTTCTGCCTATAGCTCCCCCTGCTTGTGTGCTCTCTTTCTCTCTGGCAAATAAATAAATAAAATCTTTAAAAAAAATTTATCCATGTTGTAATGTATATTACTTTTGAAGTGTGAATAATATTCCATTGTATGTATATACAACTTTTACTTATCTATTCATCTGCCAATAGACAGATGCCAATAGACAGGGTTGCTTCTGCATTTTAGCTATTGGGAATAATACTGCTATAAATTTGGGTATACATATATCTCTTTGAGACACTGCTTTCAATTCTCTATACCCAGGAGTGGAATTGTTAGAACACATGATAATTCTTTTTTTAAAAAATTTATTTATTTATTTGACAGACAGAGATCACAAGTAGGCAGAGAGGCAGGCAGAGAGAGAGGGAGAAGCAGGTGCCCTACTGAGCAGAGAGCCTGATGCAGAGCTCGATTCCAGGACCCTGGGATCATGACCTGAGTTGAAGGCAGAGGCTTTATCCTACTGAACCACCCAGGTGCCCCAACATATGATAATTCTATTTTTACTTTTTGAAGAACTGTTTTCCATGGTAGCTGTACCATATTACATTCCCAACAGTGCACAAGGGTTCCAATTTCTCAACATCCTCAATAGCACTTGCAATTTTCTGGTTTTTTAATTAGCCATCCTAATGGATGTAGGTGGTATCTCATTGTAGTTCTGATTTTTGATTTGCATTTCCTTAATGACTAGAGATGTTGAGCACCTTTTCATGTGCTATATGGCCATTTATATCTTCTTTAGAGAAATGTCTATTCAAGACTCTTACCAAGTTTTGAATTGGACTGTTTGTTGTTGTAGTTGTTATCATTAGTTCTTATATATTCTTGATGTTATCAGATATTTGTAAATATCTTCTCCCATTCTGTGAGTTGCCTTTTTACTCTGTCGATACTCTGTCTCCTTTTTTTTTAAACAGTTTTATTTAAAAAATTTAAAGTTTTTAAAATCCAGTTAATTAATGTAGTGTTATTTTCTGTTACTTTCTGCTGAATTCAATTGTTCTAACTTTTTTTGTGAAATCTTTAGGGTTTTCTACTTATAAGATCATATCATTTGAGAATAGAGATCATTTTACTTTTTTCAAAGTAAATTACAATTTGAATGTCTTTTTATTTCTTTTTTTCTTTCCTTCTTTCTTCTTTTGGGGAGATCTAATTGCTCTGGCTATAACTGCTAGTACTGTCTTGAATAGAAGTAGTAAAGTGGGCATCTTTGCCTTATTTCTGATCTTAGAGAAAAAGATTTCAGTCTTTTTCCATTAAGTATGATATTCACTGTGGATTTTTAATGTATGGCTTTTACTATATATTGAGGTAGTTCTTCCACTCCTAGTTTGTTGAGTGGTTTTTTAATCATGAAAGTGTGTTGGTTTTTGTCAAATGCTCTCTCTGCATCAATTGAGATGTTCTTGTATATCTTTTTCTGTTATCATGATATATTACATTGATCAGTTTTCACATATTGAAACATTCTTGCACTTTGGAAATAAATTCCACTGAATAAAAGATTCAGTATTTAATCCTTTGAATACACTGTTGAATCCAGTTTTCTACCATTTTGTTGAGGATTTTTGCAAAAATATTCATAAAGGATTTTGGTCTATAATTCTCTCTTGTTTTGTAGTGTCTTTGCCCGGCTTTGGTATGAGGGGAAAGCTGGCCTCAAAGCACAAGTTAGGGAATGTTTCTTCTTTTATTTCTGTCGTTTTGGAAAGTTTGAGAAGTATTGGTGTTAATTCTTTTTTTTTAAAAAGATTTTATTTATGTATTTGAGAGAGATAGTGAGTGAGAGAGGGGTGGGGAGGAGCAAAAGAAGAGAAGAAGAGAAGAAAAGCAGACTCCCCTCCTGGGCAGGGAGACTGACACGGGCTTTAATCCTGGATCCTGGGATGATGACCTGCCCCAGAGGCAGATGCTTAATTGACTAAGCCACCCAGGTGCTTCAGATGTTAGTTCTTATTTAAATATTTTGTAGAATTCACCAGTGAAGCCATCAGGTCCGTTGCTTTTCTGTTGGGAGATTTTTGATTACTGATTCAGTCTTCTAACTAGATACAGGTCTATTCAGATTTTCTATTTTTCATTATTTAGTCTTAGTAGGTTTTGTGTTTCTGGGAATTTGTCCATTTTATATAGATTAGATTATCCAGTTAGTTCGTATGCATAGTACTCCCTTATAATCCTTTTTATTTCTGTAGAATCGGTAGTAATGTCCCTACTTTCATTTCTGATTTTCAGAATTTGAATCTTCTCTCTGTTTTTCTTAATCCATTTAGCTAATTGTTTATCAAATTTGTTGATCTTTTGTAAAAACCAACCTTTTATTTCATTGATTTTTTCTATTTTTAAAAAATTCTTGTTTTTTTTTTTTTTTTTTACCTCTGCTGTTATCTTTATTAGTTCCTTCCTTTGGCTAGTTTCAATTGTTTGGGTTTCATTTGTTCTTCCTTTTTCTAGATCCTTAAGTTGTAGAGTTTGGTGTTGATTTGGGATTTTTTGGTTCTTTTTATTTTTTCTTTTAGCACTGTGAATGATCATCCCATGGCCTTCTGGCCTCCAAAGTTTCTGGTGAGAGATCTGCTGATAATCCAATGAAGATTTCTTGTATGTGATGAGTCACTTTACTTTTTCTGCTTTCAAGATTCTCTCTTATTAGTCCTTGTATTTCCAAATTTTAGTTATAAGGTGTCTTTTTGTGGGTCTCTTACTTTGAATTCTTGTTTATTTTTATGTCTTTCATCAAATTTGGGAAGTTTTTAACCATTATCCAAATACTTTACCATTTTCTTTCTCTCTTCTCTTTCTGGGACTCTCACAATGCATATGTTGGTCCACTTGATTGTATCCCACAGGTCATTTAGAGTCTGTTCATTTTTCTTCAGTTTTTTAGTTTCTGTTTCTCAGATTCAATTAATTTCCATCGTCCTATCTTTAAGTGTACTGCTTCTTTCTTTTGGTGGCTCAAATCTTTCTTTAAATCCCCCTAGTGAATTTTTCATTTCAGTTATTGTACTTTTCAGCTCCAGAATTTCTTTTTAGTTTCTTTCTAAGTTTTCTATCTCTCTATTTGATATTTCCATTTCACAGAGTGCTTTCTTTTTCCACATCTTGTTTTAGTTTTTTGAGCATTTTTAAGACATTTGTTTTAAAATCTTTGTCTGGTAGATCCTCCATCGGGTCTTTTTTTCAGAGACCCTTTCACTTAACTTATTTTTTAACCATAAGCTGAATGGATCATTCTTTCATATTTCTTTGTATACTTGTGTTTGTTCTTGTTGTTGTTGTTGAAAACTGGACATTTGACACTAATAATGCGGTAATTCTGGAGATCAGATTCTTCTCCTTCCATAGGATTTTCTGAGTTTTGTTGTTGATTATTATTGTTGTTATTTTATTTTTGTAGGTGTCTCCATGCTAAGAATCAGCCTGAGGTATAAACTTAAGATCTTTTCAGGTCTTTTCTTAGCCTGCATCTTTCCCTAGGCATACACGGTGACTTTCTAATTACCCTTATATATGCAGTTGCTTTTGAATATCCTAGTCTTTAATGTCTGGCTTCCAAAAGGGGAAAGATAAAAATGAAGGGGGAATAATACTGTGCTAGCCTTTTAAATCCCCTGGAAATGATTTCAGCTGAAAGGGTGGAGCTTGTTGGGGAAGTACAACAACAACAATGGCCACCTGCCTCTTTGTACCTCTGAGTTTAAAACCTAGTAATTAACAATCAGAACACATATCCTTGATATTTTGTGGACAAAGTCCTTTTTTGCTACCTTGTATCCTGCAAGCTGGATTGCAGGCTGCCCATGTAATGCATGAAGAAGTAGGGCAGAAGCTTTTGATTTTGATGAAGAATTCATCAAAATCAAAAGCTTCTGCACAGCAAAGGAAACAGTCAAAAAAACAAAGAGGCAACCCACGGAATGGGAGAAGATATTTGCAAATGACAGTACAGACAAAAGGTTGATATCCAGGATCTATAATGAACTCCTCAAACTCAACACACACGAAACAGGCAAACATATCAAAAAATGGGAAGAAGATATGAACAGACACTTCTCCAATCAAGACATACAAATGGCTATCAGACACATGAAAAAATGTTCATCATCACTAGCCCTCATGGAGATTCAAATTAAAACCACATTGAGATATCATCTTACACCAGTTAGAATGGCCAAAATTAACAAAACAGGAAACAACATGTGTTGGAGAGGATGTGGAGAAAGGGGAACCCTCTTCCACTGTTGGTGGGAATGCAAGTTGGTGCAGCTTCTTTGGAGAACAGTGTGGAGATTCCTCAAGAAATTAAAAACAGAACTTCCTTATGACCCTGCAATTGCCCTGCTGGGTATTTACCCCAAAGATACAGATGTAGTGAAAAGAAGGGCCATCTGTACCCCAATGTTTATAGCAGCAATGGCCACGGTCGCCAAACTATGGCGACCTTCAACGGACGAATGGATGAGGAAGATGTGGTCCATATACACTATGGAGTATTATGCCTCCATCAGAAAGGATAAATGCCCAACTTTTGTAGCAACATGGACAGGAGATCATGCTGAGTGAAATCAATCAAGCAGAGAGAGTCAATTATCATATGGTTTCACTTACTTGTGGAGCATAACAAATATCATGGAGGACAAGGGGTGTTAGAGAGGAGAAGGGAGTGGGGTAAATTGGAAGGGGAGCTGAATCATGAGAGACTATGGACTCTGAAAAACAATCTGAGGGGTTTGAAGTGGCGGGGGTGGGTGGGAGGTTGGGTTACCAGGTGGTGGGTATTATAGAGGGCACGGATTGCATGGTGCACTGGGTGTGGTGAAAAAATAAGGAATACTGTTTTCTGAAAATAAATAAATTAATAATACATACATACATACATACATACATACAAAAAAAAAAAGAAGTAGGGCAGATGGATACTAATTTACTAAAAGCTGAAATTGATCAAAATTAAACAAAATTTACCATTCATGCCTTCCCCTGGAGGTTGCAAGCCTCAGTAGACTCCAGAGTTCCAAATTAGTTCTATCAGATTCTGCCAGGGCAATTGTTATCTAGATAGGAATATAGATTCCTTGTGCTTCCTACTCTACCATCTTCTTAGAAATTCTCTCCTTGAGGACCTTTAAGTCCTTGATTTACTTTAAATAAACCAAAACAAGGAACCATAGACAATACACTTATGTATATGGTCTATGCAAGAAAACTGATGCTGATTCCAATAAACATATTCTAATAATAGAACATATTCAAAGAAATCCAATAAAATAAAAAAAGTTTTAGACCTTATATCAAAAGATTGGAAAATAAATGCATGCAAACAGATACATGTTTTAGGTTAAAATAAATGTTAAAGAATGTAATTTTTGCTCATGATTCCCCAATTTAATCTTTTTCAGGGAACTACCTATTGGCCAAATCCCAGGTCCCTCTTACAATTTATTAAATAAGTGGTTTTCCACTGTGCTGTGGATCATCTGTAACTTATATCCTCTAAATCCAGCCTTACTTCAATTCCAAACTTCCTTGACTTCTTGGCAACATTTGACACTGTTGACATCTCTTTTTTAAATGCTCACTTTTTTGGTCTCCATGGAACCACACTCTCCTGATCTTTTCCTTTCCTTTCTATTGTGTTCCTCAGTTTCTTTTGTGGGCATCTCCTCTTCTGCACAGTTCAGAAATATTGGTATATCTCAGGGGTCTTTCCCAGCCTTGTGCTCTTTTCACTCCATATACTCACTTTAAATGATCTGATTAATTTCTATGCTGATGATTTACAAATCTGTAATTCCAAGCTCGGTCTTTGTTCTGACACACACACTTATGTGTCCAAATACCTACTTAACAATCTTATTTGGATACCCCTCTGGCACCTCAAACATAGCATATCTAAAAGTGAACTAATTACCTCTTCTCTACTGATTAATTAGAGAATCTTCTCCAGTGTCCCCTGCTCAATGAGTAGCACCATCACATACATAATTTCCAGACCAATGTGATAGTCACGTTCTTAACTTTTCCCTTTCCTTATCTGTGATATCTAATAAACCTTCAGTTCCTGTTGTTGTTTTTACCTCTTGAGCATTTCTCAAATCCATGTACTTCTCTCCATCTCTACTATGATCATTCCCTCCTAATTTTTGCAATAACCAACCAAATGGTCTCCTTACCTCCAGTATCTCTTCTCACCAATCCATTCTGCCACCAGATTTGCATATTCATTCTTCAGTATACGTACAACTCTGAACTCCGCCATATGGTTTATTAGACCTTGCATGTTCTGATGTCCGCCAGTCTTCTCTTACTATTCTCCCAAACGTAATTAACCATACTGAATTTCAGTTCCTGTAACATCATGCATCCTTACTCCCAGACTTTTCCATGTTATTGTCTCTACTTGAAACACTCCTACATATCTTTCAAATTTCAGCATTAAAGTCATTTTCTCTGGAGAGTTAATCCTGGTCCCTAGATTAACTTAGATCTCCCTAAAATATGTTCCCATTACACCATTCTTTATGCAATTGCTTATTCAATCTTTGTCTTCCTGACTAGATGAAGAATACTTGCTCTGTCTGTCCTATTCACTGCTGGATCCACAGCCCAGTGGCTATCACATAGTAGGTACTCAATAAATACTTTTTGGATAAATGAATGAATAAACACATTGGCAATAGTTAGAACTCAGTAACTATTGAATGAAATGGTCTTAAAAAGAAAAAAAACCTACATTTTTTTTATGCGGAGGAGAGTTGTTCTCAACAAGCTCATTGCCATGGCAGATGTTATTCAGGCATCTGGAATTCTGGAATTCTTTTCGGGATTGCCTTCAGAACATGCAATATATTTCCCCATAATACCCTAGATAGTGGCAGATATTCATCCTTCAGGTTGGATTTTATTTTGGAAGCAGCAAGATCACTTAAAGCCAAGATGGGTAATCAAGCAGGGTAATACTATCAGAGGTAAAAAAAAAAAAAAAAAAAAAAAAAAAAAAAAAATTATGTGTGGCTGTAAATTAATGAGTCTGACTTTTTCATATGGCTCATAAACAGGGTCATAAGGTACTTCTAGAAGAGAAGTTTCAAAAATATTTTGAGGAAAGGCAGGATTGTTAGAATGTTTGTATAGCTTCCCAAGGGAACTTCTTTGTGGGGAACACGGCTCATTTAGATATATACAGTCAGGAATGTTTTGTTTTGTTTCCTTTAGGCACAATTTCTACATACATGTAAGCTTGACTCAAAGCTTCAGGGAGAGAATGATATAGTAGATAGCAGATATGTGAAGTAAATTTTACTCATCATCATCATTATTGTGAACATTTAATAATGTGCAAGGCACTTACAAAGTAATCATCATCATAATTTGACCACATATCAAGATAAAGTAAAGTTGTGTTAGCCCACCAACCTAAATACCACCCCCAACAAAAAGTGTTATGAAATATAGAATAATCCTTTGCCAACTAATATAGCTCTCAAGAGTACCAACTACAGTGATATTAGGTTGGCTCAGCTTATTGAAGTTAATGAGTGATTTCATCTGCTACAGATGATGCCTTCAGACTTTGTTCAGACTACTCAAAAATAGGTATTATTGGTCATGAGGGAAATCATGGGCAAGAACAGATCTACAGAAATAAATATATCTTCCCTATTAATAGCAACAATAATAGATCTTATTTAGATTCCCCATTATGTGCCATGAATTATGCTCAGCACTTAATATGCAAGTATTATTTTTTCATTTCAGAACCCAAAGCTAAGAGAGGTTAATTAACTTGCCCATCATTAAACATATAGCAACTGGAAGATTTAGATGAGAACTAATGGTCTACATAATTTCAAAGCACAAGTTCTTTCCACTTTACTCAAAGTACATAATGGACTAAAACCAGGCCTTCACCATATGCAAAGATTGCACATTTGAAATACCAGCTCTATTGATTTGATTTTTTTTTTTTTTTTTTTTTTGGTGGATCATCTTCTCATAAGTGTCTTAACTCTTCTGGCAGTTCCACTTTCTTCAAAATTAGCATTAAGAATTTTCTATTGATCTTTCTCTCCACTTTTTACTATAATATTGAGTGTATTCTGGCTGTCTTCTCAGTTGTCCTTATGCCTCACTCCTAACTTCATTGCCCAAAAAGTTGTTACTGAAGCTCAGATCCTGACTGTGGAGACCTGCCCCATGGAAACCAACTTTGCATGACCTTTGCCTCCTATAAAATGGTAATGGACAAATCCTTCTCTGTGGGGAGTTTTTCTTGCCACTTGATATTGAATCTTTAGGGGGAAGGTAATGGGAGATGGTTGATGGAACGTTTAGAGTTACCAAATCTGATATCCATACCTTGTCCAAGTACAGCATCCAATTTGGATTTGGACCTTGCTACTAGATTCTGTCAGTATCCCAGGGAATGCATTGACTGTCATAACATTTTTGTCACATCTCCATGCTGATTGTGCCATTATGTAGATGGAATCAAATTCAGTTACCACTTTTAACTTGATGCTCTTGATGAGGGTCTTAAAGGAAAGCATGATTTGTCTTGAGTAGGTAGGTTGACAGATTATTTTTGTCTTCTAGCTTAATATTAGCAAGAAGACTATAATGCAAGAGCCTTTAGTCCCCAGTGACAGGGAAACATCCAACTAAAGAAAATTGGAAAGGAATTAGTAAAACTGTGTCATAAAAATCACCATTACTTTCATATATGTTTATATCAAACTATAAATCAATATCTTTCTACCTATTTACAACCTAGCATACTTTAACCCCACCTCACTGTGTTTCTTCTCTTGTCTATATTCCTGATTGATTTCATGGTGTTTATTTTAAGGTCAGTAGAGTCATTTCCATCTCCTCGTAATATTTTAACTCTTCATCTGTCTTTCATCCTCTACCTTGATTTAATTATTTATTATAAGTATTTCTTAAGTCACATTTGTTCAGAGAACTCTTTTCTGGGCCTAAAAATGATACCAAACTCTCTAAGTCGTGCTCTGTATTCTAAAAAAGCCTTTAGATTGTAATAGGAAGATTAAAAACATGAAGGAAAATCTTTTACCTAAGAGAAATATTTTAAAGGATATAAGAAACAATCAGAAAATATACAATGGAAAGGATTAAAAGGGGTCTTAAAAATGCTATTCTAGCAGGTCTCTCCATCCATGTGTTTGTCTTACATCTTGCTCAGAGCAGCCTACACTATTATTAGTCTGCTAATACTAATTTTCCAGCGGTTCTGGATAATAGTTTAGTAGCAGGAATTACTCCCCCAAAATATACTAAGAAACTAAATCACTGTAAGACTTGTAGAAAGCCTGACAATTATAGGAATAATATTTAGATGTCCTGACTCCTAGTTAATTCTTTGCTAAAAATAAGTTGATTGCTAGGGAGATTTGGCAACACGTTCCTTTGTTATCTTTTAGCATTCATTATTGGTAGATGTTAGAATACTAAAACATGTGTTCATATATGTCATCTGTTAGTATACATAATTCTTCCTTCTGCAAAACGTTTGTGTAGAACGTAAACTCCAAGATACGATAATTAGTGATAACAGAGTCAAAGGTTTCCAAGGAGGAAATCAAAGAAGAAAAATAGGCACAAAATGTTGAAGAAAACTAGCAATAATTTTCATAATTGTTCCATTCTAAATCAGTGCCTTTCAAACTTCTAAAACCATGATTCACATGATTTTAAAATAAATGCATTTTTATCATAAGACTCAAAAGTTGTTATCCTCACTATGTGTAATGCACCTTTGATGCAATTTTTATTTCATTTCTTAAAAATCTGGTTAGGGTCAACGTCCATAGTTTGAAAATCACTGCTTTAAATTGTCCACTGCTATAAAGAAGAAGAAGGAGGAAGAAGAGTTAGTGATGACATAGACTAGTCCAAGTGAAGTTTAGTAAGAGATATTTAGCATGATCCTTTTTTTCCCCCTCACTGACAAATATGTACATTTTAAAGACTTCAAAAGAAGGAAGTCATATGTGCCCAACATTGCATACTTTTAAGATGCCAAAGAATTTTTAACTTAGAGTGCTTGTTCTTATTTCGGAGTAATAGTCCAAGCAAAGATGTGAATGTGTTTTTTTAAATCAACTAGTGTGAATTTTAAATAGCAGCTTTCTGCTTTCATAAATCATTTGTATCAAATTCATCGGTTGTTCTTCATATGGTATATCACAAGTGGGTTGCAGCTGGTTTCTTTAAAAACTGGAATTTGGATTCTATTAACAGGTCCAGTGAAAGATTCTTCTCCAGTATCTGGGCTTTTTCATTGCTACACACACTGAACATGGCTTTTGCACTACTACTTCAAGCTCCTTCAATTAGAAATTGCAAGATAGCTGTCATCAAACTCATGTAATGTGGATCAGCCAGACATCTGGCAGAATTTGTATGTGCAACAGACTAAATACCTACAATGTTTTCTCATCTTAAAGCAAAAACATTGCTTTTATAGCTAATGGAACATCAGAAGTGTTTCCATTATCCTGGTTTAAAAATACACGTACAACAAAGCAAGTGTCGCAATAAAATGCATGTTCTTTAAAAAAAAAATTGCTATTAGGAAGTATATAAAATAGCTTTATTTGCACCAAAGTGAAACTTTACAATTATTTTTAAGACATGAAATATAAAAATCACAAGAAATTGGGAGCATTTGAATAAGTAAAATAGTTGCTAAGCATAATGAATTTTGCTTTTTGGAAAGCCCATTTAAATTTCACTCTACTTCTAAGCAGTATTGTGTCATATAGTCGAAAATGCACTAAAGAGTATAAAAGGCCTGGGATTTGGTCTTAGTGCAGTCATTAGCTAATAGTGTAACTTTGGGTGATCCACTTAACCTTTCTGAGACTCATTTTCCTAATTTTAAAAATGAAGATATTAAATCACATGGTTTCTAAATTCCATAATATCATAGAGATAGAGAAGCTTGAGATAGTTATCTATTATATAAATGTTAACAAACAGGAATTATCCACTCCTTCCTTTCCACATTAATTCGTGAGCATCTCTCATCATGTAGGTAGGAAGTAAAAACCTTTGCTTAAATGCAAGAGAGTTTAATAAACCTTTAAAAATAATCTCTGACCCCACTTAGAAACTAACGGACTAGAGGTTGCTAGAAGTCTGTTCTGGTTATACAGGCAAACTTGTAATCACTATAATAAAAGAATAAATCATATAAGAAAACGCATTAGCAAAAACTGAAGAGAGTAATCAGATAAAACATTGTGTGCATCCAACCATATCATTGAGAATAGACAATGAGTTTTTCTATGATTGAATTGAACAAAAATTATTCTAACTTATGAATACTAGAGCTACCAGAGAGAGAAAGTGGTGACCATCTGGAGTAAGAAGTTTCTTCTTCATGTAATCACAGTGATGACATCATTCACAAGTGGCAGAACATAATAAAGCATTTATCTTTCATTCCACAAGGTGGTGGTTTCATGTATAAACTATTTGGGATAGGGTTTTTATTCTGAATCTAATGATGTGCTTTTTAAACAGTTTTCTTATTTTTGTCTTGTTAGTACATCATTTAGAATCCTGCCTCTGGGTCTAACAAATTGCCTCATGCCAATGTAGATACATGTACTTTTCCCCCAAATTGATAACATATGCCAAGCTTTTCTGTACTGCCCTCAATAAACACACTTCTAGGGGCATTCTTGACCCTGATCCCAAAGAGAACTCCAAATACGTTCCCTCTCAGCCAGAAGATCAGCTTCCTTGTGCTTTTTACCCTATAGTTATGGCCTTAAAAATTAAATATACTTTAGAAACATAATATGGTCCTTTATCTATAAATATTTGTATGTATTATATGGCTGAATGAGGTTTGTGAAATAACATTAGAAGGTATTTTAAAACAAAAGTTGAAGAGTTGTTGGCAATAAATTTTGCCAACTTTAACTTAAGAACCTACTTAGAGCCTTCCAGATACCTCAGATTCTGCCATTTCCTCCCTCCATAATCACATCTTCAACCAAACCCTTCTCAGATGAGTCTGAGATTAGTTTCAAGGAGTCCAGGCTAAAGGTGTTTGAAGGCTGATTCTTTATGTTTGCCTCCTGCAGCTCTGTTTCAGATACATCTGTAAAATGAGCATCAGTGGTAAGGTACAGGCTTATGCATAAACTGCAGTGTATATTTAGAGTACATTGACCATTTATCCGTGCATTCATTCATTCATCCTCTCACTCATTTTTCAAATATTTATTAAGTGCTTTCTTTGTTCCAGGCATGTGTTAAGCATTGAGGGTACAAAATAAAATAAACTCTCTTAAAAGTAATAATATAGGAATGATAGCATTAAACCTAATATTCAGCAAGGCAAATGAGATTTAATAACTTTTTATGCTAAATATCTTCATTTCTAATAATTTCCTCTATTTTTTCTATTATCAATTTAAAATTATTGTTTCACTTATCTTCTGCTTTTCTGTCTTTGATATAGTTTAAGCTAAGAGTTCTTTATAGTTTAAACACTACATCTTATCAGAAAAAAATTTAAACATTTTAGGAGAGTGTAGGGGCATCTGGGTGGCTCAGTCAATTAAGCATCTGCCTTCAGCTCAGGTCATGATTCCAGGGCCCTGGGATCAAGCCCCAGGTTGGAGTCCCTGCTCAGCAGGGAATCAGCTTCTCCCACAGCCCCTCATCCCCACTCATGTTCTCTCTCTGAAATAAGTAAATAAAATCTTTAAAATAATAAACATTTTAGGAGAGTTTAGTGGCACCTAATTGTTATGCCACTTTAATTTTTGCCTTAAAATAATTTTAGATTCTTTAGATTTCTAGGACTTAGAGTCCCAGAAAAATGGAGGCAAGTGGTCTCCACCAGCAGGTTTATGGGGATTGGAACTTGAATGTTATTTATTTAGAGAAGATTATAATAAGTATGAGCGAAGGGATCAGGAGCTCATATAATAAGTATGAGCTAAAGTAAATATGATTATTAATAGGACACATAATAGAAGGTTTAACTGTGTATACATCAGAACTGAGTAGTTGCTTTCCACCCCGGGAAGGACTGGTTGTGTTCTTGAAGGGTGTTCTGACTCAAATGTATGGCAAAGTCAGTGATCAAATGCTTTCCTAACTAGAGATTAGTTCAGGTGTTTACTTTTAACAGTCTTTCTACTTAGCGCATAAAAAATGGCATGTGAAGATGAAAAACTTTCTATATACTGAGAGAAAATGTTGCCACTAAATGGTAAAGTAATTCTTATTCAAACTAAAAAATGTCTTTTTTCTTTCACTCAAATTGAGTCATCAGAACATTCAGTAGTACGCTTAAGCCAATAAAAGAAAGAATAAAATATTCAGAAGTAAAACATGTCCATACTTACACAGTTTCAAGTTAGAAATGGTTGGTTAATTATCTTATTAAGCTGCCATCCACTACAGTATTTAATGCTTTCTATTTCTGAGCACTGCACAAATATTAACAAATTGATTCCATCACACTCTAAAGTTTGCTAGTGTTGTTACTGCGATTTCTAAGGCAAAGGCAGAAGAGACCATTTTAGAGTGTACTTTGAGCTAGAGGAATGACAGCATATTCAAACACCTATAAGTAAGTTAGTCTTGTTTGGGAAGCAAGGTATGCACTTCTGGAACAACTAGGAAATACTGAGCATTGGACATGATTATGTGCCAAAATAGATAGTAAGTGCTATAGATCTGAATAGAGAGGTAAAAAACCAGATCTATGATGAGTCTTAGAGCAAGAGCTATTTTACTTCTCAGGAACAGAAAGTATTCATATTACCATGATTTTGTCTTTACACCCTGACTTCTTCAGTAGCTACTTTGAGATTAGAGAAGGTAATTGCCCCTTCTCAGCTAATTCTGAAAACATATGGAGTGTACTATCATTACACATATCAGCATTTAACATGGGGGCCACCCTGCTTGTCAAATTTTCCCCAAACAAGAGGCAATAAAAACTAGCCATTCCTCAGGAGCAGATCTTCAAAATTAGAAAAGTGACTGGAAATTTGAAGGGGGAAAAAAAAAGGTGGAGCTGTTTTTTACGTGAGCTCTCCCCACGACCCCCTACTGCCTTTTAAAAAATAAATTAACTCATCATGAGATTTCCAAATGCATTCTTTTAACATATGGTCAGAGTGTAAACATACTGGATTTATTTCAGGGGAAGAAGTAACCTGATTGATTCAAACAGTACCTCAGAATTTATTCAGTAATGTCAAGAGTCACAACTTCTTTTTATCACTTTGGATTCACAAAATTGCATCAGAGGAAGATATATGCTTGAGTGTGATTGCTCCCAGACATGCATTTTTTCCTCCATGAGGGACCTGAAATAATACCAAAAGCCAGCTTGTATTCATGTGGGTTTTAGTGGCACTCATCCGGAATGATTTCCCACTGAACGTTATGTCAAACTTGTGAAACAATAAGGTTATATCCTGACACCAGTAATTTTCTCTCTGGCATCTAAAATTCAGATCCTTCTGTTGGTAAAACTCCTCTCCAAATTTAATGAGCTATTTTGTATTACTTTTGAAGGTAAGAGTGCTGAGCGGGCCAGTATAGGAATGAACATGTGAAAAAATCAGAAGAAAGTGAGAAATTGCTTAATGATAGAGGAGTTCTAATACCAGATGTAATGGTATGCTTACCCTTTGAAATGAACAATCCAAAAGTCAAAACACAGTTAAATTGAACGTAGAGAAAGTATACACTGGAATGAAATCAGTACTGCCAGGATTAAGTCTATATTCCTTTTCATTAGGAAGTGTCCCTCCCATGCACACATGTCACCATACTAATAGGCAGCAGGAGACACTGTTGTACATTTTCTTCCCACCATCAGAGGCCTGAGGATGAAATCAGAGATCATCTGCTTGTGAATATGGGGGGAAGAACCCATTTTCACTGCAAGGCTTTAATGTGATGTTGATGGTAAGCGACATGATCACTGAAAACAGATGCCATATGGAGTCTCATTGATTGATGTGCAAATCTTTGACAGCAGAAACCCAGGTTGTCAGTTTGCCTTCATGGCTGTCTTACTGAGATCGAGTCAGGAAAGGATCCTCTTCATTTAAAATGTTGGGACATGAATCACTCTGACAGAGAAAAGTTCCTTCTGTCTGGCCTTGTGATTCTCAAGTGTAGGCAACATGGGGACTTCTTCTAAAGGTGAAACTCGGGAATTTCAAAATCCCCTTTAACAAATCCTCTTCTTCAAATGAAGAATATTTTTGCTGAAATAGTTCACTAGACACTGTTTTCTTGTTTAAAGCGAGGGTGATTGTCACCCTTAAGGTGCTGGCTACCCTTCGACAAGCACGTGTGACAACTTTGGTTAACGGGATTTTGTGAAATGAGGAATCATGGCCCCTCATGCTTTTGTGTGAGTTTGTATGCTGCCGTACTACAAAGAAAACACACCATTTTACCATGTGCAGTAAAAGAAGGACTGCCTTGAATTAGGAAACCTCTCCGGAAGCAGCCAGAGGAGCCTCTCCACCTGAACTCAGTTTGGGAGGCTTATGCACTTTGTTTTTAATTGGTGCAGTCTGATCAAGCAAACCAAAACAAGGAAGTATTTATAAGCTCAAAAGGGAATGGTATTCCTTAGAATCTCAAAGAGCTATATATTTTTTAGATATTAATCATATGTGATGCTGTAAAGAAAAGCAGTTGGCACCGACATGAGAAATGTTGGCATTAGATAATATGTGTAGTGGAAAGGCATCTGAACCCAAAGCCTGTAAATACTTTCTTCCAATGGTAGATCCTAATTATATTTTCTGTATTGCTTTTTGATTGGTTGGCTCATTTTATGTTTGTTTTAATAACATCTATTAACAATTTTTCTACTACAAAAGCAGTACATATTTTTTTATTAAAACACTGGATAATATAAGAAAAAGCACTCATATTTTTATTACTTTAAGACAACCAATATATTTTTCTATGTACAGGTTTTTATTTTTAAAAAATGTTTAAGGACTTCATTTATTTGAGAGGGCATAAGTGGGGGGAGAGGGGCAAAGGGAGGGGGGAAGCAGACTGCCCGATGAGCAGGGAGCCCAATGTGGGGATGAATCCTAGGACCCAGAGATCATGACCTGAGCCAAAGGCAGATACTTAACCAACTGAGCCACCCAGGTGCGCTCTACAGGCGTTTATTTTTTAAAACATGTACTGCATATAAAATTTTGTATTCTGATTTTTATATATATATTTATTTATTTAAAGATTTTATTTATTTATTTGACAGGCAGAGATCACAAGTAGGCAGAGAGGCAGGCAGAGAGAGAGAGAGAGAGAGGAGGAAGCAGGCTCCCTGCTGAGCAGAGATCCCGATTCAGGGCCCTATCCCAGGACCCTGAGATCATGACCTGAGCCAAAGGCAGAGGCTTAACCCACTGAGCCAGCCAGGTGCCCCTCTATTCTGATTTTTAAACTTAACATTCTATCACATAATTTTTGTATATAAATTTCATCTAAATTTTCTTTTATTAGCTGCAATGATGATCATCAGATAAATTTGCTATGTTGTTCTTGACCATTCCTTCATTGATACTTACAATTTCTTATCTTTATAAGTAAGGTTGCAATTAACATTACTCTTCAAAGTTGTATCTTTGGATCTTAGTTTAAATTTATATAATTGGTTCCCAGGTATAGAATTATTAGGTTAAACTATAAAAACGTTTTAAAGGCTTTGGTTGTTTCAATTTACATGCTCTTAAGCCGAATGTGATAGTATTCATTTCTTGGCTCATTTAGATGGCTGATTATTGAAACTCTCTTGGGGTTTCATGAGGCCCAATGGAGTTTGGAAATAGATGTGATTGCTGTTTGATTCTCCTTAGCCACCCTTAAGCTCTGGAGGTTCAATTTTCTTCATTAATGAGATGAATTATAAAATATTTCACAAAACCATTGTGTGAAAAAGACAGTAAAATAAATGGAAAATATCTCATAATTTTAGAATATTTATTAAGTACCTGCTGTGTGTGGGATTATTCTACATACGAATATGTTTTTTCAACTGAGAACCTAGCATATTTTAATTTTCCCCAGACAACAGTAGTCTAGCAAAGGGGAGGATGAAAACCTTTGGTTAAAGAATCCATTCTCATTTTTACTCTTTTACTAAGTTGCTATGTGACCTTGTATAAATTACTTAACTCTTCGGGTCTCTATTTCTTCATCAAGGAGTGCAGCGGATTTAACCAGATTATCTCTAAACTGCTTATGGGTCTAAGATTCTTTGATGTTATCAAAAGTCATTTTTCCAGAAAAGAATGACCCTTCTAACCACTCGTCCTTTCAAAATCCAAGTGGAGAGTGCCTGCAATATTTATTTCCAGAAACTCTCAGAGAGTTCAAATATATATGGCTGTACTTGGTAACTTTCATGTTTCTATTCAGATTTACTTTAAAGAAATATCATGATGAGAGCATAACCTTTGCTTGATCCTTTTGTGAGTTAAACAAAAACAGATGAAAGTTATAACAAAGAATCCTTTAAAAATATAAGTATACTACAGAATGTGCCAAATTATGCTCTAAGCTTTGTAGTGCAATGGTCACTTTTTCAGTTGGAATTTCATACAAGTCTTTGAGATTACAATTTGGTGCTCATTACTATAACACAGAAGACATCCTACACTAAACAGAGAGCATCATCTTATCTGGGCTACAGTGAACATTTATCTTTTTATTAGTGAACACTAATCTTTATCTTTTTATACAGTGAACACTGACCTTATTTCATTTTGTATACTCTTAAATATAGTGCTAACAAGGAAAAAATCACATTTTGTTTGCTAGCAGGATTTTGTCATGGAAATTTGCATTTTTTAAAATAACAGCTTTATTATGATATAATTGACAATTTTAAAGTGTATAATTCAGTGGTGTTTAGTATGTTCACAGAGTTGTACCAACACCACAGGTGTGTTTTAAAAACTAAATTGTGTAGACAATACACTAATTGCTTGCTTCTATTTATTAGATTTGGTATCATATATATATATATATATATTTTCACTCAAGACCTTGTTTAGTTGCAAGAATTTAAACTATTCAGAGTTAATAAATAATTTGGCTGTGTTATAGCACATTTTCAGTTTAATGTGAAATCTACGCATCTACCCAATCCTACGTGGAAATCTTTGTTTACAGAATATAGAAAAATTTAAAGTGCATATGTTTGATGGTTTTGCAATACAATTAAAATCCATGAGAGGCTGAGAACAGTTCATGTGTTTCTGAATTTATTTTAGATATTTAAAGTCATTTAAAAAAATTTTGCCTCCCTTTGTTGACTTAGAATTCTTATGGAAGATTAAATATCACACCTCAAGAAAAAACATCTAAAAAAACATCTGAAGGTGATAGAGGGGTAATAGTTGTCTTTTCTCCTCAAGCCATGAAAAAAAAATGCTTGTATTTTGAGAAATCATAGGTATGATTTAAAGTGTAAATAATAATAATATTTTATCTCTAGCATTTCATAAGATTGATCTTGAAAGAGTTAACTAGATGTTTCTACTTAAGCCTTTGCAATAAACTTGCTAGTAATCTCTTCTTAACTGTTTTATAAACAAGCTGAGTAACTTACTATTACGATGAGTTTTTAGTAACTTGACTACTGAAGCTATAAAAACCATTGTAAATTTAGATAAAACCTTTTTTGTTTAACATTCCAATCTAAATCCTTCAGTATAGCATCTCATTTTTTTCCCCTGTCCATCTCTTGGGAATTGCAAGGGTTGTCATAAATTATTTTCTCACTGTTCAGTTTGAGAAATCGGTGCCCATTTTCAAATAGAAGTTTATTTTATTTTATTCTTTATCCAGTATAATTAACATACAAAGTTGTATTTGTTTCAGGTGTATAGTATAACAATCAGATTGAAATTTTGAAGTAAACTTCTCAGTAGTGAGGTAAAAAAAAGAGAGGCCTAACATTCTTGCTAAAATCTCAATACAGACCTTTATAAGAACATCTTCTCAGGGCGCCTGGGTGGCTCAGTTGTTAAGCATCTGCCTTTGGCTCAGGTCTTGATCCCAGGGACCTGGGACTGAGACCTGCATCGGGCTCCCTGCTCTGTGGGGAACCTGTTTCTCCCTCTTCCATTCCCCCTGTTTGTGTTCCCTCTCTTGTTTTGTCTCTTTCTCTGTCAAATAAATAAATAAAATCTTAAAAAAAAAAATCTTCTCTAAGTGTTCATACCTTGAAATGACCTTGAATAAGTCGTTTACCCTTATATGGCTTATTTTCTCATCTGCCAAATGGCAGTAAAGAGTGGTCTAATTGTGTGTTTGAACATGATAACCTGAAGTAATTGTATTACATCAAATAGTGGTATATACGTTGTGTCCCTCAGAAAGACATAAACAAACTAATATTTTTAATATAACCTATAAATTTTCTGTGATATCCTTATCTACATTCGAGAAACCAGCTGAACTCTTTTTTTTAAAATATTTTATTTTTTATAAACATATATTTTTATCCCCAGGGGTACAGGTCTGTGAATCACCAGGTTTACACACTTCACGGCACTCACCAAAGCACATACCCTCCCCAATGTCCGTAACCCCACCGCCCTTCTCCCAACCCCCCTCCCCCCAGCAACCCTCAGTTTGTTTTGTGAGATTAAGAGTCACTTATGGCTTGTCTCCCTCCCAATCCCATCTTGTTTCATTGATTCTTCTCCTACCCACTTAAGCCCCCATGTTGCACCCTTAATCTAAAATATATAGATGGGACACCTGGGTGGCTCAGTCAGTAGAACATCTGAATCTTGATTTGGGCTCAGGTCATGAGGTCAGTGTCATGAGATTGAGCCCCACAGTGGGCTCCATGCTCAGTAGGCAGTCTGCTTGAGATTCTCTCTCTTCCTATCCCTCTGCCCCTCACCCTGTGCTCATGCACGCGCTTTCTCTCTTTCATAAATAAATAAATTTTTAAAACATTAAAATATACAGAAATATTTATCAAGGTAGTAACTCATATCATATCATAATAACTCATTATGACATTTTAGAGAGATTATAAGCATTGATTTTTGTTATTTTGCCTTTAAGTGAGCATTGAGATATATGAGAAACAAGCCTAGCTTGAGGAAAATAAGTTGACTCATAATTAGACTTAAAAATTCAGAAAAAAATGTGGGACAGTTAGCAGAAATCAAATAATTAGGTGAGAAAAAAAACTAACTTGGAAACAAGTTTGAGACTGGAAATAGTGGGCACAATTTTCTCTTTTGTAAAATTGGTTATTTTGGGGAACATTCTGTGTTTTATAAATGTGATTTATATATTAGAGGCAACATTGCTTTTTAGGGAAAAAATACTGATGCCCTCTGCTGTCATCTTAAGTTCCTTCTGTTTGCTGTCAAAACAGGAAGGAAAGGGGGAAACCGAAGCAAAGTAGTCAGGGAGCAAAACTGGGAAATTCTGGTATCTGCACTGCCATGGACTGAATCACATGCCTCTATCTGACTGCTTTATAACTTCACCCCAAAGTGGATTCCATCATTATTAGAGACAAACATAATTCTTTTTAAAAGATTTTGTAGTGACAGAAATGTGTGCCTTTGAAATTCAGAAAAACTAATATGAAATGAAAGTATCATCTGTTTGAGATTTCTCCTGGAATGAAACTAAAATGGGTTCATTTGGTAATTAGAGGAAACCTCAGCCAAAAATTCTTTTGGAACAAATGAGTACCTCCTTCCTCAATGAAGCCGCCTAAAATGTTATTTAAAGTATATGCGGACTGGACAGACCTGGAATTGTTATTTTTCACAATTAATTGAAGCATTTGGAAAATTCTGGCTGTAGATGGCAGCATCGCACTAATGCATCCGTTCTAAAGCCTCTCACAGAATTTGTAAGATGCTAAAAGCTCTCTGGTGCTTAGAGGACTACAGCTCACTCACTAAAAACTAGCCACCCCCGCCCCCCTCTGAGGGTGAAAACTTGCCTTGCCTTTGCATGCATCCACCTCTAAATTTACTACATTCAGACTTATTCCCAAAGTCTTTGAGCATATTCCTTTAGTTGTGGAATTTGGAAAACAAAATGAATGGTATTTTTTTTAGAGTGTCTGAAAATACCAATTGTAGGGCCTTTGAAAACACAGATTTGTCAGCATTTCACATTAATGGGTCTTTTATTTGTTTGTTTTTCTTCCTGATTTATAGACAGCACCCCATTATAGAGGCAATATATCTTAATTTAAATAACTTTCAAGTTATTTATGACTAGCAATGACTTTGAGGCTGGGGTGTTTTACTTTGTTTTATTTTTGTTAACAGTTTCATTCCGGTGCTAGTGATAACAGTAGAGCCTAAAATAAAAGTTTTACAGAGTTCTCTGTATGATTGGAATAATCTACTGAATTACATGAAAGACCTAAATCTTTCTTGAAAAATTTTCATTTATAGCTATATTCTAACTTAAACGTTTAACAAAAGGTAATGATGACAATTCGTTATGTCACAGATATTATCTAAGGTTCTCTTATTTCACTTAACTCTTGTTATAAACACACATTATTTTTATTTTGCACATGAAGCAAGGGCAAAGAGATTCAGTGACTTGCCCAAGATTTCACCACTAATAATGGTGGAACAAGGCTATAATGCAGGGTTTTTTAAATTCTAAGATCAGTTCATTCAAAGTGATGATAGCTGCTTCTCCAAGGAGAAAAATAGTCTAGTAAGCAGGACATGAAAGATTTAAGACAGAAAAATAGGAATAATTTGTAAGCATTTGGAATAGGTAGTAGGTGATTTTTAAAATTTGGGGTTTTATCTTCATTCAATAAATATCCTTTAAATGTCTAGCATGTACCGGGCACCTGGGTGGCTCAGTGGGTTAATCCCCTGCCTTCAACTCAGGTTATGATCTCAGGGGTCCTGGGATTGAGTCCCGCATCGGGCTCTCTGCTCGGCAGGGAACCTGCTTCCCTCCCTCTCTCTCTCTCTCTCTGCCTGCCTCTCTGCCTACTTGTGACAAATAAATAAATAAACAAATAAAATCTTTAAAAATAAATAAATAAATGTCTGGCAGACCAAGACCTGGAAAGGAACCAAGGAAACCTTAACATAATCTATAATATATAGTTCTTGCCCTTCTATAGTGTGTGTGTGGGGAGGCGGGGAACCAAGACACAAATAGATAATTATAACACAGTGATTTTGATCTTTGCATTTAGTCTGTTGTAATATATGTTAATATGAGAACATAGAGAAGGCAAATCTTACCTGGGGTGGAGGGCAAAAGAGCCTTCCTGAAATAACTGACATTTCAGTTGAGTCTTATAGGCTAGAATAACCAATTGGAAGGAATAGAAGAAGACATTACAAACAGAATGGCAGCATAAGCCAAAGACAGCATAGTGTGCACCTTAAATAATATCTAATACTGAAGTGAAGATTTTGCATTTTTTATAGGGGGGAGAGGGAGAGAAACTTAATCTTAGGCTTGATCTCACAACCCTGAGATCATGACCTGAGCTGAAACCAAGAGCCGCCGGATACTTAACCAACTGAACCATCCAGGTGCCCATGAAGTGAAAATTTTAGAAAATAGTTTTGTTGAGTTCAAAGAGAAGAGTTAAGGTCACTATTTTCTCATCAGCCCTTAACTGTATTATAAAACTATGTTAACTATATTATAAAACCCTTAAAAATATTGTAATTATACCAAATCTTAGGGACACTTAGATGATAACCTCAACCGTCAAAAATATAACTCAGAACCTGGAAGGAGAAGGAAAATAAGAAAACTGATATTTATTGAGGCACCTGGTTGGCTCAGTCAGTTGAGTGTCTGCCTTTAGTTCAGGTCATGATCCCAGGGTCCTGGGATCAAGCCCCGCATGAGGCCCCTTGCTTAGCAGGGAGCCTGCTTCTTCGTCTGCTTCGTCTGCTTCGTCTGCTTCGTCTGCCTGCTTCTCCCCCTGCTTTTGCTCTCTCTCTCATTCTCTTTCTCTGTCAGATAAATAAACAAAATCTTAAAAAAAAAAAAAAAAGGAGGGGTGCCTGGGTGGCTCAGTTAATAAGCATCTGCCATCAGCTTGGGTCATGATCCCAGGGTGTCTGGGATCAAGCCCCACATTGGGCTCCCTGCTTGGTGGGAAGCCCGCTTCTCCTTCTCCCACTCCCCCTACTTGTGTTCCCTCTCTCACTGTGTCTTTCTGTCAAATAAATAAATAAAATCTTAAAAAAATAAAAATAAAAAAAATTTAAAAAGGAATACTGACATTTACTGAATAGCACTCACGTCATCCCAATACTGGACATTAATTCTGTGATATTAATAGTAATGTGTCTGTTTTATGACAAGGCTTAAAAATATTAAGGAAGTTTCCCACAGCAAGCTAGGGAATGGTAGAGCCAGAATTGGGGTTCTGATGACTCTAAAGACTTTGCTCTTTTTTTTATGCTTTTGTAGAAGAGGGAAAATATTTTTTTCTTCCTACCCTTCCAAGATCTGGACTGAAACCCCATAGCAAAAGACAGATTAACATAAGAAAAGCATACAAATTTACTCTACTTAATATAAGTTTTATGTGACACAGAAGCCTTCGTAAGGAAATGAAGACCCAAAGAAGTGATTAAACCTGAATGATTTATGCCAGGTGTGACGAAGAGTGAAAAATTATGAGAAAATGTGATAAGACAAAGAGTGTGAGTTCAGAGTGGTAAAGGGGGAGAAACAAGGTCTGATGGTCAACCTCTTGGTGTACCTGCCTTTGGAGATAAGGATGTTCCTTTCCTTCAGGTATAGAGAGGGCACCTCTCACATGAGGGTTATGATCTGCTTTAGGGGAAAGTCAGAAAGTTCTTTCTGCACATGCTTTGCCTCAAATTCCTTAAGTTTAAAATATGCAATATGTCAAGTTTATTTTGGGGTTATATGCATATTTGGGGGTAGCATGTTTTGAACACCGTCTTTCTTTCCTCAGAGTAGCTAAAAGTTAAGTATCACAAAATCTATACCCTATGATTTCCTTATGAACTTTACTCATAAGAAAGCTCCTCAAACTCTGACTCAGGTGGTTTACTTTCATAAATCACAAATCCATTCCAATTGTCCACTCCCCATCATCTCATACACAGATTAAAAAGTAGCTTCCTGAAGTGCCTAGATGCCTCGGTGGTTTAAGCATTCAGCTCGTGATTTTGGCTCAGGTCATGATCTCATGGGTCTTGAGATTGAGCCCTGACTCCAGCTCTGTGCCTGCTTGAGAGCGTCTCCCTTTGCCCCTCACCAAACTCGTGTACATGCATGCACTCTAGCTCTCTCTCTAAAATAAATAAATCGGGGCTCCTGGGTGGCTCAGTGGGTTAAGCCGCTGCCTTCAGCTCAGGTCATGATCTCAGGGTCCTGGGATCGAGTCCCGCATCAGGCTCCCTGCTGAGCAGGGAGCCTGCTTCTCTTCCTCTCTCTCTGCCTGCTTCTCTGCCTACTTGTGATCTCTCTGTGTCAAATAAATAAATAAAATCTTAATAAATAAATAAAATAAGTCAATCTTTTTTTAAAAAATGGACTTCCAGGGTGCCTGGGTGGCTCAGTGGGTTAAGCCTCTGCCTTTGGCTCAGGTCATGATTTCAGGGTCCTGGGATCGAGTCCCACATCGGGCTCTCTGCTCTCTGCTCTGCTTCTCCCTCTCTCTCTCTGCCTGCCTCTCTGCCTACTTGTGATCTCTGTCTGTCAAATAAATAAATAAAATCTTAAAAAAAAAAAAAAAGAACTTCCTTACTCTCTCTACCAGCACCACACTCCATACTACTTAAGTTGTTTTTCTAAAACAGAACTAGTCCTATCACTTATGCAAACAAAAACCTTTACTACCTTCCAATTGCCTTCACAAAGTTTAAAGTCCTTAGCATAGTATTCAAGGCTTTTTACTTAGCCCTGTGTTTTCCCATCTATAGGCCTGTTTCTTTCCTTCTTTCTGCCCTTTCTCCTCTCCCTCTCCTTCTCCCTTTTTTCCTTCCCCTTTTCTCTCTCCCTCTCTGTCTTCCCCCACCTCTCTCTCATCTTCCCCTCTGTCCCTTGCTCTCTCCCTCGCCCTCTCCTTTTTACCATGACTCTAGTCACAGTGAAATATGTATTGTTCCCTGAACATAGTATGTTCTCTTCCCCTAAAATTTACTTCCCATCCTTTTCTAGATGATAAGATGTGACAAAAATCCAATTCGTCTTTCAAGATACAGTTTAAATGTCATGAACCATGTGAAATCTTACCCTATCTCCTGGGGCTAAATTATTACTTCCTACTTCAGACTCCCACAACTCTATTCTTACCTTTAAGTGCCTTTTGCAAGTGCCCGTTGTAAGTTAATTTTACAATGAACTCTATACATATATGCTTGTTAAATTGTGAGCATGCTCGTACTCATCTTAGAACATGACAGTCAGGGGTGCCTGGGTGGCTCAGTTGTTAAGCACCTGCTTTTGGCTCAGGTCATGACCCCAGAGTCCTGGGATCGAGCCCCGCATCGGGCTCCCTGCTCAGAGGGCTCCCCATTCGCTGGGAAGCCTGCTTCTCCCTCTCTTATTTCCCCTGCTTGTGTTCCCTTTCTTGCTGTGTCTCTGTCCAATAAATAGATATATTTTTTTAAATCAACATGAGAGCCATAACTCTTCCTCAAAAAACTGAAATAATGGATATTCAGAATGTTTATTGGATACATTAAGCTCAGTTCTCTGAATTCACAGAGGCATTAAAAATAACGAATTAGGAAGAGAAAGATGAGATTATAAGTTCTGATAGGTATTCTGATTATAGCAAAAAAAAAAAAAAAAGAAAGAAAAATGACAGCTCTGAGCAAGGGGAAGATAGAAAACCACATAAAACATAGATAACTAAAAATACCAATCTGAACTTATTTGCTGTGGAGTTGAACATTCAATTTATTTCAGTGTGTCCTGAGGTGGCACTGTTACCACACAGTACATTTTAATTTATACTAAGAATAGTGATCCTGTATCGTTTTGAAAGCACTTACGATTTGTTCTGTATGGTGTGCTTAAGAAAGCACAATGGCATAAGGATAGACGTATAGATCAGTGAAACAGAATTGAGAGTTCAGAAATAAACGTGTGTGTCTATGGCCAACTGATTTTTTGACAAGAGTGCTAAGATTATTCAATGAGGGAAAAATAATCTCTTCAACAGATAGTGCTGGGACAACTGGATAGCCAACATGCAACCCCAGGAGGACAACATACAAAAGAATGAAGTTGGGTTCTGATTTCATATAGAGAAATTAACTCAAAACGGATCAAAGACCTACATGTGAGCACTAAAACTATAAAACGTTTAGAAGAAAACATAGGTGTCAATCTTTATGACCTTAGGTTTGGCAATGGATTCTTAGATATGACACCCAAAATACAGGCAACTAAATAAAGAATAGATAAATTGGGCTCCTTCGAAGTTTAAAACTTTGTACATTAAAGGACATTATCAAGAAAATGAAAAGACATCTTGGCAAATGGGAGAAAATATTTGCAAATCATTTATCTGATAAGAGTCTAGTATCCAGAGTATATAAAGAACTCCTACAACTCCAAAAAAGAACAAACAACCCAATTTAAAAATGGGCAAAAGTCTGGAAAAGAAAATGGCTAAAACCTCATGAAAAGATGCTCAAAGTCATTTGCCACTAGGGAAATATAAAGCTAGACCACAATGAGCTAACATTTCACACACACTAGGATGGCTATATTTTTAAAAAAGAAGAAAAAGAAAAAGAAAAACTGTTGGATATGGAGAAGAGGCTGATCAGCCCAACGCAGGACTCGATCCCTGGACCCTGAGATCATGACCTGAGCCAAAGGCAGAGACTTAACCCACTGAGCCACCCAGGTGCCCCAGCAGTGCATTTTGCCTTTTTATTCAACATTTTAAATATTGTAAAATTTGTTATGTAATTTAAGACATTAAAAGGGCTGTCACAGATTGTCCCTCCCTTTAGCGTCCTACTATCTCCAGTGAAGCCTCTTTAACTATTTCATTAGTCAAAAATTCTAATGAATCAAAAAAAAAAAAATTCTAATGAATCAAAGACAACTAACATAAAAGATATGATATAAAAGACAATTCTGTTGTCCAAAAAGATAGTCTTACTGTGTTCTATGTGTTTTTCCGTCACTTCTGAGATATCAGAATTTAAGCTCTAAGACATAAAGCATTCAAAGAAAATCATAATTAGAAGGTACGGGAAGAACCCAAGAATGTTGGGTACTTACGTTTCAATTTCTGGAGAACACTGGCCATACATATAATCCAACAATTCGATAAAAATTAACACTATTGAGAAACACAAGTGCCTTGAAAATATTCAAATAATTTGGAAATAAAACTATGTGCCTAACCATATAAAGTCATAGTATGGGCTGGATTGTAACTGCATTTAATAATACACATAGCACTGTATGTCTGTGTGTTTATTTATTTATTTATTTATTTATTTTCAGCGTGACAGTATTCATTGTTTTTGCACCACACCCAGTGCTCCATGCAATCCGTGCCTTCTCTAATACCCACCACCTGGTTCCCCCAACCTCCCACCCCCCGCCCCTTCAAAACCCTCAGATTGTCTGTATCTTTATATCAGAACATGAAACATAGTCTCAGACCAATACTTAACCTTCAACATATTTGCTTTGAGAATCTAATTTTATTAGGGGGTTAACTTGGTGTTTAATGGTTTTATATGTTCTTCAGGTATCTCTACACCTCACCTCAGTCTCATAACTTACATACATGACAAATGCAAACTTTCCATTGACCCAGAAAAGACATGTGTTCTGGTACAGAGTATAATTATAAGTCCCTGATCTTCTCCCCTCTCTCACTCTGCCCCCTCTTTTTGTGTTCTCATTGTCAAATACAAGAACTCAAGGATGGACCAGAGATTTGGCTCCAATTAGTATCCTCTGGCACCTGAGCCATTAGGTTGACAATTCATTTATATGTCTTTGTGGTTAACTCATGATCTCATTCAATAACAGTATTTTTCTGGGTGGTATTTTTTGTTGTTGATCTTTATGCTTAAATATGGGTTCTTATTTTTCTCTGTGAATCATTGTGTCAACATAGGTGTAGTTTGGTTAGGTAAATACAGAGGAGATAAATAAACTAAATCTGAACCTATAGAAACGTTCTCTTCTCAGTGCTTATAGTAATGACTTGCACATTTGTAATATTTCTTTCTGGCTTCTTTTCATGGGAGGTATTGAGTCTGGTAGTTAAAAAAAAAAAGTGGAGATAAACAGGGAACACTTCCCACTAAGAGTTCAAGACATGTAAAACAGAAGTTGGCCTTTGAGTAACAAAAATGTATATAAAACACTTAAAAGAAAACAAGTACCTTATAGTTCTCAGGTAGAATTAGTCAGTATAATTTTGTAATACCTTCCAAAGTGTGCTTCTTTGAACTCTCAGTTGAAATGAGACCAGTGTTAATCAGCATGCAGCTTCTTGTCTTAGAGATCAACACATTTAAAAACCAGGTGGGTAAGTCAAGTTCAGTATTAATCTAGGGTGCCTGAAACTTCTCTTAGCTTTAAACTATCCCACCCTCTAGCTCTATAGAAAGATAAGTGTTTGTTAAGGAGCTTTTCTTTCTTTCTTTTTTTGCTTCATTTTTATTGTTAGTTTTTATAGAGATAATAGTTCCTAGTAATAATTGTTTCCAGTGAAAAGAAGTTCAAGGAAGATTGAAAATATATTTGAATGAGCTCAAACAATTTGCAATTTAAATAGAGTGCAGGATTCTCTTACTCATAGGTAATATTGTTTAATCTTTGTTAACATACTAGGTATAAGATCAATGATTTCTGCCTGATAATACCTTGCACTTTAAAGTGTATTTAGTGTTTACTTACTATCTGGTTTTAATGTGGTGGAGTCATAATACATAAAAGAGAATATTCACCAGGCCCATCTTTTGGGTTACACCCATTAACACAAAAGTTGTAATGTTTTCCAAAATGCCTTCATTTAATTACCAGTTATGCTGAACTTTTCACAAGTTGAATCAATGGTGAGTCACGTAAACTAAAATCCACCAATAGGTAAAGTAAAATCCACCAATGTTACAATAGAACAAAAGAGATGGGCAAAAGAAGTTTCAGCCTCTAGACAAAAGTAGAATTTTCAAAAGATACAAAGAAATAACCTTTTGTCAACTTCCATCCTCTAGAAGAGCTGTAAGAAAAATACTAAAGAGTCTAGTACCATGTAAACATTAATAGAAACTAATATTTCAGCAGGTGTGCCTGTTGCTTTTTAAATGGAACTCAGTAATCCTTTGATCATGTCTCTGAAAAGGTTTTCTTCCCCAGATATGTTGCAACTTTTCTTAAAGGTATAGTTTTCCTTTCTGGAAATGTCTTGATACCATTATTACTTTTTGTTTAAAAACATTCCCTAAAGTAATAATTTGGAAAAGAATTATTGACCATTCGAAAAATACTTGTTTTGCTTTTAGAATTTCTATTTAGACAAATTTACTAAATTCTGTTATTAACCACGTCATTAACTGATACTAAGTTTTATTATAATCAGAATTTACTTTTCCTTACAGTCTAGTTAAAGGAGTGACTTTAACATATTTATATAGTATGTGTAAGATTAAAGATATACATGACACCAAAATAATAGGCAGGTAAACCGTCAACAATTAGATAAGTCATATTAAAAAACTATAAACTTAGAGATACAGTAATGTGTTTTGGAGGTATCACCATTGCAAGATGTTTTTAGCAGTTTCACTTTTTTCCAAGTTCTGCCAATACCCTATAGATACAGGACAAACTTCTCTATCTCTGCTGCTAATACTCCCAATTCAAATCTGCATCATATCCTTCCTCCAAGAGAGGCTTCCTGCCTCTCTCTAATCTTATCTTCTCCTAAATCTGTCATCTATATTGCCCCCAGAACAATCTACTTGTTCTACTTGTCCTGCTTGAAAGTTGAGTATTTCTTTATTATGCATGTAAGACCTCTGGCCTCTCACTGTCCAATCTTATCTTCTGCATCTCTCCATTTAAAAATTTATGCTCTAGTAATACTGGATTTTTTTTATTGTTACATATACACATCTGTTATTTCATATTTTTTGGTGCCTTTTTTTTTTTTTTTTCACTATGTTCCCTCCTACCCAGATTGTACTTCCCATGAATCTTTGCTTGGCTAATTCTTACTCATCTTGTAAGAACCCAATGCAGGCGTCATTTTCTCCTGAAGTCCTAGGTTGAACTAAAAAGTCTTTTTCTTGTGATCCCATAATGATCTCTGCAAATTTCTACTTAGTATATTATATTGAAATCATTTATGTCTATATGGAAGATCTGCCTTACTTTTTTTTTATGTCATTAGTGCCTAATACTAACTTAATGCATACATTGTGTGTTTTCTGAAATAAACATATGATAGTTTATAACAGTAGGTGGAGTTTTTTCCTTGTTTATATCTTTACTAATTTTAATTAATTGCCTTTGAGCAAGTCACTTGCCTCTTTAAAACGGTTTTTTCATCTTTAAAATGGAGATGACAATTGCTAATATTTATTAAACACCTGCTGTTATTTTTCTAAGTACCTTGCATGCACTTTTCTAAGTACTTGATGAAAGTGCTTAAGGTAGATATTATTACCATCTCTACTTTACAGATAAGAAAACTCAAGCATTAGAAAAAAATTTAACCATTTTGCATAGTTAATAAATGGGGAAGCTGGGTTTCCATCCTAAGCAGTCTGATTCGAGAATCCATTCTTTTAAAAATTATATAATGCGACAATGATAAGAGCAAGGTTATTGGGAAGACGAAATGAGATGCTAGTGAGAACATTCTGTAAAGCACATAGTATTAGGCAAATAATAATTACTACTACCACTTTTGGAGCCCTAGTATGTGTCCCACAGAGTGTAAAGGAATTTGCATATTTTATTAACATTATAATTAATTGTATTGAAATATAATTATAATTAATACTACTAAAAATTGATTGGATCCTAGGTACTATTGTAATCTCCCCTAAAGATGATTAAGGCAAAGAAAGATTGTATGACAGTAGGTAGTAGAGCCTGAATTCAAGGGTACTGGTCTGAATTTGTAGCCACCATGCTTAACCACCATGCTGTGCTGCCTCTCACATAGTAATGTAAACACGGTCTCTGTGTGTTCCCTACCCATGAATTTTGTTACATAAATCTTCCCACTTACATTGTATGTATCTGAAACTATATGTTTTACCCAAAGTGAATTTATTCCATTTGGAACCAAAAGGAGGTGTCACAAAGCAAAGTGTGTGCTCATGCAAGTGAGGGCTTTCAGGTTTGGCACCTATAAATAACCTGCTTACTTCCTTAATATAGGCATGTGTTTAAAGATAGAATCCCACATATACTAACACGTAGGTTGTAATTGGTAGAGGAAATCAATGAAAAATTCAATTGTGATTTAGGAATGGAAGTATCCAGTTCATTATTATCTAATTTATTACTTCTTAAATAAAAAAAATTCCAACACTATATCCTCTTCTGAAGAATTACAGCTTATGAAATAGTCAGAGACATTTTTAAAACCCCTAAATCGGAATCCACTGCTCAGTGGAAATAGAGAGATATGAGCTCCAAACACCCTGATTTTGGTGGGGTTAGGTGAGAAAACAGAGTGATTTCATTTTAGTGCTGGTTTTTAACATTTAATTTCCTTTTATAAAAGTAGTTTGACCTTTGTGGAACATGGGAAATATAAAAAGACTGGGGGGAAAAAAAAGCCCAGGTTTCTTTCCCATCTCTCCAGAACCATCTTCTCCAAAGGATCCCCAGACCAGACCACCTGCTTTAGCATTACTCAGCTATATTCAGATGGAGACATACCAGAGGTAGAGGCTTCTGTCTTCTAACAGCAAAAATGCAAAGTGAATCTCCTGCTTGAGAGACCTGAAGGATAATGTTGTCCCTAGGAACTATATACTTGGCATAATATGGCATGTTTACCTAACAGCCTGCTATGTGCCTAATATGTGAAGTTCCCTTTCATGGCTGTTTGTTTCTGTTGGACTGTATGTGTTAAAAATAATATAAGGTCAAATTCCATAGAAAAGTATGGTTTTGATTGAATTTCCAGTCTCAAACTCTGGACCTAAGCCAGTAGAATCTGGGAATGTGGCAAAAATATAGTATGTCTTACATTGCAACACTCAAAAGTGACTACTTAGGTTGATTAACTAGTACTAAGGATAGGTTTGGAAAGATACTTCAACCAGACTAATTAGCAAGCAGTTAGATGTGACAGAAAAGTGAGTTAAGTATATGCCACCTTTCTGGTAGGGGGTTCAAAGAATGCACTGGTAGAAAATGGAAATTAGTAAGATGTATGCTGGAGCCATATAGAAAGAAAAGTTAGCTCCATTGCATGACTCATGCTGTTTAAAAATAGAACTGATAGCTCTTAAACACGATTTGAGTTAGACTAAGAGCTTGACCCCGAAATATATGTATTTAGCTATATAATTTTTGATGCAATTTATTATAGGTAATGTTGCCTTTAAGCTCATTTTAAGGTTCAAATTAAGATATGAAATCTTAAAAAAAAAAAACAAACCCCTATGAGGTCCCCAAAACTATATTAGTCTAAATTTAAACCTGAATGAATCGGTTTCTTATCTTTTTCATTTCCTTTGCAAAATACCCAGTAAAACACGTGTATTTATGTTGACACTTTTTGGAATTAACAGTGGAATGAAACAGAATGAATGACCTGCCCAAGGATACCACCTTTAAAAAAGTGGATTGTGATTTTAGATGGTGACTTCTCTTATATGGTTCAAACAATTAAAACTTTAACCATTACTTGGTCACCCTCATACTCCATTTTCTTCTCTTGGATTTTGGTTCTCACTTACATTTCTATTCTGAAACACTTTCTTCAGTCATCTGCCTGGAATGCCTTTCTTGCCTTTTTAGCTTAATGAAATCCTATTCATCTTTCAAGAAATATTATCTCCTGTAGAAATTCTCCATTTCTTACCCTTCATTCTTCCCGAACAAAATTATTCCCCCTGCTCTATGGTTCTGGTACTACTTCTATTCCCATACTTGAAATATCCTATTACAGTTAGTATGTATATGTCATTCTCCCAAACTTATTTGTAAGGCCCTTGAGGGTAGAAACTATCTTATTTATCCTAGAACTTCTACTCTTCTTGAGCAAGAAATTAACATGAAGTCTTACACACTGTCAACATTTAATGTTTTCTAAACCAAGGGATATTCAAAGCAGGAATTCTACTTTAAGTGCTGGGAAGGTAGATGGGGTACTTGGAAGCATTCTTCCAAACATTCTTTGTTATTGAACTAGGCTTCTTATTTGCCCATATTCTCCACAATGTAAATACGCATTTCCCTCTTAAATCTGCAAATCTGTTTACCAATTGTTCTCCTTATGAGATTGAAAATGTTACTTTGGATCTATTTATTTATGCATAAAGTATGTGTTGACCACCCACTGTGGCATTGCTGATATTTTTATCCACATTAACTCCTCATTTTTCTCAAATGCTGATAAGCAATAATGTCCACTACAACCATTGTTTGTGTAGCATTTCATAGCTTACAAAATACTTTCATGGCCATCATTTCATTAAGTTTTCCAAAATGTATGAACTGGATAGTATGATCTCAGCGTTTAAGACTTTTCTTAGATTTGCCGCTACCTTCATGAAAGAATGTTTTTGTTTAACCACATCTAATTATAACATTTAAGAACTGAAGGGACCTTAATGATCAAATCCTGATATTTCCTCTTACAGATAAGTAAAATGATTATTGGACCGGTGAAGTGACTTCTCTGTCACAGATTCTTAATAAGTGGCATAACCTAAATTGTAATAGAATCTGTCTTCTGAGTCCTAGTTCAATGTTCTAGCCACAACTACATTACCTCTAGGTAAAAAATTTAAGTACATCACCCTCATTTTTGAGAAATTCTACCTGTTCACTTTTGAGAAGTGTCATTTCTGACAGTCTTTGTAAATCTCTCTCTCATCATAGTCTTCTTCCTGGATTTCTCCTCTCTTCCTCCTGCTACTATTGGAAGTGGAACTTATGCATACCTACACCACCACATACAAAAAATATTTCTTTTTTTTTTTTTTAAAGATTTTATTTATTTATTTGACAGACAGAGATCACAAGTAGGCAGAGAAACAGGCAGAGGGAGAGGAGGAAGCAGGCTCCCTGCTGAGCAGAGAACCCGATGAGGGGCTCGATCCCAGGACCCTGGGATCATGACCTGAGCCGAAGGCAGAGGTTTTAACCCACTGAGCCACCCAGGCGCCCCACAAAAAATATTTCTACGCAATTTTATCTCTCTAGTAGATTTTACCTGCAGATTTAAAAATCTCCTAGCTTTTTGGCCTTTAGTTGTTTTCAATGTTCAGATAGTTGGGTAGTTTTAGAGCATTTACTCAAAGTTCTGCTGAGAGGCTTGAGGAATGTGAGATCTCTGGGCACCATTGCCTCATATTCCTCCATTGCTGAGAACTTAGAGTTTTAAACTGGAATAATTCTTAGAGATACTTGGTCCAATTCCATTGTTTTCCGGATGAGGAAAATGACTGTGGTGAAAAGAAATGTCCTTAAAGTTATATAGCCTGAATTCGAGTCCAGGGTTCTAACCATGGCCTTTCTACTACTTGTAGTGCTTGTTGAATGTAAATAAGGTCACTGAACAAGGACAAGGGCATCGGCTGAGTACTGACAAGGGAAAGCAAGGAGTTTGTGCCGACAAGGGCCCCAAATTTGATCATCCTAAACTGACTAAGAATGTAAACATTTTGAAGATTCTGTTACAGTTCTGTAAAAATTGACCTTAATTTGCAGCTAAACCTGGAGAAGTCTTCTGAGGGGCCTAGTAAACCTTATCTTCCTATTCCAATTAATCAAATTTTTAGAAGTGTAACCATTTTTTTAAAAATATTTTGTATATTTATTTGAGAGAGAGAGAGAGAAAGCAAGAGACAGAGCTCAGAGTTCAGAGGGAGAGACAGAGGCAGAGGGAGAAGCAGACTCCTGGTTGAGCAGGGAGCCCGACCTGGGGCTCGATTCCAGAACCCCAGGACCTCATGACCTGAGCTGAAGGCAGACACTTAACCAACTGACCCCCCACCCCCGGTGCCCCTCATTTTTTTTTTTTTTTTCTTAAGAAAATGATCTTCATGGGTGGCTCAGTTGGTTAAGTATCTGCTTTCGGCTCAGGTCATGATCCCGAGGTCCTGGGATCAAACCCCGAGTCAGGCTTCCTGCTCAGCTGGGAGTCTGCTTCTCCTTCACTGTCTTCCCCTACTCATGAGCACTGTTTTTCTCTCTCTCAAATAAATAAATAAAATCTTAAGAGAAAGAAAATTATTTCCATGTGACAATTTCCTAAAATTTTATGCCATTTTATCTTTAAATATAAGCTCCATTATCCTTTTCATGGCCCATTTTAGGGGAATACTGATAGTGGCATGACTGAAACTGGCTGAGCTTAAACATAGCATGCGAACCCTTTATAATTTATTAACAAGATTTGAGCATAGAGGCTGATTTTTTGTAAGATTGGGTTCTGTGAGACAGAGTCTTTTGCATTGATTTAGGATACCCAAATTCAGACTGAAACTTTCCAGACTTGAGAGTGTTCACATTTTTGTAGCTTAATTGTAAATCATCTTTCATTTAGAAGATTTAAAGACAGGCTAAAGACCTAAATCTTTTCAGTCACCTTCCTAACTAGGAAAAAGCCTCTAGATGAGCCTTATTATGTTTTTTTTTCCCCCTAATGGATTAGAACAAACAGTTTGATACTGTTCAAATAGAACAAATACCATCACACGAAAAACAACTTTTTCCTCCAAGAGTTAAAAGTAAAATTAGGTGTCATTATAGAGCATTTGGAAGATGTTTGAAAGGAGTCTAGCCCAAGCAGGCCAAACCGCTCCACTGGAATGGGCAGCAAATCAAAACCAGAGTGGTAGGCTTGTTGTTCCCCTATTTGTTTGGCTTCATTCTGCTTGATTATTTTGGCAAAGCTAAGCTGAAACGGCAATGCTCTGAAGTTCTGTAAATTTAAGCTTTTAATTAGGTAAAAGACTCTTTTGCAGCTCTTGTTGAGTGCTCATTTTGTGCTCGGAATGCTTTATTCCATACTTTGGTATGTTTTGAAAAGAGTTGTGGTACTCTGCTGACTCCCTTCAGTAGCCATGAAAACCCTCCATGGATTCTTTCCGAGTTTTATCTGCTGAGGTGTTGTTCTGTAGGTGCCTAGTGCATTTGAATATCTCTGGAATTTTCTGTCCATTTGTGATGTTAAAAGAAAGCTGAATTCTGCTTGAAGATTTCCTGCTTAAAATTATTTTTAAATTTAAGAAAAATGTGCCTGTAAATGATAGGTTTTTCTCAGAAGAGAGTATTTTCTACCTTTACTTTTTCACAATATTTTCTCAAATGTTTAACTGATTTGCACATGTTTTTATATCTGTGGTTTTAAGTAAAAAAATGAAACGCAGGAGAAAAAGCATTGTCAAATGATGGTACAACACCATGGCTATGTGGTTTTCTTTTAAGAAAAAATTTTGTAGTCTTTAAATTAATATATTTCATTTAGATAAGAAAAGTCTTTAAATAATAACTCATATGCTAGGGTATTAGAGTCTGTCTTATAAAGAATAATTTAAACAATCTAAAGCTCATAAGGGAAATCTTGATCAAAATCAAATAGGTTAAGTATGTGTATAGAAACATCAGTCACTGTTAATGTTTTTTGTACAGGGAAAATCTCTAAATTGGCTTCCTTCTGAAATAGGAAATATATTGCCTACGAATTAATAGCTACAATTGGAGGAGAGTCTATTTATTTTCAATTAAAATCCAGTCTTCTTCTTACCTAAAATATAATACATATCTCCATTATAGAAAAAACAGCCCTTATGAAAACGAATCCCAAAAGTATGTGTGTCAATATTCAAATGTCAACAATGTCTACAGAAAAAAATTGCTACCCACTGACAATCTTGCCACACTTACTCTTCTTGTGAAACAGGTGTCTGAACTGATTTGGGAGCTTTGGTTTTATTTTTGTCAGTGTTTAATTTCCTACCATGCAGACGCACTTTGTGTTAAGGGATTTATGTGATTAAGTGGCAAAATAACAAACAAGGTTGTCTGGTGCTCATCTTCCCTCTTTAGTCGACTAATCACCTTTGGATTCTGGGCTCTGTCAGTGAGTGTGTCCCTTACACAAGTAAGCCGCATTTATCAGGCTAAACAGTTGATCTGCACATGACCACCTTAGCTGGAGGTGAAGTCCAGGATAAAACTTAGTTTCAATTTAGGAAGACATTTTATCGTCCTGGGTTTGGAGATGGTTTCCTTGATTAGAGTTAAGGATCTTTCCCCCTGGCTATGTTGACAGCGCAGTCCTGCCCATGCACTTCAGCTTAAGTATGTAAGTCAATATTCACTGTGGCCAAGATTTTAAAGCATCGAGGGAGGTAAACTAGTCAAGACCATATCTTCTCATAGCAGTGAGGTGACTTAGAATTCAGAATCATTTTCTTAGAAGCAAAAAGTTCACAGAGAAGGCTTGAGGCTTAGACAAAACCATTCTGACACCAGTACTATAGTTTGCATATGTCTCACTTGCCCTTGACTTGACACACAACTTGAGGGATTTGAGGTGATTAATAGCTTGCTCTTTCTCTCTCTCTCTCCAAGGTGATGATTACTGCCCTGCAGGTACTATCATCCTAGTGTATTAGCGGTAATAATGACTGGGATTTATGTAATACCGTCTTAAGGAAGATTGCAAAGTATTTGATGCTTATTATCTCCTGCCATTGTGTTACCAGCCAGAATTGTTATTTAGAGCATTCTGGTGCAGAAACTGAAGCCCCGTATTTAGAGGATTTGTCCCTGGGACCCACTCACAGGGCAGTGGCATAAACAAGGTTTAGTTCCTTGATTTCCTGATTGTTAATCCACTATTCCTTCATCCAGATTACTACTCCCTCTTCATTTTTCAAATAGTGTGGGAGCCATTAGCTTTCCCATTCCACCCCAAGCATAGAAAACAACAAAAATGTCCTGGCAATGTGAAAATACATTTATGCACTAGCTTGAATTTGCATTACAGCATATGGTCCTCTGCATATGGTTTGAGATGTCTTTTAACAAAAAAGTTCGTGAGAGGATGACCTAACTCTGAGTCATCAAAGGTGAGGCATGGGAACTGTTGCATTTTGTTTGCACAGACTGCCCAAATGTACATGGGGCATGTGGTGAGTGTGATTCGGTGGTGGTGGAGGTGGTGTGAGGTCTTTGAACTTACACAGGATTCTTTCCCTTATCAGGCCTATACCAAACCACATATTCACATGTGACTATAGGAGTTAACTAAACTCTTTTGTAATTCTATTGAATTCCCTGTACAAAATGGATTATGCCTTTGGTGTTTTACATGTACAACCAAACCCTCTAAAACCCAATTCCTTTGGTCAGTACCAACCCAAACTTGCCTGCCTTTCTTATGGTAAAATCACAACGTGAGGAAGAGAAAAATTTGGCTTGAAAAATATATTGTTGATAAAGGACCCCACTTGGTCATATTTTAAAACACAGATAACTCTTACTTTGAAGTAATTATTTGAAGTGTTATTTTTTAAAAGAAGGGGAAGGAAGAGAAGAAAAAGAGATATATTGAGCCTTAATTTTGTGTCAGTCTCTGTCATATATGTTTTCACAAATTCTATCTCAAACCTCATAAAACCTGCAAGATAATTATTTTCTCCCATTTTAAGAGAAGAGAAAATTGAGAGGTTAAATGATTTGAACAAGTTACTTAGTAATACACTAATAAATGACAGAGCCCAAATTTAAGCTCTGGTGTATCTGATGGTTATCCAAAATATATCTGGAGAGGCCCTTGGGTTAGTTTAAATGTTATCAACGAATATCATGGAAATAATGGAACTAAGTCTCTCTGAAAGGGAAAACTTACTATATAGAGAGAGCCATATGCATGCAGATATTAAATATAAACAGAAAATAAATATTTTCCAACCTGATAGCTTGTGGCGTTGAGAAAATCTTCTCACAAAACCCCATCTTAAAAAATAACTGCACCATTTTAAAATCTTCTGAGATAATTGTGAGGAAATCTAAGGGAAAATGTGTGTTGTAGGCTCAATGGCTTGGCAGAATCAAGTATCTTTTGGATTCAGACTTTGTAGGGGAGTAAACCGCAGGAGAATCTTTAGAGCTTTTAGTCAACATTTCAGCAACTGGGTAGATTAAAAGAAAAACTACCTGAAAAGAACAATATTTTTATTGACTATTTTGCATTTCTAGGCACTAATCATTTTACATGGACCTCTTCTCTTTAGAGGTAGGGGATGAATGTCAGAAACACTCTCTCCCTTTTCTAAATTAGATAATAAATTACTATTAGATTATAGATTACTTTCAACTCTTAGCATCAATGGATTTAAACTGTGTAAACATGACATTTGTTTGTAATCGTGCCTCAGAAAAGCCTCAGAAAAACTCCAGTAATCAAACCCAATACTGACTCATAGGCCAGAAGACAGCACTAGGATAGGGGACACCTGAAGGTGAAGTAGCTCCAGGAGGTGAGACCTAGATTTAAGCTTATAAGCATTCCTGCATAAACTTTAGTGACTATCTGCGTGCTTCTGAAGATTTCTGAACTTTGGGCAGGCTGTAGATTGCACATGCCTGGTTGATGTTTTTCTGAATGTTTCATCCTAACATTGAAGCCATTCATATTCTCAACAGTAGAGGTCCTCAGTACCATAGTTCTTCAACTAAGATGCTGAAAATTTTTCCCACTCTTGAATTATTTGATTTTATGATTGCTTGTAGAACTTGAATCATTTTATATGTACAATTGTCTACTTTTGTGTCATTAATACACAAAAACATTTTATTCCTAATTGTCTTAGATTGGCTTAAATTTTCACTGTCTTTTGTAACAGCTGAAATAATTTGTCAAACATTATTCAGATGGGTGGAGGGATGGGTAAAATAGGTGATGGGCATTAAAGAGTATACTTATTGGGATTCCTGGGTGGCTTAGTTAGTTAAGCATCTGCCTTTGGCTCAGGTCATGATCTCAGGGTCCTGGGATCGAACTCCACATCAGGCTCCCTGTTCAGAAGGGAGTCTGCTTCTCCCTCTCTTCCCTGGTCCTGCTCTCTCTCTCTCTCTCTCATTCTTTCTCTCAAATAACATAAAATAAAATCTTTTAAAAAAATAAAGAGTACATGAATCATGATGAGCACTGATTGATGTATAGAATTGTTGAATCACTATATTGTATAGCTGGAACTAATATAACCCTGTTCATTAAATATACTGGAATTAAAATTTAAAACTTTAAAAAAATGAGTCATTCAACAGTGGGATATTTGAAAAAATATGTAAACTATTTTCTTGAAATTCTGAAATAAAAAGACTGAGAAGCTGTTTAGAGGATTTTAAAAGTTTTTGAGATGAAGGACAACAACGATTTGTTAGGAAGACTACAGGGTCAGTTCTGGTTTTCTAAAAACTGCCAATTTATTTACTTGTCTATTGTATTTAGAACTATGGGTCTATAAGCTTTGGGAGGGGTTATTTTTTGGCCCTGTCTCAGGAATTTGTATTTTTATTTATCTTTATTAGGATCTTCTGCTACAAATACAATCACTAAGAACATTCCTATTTACCCCTCTTTTTAACCAAAATCTGACATTATGCTTAACCCCTCCCCATTCATTACTTTTCATAGCTAAGCAATCACTAAATGTTCTCAATTCCACCTTCTATATATTGCTTGTGCCATTTCCCAACTCTTTAGCCCCCACAGTCCTCTGTCAGGCCCTAACTTGGCTATTACAACCATCTTCTAATTAATCTAATTCCAGTCTCTCCTCTTTCTAAACCATTCCTTGCATATTTATGAAACCACCTTTCTGAAATGCCATTTTCCTCCTGAATACTTTCAGTGGTTTGTCATCACTCCTCAATAAAGCCCAAATTTTCTTAGCGTCACCTGCAAATTCTTTTATTATTTCGTCCCTAACTACCTTCTCAGCTTTATTACTTCCTTCTCTCTTCACCACAGCCCCAAACGCATGCGCCAGTCATCTCCGGAACTATTTAGAGCTCTTCAAACGCATCACAGTGTTTCAAATTTTCTGCTTTTACATGCTGTCGTTAGCTCAAGTATTACCATTTTTTTTTTCTTTTATTCCTTTTTTTTTTTTTTTTAAGATTTAATTTACTTATTCTTTTACTCCTTGTTTGCGTGACAAATACCTAACTCTACCTTTAAGATCCAGGCCAAGTGTATTCCACTTTGTAAAACCTTTCCTGAACCTCAGGCAGAGTTAGCCACTACCTTCTTGTGCCAGTACTCCACTGTATATATTCTTCCATTAACACTCTCCACATAGTGTGTTAGTTACTTCTGCTAGACCAGTAGTTCTGGTGGGGAGGGTAAGGAGGGTGCCATGTAGCAATGTTTGGAGACATTTTTTATGGTCACGCAGGGGAGGGGGAACGCTACTGGCATCTAGTAATTAGAAGCCGGAGATGCTGCTACACAATATATAATGCCCAGGACAGCCTCCCACAACAAAGAGTTACCCAGTCAAAAAGTCAGTAATACCAAGGTTGAGAAACTCTCCCAGACTGCTGTAAACTTGTATCTTTTTTCTTTTTTTTTTTTTTTTCAACTCTGGATCCTTATAACGTAGAACAATGACGGGCAAAAAATAAGCACTAAATAAATACCGGTTCAATGAGTGCAAAATTTCATAGAATTCTCTGAAAGGAATCCATCCAAAGATAGAAAAACAAGATTCTTTGAGAAAATAGACAAATATAGCCAAATCCAATCCCATTCAAAGATATAATTTGAAATTCACTTTAAAATTCCCTTAGTAATGCATAGTGAGGTTGGATTTAAAATCATGATTTGGTTATGTGCCTACTTCTCCTCCCAAAAAGTCACAAAATGTAAGAAAATATACATTAAAAATAAGAAACAGTTCATTATCAGTTCATTTTGAAGAATCTCTGAGAGAACACAGAGGGTAAAAAGAAGGAAATAATCAAAGAAATAAGAGGAAAATGTTTCCTAGTTTCTGAAAGTCTTCATATTGAAAGGGCCTAATCAAAATTCCAAGGATAGAGAGATTAAAAAAAAAAATCTACAAAGGAATAGATATCAATTTGGCATTAAATGCTTTATTACTAAGGCTGAATGCCAAAAGATAATAAAACAATATCTTGATATATTAAGGGAAAATTATTTTAAAGCTAAAAGTCTTATTCCCAGTTAACATTTAAATGAGGGGTGGTGTGGGTGGCAAAATGAAGACATTTTCAGGTATGTTAAGACTTGGAAGCTTATCGGGGCACCTGGGTGGCTCAGTGGGTTAAAGCCTCTGCCTTCGGCTCAGGTCATGATCCCAGGGTCCTGGGATCAAGCCCACATCCGGCTCTCTGCTCTGCAGGGAGCCTGCTTCCTCCTCTCTCTCTCTGCCTGCCTCTCTGCCTACTTGTGATCTCCGTCAGATAAATAAAGAAAAAATCTTAAAAAAAAAAAAAAGACTTGGAAGCTTATCATCCACAAACCTCTTAAGAGAATTACTAAGTAATGTAACTCAAATCCTCCTCCCTGAAAGGAATTTATAGAAATATGAATGATCAACAAAGCAACAAAACCTACAGTATTTCTAATAGTGTTCATAAATAATGAAAAATTATTAACAACAACCTAGAACTAAAATACCAGATCATTTCAGCATGAGCAACAGGAGGAACAAGGGGAAAGGACAGGGGAGTGAATGAATGCTTACTAAGACTCTGGCGTTGTTGGGGTAAGAGCTGTGTTGATAAGTAGACTAACTGATAGGAAAAAAAAATGATGGAAAATTTAAAAAATCAATCTAAAAAATGTAAGAGTAACCATAAGAAAAATATATAGATTCCAAGACAGAAAAGGGAAAAAGAGAACGAAATCAATCCAACAAAAGGCAATACAGAAGAAAAAAGAAACAAAAAGAAATCACAGTAAATAGACAGTATAAAATAAGGCAACAGGGTGGTCTAAATAAACCAGTAATCACAATTAATGTCAATAGATTAAATTCTCCCATTAAAAGATAGAAAATCCAATTGAACTTTGCAAAAATCCTGCCATATGCTATTTACAAGTAACATATATATTATAAAATGATAAGTTAAAAATTAAAAAATGGAGAAATATATCCCATATAAATGCTAACAGAAAGTGGATGTAGTAATTTGAATTTCAGACAAAATATTACTTTCAGTTTAAAAAGTGAAAAACAGGGGCACCTGGGTGGCTTAGTTACAAAAGCATCTGACTCCTGGTTTTGGCTTAAGTCATGATCTTAGGGTCATGATATTGAACCCTGTGTTGGGCTCTACGCATGGCCCAGTCTGCTTGGGATTCTTTGCCTCTCCCTCTCCCTCCCCGTCTTCCCCTCTTCCCTTTCCCCCCCACCAGGTACACACCCTCTCTCTCTCAAATAAATAAATAAATAAAATCATTTTAAAAAGTGAAAAACAACAAAAGGGACAGAGAAGGATTTTTTTAATATTTATAAAAAATACAGGAGCACCTGGGTGGCTCAGTAGGTTAAGCCTCTGCCTTCGGCTCAGGTCATGATCCCAGGGTCCTGGGATCGATCCCTTCATTGGACTCTCTGCTCTGCAGGGAGCCTGCTTCCTCCCCTCTCTCTGCCTGCTGCTCTGCCTACTTGTGATCTCTGTCTGTCAAATAAATAAATAAAATCTTAAAAAAAAAAAAAAGAAAAAGAACAATCCACCAAGAAGACATGAGAATTTTAAACTTTTATCTACTAAACACATAGTTTTGAAATGTATAATATTAAATAAAAATTGATAGAAATACAAGGAGAAATTGAAATCCAGAATTAAAGTGGAAAATTCTAATAGCCCACTCTCAGAAATCAGATAATCAAGTACCCCCCGCTCCCCCCATACAGAGTTAAGAAATAGAGGATTTAAATTACAGAATTAAGCAAGCCTGTTCTAAATGACACATATAGAACATTATATCCAGCAAAGACATAGTGCACCTATTTTCAAACAGCCATGGGTGATTCTTAGAATTTAGCCATTTTTTAAACTACAAAGGAAATTTTAACAAATACCAGAATAGCAAAAATCTTATATTCTATAACTTTCTGGTGACAATGCAATAAAAATAATGATAAAGAATTAATACTTAAAGGATTCCTCCCACCCAAATTTCTCTGCATGGAAAAAATTAAACATCCTTAGTACTTTTGTATCAATCACAGACTATTTAGAAATGGAAACCAGTAAACACATAACATTATCAAAATCTAAAGGATTCTGACAAAGTGACATTTGAAGGAAGTTTCAAAGCTTTTACTGCATTTATTAGAAAATATAAACATTGGGACACCTGGATGACTTAGTCAGTTAAGCGTCCAGATTCTTGATTTTGGTTCAGGTCATGGTCTCAGGGTCTTGAGATCAAGCCTTGCATTTGGCTCCAAACTGGGCTTGGAGTCTGCTTAAGATTCTCTCCCTCCTAGAGTCCTGGGTTTAAGCCCCGCGTCTCCCTCTTCTGCTCCCCCTGCTTGTGTGTTCTCTCTCTCTCTGTCAAATAAATAAATAAAATCTTAGAAGAAAAAAAGATTCTCTCTCCCTCATCCTTTGCCTCCCTCAACCACTTGTGTCCTTTCTCTCTTAAAAATAAAAAAAAAAAGATAAAAGATGAATTAATTAAGCATTCAACTATGAGAACTAGGGAAAAAAAAACAATAAGATAAACCCTAAATGGAGGAAATAAGTAATCAAGATGAAAGCAGAAATTAAAAGCAAGATAAAACTAGTAGACCCAATTAATAAAACCAAAAATTAGAGGGTTTTTTTTTAAGACCAATAAAATACATACAAAACTTCAGCAAATCTAATTACCAATAAAAGAAAGCACCGATGAAGATATTGGAAAAGTTGTACTTACATACCAAAAATTTGAAAATCTAAATTCAATGGGGGGGGATCCTGGGTGGCTCAGTCAGCTAGGCATCTGCCTTCGGCTCAAGTCATGATGTTAGGGTCTTAGGATGGAGCCCCGCATTGGGCTCCCTGCTCAGCAGAGCACCTGCTTCTCCCTTTCCCTCTGACCCTGCCCCCCCAACTTCTGCTTTCTCTCTCTCTCTCTCAAATAAAACCTTTTAAAAAATCAAAATTCAATGGAAAATTTCTAGAAAAGTGTAACTTAGTAAAATCTATTCCACAAGGTAAACAGTTTAATGTACTAAAAATAAGAGAAATTTTAAAAGTGGGAAGAAGTTGGGGTACCTGGGTGGCCCAGTCGCTTAAGTCCCTGACTTTGGCTCAGGTCATGATCTCAGGGACCTGGATAGAGCCCCACACTGGGCTGTGTGCTTACAGCCAGGAGTAAGCTTGTCTCTCTGCCCCTCGCCCCTGCTCACGCTCTCTCCCTTTCAAATAAATAGATAAAATCTTTAAAAAAAAAAAAAAAGTGGAAAAGGTCTTCCTCTGAGAAAACATCAAGATCAAGCCTAGTTTTTGTTTTTAACAGATGAATTCTATCAAGCTTAAGGTATAACTGTTTCTTTTGTTAGCTAAAATACTCCAGAACATAAAGAATGAACTAAAGCTTTCTAATTCAGCCTCCAAGCTTGAAACCAAATCTAGACAAGGGCAGCATGCATTTAGATATAGAAATAGACCAATGTCATTTGTAAAAGATTCAAAAATTTAAATAATATAATGCACAAATCAAGTCCAGTGATGTATTAAAAGATAAATGCATTATGTCTAATTAGGATTTATCTCAGGAATACAGAGATGACTTAATAGTCTATAAGTTATCAGATTAACAGAGGAAAAATCAGTAATGTCAACAGTCTCCATTTCAAAAAAGAACATTTAATGTAACTCACCTCTATTCTTCATTAAACACACAAAAAAAGCAACACACAAGTTAAGCAAATTTTAAGGAAATTTAAAATTTCCTTAACTTGACAAAGTTTATCTGTCCAAAATCTATAGCAAACATGTAAACATTCCCTTCAAAATAGGATGCCTACTATAACTACTTCTTAGTGATACTGAAAGCCAATGCAATATGAAAAGGGAAAGAAATGAGAATTATAAATATTGGAAACAAAGACAACAGTGTCATTGTTTGCGGACCACATGACAGTCTGCTTAGAAAAATCAACAGCTCTAAAAACTATTAAGAAAATTTAGCAAAGTAGCTAACTAAAGATCAATATAGAAAAATCAATGGATTTTTAAAAAAGATTTTAATTTATTTATTTGACAGAGATCACAGGTAGACAGAGAGGCAGGCAGACAGAGAGGAGGAAGCAGGCTCCCTGCTGAGCAGAGAGCCCGATGTGGGACTCGATCCCAGGACCCTGGAATCACGACCTGAGCCGAAGGCAGAGGCTTTAACCCACTGAGCCACCCAGGTGCCCCTCAATGGATTTTTTAATATCCCAGCAATTATGTGAAATAGATAAATGCCTAGGAATAAACCTAACAAGAAATCTGAAGGACCTATATTAACTACTAAACTTCAATAAACGCCATAAAAGGAGATTCAGTGGAGATAAATACCATGTTCTTGCATTGGCAGACCCAACATTGTAAAGATGTCAGTTCTTCTCAAGTTGCCCATAAGTTTAATGCAATCCTAATCAAAATCCTAGTAAGTTTTTTTCATGGAACTTGACAAGCTGATTCTCAATTAGGTACTGAAGAGAAGCTGAATGAGACTGTAGAGAACTACTTGATACTGAATAATGGAAGGGGACTGGCCCTTCCAGATACACTAGAAACTTATGATAATTAACACATTGTGGCACTGGTACAAGAATAAGCAATTGGGTTAATGGAACAAATGTAGTGCTCAGAAGCAGATACATTCACATGAATAAACTTAATTTATGCAAACAACAGTATTTTAAATGAGTGAGAAAATACTGTTGGGGTAATTAATTGTCAATTTAGAAAAATAAAACAAAATCATATCGATCTCACATCAAAATCATAATTCTAAGTAGATTAGAAAGCCAAATATAAAAAATAAGTATCGGGAAAAATATAAAAGAATATTTTAAATTTGATCTATAGAAGTCTTTCCGAAGCATTATGAAAAATCTAGAATCCATAAAATAGATTGGCAGTCAGTAAATAATTTATACAACTGAAAACACATAAAGTTTTTTTAAAATGACATGTGTATAAACTTTTATAAAAACCTAGGTACTGTAGGGGCGCCTGGGTGGCTCAGCTGGTTAAGCATCTGCCTTTAGCTCAGGTCATGATCTCAGGGTCCTGAGATCAAAACCTATGTTGGGTTCTGCCCCTGGGCTCTGCACTCAGTAGGGAGTCTGCTTGAGAGTCTCTTTCACGCCCTCTCCCTCTACCCCTCCTCCCTTGCTTGTGCACCTTATCTCTGTTTCGCAAATGAATAGATAAAATCTTTAAAAAAAATAAATATATTAAAAAACCCTTTTGAACTGTATACTCACCATATGTAAATTATACCTCGATTTTTAAATTTTTTATTTAAAAAATTTAAATTTATGTTTTTAAAGATTTTATTTATTTGACAGATAGCCCAAGCAGGGAGAGCAGCAGAGGGAGAGGAAGAAGTAGGTTCCCTGGTAAGCAGGGAGCTAGATGCAGGACTCGACCCCAGGACCCTGAGATCATGACCTGAGCTAAAGTCAGACATTTAACCCACTGAGCCACCCAGGTGCCTCTTCCTCAAATTTGTTTTTTTAACCTTCCTCAGTTTTCTTTAAAAAGGAAAGGAAAAACTGTCAGGGAGGAAAATAATCATGACATCAGTAGTAAATAAATATTACAAATTATTATAAATAAATAAACATTCAAAATATAAAGAATACTACAAAGCAATGAAAGGAATTATAAACCAAGAGTGAAAAGAGCAATTGACAGAAGTAAAAAGGACCTAGTAACATCTGGCAAGATGTTCAGATGCACTAGTAATCAGGAAAAGGCCAACATAAGCAACAGTGGATGCCACTTTTGCTCATCTGACTGCCCCAAACAAAAAGATAGGTGATATCCACAGTTAATGAATGAAACCAATAGCCACTCACGTGAATCACTGAGAACTCCAGAGCTTGAGAGGTGCAATTATTCTCACAATGTATCACTTGCTTTTGATCCTAGATAAAATAGGTATGAGCATGTTTTCTGAAGCATTGTTTACAATAGAAAAAAGAGAAATAGCATAAATATTAACGGAGCTGACTGAGTATACTATGGTTCTATAGATGCGTGGAATGCAATGCTATTTATAAGCAAAATAAAAATATGCACATATGTAAGATATAAATATGTAGAAAAATGGTCACGAGGGATATAGGAAACCAGCAATAGTAGTTACAACCTAGAAAGGAAATAGAATTGGGGATAGGGATGGGAAGGAAGAATAATTTTCAGTATTATGCTAATACTTATATTTTTTTTAATTTCATGAGAATATATTTCTTGTATAGACAATTTAAAATTTACATCAGTGAGATGACATTCTTATAACAAAAGCAATACATGTTTATGGTAGAAAACTTAAAAATTCAAAGAAGGAAAATAGGAGAATAAAATAGCCTGTAACCCAGGAATAACCACTATTAACATTTTGATGCATAACCTGTAAATTTTTTTTATTCACATATATGCATATTTCTTCAGACTACATTCCTAAATTGCTGGAGGTTTAGATGCTGGATCAGATATAATACACATTTTGTAGGCCTTTGAAATGTACTTCCCCAAGTCTTTCAGAAACTACTACTTAATGCCCCCCAGCAGTGCACAAGAGTAACAGGGTCCAGGGCCCTAACCAACACTGGATATTGTAATTTTTTAAAATATAAATTTGATAAGTAAAGTCTGACGTTTTGTGTTTACTCCTTGATTACTAATAAAGTTTAGTATTAGTGATATTAACCCTTTGATAGTATGTTGCAAATATACATAAACTTTTCAGCCTCCAAGCCATAAACAGAGATTACATTTGATTGCCTTTAGAGCTCTCAGTAATATTTGTTGTTTAAACATGCTATTAAGCATGTATTATGTAGTGTGTGTGTGTGTGTGTGATTGTGTGTGAGAGAGAGAGAGAGATACATGACTCTACATAGAAAAATAACATCACGTCTTGGCTTGTGATTGACCACACGGTCCCTCATCGAAAAATTTCAATGTTTCAATGTTTCTAAAAATCGAAATGTTTTCTGAAAAACTACATTCTTTGGGAAAGCTTTCTTCATGAGAGATTAAAATCTGCCTTAGACTTTTACATGGATTAAGTTTTAAATTAGCATAGAAGAATAACAAAATGAATCAATTTGATCAAAGAAAAAGTGTCACTAATTATTTAAACAAGACACTTACAACAGGGATTTAAAGGCAAAGAAGCGGATTTCCCTTGCATGTGGATCAAATCAGAAGTATCCCATAATTGACTCTTTACAAGACCCTGCTTCAGTATAATGGACTAGATATTAAAGCTCTAAGTATTTAAAGCTAGTTTCCGTCTTTCTCTAAATGGAGGCCCGCCACTAAGAGCTATTTTACAAGTCTGACACATTAGCTGCATCACGGGGAAATACACTGGCTCTGCTTCTAGGGTCCGGAATTTCAAGTGCTTTCAATAGTTAAATGGTGTGAAATGGGTAACATTGAAACTGTGAGAAGCAATGAGTGCCTAAAAAATAAAATCCAGATGGGAAGTTGATGAAAAGGGATATAGATACTGTAATGGTTCTTTCAATGAATTAATTCTAAAAAGAACACATGCATATTTTGTGTGTATTTGTTTTAGCTAACTTATTTGTGCACATTTTGGGGGGGAAAACCCTGTAATTTTTCCCATTCTATTATTGAACGTTTTTTGGAAACAAAGGAGCTTTTGTAAACTATGGCTGTCAGATCAAACACAGGAGTAGACTAAGAAGAGTCATATAAGGAGTATTTTATAACTTTCTTAGAGCAGTAAAGTCAAAAGGGTCAAGTCAAGACCACAGCTCTTCCTTACACTGTAATTTTAAACTAACTAACTTTTTCATACTTTGGTATTCCCACTAGGGAATGGAGGTTTTGGTACTTACCATTATAGTACATTATTCAGGGAAACATAGTGTGCTTTAAAGTGTCAAAGGTGTTTTGGTCTCACAGCATCTTTAACTGTTCACATACATAATAACTCCGAAGAAGCATTACAGGGTCATGAAAAGGGTTTTAATATTTGACTAGATGTGGATTCAAATCCCATATTTGCCACTTAGTAAATGCATGATGTGGATCCAATTACTTAATCTCTCCGAGCCTCCCTGTCCTCAGTTATAAAACAGGAATAGTAGTCATATTATTAAGGATGTTAAAGGAATCACACCATTCAGTGTCTGAAAAGCCTGAAGCAGAGTGGCTAACTGGGAAGCCCTCAAATTCATAGCCATTAGTATTCATAGTAAAAGCTTGTGTTTGAATTAATTTTCCTATAATTTTTCTTCCCAATAATCAAAATAAAGACTAATTAGTACCCAAAACAGGTCCTATTTTGATACACAAATATGGCTACTCTTTCTCTTGCACAGAATACAGAATATTGGAAAAATATATATTTGCTTCTACCATCCAATATAATAAATGGAATCAAACCAAAGCAATACCCTCAGAGTGTTGTTTTTTTTTTTAAGGTTCTAGCTTCATATCTGACCAACACACAACTGCAAGAACCCAACAGCTCCGAGGCACTGCAGTGTACCATTAGAGTGAGAGTCACACTGGCCAGTGAAGGGGGAGAGCTTTGTTTGGCAGGAACTAACTTTCATACGTGAAAGGTGCTGGAGGAGTCAGGATAGGGATCTGGTTCTGACTCTAGTTAAAGCTCTCCATATTTTCATTACCTACTGCATTTTTATGGTTGAGACCTTGGCTATAGGAAACTCGAGATTGAATAGATGCCTCAAAAATACACATCTGAGCCCAGCATTTCGCCTTAAATAACAGTCAAGTTGCCTGCAGATGGATTTTTTGAAATGGGGCATAGAAAAGGTTTTAAAAAAAAAGTCAGGCATCAAGCAGCCTCACAAATCATTTTTACGTGGCTTCCTGGACCTTTGTCTTTAACAAATCCTTTAAGGGGGGATTGACTCATTTGTGTATTTCTTCAAAGGAAGGATTTTGCAGGTAGCTCTTCATGAGGCCTGCCACCTTCTGGGATTTGGGAGAAAGAGAGTTTTAAAAGAGTAGAGATGTTTACTCTTGAGAAGTCATTGTTTTGTCCCTGCAGCCATTAGCTCACTCACTAAACTGCTGGCAATCTCTGGAGTAAAGTATGTGTCTGTGGAGGCCTGTGGTCCTCAAACTACAGACTGGAGATCCCAGGACTGAGCTGGAGACAGAGTTCAGAATCTCATTAGCATTATTAATAAATGGACATGGGTACCATGTCAACCTAGGAGCTTCTTTTATAAATACAAATTTTGTTGTAGGTCTGTTTTGAAAGCAAAACCAGTTAAACAGGGTGAAATTATTTTTTGTCCCTTCATGTTGGGTTTTTGAAATAAAATCATATATGTAATTTAGATGGCGTGTGCCTCTAACTAAGTTAAAACATAAGCAAATCTACTTAGCCAAAAACCCAAATTTATTCTCATTTTATTAGGCAGGTGGTGTACATATTAGGTGATTTCCCTCTCGGGTTTTACATTTATTTCATGTGTTTTTCTCCAAAGAACAGGAGTTATTCTGTCAAAAGTGGGGAGGTGAAACCTCGGTTAAGGGGATACTGCAAATTCTACCCTTTCAGCAGAAGTAATTTATAGTTTCATAATATTCCAGAGTTTCTCTTTGTCTTTTCCATGATAATTTACGACCAAGGTATTTTCTGTTTCCCTTACTCCTTGCTACAAGCCTGAACAAATAAACTATGTGCATATCGGGTCTGTTTCCCCATGCTCATTTCCATTATTTTTTTCTTTCCCTGACCTCAGGTGACATAAACTGGATTCTGCAATGCATTATTTTAATCCAGAAGGTGCGTAATGTGAAACTTAACTAGTGGGAATGAGCTTTTGTGTTATTTTGTCTAAAATTATTCTTTAGAGCAATCCAATGTTGAAATCCAATATTTGGAATATAGAAAAAATGTTTTGGCTGCCTAGAGAATATATATAACATATATTTTATTTTTGGTATACAGTTATATATATATAATACTTGGTATACTCTGTGTGTGGGTGTGGGTGTAAAATCTTGTGTATACCTAAAGTATGACTTTTTCAGGCATTTGCCTTGAGTTTTTATAAAGTTTATTATGAAACTATATTACATATATATCACATATATATTACATGTATAAAACTGTAAAAAAAAAAAAATACAGCAAACACCTCTCTACTCACTGCCTAACTTAAGAAATGAAACATTAATAATAAAATTGAAGCCCTTTGTGTGTTCCCCTCTCCAGTTGCATCTTCCTTCCTATTCCCTAAATGAGGAAATCTGATGTTTATCATTTGCAGGCATTTCTGCATATTTTTACTATATATGTATGTATTCCTAAACAATTTACAAGAGTAATACCCATTTTAAAGACTTTATGTAAATGTCATACTGTGTATTCTTGTAAAACTTGCTTTTTTCCCCCTCAACATTTTGCATGTAAGATACACTCCCATAGCTCTGACTCGTTAATTTTCACTGATGTATGGTATTACATTGCATGGTTATACTACAACGTATTTATACATTTCCCGTCAATAGATATTTAGCTTGTTTAGTATTGTTTGCTGTTATCAACATTGCTACTACGAACATACTTGCGCATACCTTTCTGTGCCTACATGCAAGAGTTGTTCTAGAGCATATCTTAAAAGTAAACAGATATTCACTTTTTCTATTTATTGCCAATTTACTCAACAAAGTGGTAAATCAAATTATACTCCCACGAGCAGGTTCCGCTTCACTATTTCACCAACACTAAACATTATAAAGCGTTTTAATTATTGTTAATCTGATGGGGGTGAAATACCTCATTTCTTTGATTACTTAATGAGGTTTAATATCTATTTCTTTATTGGCTTTTCATTTTTCATCTTCTGTGCAATATAAGCTTATGTCTTTTGTCCTTTTGGGGGGCAAGGGTATTACTTGTCTTTTTCATACAGATTTGTAGAAATTCTTTTTTTTTTCAAGATTTTATTTATTTGTTTGAAAGAGAGAGAGCATGAGTGGGGAGAGGGGCACAGGGAGAGGGAAAAGCAGACTCCTCACTGAGCAGGGAGCCCAACATGGGGCTGGATCCCAAGAACCCCACAAATTCTTTATATACCCTGAGCATTTATCCTTTGTTGGTTCTATGTATTACCAGTATATTTTTCTAGTGTGTTTCTTTTCAACTTTTTTTTATGATGTCATTTGATAAACTGAAGTTTTAATATTTAAAATAGTCAAACTTTTCATTCTTTATGGTTTGTGTTTATTGTGTCTTAATTACTGTAGCTTTATAATAAATCTTGATTTTTGGTGGGACAACCCCCCCCCCATTTTTCTTCATGACTATGTCCTTGGTTGGAAGGGTGATTATTCCTGGCTTTTTTAATAGTGTAACTTTATTTTGAATATCTATTTCTAGCCATCTGATAATTTCCACAAATGAGCTGAATATAACTTCCCTGATTCTGCTCCTCCTTTAAGTCCAACCTTTCTTTTGCCTTCTCTGATTTTCAGAAAAGTGTGAAAAATTATGGTTATCCTTATGCAGATTGCCAAATAAATGATCAGTTGTTCTATAAAGAACCATGATTCATGGCCCCTGGGTGGTTCAGTTGATCAAGCATCCACGTCTTGATTTCAACTCAGGTCATGATCTTAGGGTCATGAGATCAAACCCCATGTCAGGCTCTGTGCTCAGTAGGGAGTCTGCTGGAGATTCTCTCTCCTTCTCCTTCTCCCATCCTCCATTGCTCTCTCTCTCTTTCTCATAAATAAATAAATCTTTTTTTTTTTAAAGATTTTATTTATTTATTTGACAGGCAGAGATCACAAGTAGGCAGAGAGGCAGGCAGAGAGAGGAAGCAAAGCAGGCTCATCACTGAGCAGAGAGCCCGATGCGGGGCTCGATCCCAGGACCCTGGGATCATGACCTGAGCTGAAGGCAGAGGCTTTAACCCACTGAGCCACCCAGGTGCCCCTAAATAAATAAATCTTAAAGAAAAAAAAAAAAAAAAAAGAACCAAGTGGTGCCTGGGTGGCTCAGTGGGTTAAAGCCTCTGTTTTCGGCTCAGGTCATGTCCCAGGATCGAGCCCCACATCAGGCTCTCTGCTCAGCAGTGAGCCTGCACCACCCCACCCCCACTCTGCCTGCCTCTCTGCCTACTTGTGATCTCTCTCTGTCAAACAAAGAAATAAAATCTTAAAAGGAAGAAAGAAAGAAAGAAAGAAAGAAAGAAAGAAAGAAAGAAAGAAAGAAAGACTCACCCATCTTTAGTTTGGGGCAATTAAAAAAAAAAAAAAGAAGAACTAAGATTTATAAACTTGTTTTTAATGACCTAGCTTTGAAAGTCATATAGCATCATTTTTTAATATATATTTTTTATTTCTTTTCAGTGTTCCAAAATTCATTGTTTATTCACCACACCCCATGCTCCATGCAATACGATTCATAAACTTTAAATACGATTTAAAACTTTTCATTCTAAAAGGAATCAAATAAATTATTGATTAAAACCCCACCATAAATGGTATGAAGATGAGAAAAATTTAGACTAAATAAAATTTGTCTAAACAATAGGAAACTAACTCATGATCAAGTTCAAAGGATATATGCTATAGATTCAGGTAGTTCTTCCTCTTATATATACCTTATTCAACCTCTCTAAACTTTGGTGTCCTAATTTATAAAATTATCTCACAAGATTTTTGTAAGCATGAAATGTTAAGGATCCTGCATAATGTCTGAAAGATGGTAGATACTTGACATTATTCTCTCCATAGCCTCAACCTAAATCTTCCCCATAATGGTAAGCATAATGTTATGGGAAGAGGTAATGCCTTAGCTAAAACCTGAAAAATATGTAGTAGTTAATAGTAGGGAAGGACCTTTAGGGTTGCCAGCTTCAGCAAATAAAAATACAGGATGCCCTATAAAATTTGAATTTCAGTTAAGTAACAAATAATTAGTATAAGTATGTCCCAAATATTGCATGGGATTTAAATTTAATTGGGTGTCTTGTATTTTATCTGGCGGCCCTACTTCCTTTTCCAGGTCTCAGTTTTCTCATAAGTAAGATGAAGTTTCAGGCTAAATTACTATCTGTCTACTCTTGAAATGATACTGGGCTATGATGGTAAAATGAGAAAAATCAGCAATATATAGCATGTTTGGGGACATGTATTGATATAAAGTTGTAAACTGTTCTGTGTTGAGAAGGCCCACCATTTATTTTGAGGTTATTCTTCTACCACATGAATTCATAGCTTCGATGTCTACCATCTTCAACCCTACTTCTGATTCCATTATTCCAAATTCTGTTACTTTTTTCTTTAGAACCCAAAGTTTCTTCTCCCTCTAATACCAGCAGTTATCAAACTTTCTGGTCTCAGAGTGCTATAATATCTCCTCTTTTCATAAAATGACAGGTGTTGCTTCTCTAGTGTCCTTTTCTGGGATAAATTTATGGTTAATCCTTAAAATTGTTTCAAAATCTAACTTGTAAAAAATTTTACTTGTATGTAAAATCCAGACTATCAGGAATCACTCCACTAGATGATGTCCAAGTTTCTTCCCAACATTAACATTCTGTGGACTTTGCCATAGTCATGAGGGGCATACAGATTCTTCCCCCCCCAACACCCTATGTGACTCTAACACAATTTCTTTTCTAAGCCACATTTTCCTCAATATGCAAAAAAAAAAAAAAAAAAAAAAAAAAAGCTCTCACTCTCCCCTCTGCACTGTTAGTTACTGGAGAGTGAATGAAGTCATGTCTGGAAAGTGCTCCGAGCTCTTAAGAAAAGTACCTAGAAGGGGAGAGAGGTGCCATTACTCTGTATTGGGAGTAATAGTTGATTTTTTAGGATGAACTGAAAAGCTGAGAATATGTTTAAAGTATTGTTTTTGATTTGCACATCTTTAGTTTGATCCTTAACAACATGTTTGCTAGGATTCCAGAAATTTTGTGATCTTAGTTCAGTAATGCCATTTTACATCCTTCCCAGGACTTTAAGTACCCTTTAAGGAATGCATGGTTAATGTAGTAGAGAGAAAAATTTTAAATCACACTGTATCTCAGAGCCAAAAAGTCCAGCCTTTTTATTGGCTTTCAATACTGACCTTAAACAAGCATGACTTGTTTTTCTAGAAACACCTGTCAACTTAAAAATAGAAAAAAGGACAAAGCCAGAATTCTTAAGGTTCACTGAATAGCTAAGTCAGACATCATTTCTATTCTTCCAAAGGTTGTGATTATTTGTTTTTCCACACAATTTCTTAGACTATCTATGCTAAATCTGATGCATCATGGGCAGAGAATTCTTGATCCAAAGCCCCAGAGATTACCTGACTTGATTATTCCACATACTCTGTATTCTCAACCAAAATAGACTTCTTTTTAAAGAGAATCCAATTTCCAATGGGTTTAACCTAGAAAAACAGCAGAAAGCTAATAAAAGCTAGGAGGCTGGTCCAAGGAAAGCATTGTGGTTGCTACACATTTGGAGGCCTGGTCTGCTGGAGAAGTTTGGAGTAGCTGCCAGTTCCTCTAGTGAATTTGCTGTTCTCTGAGATGTGGGATGGGGCACCTGGTAGACTCCTGGTAAATCTTATCCAGGAACAAATTTTACTTGACTTCTTTCCTGTATTGCCAAGACTCGGAGTAATTGAGATACTAGAGTTGCTAACAGAGTCTTGGGAAAGAAAGAAAGAAAGATATGAAGATAAATTCTTCTCCAAGTTCTTCCTACTCATTCCTTATCACTCAAATTCATATTTTGGCAAATTCATATTTTGTGGTGCATCGGAGAATCGAAGTTCTTTAGGAAAGCATATTTTAAATGCCCAGAATAATGTCTGCCACTCCCCTATCCATTTTCTGCCATAGTATCCCACACCAGGAGTTTTTACTTATTTTACCAAGGAAATATAACCTACAATCACTATGCAAAGTTGAGTTGATTATTCTTTTACCAGTAGCTGGATAATCTCAACAAGCATCAGCTGGGCAATGACCTTTCCTTTTCTCCCCATACTTATAAAATCTCTGAGTACAGTGCTCTAAGTTCTATGTCGCTAAGATCCATGTATCTACATATATTAAATGTATTATCTTGTAGTGTAAGATCTGACTAGGAATTTCTTCTTTCTCTCCTCCTGGGTTTCAAAATCAACCTTGTTTTCCTCATTCTCAGCTAGATTGACTGAACACAAGAAGCTCATACAAATTTGGCTGTCAAAGCTATTAAAGTGAGGGAGTCCCCGCCGAGACAAAGGACATAGTATGTCCCAATACTTCTCTGAGTTCCAAGCTTTTTGACTGCTTCTCTATATCTTAGAAAAACTGATGGCACCCTCTCTAGACGAGAAGTTGTACCTCATCGGTAAGTGTAAAGTGAACAATTATGAAGCATCATGACCTCCAAGCAGAAAATAGTAAATATCGCTATGTATAGAAATCTATTGAGGCATGGATTGATGCCACCGTGATATGTCTCATTTCTAGAGCATTATACACATGAGATCCTAACGTTAATTAGTGTCTTGGGAAGGCAAAGGCCAAACAGAAAAGTTTTTATGTTAAATGAATTGAACCTATTGGGTTATGATGGGCTTCAATGACTGAGAAAGACAAATGATTCCAAACCAGCTCTTAAGACAGGTTCATAGAACTTCCCTCTCTGATGCCAAGATGAACGTACTAGATCACTCCCCTGGACCATAGAAAAAATTGATAACTATCATTATCTAAAAACATAACAAAATTCATTTGTTGAAGGCCTATCATGTACCAGTAAGTATGCACATGTCATTCTCCCTTTTTTTATTTATTTGACAGAAAGAGATCACAAATAGGCAGAGAGGCAGGCAGAGGGAGAGGGGTAAGCAGGCTCCCTGCTGAGCAGAGAGTCAGATGTGGGGCTCGATCCCAGGACTCTGAAACCATGACCTGAGCCAAGGAAAAACCCACTGAGCCACCCAGGCTCCCCTGCTTTGGGTTTTTATAGATGCTTTTCATTAGAGTGAAGTACCTGCTTTATATTCCTAGCCTGTTGAGTGGGTTTTTTTTTTTTTTTATCATGAATGTTTGTTGAATTTTGTCAAATGCTTGTCTCTGTCCATTGAGATGGTTATGAGGTTATGTTTTGTACTCTCTTAATATGGTGCACCGCATTAATTGATTTTTAAATGTTAAACCAATCTTGTATTCCTGGAATAAACCCCATTGCTCATAGTATGTAATTCTTTTTATAAGTTGCTGGATTCAGTTTACTAGTATTTTGTTGAGAATTTCTGTGTTCATTTTCACAACAAGTATTGCTCTATAGTTTTCTTCTCTTATCTTCATCTGGTTGTAGTATCAGGCTAATAATGGTCTTATACAATGATTTGGAAAGTGTTTCCTCCTCTTCTGTTTTTTTGGAAGGGTTGGTGAAGAGTTGATATTAATTCTAATTTATATGTCTGGTAGAATTCACTTGAGAAGAGATTTGGTCCTGGGTTTTTCCTCTGTGGGTAGGTTTCTTTTTCTTTCTTTCTTTTTTTTTTTTTTACTAACTCAATCTCTTATAACAGATCTACTCAGTTCATCTATTTATTCTTGTGTCAGTTTTGATAATTCTTGTGTTTTTAAGAATTTGTCCATTTCATTTAGATAATCTAATTTAGGGGCATATAATTCCTAGTTTATTGTAGTTCTTTATAATTTTATTTATTTATTTATTTATTTGATGCAATGTCTTCTCTTCATTTCAGATTCTAGTAATTTGAGTATTCTCTCTTTTCCTTTGGTCAATCTAACTAAAGTTTTATTAGTTTTGTCGAACTTTTCAAAGAGCCAGTTTTTTGATTCATTAATTTTCTCTATTGTTTTCCTATTCTTTCTTTCATTAATTTTGTTCTAATCTTTATTATCTCCTTTCTTCTGCTTGCTTTGGGTTTAGTTTTTCTCTCCTTTTCCCTGTAAGGTGGAAAGTTAGGTTATTTATTTGAGATCTTCTTTTTTAAAAAAATATAGGCATTTAAAGCTACAAAGTACCCTCTATGTATTGCTTTAGCTGCATCTCCTAAGTTTAGTATGTAGTGTCTTCATTTTCATTCATCTCAAAATTTCCTTTTTTTGAGTTCTTTGATCCATTGGTTATTAAGGAGTGTGTCAATTTCCCCATATTTGTGAGTTGCCCAAATTTCTTTGTGTGATTGATTTCTAATTTCATTTCATCATGATAGGAGAAGATACTTTGTATTATTTCTTTCTTTTTAAATCTATGGAAGTTTCTGTCTTATCGTCTACCATATGGCCTATCTCGGTCCTCTTAAGCTGAGGATGAAGAGTCATGGAGAATCCAAATACAATAGAAGAAGCACCATCCAACTGAATTTTAACTCCAGGTTTTTCTACTTATCAACAATATGGACTTAGAAGTCCATTTTTTTCTCTGGTATTTAGTGTCCACATTTGCATAGAGAGGACCACTTAGACTAGAGCACTTCTAAGACCATAGGAATGATTTTAAACTCCAGTTCTTTTACTAGCTTGAATAAATCCTTTAATCTGTCTGAAGCAGTTTCCTTATTTCTAAAATGGGGAGAGTAAATCTCAATTTGCAGAGTTGTCATAAGAATGACATGTGCAGGGTACCTGGGTGGCTCAGTGGGTTAAAGCCTCTGCCTTCAGCTCAGGTCAGGATCCCAGGACCCTGGGATTGAGCCCTGCATCGGGTTCTCTGCTCAGCAGGAAGCCTGCTTCCTCCCTCACTCTCTGCCTGCCTCTCTGCTACTTGTGATCTCTGTCTGTCAAATAAATAAATAAAATCTTAAAAAAAAAAAAAAAAGCAAAAACCAAAGCTAACATCCATACTTAATGGTGAATGACAGAAAGCTTTCCCTCTTAGATCAGAACAAGGCAGGAGTGCCTACTCTTGCCACTTCTATTCAACATTGTACTGGTAATTCTAGCCAGAACAATTAGACAAGAAAAATAAATTAAAACATCCAGGTTAGAAAGGAAGAAGTAAATCTGTTTGCTAATGGCATGATCTGTGTAGAAAATTCTGAGGAATCCACTAAAAACTATTAGAACTAATAGACAAGTTCAGCAAGGTTTCAAGACATGTAATCAATATACAAAAATCAATTGTATGTATAATTGTATATGTAATTTACATATGATATAAAGAATCAGTTGTGTTTCTATATTTTTGCAATGAATAATTCAAAAATAAAATTTTTAAAAATTACATTTACAATAATACCAAAAAGAATAAAACTTAGGAATTAATTTACAAAAGAAATATAAAACATATATTCTGGAAACTATAAAAATTTCTGAAAGAAACTAAAGGTGATCTTAAATAAATGAAAAAAATTGCATGTTCATGAGCCAGAAGATATATAATTAAGATGGCAATATTCCCCAAGTTGATCTAAGATTTGATCTCTATCAATTTGATCTCTATCAGAATCTCAGCTGGCTACTTGATAAAATTTATGTGAAAACTTCAACCTTGAAAAAGAACAAAGTTGAAGGACTCACACTTCCCATTGCAAAACTTACTACAAAGCAACGATAATCAAGATAGTGTGATACTGGCATAAGGATACCCATGGAAGAGAACTGAAAGTCCAAAAATAAACTCATGTGTCTATGTACAAGAGTGTCAAGACCATTCAGTGGAAAGAATTAGACGATTCAGCAATTGGTTCTGGGACAACTGAATGATAGCCACATGCAGAAGAATGACATTGGACCCTTACCTGATATAATATACAAAATTAACTAAAAATGGATCAAAGACCCAAATATGATAGCTAAATGTATACAATTCTTAAGAGAAAACATAGGGGTAAATCTTCATGACTTTGAGTTTGGCAATGGATTCTTAGATATGGCACCAAAAGCACAAGCTACCAAAGAAAAAAATAGATAAATTGGATTTTATCAAAATTAAAAAAAAAATCTTTGGGTCTCAAAGGACAATCAAGAAAATGAAAAGCTAACCCACAGAATGGAAGGATATACTTGCAATCATATTTCTGATAAGGGAATTGTATTTAGAATATAAAAAGAACTCTTACAACTCAATTATGGAAAGATAAATAACCCAATTCTAAAAGTGGACCAAAGATTTGAATAGACATTTCCACAAAGAAGATACACAAATGTCCAATAAGCACATGAAAAGATGCTCAAATGCTAATCAAAACCACAACGAGATGCCAGGTCATATCAACTAGGATGGCTATAATCAAAAAAGTCAGAAAATAGCAAGTGTTGGTTTGGTGTGTCATAGAGAAACCAGAGCCCTCACACACTGCTGATGGAATGTAATATGGTGCATCAGTTTTGGCAAACTGTCTGGAAGTCCCGCAAACCATATGTTACCAGATGACCCAGCAATTCTACTTCTAGATATATACCCAAGAGAAATGAAAACATATGTTTTCAAAGAAACCAGTCACAAGAGACCATATATTGTATGACTGCTTTTATGAAATGTCCAGAAGAGGCAAATCTATAGAGATAAAAGATGATTAGTAGTTGCTTAGGGCTAGAGTATGTGGGAAATATGGGAGCAAAAATTAATGGATACAGGGTTTATTTTTGATGTGATGAAAATGTTTTAAATTGATTATGGTAATGGTTGACTACTCTGTGAATATACTAAAAAATCATTGAGTTATACACTTTAAATAGGTGAATTATATGGTATGTGAATTATATCTTAATAAAGATGTATCAGTGGCAGAGAATATTATAGAGTATTTATTTACTCAAATAAAAATTTTCCAAAAGTTTAAAAATGAATAAAGAAAAAAATGAAAAAGAAGAAGCTTAAATCAGAAAAAAAAAAAAAAAAGCTAAATGAAGTACAAATCTGAAAGTTTACAAAATTAAGGCTGGCTAGAATCAAATCACCTACCAGGTTTTCATCTCATGTATTGGAATCTTTATATATCTCACAAAGGTTTCCAGTCAGTTTCAAGTCCTGTATATTTTCACACTTCTTTTAAAATTTTTGACAAAGAGGTAAAGATTTAGTTAGTGATATCAATGAAAAAAGAGGGAGAATCCCTTCTCAATTGGTTGGGGGGAGGGCCGTGAAAAGGGTGATTAAAATCCACAAAGATTTGAGAGCTTGCTGTATGTTTTGTACTAGGCTTTGTAGAGAAAACAAAGATGAATATGTTCACATGGATGTTACAGACTCTAGGAGAAATTTGACTAAGTGACCAAGCTATTTGGGCTTGAGAGACAAGAAGGAGGAGAGAATATCTACCTTGAAGTTTTCTGGGAAGTTTGCGTGTTTCACAAGTGTAAAAAATTGAAAAATGCTAGTCTGGACTGGATATGGTTCACTACACTGTGATAGATGATCCTTTTTCATTTCTCTGATCGGTTTGGTCTAAAATTTTAGAGTTCGGACCCTCTAACAAATGCAAAAGTCCGTCAGCATTAGGTGTTTTCTCCCTTCCTCCCCCGCTTTTTAAAATTCATCAACTCATCTCGTGTTGATTTCTCCACATCTAAGTGGAGGGCTCAAAGCAGAGTTCTTCCTGACCTTACTGATATCCTGCCCTATCTCCTAGGACAATCATAGTTTACCCGTTGGAGCCCTAAATTGACCACTTGTTACACACACAAGGTTTCTGTTGCTTTTTCTTTTTTTTAATAGAGCCAGTAATGTTCTGGATGACTCTGTGGTTAACTCTGGTCTGACCCTGCACCTTAGTGGTTTTATTAGCTGTGTGTTTGGCTCTGAGATCCTCTCTCTAGCTATTGTCGTTATTGAGACTATTTGTGTCTCCAGTGAATCTCTCCTAAATCCCCTGCTGTTATCTGGCTTGGGTATGTGTGTCTAAGAAGTGAGTGCATTCTTGTCTGAAGTATGTCCTGACTGTCTCTGATAGCAGCCATTTCTGTCCTAACTTTACTGGGTACTCAGATTGATATGATTAAGACTAATGAGACTTACTCTCAGTCAAGGACCTACTCAAGGATAAACTTGTAAATCCAATGAATTCTGAAAATGACTAGTAACTACTTACCTTTCAACCTTTAGAGGATTTGAGGGATGATTTATAACTACTCCTTTTCCATCCAACAACATCATTAGAAAGATGTTGTGAGAGATACTGCTGTGCAGCCCACAGATTCTCACTCACAAAAAATGTGCCTTTATTAACAATGATTCATAAAATATATTTATATGTTTGTACAAACTCTACCAATGAATGGTGATTCAATAAAGTCATTGCCACAAAGGCAGGACAACACACACCCCAACTGAAAAGTGTATAGTTCTCATGATTACTATGACAACATTTTTCCTGAATTGGATTTTCTTCAAAATGTCACTGAGGTAACTATATCAGATCATCTACAAGAAATACAGACATGAAAATTACGATATTGCATGAAGAGTAAGGTAAAGTTGGGAAAAGTATAAAGCTCTGGATTACATAGCAGCTCCTTTGTTATTGTGTATCTGGTCATTCTGGAGAGCTAAGTCTTCCAGAGAACGGGGTGCTTGTACACTTTTCCACTAGTTTAACCAATATGATTTCCCTGAAATTTTCCACAGTTTTAAAGTCATCTTCTTTGGAGGCGCCTGGGTGGCTCAGTCAGTTAAGCGTCCAACTCCTGATTTCATCTCAGGTCATGATCTCAGGATTGTGGGACTGAGCTCTGAGTGGTTGGGCTCTGTGCTCAGCTTGGAGTCTGCTTGTCCTCCCCTCTCCCCCTTTGCTCCTCCTACTTCAGCTCACACTCTCTTTCTAAAATAGATAAATCTCAAGAAATATAGATTGATACTATTTTTAATTTGAATGATTTTAATGACTCAGAGCCATGCCTATGAATGTGGAGGCAACATGAGATGGGAAAAGCACAGGTTCTGAAAAAGACCTGCGTTTGAATACTGACTGGTTCCTCCTCTTCATAGCTACATGACCTTGGGGGACATTTCTTAGTAGTTTTTGAGCTCCAATTTCTCATCCATAAAATGGAAATGGTAGAATCAACCTGAACAGTGATGGGGCGCCTGGGTGTCTCAGTTGGTTAAACATCTGACTCTTGATCTCAGCTCGGGTCTTGGTTTCAGCTCAGGGTGGTAAGTTCAAGCCCCACATTGGGCTCAGCGCTGGGCCTAGGGCCTGCTTCAAAACCCCAAAAAACCAGAAGAGTGATAATTTGGTAATTAAGTGATATAACGCAATGGTTTCTCGGTATTTTTCACCCCAAAATTCTTTTTACAAATGAAATCTTGGCCAGAGCTGTGTCATGAACAAGTGAAAGTAGAAATGTTCTGAGTTTTTATTTATTTTTTTTTTTAAAGATTTTATTTATTTATTTGACAGAGAGAAATCACAAGTAGATGGAGAGGCAGGCAGAGAGAGAGAGGGAAGCAGCCTCCCTGCTGAGCAGAGAGCCCGATGCGGGACTCGATCCCAGGACCCTGAGATCATGACCTGAGCCGAAGGCAGCGGCTTAACCCACTGAGCCACCCAGGCGCCCTGTTCTGAGTTTTTAAAATCATGTCAGAGACCAACACTTAGTAGATACTGTTTAAATGATAGCCATTTAGTTATTAAGATCACTTAATATGAAGCTTTTATTCATGTTTATGGTTTTATACTATGTCAGCTTTTATTTTTATTTTTTAAGTTTTTATTTATTTATTTGACAGAGAGAGACACAGCGAGAGAGGAAAACACAAGCAGCGGGACTGGGAGAGGGAGAAGCAGGCTTCCTGCCAAGCAGGGAGCAGGAGCAGGGAGCCCAATGCGGGGGTTGATCCCAGGACTTGGGGATCATGACCTGAGATGAAGGCAGATGTTTAATGACTGAGCCACCCAGGCACCCCTTCTATATCTGCTTTTAAAGTTTTCTGTCTTGCCATCAAGCTGTCTGTCATCTGTCTCTTCTCACTGTCATCATTGTACTTTCTCACAAAACCCCTTCTCCCATCTTTTAATTTGCTACTTCTTTCTGATCAGCTCTGGACTTAGAACCCAGACAACTGTAACTTAGAATTATGTGTAAAATAACAGTGACCGAGTTCTGCGAGAAGGTTGTAGACTGCTTATGTGAGTACAATACATTATCACATACTTCGGGCCTGTACTTTGTAACACAACCCCTGGTTATTCAGAGACATTTTCAGAAAATAGTGTGGTCCAGTAGAAGGAATATGAGTTTGAAAGTTAGACCTACAATCTGCATCTTAACTCCTCTACTTGTTAATTGTGTGACCATTGGCAAGTTACTTGATCTCTCTGAACCTCAGATTTATTATCTTTAAAATACAAAGAATAAAACCTATATCATAGAATTATGATTAAATGAAGAAAGTATATAATGGAGCCCTAGATACCTAGTAAATGGTATATAAAGTTTCGTTCTCTTTCTTTGCTTTGCCTTTCATTTTCCTTTCTTCCTTATTTTTCACTGTGTTTTTGGATAGATTAAATTGCTGACTGGCTCAGGTGCAGTATATGGTCTAATGGCATAAATTTTGGGATATGTTAGGAACGGAGTGGTGGGGAGACTATAGAAGACTGAGACCATGAGAAGCTGTGACACAGAGGACGGCTATAATTTCCCACCTATAAAAGAAAAAGGGAAAGGCGCCTAGGTGACTCAGTCAATTAAGTGTCTGCCTTTGGCTCAGGTCATGATCCCAGGGTCCCAGGATGGAGCCCCACACTGGGCTTCCTGCTGGGCAGGGAGCCTGCTCTCCCACTCCCTCTGCCGCTCCCCCTTCTTATGCTCTCTCTCTCTCTCTCTCAGATAAGTAAATAAAATCTTGTGGTGCCTGGGTGGCTCAGTGGGTTAGGCCGCTGCCTTCGGCTCAGGTCATGATCTCGGGGTCCTGGGATCGAGTCCCGCATCGGGCTCTCTGCTCGGCGGGGAGCCTGCTTCCTCCTCTCTCTCTCTCTCTCTCTCTGCCTGCCTCTCTGCCTGCTTGTGATCTCTGTCTGTCAAGTAAAATAAATAAAATCTTTAAAAAGATAAATAAATAAATAAAATCTTTTTTTTAAAAAGGAAGAAAGAAAAAGGGAAGAAAAATACCAAGATGTTAAGGCAATTCTGTGAAGGCCATTGCACAGTCAGCAATGCAAATTAGCATCCCGGATGCAGTTGCAAGTGTGGAGCCTCCTTATTCAGGCACTAGTCTGAGCTGTCTACCTTGCCTGTTCGTTTTTCACATAAAATCTTGACTTCAGCTGTGAGCTGGAATCCAGTTCATTCAAGTGTCATCAGCAGTTAAATGGTTTTGTGCGTCTGAACTCAAGACTTCATAAAGACTTTTATAAGTTTCTTTTGATAATAACTACATGTTATAGAATAAACCATATTTTATCAAATAGTTAATTTAAACATAAATCTATAAATACAACTATAGGAATAAAGAACTCGGCTTTGACATGAAGCACTGGGGAGATAGATGACTTTCTCCTGGTCCTGTTAACACTGTTCTTCTTACACTGTGTGTCCTGTCTATCCTGTCTATAGGGCACTGTTGGCCCATATTCTGTGTCCCACACTGTCTCACAGTCATCCCTGTCCACCTAGTCCAAATGCTTTTAACCAAACACAGAGAATTTTCAGCTTTTCTGTCTGCAATTGCTCAAAGTTTAGTCTTTAATTATAGGCCTTTTGAACTATATTTCCACAGCACTAGCAAAACTGTTCGACATCTGCTCCTGAACAGAACCATTTAAAGCTATAACATATGAAGGTTCATTTTCTTTTACTGTGCACCCTGCAAAATGCAAGCCACAACCATCTACTCTTTATCTTGTACAGCTTTGATATCTCTTGCTCTCACTTACTTGTTTGTGTTCTCTCCCTTTCTCTTGCTCTGTTCCTTTTTTTTTTTTTTAAAGAAAGAGAACAGTTTCCAGGTTGGTAACAATCTGAAAAGTCTTCTCCACTGTACAGAAAAAAACGATAGTTCTTATAGCACACCATTGTAGTGAACTAGATTTGTGTATGTTTAATTATTTCAGGCTCATATAAAAGCACATTTTACCAAATTGTGAAAAATTTCCTGGCAGTTCCCTTTGATTTTATATTGTTTTACTCTACTGTTTGCTAATTAAAGTCTGATCATGGAGTGAAAGATTTTTAAGACAGTTTTTGAGGAAAAGAAAATAACTAAAACCAAAGTTGGAGAAAGTGTGAAAGAAAGAGGAATTAAGTTAGTTCCACTTAATTCCATTTAAAAACATGCTGTGGGGAGCCTGGATGGTTCAGTGGGTTTGGAGTCTGTCCTTGGCTTGGATTATGATCCGAGGGTCCCGGGATTGAACCCCACGTTGGGCTCCCTGCTCAGTGGGAAGCCTGCTTTTCCCTCTCCCTCTGCCAGATGCTCTGACTGCTTATGCTCTCTCTCTCTTTCTCTCTCTGTTTAATAAATAAATAAAATCTTTTTTAAAAAACATGCTAGAATTAAAATAAATGGAATAAACATATTCCATTTAAAAACATTTGAGCCTTGATTGTACCAATCCCAAAGTATTTTCTGGGGTTCTCTCTTAAAAAAAAAAATGGGATATGCTTTCTTTAGATAGTGAGTGTTCTAAAAGGTGTAATGTCAACCTTTTAGAGTAAGATCCCATAAGGTGGGGGCACCTGCATGGCTCAGTCAGTTAAGTGACTGACTCTTGGCTTTGGCTCAGGTCATGATCTCAGGGTCATGATCTCAGGGTGGTGAGATCAAGGCCCACATCAGTCTCTACACTCAGCATGGAGTCTGCTTGTTTCTCTCCCTCGGCTCCTCCTCCTGGCTCATGCTCACATTCTCTTTCCTTCTCAAATAATAAATAAACAAACAATAATATCTTAAAAAACAAACAAACAAAAAAGGAGCCCACTGGGTGATGATGACTCCACCATCAGCCATTCCTTCTAGTTCCATGAAATCCAGGGAACGTTGAAAGGAGTACCAAACTTAGTATCAGGATATGGTTCGAGCCCTAGTTTTTCACTTTTTAGCTTTTTGGTCATGGCCAAGTACTTAATCTCTCTGAACGTCAGTCTGTAAAATGGAAGTTCTAATTAAATTATGAGACTATAAATGTAAAGCACATCGAATTTTATTTTAATTTCTATCTTCTCTCCTTTGGTTCACTCATGTGCAGGCCTTCCAGAGTCAGTCCTCTTTGTTCCTGATCCTGCCTCTTGATTCCGTTGTATCCTAGTGTCAGGCACGTGGTTATATTACCTCACTGAATCTTGAAAACAATCCTGTGAGGTTGGTACCATGTGGATTTGAATCCAGGCATTCTGACAAAAGTCTGCGTACTTGAAATCATGCTGATTTGAGGTAACTTTCAGGTAGCTGTCAATACCTATCACTCTTGCTGCCATGAAGGAAGAAGTCTCTGGTAGAGGTTTTCTTTCAGGAAGATGCACCAGCCAAAAGCCACTGATAAATCCGGGTTGGGGTGGGGGGGTCCTGGATACCTCAGGAATGGTGGCCTTTTGCATCATGGGAAGGATTCCCAGGAAGGTGGTGGCCTGCCATAGGACAGGAGCTCAATGTAGTACCTCTCAGGGTCACTTGGGAGACGTTAGACTAAGAGGCCTTGTAGACAGCTCTGAGACGCACCACAGAGCTCTGAAAATAGGAAGCCTTCCACAGGCTGGCCTCGGCAGTCAGTCCAGACATCACCCTGAACATCTCCAGATGGGCCTGTATCTAAGCTGCCTTTCCTAGCTGGGCTAGGGGAAGGCTTGGTGAGATCTGAAAGGAGAAAAAGAGGCCCCAAAGTAAGGAAAGCTGGACAGGAAGTTTCCCAGCACAGAAGAGGACAGGAGCGGCAAGAGGATAGCATCACCCCCACCAGCACTCGACGTTCTGCGAAGTGCAAAAATTGTGTCAGCATTTCCATTTTAAACCCCTCATTTCATAGGCTTACAGCTCAGGTCATAAAAATTCACTCTGGGCTGAAGTTTGGCATCCAGTCTCTTAGCTGTTCTTAAGCAGTGTGCCCCAAAATAGAGATGTTTCTAGTTTCAGACATTTGGGGGACTGCTACAAACATGCCCCCAAAACTTCATCGGGTAAAAATGGGCTTCTAAGCTGTTGATCTACAGTGCGTCAAAAGCTTGCCTCTATAAACCTATAGGAAACATGTTTTGAAAAAGTAGTATCATTCCACTGCAAATATGGATTCCCTACACGCTGAGCTGGAGAAGCAGATGTCAGAATCTGCTGCTATTATTACTGCGTGCTTGGAGTAACACGTCAGGTACCCTTCACTGCCGCTCATCACTAGAGCTATTCTCACCCCAAAAGCCATTTGAATTTCCAACCATTGTAGAAGTCTGGAGTCAGCAATTGATTCAGATTTTTACAGGTTATTGGACTTTGACCAACATGTATTTAAGCCTCAATTACACTTTCCTTACAAGTTTAGTATGAACATAAAAGATAATATATGTCAATACAGCCTGATGTAAAATAGACCCACCTTTATCGGTAGCAACTGATTGGCATTTTGGAGATGAGAAGGTATCTATGGTAGTCATTAGTGAAAAGTCCTTTAACCTCTTGACTGTGAGGTTTCCACCTATTCTCCTTTTCCCCTAATACCCATCACTGGCCTCCTAAGCTATACAGACATTCAAAATAGTAGACAAATTGAAACATAAATTCCCAAGAGAAGACTCCCAATGTTTTAGAAATCAGACAAATGACAAGGAGCTAATAATTATACCAGAATGATGGGGGTGCCTGAGAGTTATGCAAACTCGAATCAGATAACTTAGCTCAGGTAAGTAATACTCAGCCAGCTTGGGGCGTTATAACAGCCTGACCTGAGGGAATTTTGAAGAGACTGATCTCCTCAAGTGTTAGGACTTCAGCAGTTAACAAAGAAGAGGAATAACCGTAATTTCAACATATGCCCTAGCTGAAGGAACGGGCAGAGCAGGAGCCAGGCAGCCACCATTTTGGACCTCCGCATCGCTGGGCAAGAGGTTGCCCCTAATTCTCAAGTAGTCTGTGACACTTGGGGTGTCAACGCTTATCTTAGGGGTAGAAAGGTAATGTCTGGCTATGGCACCTGGTTTGGGAGCAAACAGAGGAATCCATGGCTCTGAGCCCCAATCCTAAGCGTCCCACTTAGTATCTATCTCTGGAAACAAACCTCCAACAACCGAAGGATTTTCAAAAACATCTTCTTCACTAATGGAGGCACTGCTGAAAGGTCCATGGAGCTTTTGGGGGTCAGTTAAACCTGAAGGTTAGCTTTTATTTTTAAATGTCAAAAGTAAACTGCAGATCTACCAACAGTTAACAGTTTTACCTACTTCTGTCTAATCCTTTTATCCACTGCACATTTCATTCCAAAGGGAGTCATTAAGGTAAAGTAAAAATGATGAATACTGAGTACAGAGGGGAAAGTAGTGAGGTCCTATTAAAACTAATGCATTTCTAAGCCCTCAACGCTATTTCTTTCTTCATATTGTTAAGTTATGGACTCAAAGGAATGCATTTTATATATATATTAAGATAAACACTTTTGTACCCAAACACAGGCTAAGAAAAAGAACACCATCCATACCACCAAAGACTTCTATGTGATTCTTCCTCATTTCAAATTCTCTCCCTCCTCCCTGGAGGTTAACCTGTCCTGAATATCATGTTTATCACTCCTTGACTTTCCTTTAGTGTGTGACTCACTTATGGGAGTAAATATTCCTAAACTAACCTGCTCAGTTTTTTGTTTTGAGCTCCGTAAAAATGGTATCATACTGTATGTATTCTTCTGCAACTTACGTCTTTCATTCAGCATGCTTGCAATATTCACTCATGTTGATCTACATGGCAAAATTCATTTTCACTGCTGTATAATATTCCATTATCTGACTATACTGAAATTTATTTAACCATTGTCCTCTTGAGAGACATTTGGGTTGATTCCAGTGCTTTGCTATTGCAGACAATTCTGCTTCGAACATTATTGTACCTGCCCCTTGGGGAACATAGCAAGAATTTCTCTAGGGATTTATTTCTTCTGAGTCATGGAGTTTATACATCCTCAGCATCCCAAATCATGCCAAACTGTTTTCCAAATGGTTGTACATTGTACACAATAGCCAGCAGTGTGTATTTCTTCCAGTTGCTCCATAATGTTATCCCTTTGTGATTTTAGTTAGCATTTTCTTTCTTTCTTTTTTTTAAGATTTTATTTATTTATTTGAGAGAGAGAGATCACAAGTAGGCAGAGAGGCGGGTGGGGAGGGGGGAAGCAGGCTCCCTGTTGAGCAGAGAGCCTGATGTGGGGCTCTATCCCAGGACCCTGAGATCATGACCTGGAGGCAGAGGCTTTAACCCACTGAGCCACCCAGTGGGTGAGCCACCCTAATTAGCATTTTCTTGATTTCCAATAAGGTTAAGCATGTTTCCATATACTTATCAATCTTATTTATTCTTTTATGAAGTGTTTATTCAAATCTTTCAGCCAGTTTTATTTGGAATTATTTGTCTTTTTCTTGTTAATTTGTAGAAATTCTTTATATACACTATATCTTCGTCACTTGGTATGTTGCACATATATTACTGACTTGTCTTTCACTTATTTATGCAGACTTTTGATAAGCAGAATTTTCAATACAGTTTGTTATTACTATCTTTGTTCTTTCTTTGCATAATTGTTTCTCACAGGAAGAAAAATAAGTTGGAATTTGGTTTATCCTTAGTGAGTGGCTCCCCTAGTCCCACTTGGATAGTATTGGTTGGGATGAATCTGGACTTGATTCAGTTTATTTTACACATATTTTTTTCCGAAGCAAGAGTCTGTCTCTAGAGGCCCTCAAAAAGTGTGGGCTTTTGTTGATAACTTTCACCTGTTTCTGGGGGAATTCTGCTTAGCATCAAACAACCATCAGAGTCTCACAGAGATTTTTTTTCCCTGAGAGTACGTAAGAAATTGTAAAAAAGAGTCTTACTTAGGGTTCATGGTAATGTGGTAATAGGGTGATATGGAGCTAACAGACCTGGTATCTAAACCAAGTTCCATTCTTTACCCACTTCCCAAGCTCTCAGACCCTCAAACTTCTTGTTTGTTAAATGAAGATAATTGCACTTGTTTTATTCCCTTGTGAGAATCAATAAGATGATATAGTTCAAGTGCCTGCATGACACACAGCTCTCAACAAATGTTTGTCCCCTTCACCTAGGAAGTGGGGTCCTTTTGCAGTCAGCCTACTCAGTCCATCTGTGATCTTTGGCCTAAAACTTTTCTTCCACCACTCTCCCCAAGCTTGCATCTGCACATTGGGCATAGGGGAAGACTATAGTAGACAAATAACTGTTGGCCAGGGATTCTGATTTCTTTTTTCTCTTCTTTAAATACTCAGGAATATTAGCACCGTGTGCTTAACCATTCAAACTCAACTCACTCACCATGTTCCATATATTTGTCAAATGAAAAGCCAATATTATTTTTGCAAGTACAAAATCTGGGGAGGAATCCTTACAACAAAGTATAATTGGACATATTGATTTTCATTTTGTCAATCACAATGTTTCACTACAAATGCCTCATACACCTTCATTCATATTCTCTTCCCCTCTCTCTCCACTTTCTCTCTCTCTCCCCCCATCTCTCTCTTTCTCACTCTTTCTCATTCTCTCTCTCTCTCTCTCTCACACACACACACACATACATGCATGTGCACACACACACAGGCCTCCTTGCTTCCTGCACTGGTATTTCTTAGTTATCAGAATCAGCGATGACCCCATTGGTGTCATAAAGTTATGACTCTGGAATGAATCAGGAACCGTTGCAGTGAGGCAGTGAGGTTTTAGTTAAAAGTCTCCAATTCCACCTTTATGGCTCCTCATACCAGAATTTAAGAAGCTTCTAAGGCCTTGATCAGTCTTCCTCAGTTGACCTCACCCTGGCTGGCAGCAGGGTTTGTGATCTTGATAAAGAACATCTATGCTGTTCATTCTTTCTTTAGTCAAATTTATTTTGTAGTCATGCACCCGTTCAGGATCTCAGACACTCTTTGTAAGCCATCCCTTATTTTACAGTCTTTCCTGCTTGATCCATTACACTGGTTCATTTATCACTTTCCATTCTGAATTACTTTAACAAATTCTCTGCTCATTATTTATTTAAGCAACAAACGTTGTGTTAAGTTTCACTTTTAGGGATGTCTGGGTGGCTGAGCTGGTTATGCCTTGGGCTTAGGTCATGATCTTAGGGTCCTGGGATGGAGCCCCATGTCGGGCTTCTTGCTCACCGAGGAGTCTGCTTCTCCCTCTCCCTCTACCTGCCAACCGTCCTGCTTGTGCTCTCTCTCTCCATCAAAAAAAAAAAAACAATCTCTAAAAAAAATTAAAATGAGCTCCTAAATTTACTATTGGAGAAATCACTGTTACAGTTTTCAGTAACTCGTAGCACATTTATCTGTGTGTTATTGGTATGCATGTTGCTTTTATTATATGTGCATTCAGATACCTCTATCTCATTCTACTTTCATTAATATCAAAGCCCTCCTTGGTGTGGTGATTTTCGATGTTGCTATTTTCCTATCCTATACTCCAGTAGTTCTTTGTATATACACCTGTCTTACGGTGTGTATTTTATGGTGCTTTGTATCATGATTTTACTCGTGTTAATCTCCTTTCTAAACTGTAAGTATAACCTAAGTGACTGCTTGGGCCCTTTCAGAGGTCACTTTCTTCTGATATCCTTTCTGAAGGCTGTTTTGTTTAAAGAAAATAGTCCTTAATCATCCTCCCTCAACAAAGTGCTGCTACCGGCCACACTGGCCTCAAGGAGGGGTGATATAGGGAAAGCTTCATTTCTTTTTATTGTCCACACCTCTACTTTCCTTCAACACCATTTATGCAAGTCTGTTATGGCTAGTTTACTTTTATGAGAGTCACAGAAGGGCTAACACATAGCACAGCAAACAACTCGGAAATGAACATCATTGTCATAGAGTTTCCACGCCATCCACCTTCCAGAAAATCTCTCAGGAAGAAAGGAAATTTCTTCCCTTTGGTTCTAGCTTCCGGGCTATCTTCTTGGGCCCTCTTGTCTCCCTAGGCCATCTTCACATCTCTGGACATCTCTGGTCCCACCTCATCTCTTTCACAATGATTCTGTAACTCAAGCCTTCTTCCTTTCTTCCTGGAAATACTCAGCTTTCTCTTTGTTTAGTACATTGAGGCTGTGACTTTCTCAGCCAAAAAGTTCCATCAAAGTGTTTTCCTTGACCTTGAAAATCAATTTTGCAACTTTCCTGTAAGTAAGAAGGGGCTGCGATGTGTGTGTGTGTGTGTTAATAGCATTTTTTCCTACCACTACAAATGTGAGGATCTTATTTCACATCATTCATAATGCCTTACACATGAGATGATCTGATTTTGCTCTTCCAACCCTGTTGACCCCCTTTAATAAAAACACCTGCATTTCACCAGTATATATATATTTATTTATTTATTTATTTATTTATTTATTTCACCTTCTCCTATAAGAAGGAGAGGGGAGGAAAAGGAAGGAGACAAAAGTTTTCTCCTTAGATGACCAGGTGATTGGTAAATCATGAACTTCTGCTTAGGGCACACAGGAAGAGGGGCTTTTTTTTGTGGGAAAAGGATTCCAATTTTGAACACATCAAGCTTGCAGTATCCATCAGGTAACAATACCCAGAAGGCACTAGGAATACAGATGTTAGTGCTCAGGACAGAAGTGATTTTTCTCTTGATTTGGAAATCATTAGTGTGTAAGGCATTGGTTAAGCTGTAAAAGAAATCACGCAGAATACCAAGGAAAGGAGGAAAACTATGAGAGACCAGATGATAGATCTAGAAGTCAGTGGATAAATGAGGCTCCTAGAAAGGATAGTATAAATGAGGACAGATGCAATAATCAGATGTATTATATAAGAAACGTAAGGATTTCAATAGAAGTCAGGGTCAGGAAAGAAGGCCCACTATCACTACACTTATTTATCATTGTTGTTGACATAAATTCTATCTAATAAAAAGATAGAAAGGAAGGAAAGGAGGGAAGAAGGGGGGATGGTTTATTATTTGCAAATATTATCAGTATTTACAAATAATAAGATTGTGTAACTAAAAAATCTAAGAGAATCAAAGCTACTAGAACAAAGATAGTAATAGTACCCATTTACAAAATAAAAACTGTTTTCCAGGGGCACCTGGGTGGCTCAGTGTGTTAAAGCCTCTGCCTTTAGGTCAGGTCATGATCTCAGGGTCCTGGAATCGAGCCCCGCATCGGGCTCTCTGCTCAGCAGGGAGCCTGCTTCCTCTTCTCTCTCTGCCTGCCTCTCTGCCTACTTGTGATATCTATCTGTCAAATAAATAAATAAAATCTTTAAAAAAAAACTGTTTTCCTATTACATCTCAGAAACAACCCTTTAGAAAATATAATGGAAATGGAAAAATATTGAAATAAATATCATGCACAATAAAAAGCAAATAAAGACAGGGCTACGTTTGGAAGTGCAGAGGAAAAAAGTTAAAGGGACTTCCTTCTTAGGGCCCATGTTAGGGGTGGTAATTATATCCTACCTTTTTGCTGTTTGTTGCACGTGTGCTAGTCCTGAATCCCCAGTCAAATAGCAAGCTCCTAGACTATCGGACATGTCTTCCCTTCTGCTTCTTAGCTGAAATTTACTAGAAAGGCTTAAACTATCTGATTCATGCTGTTTTTGTGCATTTTTTTTTCAAGTTGACGTAAAGTAGAGATTTAACCGGAGAAAACAACCACTTTGTAAACTAATGAAAAAATATCACTATATCAAAATTAGAGTACCTCGCCCACTGAGAACTAATAGTTCCACAACACAAGATTTAGTGTCCACATTCCTGTTCAATTTCCTTGCTTCAACTAAGCACATTTTATAAAAAAGACCTTTTAAAAATGAATCCACTAGAATAACCGTAAGAACCAGCATCCTCAAACAGACTAAGGTCAGGGAAAGTGAAAGCAAATTCTTTCAAACCAGTTTACACTCCCCTGTCATTTCTCTCTCCTCATCTTGCTGGCTGGGGGATTACCTGGTGGTACAACAAGGAAAATACTTAGTACATCTAATTCATAAGGAAGTAAGTCACAACAAAGAAGATAATTAGTACATCTAAGTCAGAGTAAGACAAATACTGTATGATCACACTTACATGTGGAATCTAAAATAAACAAACAAACAAAACTCAGAAAAAGAGATCAGACTTGTTGCCAAAGGTAGAAGGTGGGGAGAGAAGGAATTGAAGAAAAGTGGTCAAAAGGTACAAACTTCCAGTTATAAGATAATTAAGTACTAGGGATGAGGTATACAACAATAGCTAAACCTATTGTGGCAATCATTTTACGATATGTAAATCAAACCATCATGTTATATGCCTAAAACTTATACAGGGCTATATGTCAATTATTTCTCAATAGATCTGGGAAAAAAAGATCCAGAGGAATCCAAAGTAATATATGAAGAATCATTTGTTAACTTAAGACTTTTTAAAAAATATTTATTTATTTATTTGAGAGAGAGTGTGTGTGAGCACACAAACAGGGGGAGGGGCAGAGGGAAAGAATCTCAAGCAGACTCCCCACTGAGGGCAGAACCAGACCTGGGGCTCCATCTCATGGCTCTGTGAGATCACCACCTGAGCCAAAATCAAGGGACGCCCAACCAACTGAGCCACTCAGGTGCCCCAAGACTTTTCTAAATCACTTTTCTTTTGCTGTGTGGTTGACTAAGCCTAGATCCCTGCTTTAATTAGAACAGAGTCACTTGAGAAGTAAAAATGCTTAAGAAAATTCAAACAAGTGGGGTGTAATAGTGTTATATTATGGTTATAATTTGCATTTTCCTGATGACAATTGAAGTCAAACATCTTTTCAGAAAAGACTTTTGGTTTGGCAATATTGTGTCCTAGAGAACCTGAAAATGTGCTCCTGCTCAAAAACCTTTTGAAAGATAAAGTATAAGTAAGTTTCTGCTAAGAGAGTAGATCTTAAAAGTTCTCATCACAAGAAAAAAAAAATTGTAACTATGTGTGGTGGTGGATGGTAATTAAACTTCTTGTGGTCATCATTTCACAAGACAGTTCCTTGAACAACATGGCTGTGAACAGCATGGTCCACTTTTACACAGATATTTTTATAGTACAGTGATATATTTTCTCTTCCTTATGATTTTCTCAGTAACATTTTCTTTTCTCTAGCTTACTTTATTTTTTTAAATCTTAAATTCAGTAGAGTTAACATACAGTGTTATATTAGTTTCAGGTAGACAATATAGTGGTTCAACTGTTCCATATATTCCTCAGTGCTCATCACGAGTGTACTCTTAATCCTCTCCTACTATTCCACCCATCCCCCAGCCCACCTCCCCTCTAGCAACCACCAGTTTGTTCTTCACAGTTAGAGCATACTTTATTTGTACGAATACAGTATATAATACGTATAACATACAAAACATGTCAATCAGCGGTTTACTTCATCAGTAAGGTTTCCATCAACAGTAGGCTATGAGTAGTTAAGTTTGGGGAGAGCCCCAAGTTATAGCCAAAAGTTTCAACTACATGGAAGTTAATATTCCTAACCCCCAAATTGTTCCAGATTCAACTGTATATATGTATATCCAATCATTATGTTGTATACCTAAAACTAATATAATGTTATATGACCATTATATCTCAATTAAAAAAAATAAAAACAGAACAGGGGCACCTGGGTGGCTCAGTCGGTTGAACATCTGACTCTTGATCTCAGCCCAGGTCTTGATCTCAGGGTCACGGGCTCAAGCCCCATGTTGGGCTCTACACTGGATATGGAGCTTACTTAAAAATAAAAAACAAAAAAATAAAAAATAAAAAACAAAGAAACAAAGCAATTTTCATTTAAGTGTGTAACTGAATCTTAGGAAAGTAAGAAAAATCCTTAAAGATGAAAAATGTAGGAAGACTGAAGACAGAGTTGCAAATCAAAGCTGATGCTAGGACTGCCTGGAGATAAAGAATCTATCTTATTAAACACAGGGACTGAATTTTGTTTTTCTCTTTTCAGTTGGTTATGGAGTGTCTTTTTTTTTTTTTTTAAGATTTTATTTTTTTGACACAGAGAGACACAGCGAGAGAGGGAACACAAGCAGGGAGAGTAGGAGAGGGAGAACAGGCTTCCCAGAGAGCAGGGAGCTCTCAGAGGGGATGGATCCTAGGACCCTTGGATCATGACCTAAGCCAAAGGCAGATGTTTAATGACTGAGCCACCCAGGTGCCCCTGGAGTGTCTTTTCTAAGTTAACTTTTTTAAGTAAACTTTTATGAAGTATGACATGCATAAACCATAATTGTATTCTTCGATTAATTTTAGCAGCACGAATACACGCATGTAAGGAGCGCTCACACCAAGAGACAGACTTCTCTGCCATCACTCCAGTAGCCTCCTTTGTGTCCCATTTAATCACTACTCGTGGCCTCAAGGGAAATCCTACCTTCTAACAGCATCAAATTAGTTTTGCCTGTTCTGACTTTGTATAATGAAAACACACAGTAAGAACTCATCTGAGTCTGGCTTTTTTTTTTTTTTTTTTTGCTTCACATTACGTTTGTAAGATTTATCTATGCTTTTGCATTAAGTTGTAATTCCCTCATTCTCATTGCTGTATGAGTCCGAAGTAGTTGTACCAATTTACATTTCTACCAGCTGTATGTGAAAGTTCCACAAACACTCAGTATTGTTTGTCTTTTTCATTTTGGCCATTCTGTTGGGAGTATAATAGTATAATAGTATTGTTTTATGGTCATAATTTACTTTTTCCCAGTCACTATTGAAGTTGAGCACTTTTTCACATGTTTCTTAGAAATTTGGATATCCTCTTTTGCAAAGAACCTGCATAAGTCTTTTGCCCATTTATTTTTTCAAATTGTCTGCCTTTTTCTTATTAACTTATAGGAGCTTTTTAAATATTCTGGACTCGAGTCCACATATATCCAAAGATTATTTTCTTTTTTTTCCTATTCTATTTCTATTCATTTTTTATTTCTATTCTATTTTTTTCTATTCTTGCATTTGGCTTTTCATTGTCTTTTGATGACCATAAGTTTTTTTTTTTTTTACTTTTTCTTTTTAAGATTTTATTTATTTATTTGACAGACAGAGATCACAAGTAGGTAGAGAGGCAGGAAGATAGAGAGGGAGAAGCAGGCTCCCTGCTGGGCAGAGAGTCCGGTGTGGGACTCGATCCCAGGACCCTGAGATCATGACCTGAGCCAAAGGCAGAGACTTAACCCACTGAGCCACCCAGGCATCCTGACCATAAGTTTTTAATTCAATATAGACCAGTCTATCAGTTTCTTCCATTATGGTTAGTGCTTTTTGTGTCTTCTTTAAGAAATCTTTGCATAGCCCAAGGTCATGAAGACATTCCTCTTTGTTTTCTTTTAATATTTTATTTCATATTTAGATCACAATCCACCTGGAATTTATTTTTTCTGTATGGTGAGTCCGGGGTCAAATTTCCCTTTGTTTCAGATGGATATCTAATTGACACAGGACCCTCCTTTTCTACTGCACTGTCATGTTTCTCATAACTCGGGTACTATAGGGGCACCTCGGTGGCTCAGTCAGTTAAGCATCTGACTCTTGGTTTCAGCTCAGGTAATGATCTCACAGTTGGTGAGATTAAGCGCCCTATGTTGGGCTTTGTACTCAGCAGAGAGTCTGCTTGAGATTCTCTTCCTCAGCCCCTCCCATCACTCACACACTTGCTTTTTCTCTCTCTCAAATAAATAAACTTGGAAAAAAAAATAATTCAGGTGCCATATATGTGTGGGTGTATTTCTGGACTTTGTGTGCTATTCCATTGGTCTATCATCTATCTTTGCACTAGTACCATACTGGTAATACCAGTAAGATAAAGACTGGTGTAGGATGAATTTTTACAAAATTGCAAAAAAGGGTGCCTGGGTGGCTCAGTGGGTTACACTTCTGCCTTCAGCTCCAGTCATGATCCCAGGGTCCTGGGATCAAGCCCCACATCGGGCTCTCTGCTCAACAGGGAGCCTGCTTTCTCCCTCTCTCTGCCTGCTGCTCTGCCTGCTTGTGACCTCTCTCTCTGTGTCAAATAAATAAACAAAATATTTTTTTAAAAATTACAAAACGATGGAAGAAAATCCTGTTGTGAAACATCAGTAAACTCAGGAAATGTCATATCATTTCAATGACAGTTTCCCTAAGAACCTTAGATAACAGGACAGCCACAAGCAGAAAAATGAAACTGGACAATTTCTTTACACCACACACAAAAATAGACTCAAAATGGACGAAAGAACTCAATATGAGAAAGGAATCCATCAAAATCCTTGAGGGGAACATAAGCAGCAACCTCTTCGACCTCAGCCACAGCAACTTCTAGCAACTTCTTCCTAGAAACATCACCAAAGGCAAAGGAAGCAAGGGCAAAAATGAACTATTGGGACTTCATCAAGACAAAAGCTTTTGCAGAGCAAAGGAAACAGTTAACAAAACCAAAAGACAACTGACAGAGTGGGAGAAGATATTTGCAAATGACATATCAGATAAAGGGCTAGTATCCAAAATCTATAAAGAACTTATCAAACTCAACACTCAAAGAACAAATATTCCAATCAAGAAATGGGCAGAGGACATGAACAGACATTTCTGCAAAGAAGACATCCAGATGGCCAACAGACACATGAAAAAGTGCTCCACATCACTCAGCATCAGGGAAATACAAATCAAAACCACAGTGAGATACCACCTCATACCAGTCAGAATGGCTAAAATTAACAAGTCAGGAAATGACAGATGCTGGTGAGGATGCAGAGAAAGGGGAACCCTCCTACACTGCTGATGGGAATGCAAGCTGGTTCAACCACTCTGGAAAACAGCATGGAGGTTCCTCAAAAGTTGAAAATAGAGCTCTGCCGTGACCCAGCATTCACATTACTGGGTATTTACCTTAAAGATACAAATGTTGTGATCCGAAGGGGCATGTGCACCCCAATGTTTATAGCAACAATGTCCACAATAAGCAAACTATGGAAAGAATTTAGATGTCCATCAACAGATGAATGGATAAAGAAGATGTGGTATATACACACACAATGGAATACTATGCAGCCATCAAAAGAAATGAAGTCTTACCATTTGCAGCGATGTGGATGGAACTAGAGGGTATTATGCTGAGCGAAATAAGTCAATCAGAGAAAGACAATTATCATATAATCTCCTTGATATGAGGAATTTGAGAGGCTACATGGAGGGTTTGGGGGGTAGGGAAGGAAAAAAATGAAACAAGATGGGATCAGGAGGGAGACAAACCATAAGAGATTCTTAATCTTACAAAACAACCTGAGGGTTCCTGGGGGGAGGAGGGTAGGGAGAGAGTGGTTGAGTGGTTATGGACGTTGGGGAGGGTATGTGCTATGGTGAGTGCTGTGAAGTTTGTAAACCTGGCGATTCACAGACCTGTACCCCTGGGGCTAATAATACATTTATGTTAATTAAAAATAATAAATTTTTAAAAATCAATCAAATAATTTTTTAAAAGAACCTCAGATAACAAAATTATCACCTAGAGATTATTCTAAAATATGTTTAAGGTACATAAAAAGCAGAGATCACAAAAGAGAAAGCAGTATTTTTTTTTTAAAAGACTATATTTACTTAAAAAAAAAAACCAGAATTCAAGGAATGTAACACGTACTCCTCAAAATTGAGAGTATTCATTGATTCCAACAAGTGGCAAGTCTTAGTTAAATAAATGACAGGTTTTAACTGTGGAAGCATAAACATGACCCCTGGTTATTGTCCCTTCAACTGTAGGCATCAGGCAACCTTCCATCTTTTGTTGTGACCTACTAATGCCAGCAGACATGAAATAAGCAAGAAATGTGCTGAATGGGGTGGGCAACCCTATGGATTCATGTCCAGCGTATTGGTCTCTTTTAAATATTAGGTTGGCATTAAAAAATATATATTTTTTAAATTTAGTATTTATTTGAGAGAGAGCACACCAGTGGGTGGTGGGGTGGGGATAGAGGGAGAGGGACAAGCAGACTCCCCAGTGAGCAGGGAGCCCAATGCGGGGCTCGATCCCAGGACCCCAGACTCATGACCTCAGCCAAAGGCAGACACTCAACCTACTGAGCCACCCAGGCGCCCATAAATGTGGCATTTTTGTGAAACATCACCAGGAGGATAACGCTAAAAAAAATGACCCAGCAAAACAGAAATTTAAATGACGCTTTCTGGGTAGCTACACAGTGAGCTTTGGAGGGGGTTTTTGATGCCTCATAAGCGGAACAAGCCCCATCTCGCTGATTCAGGCTTAGGCTGTGTTACAAGCAGCTGACCTAATTCTCAATATTTACCAACTTGGAGAGTGGACTCCAAGGTTTTGGACTCCAAAACTTCAGGTTTGGGAGTCAGATCTGAATGTAAATTCTGATTGCACCAGTTATTGCTATATCTGGCCCAGAATGGGAATCCAGTCCCTGAGGCCTCCCTTCTCCCGCTCCAGAAGGCTTAACAAAACCAGGGTCCACACAGCTGGTGCTTTTGCCCATCTGAGTCCTAATGACCCTTAGGAAGTAGGAATGGTAACAATTTACAATCTCTGGCAGGCACAGCACTAGATGTTTTATATACATTACTTCATTTCGATCCTCACGATCACCCTGAGATAGACAGAGACACAGATATAGATGATTTCCCCCATTTTATTTGCCCTGAATCCCATGCTAAATTGTGCCAGAAATGAGATTTGAACCTCTGTCTGTTCCTGGTTCTTTCCATAATGCTAAGTGACTTATTTTGAGGCTTTTTACATTCATTTTCTTTCTTTCTTTTTTTTTTTTTAAGATTTATTTATTTGACAGCGATCACAAGTAGGCAGAGAGGCAGGCAGAGAGAGAAAGAGGAGGAAGCAGGCTCCTCACCTAGAAGAGAGCTTGATGCGGGGCTCGATCCCAACACCCTGGTATCACGACCTGAGCCAAAGGCAGATGCTTTAACCCACTGAGCCACCCAGACACCCCATTCATTTTCTTTCTGAACAACATATTTTCATAAAACTTTAAACACTGGCCAGTAAGCAAAAGGACTCAGCTGATTTTCTTCTAGGCAGCTTTGTGGTCTTTGTGACAGTCGGGTTTCCGTTGCAGGTCAGGCTGCTCCCCTCCCCTGTGCTTGGCTCACACTCTTCTGTCAACCCCTCATCCAGAGACAGGCTTTATTGAGCTTTCTTGATGCTGCCTTCAAAGCTAGGGTGGCCATCTGAGAGGATGGAAGAAACCAGTAAAAGACGGGATTCTGAGGAACCATCCCAGGTAGAGCTGTGTTTTCACGCACCCGCGCGTTGGTGGAGTAGCTCTGGTGTAGTGAGGACAGCGAATGAGCACAAGTGAAGTTCAGTTCTCTGTGTAAGCAAGGGGGAGAGCATGTGTCTGAATGTAATTCTGACGGCATCAAGGTCATGTTAGAGCTGGTGGAGCTCTATTTGTCTTAGGAAATCTCGAAAACTTTTATAGGGAATTCGGAAAATATTTTCAGCCGGCAGGAAAGATAAAATCCCTGCTCACAAAGTACAGGCACGGGCCCAGAGACTGAACAGACAGACTGCTGTAAAACCCCCATTTAATAAGGCATTAAAATGCCATCGACCTGGACACATTAAAAAAAGAGAGAGAGAGAGAGAGAGCAATGAAAACAAATACCATTCAAGTAATTAGGATCTTATGCCTGAGGCCCGCCTGAATGCCAAGCAGGGACTTCCCTGCAGGAATCCGCGTGGAGCCCGATCCCAGGAAGGAGGGATCGGCTAAGACAAAGGCAGCTCTGGGCCGGGATTTTTCTCCGCAGTCCCCCTCGACCGCCTGCCCCTGGATGCGGAAGGCGGGACACTGGAAGCGGTCCCCCTCCCCCCGCACCCCACCAGCGGCTGGGAGCACGCTCCTGGCTCCAGCTGCTCGGCCAGCAGCGCCTGGGCTTGTGCCTTCCTGCTCCGCCAAGGACAAGGAGGCATTTGAAGGTCTGCCTTATTGGGTAAATATGCTCCGAATTGGGGTAAGGGCTGGAGAGTGAACATTTGTTTACGAAGGTAGCTGTGAGGGGGAAAAAGCTGTCTTTTCACGAGCTCCTGCAAATACGGAAGCTGCCTCCCGGCTATTTCCTGCCGCCCCCGGGCTTCTGAAGAGTGGAAGGCCAGGTGCACAGCCTCCGGCCCGCACACTTCTTCCCCGCCACCCCCAACCCCCGAGGTAGTTCCCCAGGGCTCAGCCCTAGAAATGTAAAAAAAAAAAAAACAAAGGACTTGTCCTCTTCTTCTTTCTGGAGTGACCCCGTGTGTGTTTGTGGCACCAGCAGGGTGCAGGGCTGCGTGTCACCGAGCAATGCCTACTAGCAGGTCTCCCGGTAGGAGAGACCCGTTGCATTTTCAATCGCCTCATGCCTCTGGTAGAAATTGAGAGGGTCTGGTATTTTTCGCCTTTTCATTCACTTTTTAAAACTTCCCATCTGAATTTATGACACTGATGAGTAACTTTTGTTAAAGACTCCCACAGAGAAACTTGTTGACTCTGAATATGTTTCTGTTCGATTTCTTCGTCTTCCCGGACCCTTTCCTTTTCTTCCAAAATCGCCAGCAAAATGTGGCAGTGAGAGATGGGAGAAAAGGAGAGAGGAAGAAAGGGAAAAGAATGAAGGAAAGACAATTAAAGTCTAAACATTTTCTGGGGTTACTTTGAATTGGACCAGTTGGTTTCGTTTTGCAATACAAAAGAAAAATTCAGGCCTTAGGGCCTAAAACTTTCATTAAGTTCAGCTTTGGTGAGTTCTAATAATACAGAGGTTTATTAAAAGCGTGAAAAATGTCATTGTGGAGGCCTTCCCTGGGCAGCGGCCTCACCTCTTGGGAATGACTCATGCTTCCTCCATGGCTGCCTGAGCTGTAAAGTTGTGGGTAGGATATTTAAGGTCCAGTGAATCTTTCTTGCCATTTTACTGGGATCACGTCCCAATTAGCAATCTTGCCATCCAGGGCAGTAGCCCGACAGCAAACGTGAGAGAAGGGCTGGGTGCTTAGGGCTGTTACAAATGATTAGTCCAAAAGGGTAGCGGTAAAATTTAGAACTTCGTCTCCGGCAGGAGTCTGCAGGAGGAAATGAAAGGATCAACAACCTGAGAGGAGCACTGTGGCCGATTGTTCCTGACCAGAGCCACAGGCTTTTCTGTGTGTGCTGGAAATTGACCTCGTCCAACGCTGAGGACGCAGGCAGGGCAAAGACACCGATAAGGCAGATGATGATGCTAAATCCTCCACCTCTCAGAGCCAAGGAGATTGCTCCATACCTTGCCAGCTGTTCCCCCTCCTTAGTCTATAAAAAGCGGTGATTTTTTTTTTTTTTTCATGAAAATACAGACATGAGCCTGGATGGTACTAAGTGGACCAACAGGAAACATAATAATTGCAATCCCTTTCTTTTCTCACTAAGTATTTTCATGCAGGCCATCTCGTTGGGCCCATGAAGCAGGCCTAGGAGGTTGGCGGCACAGATAGTACTTATCCTTCTTTGTAAAGAGGAAATCAAAGCCAAGAAAGACGGGGGTGGGGGGAGGGAACCTCCAACAAAATAGTGGCAGAGTTGGGACTTTCTTTCAGGAATAGGGTAATTCCCAGCATCCCTGAATATGGCAATGAGCTTTGAATGAAGGAGCAGAAAGCCCACGCTTCCTGAGGCACCCGTGAAGATAGCTGTATCTCCGCTGGAGGGACACCCTTTCCTAAATGTCCTTGAATGTTGTCCGGAATCCTGGTTGAGTCCCAAGCCCCTGGAAGTGTGAGGTGCTCAAGGGGCTGGAAAGACCAGGCGGGGTTCTTCCCAGAATGGCCCTCCGTCTCCCTTTGGCACTCTATACCTAACTGCTCATAGGTTTTGGCGTCTGTTAAAGGAGGCTTAACTGTGAGACAGGAGAAGCAATAAAGTCCTGAAAAGCAATAAAAGGAATTTCCCAGAAAAAAAAAAAAAAAAGTCTACATCTTTTCGGCATCCAAAATAAAACCTGTGCAGACTGGCATCCCATGTTGGGGGAGGGGACCAAGTTAATTGAGCTCGGTTTTATCTGTATTGTTGTATTTAGCCTTATCTATAACCTTGGAAGAGAGGGAGCACTTCATTACCCATAATTAACATATAGGGGTATAGAGGCACACAGAGATTAGGCATACAACTAATAAGTAAAGGGCTCCAGGACCATTCTCTCTCCACTGCCTTGTTTTGCCTCTCCATTTCTGGGAGGTCACGTAGAGCCCAGACTCTTGCAGGGACTTCTCTAGCACCCCTTAGCCTCCATACTTTTTTATTTATTTTTTTTTTTAAGATTTTATTTATTTAAGAGAGAGAGAGGCAAGAGTATGAGCAGGGGAAAGGGGTTGGAGGGAGAGAGAGAAGCAGGTTCCCCTCTGAGCAGGAAGCCTGACACAGGGCTCTATCCCAGGACCCTGAGATCATGATCTGAGTCACTCAGGCATCCCTCCATACTTTTTTAAAAATCTCACCTCCCTTCAGCAAAAAGCTTTCAAGCACGTACCCTAATATATTATTTATTTTTTTATAAATTTACTTATATAAATTACACATATTTACTACTGTACTAATCTAGACCTTAGATATTTGAAAAGGATGAGATAAATATAGAGAAAGAAGTTTCTGTATTTCCTACCATTATCCTTCTTTGGAGAGAGTCTTGCTATAGATTCAGAGTCCTGGATATAACTAAGAAATTCATCATTGCAGACATTATCCATGGAATTATAGACTTTCAGTGCTACAAGGGTTAAGAGGAGCTGCGCAGAAGTAGGAAAAGGAGGCTCAGAAAGAGGGCGAGTCACACAGCTGGCGAGGGACAAAACGGACCAGAACCTGCATCTTCTGCATCACCCAGTCCCAAGCACTTTTCACTGCTCACCATTGATAATAATATGCCAAAAGCTCATTTTGGGGGTCTTCAGATAATAATATGCCAAAAGCTCAGGTCTTCAGTGTAACTGGCCATAGCTTAATGCCTGAACCTTCGGTACCGAGTTTGGAGTAAATACAGGCCCATCAACTGCCCTGAAGAGACAGCCCTTGGCTTTGAGTCTGGGCCACAGAACATGTGGGCCAGGCTGTCAGCACGTGGGGTCTAAGGGGAGGAAGACTGTGCTGTGCTGTATTTGGTGTTAGTAAAAGCAGCTCACATAGTTTCCATCATTCCTAATGGAACAACGTCATTTTACAGACCCAGCCCTTGCTTCAGCCACCCTAGCTAGGAATTCTTGGTGTAAAGAACAGTGACTCCAGATCGAGTCTCTTCCAGGCCATCCCAAGGAAGAGTTCTGTGACCAGGAGTTGCAAAGGCAAGGAAAAGACACCCAGGCTCTGCCACCCAAGCCAAGAAGCCTTGGGGCCATCCCCCCCAACACTTTGAACAGTTGTTTTAGAGTGACCTGGATTATTTACTAAGTCTGCTAGTTTGCACCAAGCTGTCCGTCTCATGGATAGGATGAGACCTAATGCAGTGGCCTCCTACTCACCCCCACCTCCCCAACCCCCGCCCGGTGAGGCAGAGGCCAACAAGTTCATGGCCAGCCTATGGGGAGTGGTGGTAGAGGCAATGATAAATCTAAGTGCCACAAATTCTTTACTAAATTATGTTTGGACAAATCTCCAGCTTCCTTAGGCCTTGAATATAAGGAAGTTTCAGATTAGATCATTCTAAGGAACTCGTCTACTCAGGTGAGATGGTGAGGGGCTCATCTGCGGCTGTCCTAGCTCATAGGCACCTGTGTTCTAGGGAGAGAGGTCAAGCTGAGAAGGGATGTAGGATAAAGACGCACCATCCTTTCCTAAGCATATATCCTGTCCTAGGTACTTTATGCAGGGAGTCATGTTTGGGGGCTTCTTATCTGGCTTTGTTGGGGTTATCTCTTTCTAAGGGAGAGACAAGGCCAGTCCTATCTTGGCTTAGGCTGAGTGGTCTCCTATAGAAGGGCTTGGGAGAGGGTACTATTTGGAATCCCTGAAACAGAAAGAGATATAAAGACCTGGAGAGCAGAGGCTGGAAACAACCCCCATCTAATACTCCCAGAGCTCATTTGCCCTGTAACAAGCAATTAGGTGAGACAACAGAGAGTTTTAAGTTTGGGCGTCACACTCTCAATGTAAGCCTGCTGTGCAGGAGGGTGCTCAGACTGCTTGTGAGCTTGGGGGCCCCAGGCCTGGCCTGTGCGTCTACAGAAATAGCTGCAGGGTGTCCTGCTCTCTCACCACACCCCGGTGGTGGCCAGAGCAAAGCAATCAGGCCATACCAAGCTGAAAGCAGAGTCACGAGTGAAGACAACTCTCCCTTGCTTGAGCAACCTCTTGTCTTCTGCCTGGGCCATTCCCTGGCTCCAAGTCTCAAGAGCCATCACCTCACAGGCAATGCTTTTGTGCCCTGGAGTGCTGCTTCCCACAGCCCTATGCTCTGCAGCCTCACACTGACAACACTAAACACTGGGCAGCCCAGACCCAGGGATTTGCCGCCATGGCGGACTCTGCCAGCCCCGATGACAGAGCAAGAAAGTATACAGATGTAAGCCAGCTTTAGAAAATAGAATCTGCCTCAATTAGCACGGGTTTGGGAATGTGCAGGTAGGGAACTGAAGCCCAGGTTTCTGACTTGAGCTGGTAGTGCTCAAGTCATTGGCTGGTGGTACCGTTTACCAAAACAGAGACGGCCAAGAGGACGTTTGGAAGGCTCCGGTTTGAGCCGGAAGAGTTGGAGATCCTGACATCTAGTAAATGAAACATCCAGGAGACAGTCTCAGGAGAGAGAAAAAGGAAATTAGACCTGAGATTGGTCAGCGTATGTCAGTGAAAGACCTAGGGAGAGTGGCTAGTGAGGATACATGGCTAAAGCCCCAGTCCTGGAACAACAGCTGCATTACAGGCCCAGGCAGAAGAAAAGGTGTCTAAGTAGGAGAGCCCGAGAATCGGAAGGGAAACAAGCAGGGTGAAGAGGCCCAGAGTCAGTCTCTGTCCACGTGACTGGGAGCAGCAACCACTTCCCAGACTTACTATCATAGCATTTGGGCACGATTTCATCGATTTCATCGACTCCTTCTTTTATTCCAGGCACTTCTATAATCACAACTTATTTTTCTTTGTTCCTTAGTGAAATCTGTTAATTATAAAAGTAATACATGCTCATGTTAACAAGGCAAATAAAGCAGAGATGTATGGGGGAAATATCAGAAAAAATTACTCCTTAACCTCTTAGCCCCTATCACACACACACACTTGCACACACACAAGCTACATGTCACAGGTTCACACATCACACACACACACATATATAGACAGATACACAGAACACACACATATCACGCACACATACATGTACACACACAGAGGGGTTTGGGGTTTTTTTGGTTTTTTGTTTGTTTGTTTGTTTTACATTTCACACAAATGGGAAACCGTATCTATTACTTACAAAATTTTTTTCACACAATAAATACATCATGGAGCTATATATTTAAAAATTTCATTCTCTTGTTGATTGTTGTTTAATGATCTGTTGTTTGGCTGCAGCAGTGTTTTTTTTATTCCCGAGTATTCTTGAGATCATACTCTATGTTATGATCCTCTTTTGTCACTTAGTATTAAATCAGTTCCCCATGTCATTAAACACATTTTGTAAGTATAATTTCAATGATGACATCATAGTCCTGAATATGAGTATATCATAATTTATTTAACTATAATTTACTTTCTACCAATTTGGGCTATTAAAAATAATACCATAATGAACATTATAGAACACTAAGCTATGTCTCCACATTTCTGGCTATTTCCTTTAGTATATGAACACTAATCTTAGAGTCTTTGTCCAAGTTACCAAACTGCTTTTCCTAGAAAGACTGTAGCAATCTTTGTTCCCACTGACAGTGATTGAGAGGTGCTCCTCACATCTTTTCTTAAATGTTTATTAATCGGTTAGATAAAAATGGTGTTTTATCACTTTAATTTGCATTTCAGGTATTCGGGAGATTAGCTTTGTTCAAGTTCATTATCCCTTTGCAATTCTTAAATGATGCACCCAGGGCCGTTCATTTCTAAATCAGCCCTTCCTCTTTTGCCACTTGCCTACCTCAGATGCTTCTTTCCCACCCTGGGCTCCAGTGTGGTCCTCTCCTTCCTGGGTCTGCATCCCTTGCCATCAGCTCACAAGCCTCTCATTCCTTCCTTGGTCCCAAAGCTGGTCTCTGTCATAGCTTCCATGCCTGGGGGTGCCCTGGCTCAGCCTACGCCAGTCCCCCTGCCCTGGAGGACCGAACAGGAGCCTGAATTTTCAATCAGGCTTCCAGGGCCCAGCATCAGACTGGGGTCAGTGCTGACCTTGGGCAGACATAGCCAGGGCCCTTCCTGCCCTGCCCTGGGCCCAGGGAAACCAGAGGGCCGCTGTTAGGGCCTTACCTGCTGCGACTTTGTACAACTCTGTCTCATCTGTTCCTCTTCCATTTTCCTCCTCTCCCCATTACTCCAACTCAGGCTTTAATTTTCACAAATGATACAATTTGGTGGTTTGGGGTTTCTGCAGGAGAATTTCTGTGATCCTCTGAGCACTGGGACCTGTTTGCCCTTGTTAGAGAAGAGGGACTCTGGATGCTCTGCAGACCCCGTCAGGCTGTGGTAATAAGCAGGGGCTGTTTGAGCGGCAAAGTGTAAACCTGGTCCTTCTTAGTGAGACTTTGCAGAAATCCCACTGGAGATTTTTCTGCCCCTGCCCTGTCTACTTTCCTTCATAATGATAAATGGCTGAAAAGAAAACTATCTAATCTCCAAACTGCTTGCTTTTTTCCCTCCTCTTGCTTCAAGAAGAGAAAGAAGAACACAGTCACATAAAACAGAGTCCTTCATCGCCTGCTTCTCAGGAGACAGTTCCTTCCCTTTTCATCCCAGGCCTGTTTCTGATCTCTGATGGGCTCGCAATGAAAGCTCTGGCCAGCCTCTCTAATCAGCTGCGACAGATGACAGACGCTGCAGTTGCTTGGGTTGCCCATCGAAATTGAATTGATTACCCGGCCCCTTTGCCATTTTGTTCTGCACACAATTGCTTAATAGCTGTCACCTTGGCTTTCAGTTCCAGCCGGCTGCAGGCTGACTGGTTCCCATTACTTGGGATGGCCAGTGCAAGTTCATCACCTTTACAGGATGTCCCTGATTGATTCCGTATGCCTCGGAGACCTGTAATATATTTGCATAGGAGGAAGCATGGCGCTGTTGGGGGACGGGATAGAACTCTCTCGGCTGCGGGAACTGCCAGGTTTCGCTGCAGGGCTCGCCATATTTGAATCATTACCAAGGCTTCTTGTCAGGAGTCTGGCCTCTGCTGACACAGCTGCTAATGAATTTGTAAATTTTTAAAAAATACAAAACAACCCAGCCTGATCTAACCTTTGCTGTCGCCACCTGCTGCCTGGGTGGGGACGGCCAACAGAACCGTGCTTTTCCTGCTGAGCTTGTGCTGGTCTTTTGCAATGACAGCCTCTCCCTCCCCGCTCCGTTCCTGTTCCCCTGCCTGCCAAGCAGGAGAACTGGGCTCAGAGGGGAACATCTTTCAAGTGAAATCTTTGCACTGGGAACTACTTCAATTAGACAGCAGGGGGAATGTTAACATGCCCTCCGGCCTTTTAAGTGGGTTTTAATTTTATGTTGTAAGATAAGACACTTCGAGGCCGGGGCTGCTACTTCTCCAGCAGGCTCCATTAGTGGGGCGAGCCGAGGCCTCTTGACCCCCTGAGGCCCAGCCAAGACTGGAAGTTGGTTTGGTTTTTTAACAATTTGTCAGTCTGACCCAGCTTCTCTTTCATTCTCCCTTTTGTTGTGCCAGGCTCTTCTGTTGTTGGAGGGCAGTTGGGTAGCCGAGTTGTAGCTGAGAGCCTAGCCCCCTTTCCCCAAGCGGCCGGGCCTGGGCTAGAGAGGAGAGCCCTGGGTGGGAGCTGCCTGTCCATGGCCTCACAGCTGAATATTCTTCAGTTTTTTTTTTTTTTTCCCTTCCCAGGCAGAGCACTGTAGAAGCAGACACTTTTCATGTGGCAGGTTTCTGGCCCGATGATGTATGACCTGTTGGCGCTACTGAATGGTGCCCTTTGTTCCAGGGTATCCCATGTGCCCCCTTTTTATTGACTTGTTGATTCAGAGGGGCAGGAAAGTTCCACAAATCCCACTGCAGGCCCTGCTCTCTAGCGGTGCCCAGGTGGGGAAGCCCAAGGACCTCATGCTTCCCAGAAAGCAGGTAGGAAGATAGGGGCTGCCTAGAGGCAGAATATTCCTTAAGAGACAGCATTCTTTACCTTGGACTCAGGCAACTATGTGTCTAGAGAGCCTGGGAACCCACATGTAGCTCCCAGCCCTCTGTCTGGCGTTCTAGAAAGTGTGGGGTATCCCAGAATTCAGTCTTTGCCCAGAAAGAAAAGAGCAGAGAGGTTGTGTACACAGGCACACATACATGCAGACAAAACCCACTTAAAATTAAAATTAAACCCACCCCTTCCCTGAACCCTAAGCCAGGTTCAGATAAGTTTTTCTCTGTGACCAATGAGCCCAAGATGGGAACCAACAGCCAAGGAGAGAAGGAGTTGGTCTCCTTCTGCAGCAAGAAGTTTCCCCAGAGAGCAGCCCTACAGCCACAGGGAAGGACTTGGGGGGGGGGGGCGGGGAATATGACAAAGTCGACTTTTTACCCAGCAGGAAACCTCATCATCCTAAAAAAGATGAGGGCTTAAAGAATACCCTTATCCTTGCTTTCTCTTCTGCTGACTTCCCAGACCAGCCTGCTGTGCAGACAGTGAGTAACAATGAGCAACTTTGGAAAAGGAGCCACAAGGGGAGGGGGTAAGAGGCAGGATTGTAAGGAAGGAGACCCAACACACCTTTCCACACCAGCTTCTCTTCTAATCTAACAGGGTGAAACTAGACTGAATTTCATCTCTCCTTTTCACATTCCATCTTATGGCCAAGCTGTAGGGTATCTGGCGGACGGGTGGGAAGCAGAGGTCTCTGCCAGGTCTTCATTCTGTTCTCTGGGGTGCAGCTGGCTGATGAGCTCAGACATCTGACTTCTCCAGGAAACCCCAGGCTCTCGCTTCAACCTGCTCTTCAGTTCCTTGTCTGAAGAGGCCACACAAATCCCACCAAGAATTCCCTCCTGCGTAAGACCACCTCTCCCAAATCACCAGGTTGTGTGTTGATTACTAAAAGGGGACGAATTCTGGTGTCTTGCCTGCCTTGCCCTTCTGGGGTCTTTGTGGGCCCTGGAATCCAGACCCGTCATCTGGGGAGTAACATGAGAGCAGAGGTACAATTGTTCCGTTGGTTCTAAATTCCTTCACTCGAGGCTCAGAGGCTCCATGGTATAAATGCTCAGAGGCACAGAAAAAAATACCAGCAAAGGGGACACTAAGACCATTGCTGAGCCAAGAAATGACAAGTCAGTAGTAAAGAGCATCCACACACTTCACAGTTGTAAAATGGCTTTATGTTACGATATGTAAAATAAAATGTCCATGCTATATAACAAAACACTTGAAGTTCCATATCCCCTGTTGGCTATTGTGTCTTCTAATATAGTTTAATCTGTGGTGGGTGTATATTTATATATATATAGATTTATTTATTTATATATTTATTATTTATTTATTTATATGTTTTCTCTAAACCATTCTTAGTTTTTAACATCAAATGTGTAATAAAAATTTAAATAGATGTCTTTTCCAAATACCCCCTCCAGCGTTTATTTTATTGTTTATTCGTTTGTAAAAAGCAAAGCTGAGTTTGACATGTGGCCTGCGTTTGTGAGAGAGAGAGATATATATTTATTTATTTATATAATATATAAATAGCTATTCAGCATGCAAAGAGTTTAGTGATTTCCCAGATTAGATTACAGAGTTCACACCAGCCGCATCGGTGTTCTGGTGACGTTCCATGCTGAAGAGCTGGGCTGGGGGACGACACGATCCACCTCACGGAAGAATTATCCTCGCTTCTCTGAGCTCACTGGCTGAATGTACTGGAAGAAATGAATGTTTTCTCGATTCTTGTTTTTATTTCTGTCGGGCTTTCTTGCTCCAAAGGCGAGGATTTTCTGGGAGCTGAACAGGCTCTGCCTGGCAGCAGCTCCAATGTGGTCTCCTGGGGACGTTGCCAGGTGAAGTGTGTTTCATGATGGCCAGTCATCGGATGCAGATGGTGCCCGAAAGGCCGAGTCTTGTACACCAGAGAGAGAGTGGGAAACTGGATGTCGGGGGCTGAGGGGAAGGACTTTGAACCATATTAAAAAACCTGAATGATGACAGAGATGCTATTGGTCGCATTTTCCCTCCTCTTGAAGGAAAAAACTAAAATGTTTTAATACCCATCAGGGTATCATGTGCACCTAGCACATGACCTTCTCTGAAAGTCATCCCTCAGACCTTGGGACTCTAGGGATCAATTTCCAGGCCACTGACTGAGCCGTGAGCTCTACTCCCAGAGAGCGCTTTGTGGCTTAGCTAAGCGCATGTCTCAGGTCATCTCACAGACTCTCCAGAGGCTAAAAGAGGGGCCCCCTACTCCCCAGACAAGATTTCCAGCTTCTCTTGCTAACAGAAGGCCAGGAACTCAAAGATGTGCACAGAGACCTCCCACCCCAGCAATGAGATTCTTCTCCAACCTTCCCTACGAGAGAGACCTCATCACCTGGCCCCTGAGTGAATCAAAGATTATTTTATCAAAACCTCTCTAAGTAACTCACATGAACTCTCCACCCCCGTCCTATCCATGCACCTGTCAGGAGATGTGAGGTAACAGTGGACCCAGGTACCAGAGCCAAAATCACTTCTTAGGTAATTGTGGTTTTCTTCCTCGTCGTGGTCTCAGCTGTATGTCAGAAGGCGGATATTCTCCAAACGTAGGCACGTACACAGGCACACATACATGCAGGCACACACGCAGACACCCTCCCCTTTGAAATACCTTCCCGTGTTTCTTGGTAGCGCAGGCCACCCACAGAGGTTAACACCGGATTACCGTGGTCCTGGGGCTATCGATGGACATGGGAGTCATCCGTCAGTCCAGTTCTCTACCGTTCCCATTCCTGAATGATACTGTAAGGAAGCTTCCCGGGACAGGGAGAAGCTCTGAGAGTAGAGAAACTCGTTGGCAGCATTCAGGTGTGGAGAGGGCGGCTTCCTCTCGCACACGGCGGGGAGGCCGCGCTCCCTGGGGAAGGAGGCAGTGGGGCCCCGCTCCCGGACCTGAGACTGTGAGAGCTGATTGTAGACGCTGAAGTGGGTGTTTCCCGGCGGCTGGGAGCTCTGAGCGGAGAGAGTGGGCAGCCGAGGCATCATAGTGGTGGCGGTGAAGTGGGTGGGGAAGGACTGGTAAGGCACAGTCTCCATTGTCTGAACACTGTAGCTTGTGTACGGGGACACTGACGTCCACATGTTACAGCTCAGCGGGGGTGGGGGCAAGTCGTCCACCCCAGACACCCCCGCAATCTCCGGCCCCGAACCTGAGTACATACAGGCTTCTCTTGGGGTCACCTCACTGCAGTAGGAGGGGCTCAGCATCTGCTGGTCGTAGGGAGGGGGAGAACGGAAATAATGATCCTCTCCCACTGCGGGGGGAGCTTCCAGATAGGATCGCTTGCAGGGTAAGTCCAGATGGCGGGCACTGTCTGCTGGAAGACAGAGAAACCTTCAGGAAGAGCCATTTCCACCAGCCCAGGGCCCAGAACCCTCTTCTTGGATGCCAGGACAGCCTGCCACTGTCACTTAGGACTTGCCCCTCAGCCCATGTGGCCATGGCACTTCCAGAATCACTTTAATCAGCTACAGCTTTTATAAGGTGGCAGCAGCCAAGAAGTGGTCAGATTATGGACCCTGCTCAGAGGCCACAGGGGACACCACATCAGTGGACACGCAGTGATGTGGTCAGCCAGGCGGCATATAGCTTTCATCCTTTGCCACCATGACTCCTGGGAATGGGAAGAGGCCTTAATGTGCCCTGGCATTCTTAGCCGAGGCCCACCCGGCCAAGGAAAGTGGAGGCAACTGCCAGGCCAAACTAGGCCCAGAGGCCACATCTGTGTGAATTAGCCAGAAAATTAAAGCCACAATGTTTCTGCCTTAATCCTCAGCTCCCAGGAAGGCCTTCGCAAGCCAAAGATACTTGCAGGCACGTTCCTGTTGCTTTTAGAAGAGGAAGTAAACTCTACATGTGTTCAAAGGAGTCCCAGCATTGTTATAATACAGATTCCAACCAGTGTTTACAAAATGGAAACGGAGCTGATAATCAGTAAAAGGTGACTTGGACTTTTAAGGCTAAGCTGATACTCTCTTTGGGGAAAGATGACATCAGCTGCCCCAAACCATCTCTGTGTGTCTTTCGATGTCCTCAGCCATGACGGCTTGACTGTCTGGAGCGGCATATCCTCTGGGTCACCCCTGTTTTAGGATTGAGGGGGCTTTGATAAATGATAGCTCCAGTCCCCACACCTCTGGACCCTGAGGTGTCGGCCTCCTCGCAGACTTAGAGACACAGCCCATGTGACTTCATGTGATGTGCCCACCCCATGAAGGCTCTGAGCAGTGGCTATGAAAAGCACCTGGCACTGAGCAGGGGTACCCACCGGGGTCCTGGGGACAGGAGGCCAGAAGGGGTCTGTGAGGATTAAAATCAAGAATCAACATCCCTGCACTAAGCCGGCCATGCTCCTAACCCTCCAGGTTTGTTCTCCCAGGCCACTCGATAACCAAGTATGTGTGTGTGTATGCATGTGTGTGTGTACATGCACACATACACGCATAGGTATGTGCCCACACGGCATGAATGTTCGCACATATGATGGAGAGTGTTTGTAGGAAGAGCTTTACCCCTTGTCTGACCCTCTAGGGCTGCCAGCCTAGGAGAAAGCTACCTCGTCTTTTCAGGCAGTGGTAGAAGAGGCTGGAGTCCCTCTGGGCTGGGAAGGTGTTGAGGGGAAGGTCCTGTGGCTCAGCTGTGGCGAACTGCATGTGAGCCCCGTTCTCGTACTGGTAGTGCTGGAGCGCCTGATGGGCACCGTGCAGGGGACTGACGTCGGGCTTGGCTGAGAGCTGGGTGGAGACGAGCCTCTGCCTCATGATGCTTTTGGAGATCACAGGATATTCTTTGCTGGCGAGGCGGGGAGGACAGGGACAGGAAGACAGGAAGAGAGTAAAGATACTTTGAGGGTTACCCTTCGTTCTCCTGAACCCAGTCTGCACCCCGACCCCCGACCCCCGACCCGCATCCCGTCCCCCGGGCCAGGCAGCCCCACCTCTGCAGCCGGGCCACACGCAGGTCACTGTCGTCACTGCCCCGGAATCCCTTGGCAAAAGGGTTGTTCTCAATTTTCAGCTGTGTGATCTGTCAGGAGAGGACACACAGAGTCACCATAGTAGAGGACTGAGCTGGTCTTCCTCCCCTGTCCCAGACTGTTCAGAGCTCTGGGCAGAGTCAAGGGACGGGGTACACCCCAGCCCTCGGCCAGCTGGCCAGCAGCCTGGCCGAGTCCTCCCGGCCCTCTCCATCCATGACTGGCTCCTTGCTGCCTCCCATCCATTCTCCTCACTGCAGACCTTCTGACTCTGCCTCCTGTTCTCCTATCTGTGTGCCTCTCACAGCTTCACATCTGTGTCACCCCATCCAGGGCATCTGCCACATCAGCTTCTGAGGGACCATACTAAATGCAAATCTGTCACTCTTCTTCCTGAAATCTGCCACAGCCTATGGCCCTTCCTCAATCCCCCAAGCCGACCTGGCCAGTCCCTTGCACGATGTGACAAGCCCCCTGAGAAGGGTTGCCTGGGCAGCGGCAGAAGGACTGGAGAGAATGGCCCATGCATGGCCCCAGAGGCTGTTTGGGGCAGTCAGGCTGGGGAGGGGCGTGGCAGGGTGGGAGGTAGACCCATCTGACCACTGGCTGACCACAGGCTCAGTCTCCCGGCTCCCACACAGCTGACCATGCCCCAAGGCTCCTTTCCCCAATCTTTCCCCTTTCCTGGGAGGCCCTGAGTCCGATCTTTGAATCCCAGCAAGGTCAAGAAGTTTGTAGGACAAAAGGGCCCAACACTCAAGCCACAAGGCAAGATCCACGCTCTTGGTTCTTATAGTGCCGACTTTGTCCATTCCCCATAATTAGTTCGCACTGGAGATTTAGGAATCTGGTCTCCCTTCTTACTCAGCATTTGCTTTCTCACTGCTCCGAGGGACAGTCCAGGTGTCCAAGGCGCCTCTGCCCCGTGCATGGAGGCTTCCCTTCCTGCCTCCCTGATGGCACAGAAATGCCAGGCAGGGTCAGCGGTGGGGGCTGGGGATGACTATACCTTGTGATTCTGGTAGGAGGTCACAGAGATGAAGGAAGTCTCTGGGAACACATGGGTGCAGAAGGCTGTGTTTTTGGAGCCGAAAGCATTGTTCTCATCAGCCTTCACGATGTGTAGCCTTGGCTGGTACTTGTGCATGGAGTTGAGAATGATCTGGAAGACAAGGGTCTCTTTCTGAGCTCTAGGTCCCCACCCCCTCGTCCCTGGTCTCAGTCAGCTGGCCTCAGGCTGGCTTTCATGCTCCTAAAAGCCCAGGTTCCAGGGCCTGACTCCTGGGACAGGCCAGAAAGGTGCCAATGCTCCCAAACAAAAAAGCAGGCTCCTGGACCCCCGCTCAGCCTCCACGGACCCCGCTCAGCCCCTCTGCTCCAGAACGAATGCCTGGCCCCAAGACCTTCCTGATGGCACAGATGTTTCACTGCAGTAATGGAGAACTGAATAGTTTAAAGCTCAAGTGACCTCCGCACTGTGTAGCAGGTGGAATTCCGAGCTCATGCAAAGGCCCAGGGTGTCACGGACTCGCTGTGTGACCTCAGGAAAGTCACTGGACTTCTCTGAGCCTCAGTTTTCATATCTGTAAAATAGGATCCTAATTCGTAACTCATCTCCCTCAGGTTTCCTGCTCCAGCTGCCTCTTTACCCTGCCCGTCCTGTCCTCTCTTGCCTCTCCTGTTCCCCACTACCACCGCCCCACGCACTGCTGTATGACCCGCTTTTCATAAAGATGCCCGCCAGGGTGTGCAACATAGGGGAGGAGCTGAGGAGAGTGTCCCACTTGGGGTTTTTTCATCTGTTTCAACATGTGCAGAGGCCTGCTGAAGGGATTCTGGGAGACCCAGATGCATCCTGCCGGCAGACCTGCTCAAGGCTGCCCACAGCCTGGAGGGAAGCTCCGTCATAAGCTACAGTTCCAGGTGCCAGGGTAGGAGATAGCAAAGTTCTAGAAATAAGGCCACAGAAGGCCAGAGGCCCCACGCACCTACAGGCCCTTGAGGATGCCTGGGGCTGGGGCCTCTGGGTCGACCCACCAGACCAAAGAACCCAAGAGGCCTGGCCCTGGAGCCCTGGGAGTAACATACAGTAGTTGCAGCTCCAAACCTACTTCATTCGGCTGTGCCCCACGGTAGCGGCTGCATCATGTGCCATTAAAATGTATTTTTTATCGTTGACATTTGCCAGACGCCCTCCCTATTGGAGGCAGGACCAGGAATTTGGGGCATTTTATCAGCACCGCTGCTTTTGTTAACCCTTTGGCTCCTATACTGGCTGGGCAAGGCTGGCCCTCTGGCTCCATTTCTCGCTGAGCTCCCTTCTCTCCTTCCTTTCCTTCTAGGGGTGCCCCTTCCTGGGCTAGCCCTGCTGGCTCCCATCTTCCCAGTTCCCAGGGACAGGTCTGGGGCCAGATTAAAACCCTGAGTGACCAGAGTGCCAGAAGAAGGGCCAGAATCAGACTCCTCTAGGGCACACCAAGGCAGAAGCGTTAGTCTAGGGAAAGGTGCCAGGTTCAGCATGGCCTGGGGACAGAGAAAGCCTAGGGGACAGGCACAGCTGAGGAGCAGGTGGGGTAGCAGCTGGGCCGTGGCCTCTGGCTCTCCCTGGGCTCCTCAGCTTGCCTGGATCTCTCCATCCAGCAGACCTAGTTTTTCTCTCTTCCGCACTGGCTGTGACAGCCTCCCGTGACAAATCTCTGGACCCTCTCGGGGCAGATACAGAGCACCCCAAGCCAGGGTCAGCCAGGGCCTGCAGCTGAGGACCCATTGCCCAACTGGAAGCCTGCCAGATAAGCAAACGCAGAGTGGACACAAGTCCTGCCTCGGGAGGCCTCGATGGACATCTGTTTCAAGAGGTTGGGGATAGGGGATGGGTCTTGGGAAACACCTCTCAGTCCCTTTAGGTTATTCTGCCACCCCGCACTGCCCCCCAGCTGCAGGAGTCCACAAAGGACCCAAGGTCCCAGAAGACCAGGAAACTAAATCCCTGGGAGGTGGTCAAGATGCCTCCAGAAGTCTCCAAAGTCCCACCTCCTGGCCTTTCACATGCAGTTCCTTTGGCTTGATCTTCCTTTTCCCCCTCTCTCACCTTCTAGGGTTATCTTCTCTAAACCTGATTCTTCCGGGAAGCCTTCCCAGATCACTAGGTCCTTTTGTGAATCCCTGATTCTGAAACTTCCTCCCTACACATTGTCTACTTGGCTGTTGTGTTGCTCCCTAGTGGTTTCCTGTTCCTGCTTGTCCCTTCAATTAAACTGTGAACTCCTCAAGCGAAAAAGAGAAAGGGCCATATTTTTTACTCCTTTTGTACCTCTGGGCTCCTTTACCCTCAGACAGGAACTAGTAAGTGCAAGGCAGCCTCTAAGGCATTTTTCAGGTAAAAATTCAAGATTAAACCTGTGCACAGCATGCTACCATCCCCCGTGGCAGGACTAGCCCCTGGCCACTTGGGGAGAACACAACCAGTGGACTAAGCAATGCCAGGCCCCAGCACAGTGAGGCTGGGCTGTCCCTCAAAGATACCATCAGACAGATGACAGCACCCTCCCTGCTCCTTGGCCACCTGGGGAGTCCTAGGCTCTGTCGGTCTGGCCAGAGCCCTGGGTACCATCAACTCCCTACTCCCCACTGTCACGCACCTCCAGGTCCAGTCAGTGACCAAGTCCTGTGACTCTATCCACAAGATAAATGTCTCTCTGTTCCCACTGCACAGCACTGATTCAGCAACCCCCCATGCCCCCCCTCCCCGCCATCTCTCTCTGGGTTTGGGGCTACCTCCTCCCTGTCTCCCTCTCCATTTTCACTGCTACACACCAAATCAGGTCACTCCCCTGCTTATAACATTCCGGTTCATCCAGAAGGACTGTCCACTTGCTTTGTATTTCTTCCTCTTGCCTCCCAAGTTTTCCTCCCTCCATTCCTGCCAACATTCAGAGCTCAATAAATGTCTTATATTCATAATGCCACCTTTGATGGTTCCCTCTTGCCCCTTGGGATAAAGGCCAAACTCCTCAGCCTATCAGACAAGGTCCTTCATTGACTGAGGTGGAGAGATTGCCAAATACACCTTCTAGGGGAGGGACCCAGTCTGGCTTGCAGGGAAAACTGGGAAGACAGAAAGTGCCAGACGTGAAGGACAGGGAGGAGCCATAGGGGGTTGCAATCCTGGAAAACAGAGAAGTCGGGAAGAGTCCAGAAGCTTCAGTGGATCTCTGCTCAGCAGCTGCAAGTCTTGAGCAAGCTCTTTCCGCCCAGGCAGATGGGGCCCCTATCTGCAAAGGGAGGCCTTCGACTAAGAAGTGGTCCCAAACACCCCTCATAACTCAGACACTCTGGAATCCATACAGGTGTCTGGAAGAATGTCCTGCTTATTGAACCAACGCAATTTTAAACTGGTGCTTCCGCCCCAACAGCCCAGGAGAATGTGGAACCAACTCCGTGACTCACACCTGGCTTTACTCGGAAGTTCCTCAGGCGCCACATTAATCTCCTTTGCCAGAGTCTCCCATTTATACTTGTGGCAGAGGACGTTGGGCCAAATGGACCAGCCAAGTCAACAAACCCCACTACATAACTGGTCTCATCATTGTTTTACAGACATGGGATTCATTACGTTCTGGCTACAATTCAGAAGCCTGTTCTATTTTAACAAACTGTGATAGTGCCAAACATCCATTTCCTCAAGAGATCACCCTAGCGTGCTTGGCCAATGAGGTTGAGATTTATCTGCATTAGAATCACAGAACATAAGCACATGGAGAGGCAGACCTTAGAAATCATTCTAGTCCAACCTCCTAATTTACAGATGAGGAACAGGAGGCTTGTAGTGGGAACGTGACTTGCCCAAGAACACATAGCTGGCTGGAGACAGAATCCTGAGAAGAGTCCAGATGGCCTTTGAGAGAGCACACGCTGCTCTCCACAACACGCTCAGAAATTAATGATAAAGTGTCAGCCCAACACTGTGAGAGACGAGGATTCACCAGGCCCTTATGTCCATCACGGAACACAGTGTATCTGGATGCTGGCCGCACAAATGTGGCCAATGTCCATTTTGTCATAGATTAAAACCCCTGTGTCGTAATTTTACTTTTTAAGACCACCTTCTCCATCTTCCTTCTTACCCGCTCCAGTCCTGCGAAGAGGTAAGGATGGAGGCAGGTTCTAGAGCTTACACAAAAAGAGGAAAAAAACTGAGACCCAGAAAGGTAAGCGATTGGCTGAAAGAAGACCCAAACTAGAGCTGAGTCAGGCAGCCCATTAGCCAACTCAAGAGACCTCAGCCAGGTATGCCTTAGGCCTCACTCCCAGGGCAGCAGCCCAGGGGCCCGGAAAGCTTTCTGCCTTCTCTCACAGTCACTGCAGTGTTCACAGAGCATAGCCTATGTGCCAGGCCCTGTGCTGAGGAGCCTACACACATCGAATAAGTAACTCTTTACAACATCCCTGTGTAGTAGGCATTATTATTGGGTGCATTAGGCACAGCCTAAGGGCACTGCAGCTCAGGGAGGTGAAGGCATCTACCCAACCTCAGACAGCCAGTGGGAGGCAGAGCTAGATTTTGGACGAATTCCTGAGCCTGAGCTCATACATGTCCCTGGCTGGAGAGCACCAGGCCCTCTTGGGAGTTGTACAGGGCATCTGTACAACTACCCAACGCACCCAGCAAGGGCTCAGCCCATTGTCAGGGTGCAAAATATGTGGGAGAAAAGGAGGAAAAGAGGGAGATCAAGAGCCCTGGGTCCCCACCGACATGCTGACAGCATAAGCTTTGGAGGGAGTTCAGCCCCTGGCAGAGAACAAGCCTTCTCTAGCTAAATCCCGCCCCTGTCAGCCAGTTCTCTCATTCACTTAGTGCTTACCAGCACCCAATGTGCCAGACCCAGTGCCAGGCACTAGGATGCAATTGTGACTTAAAACCTTGTGGTTTCCTATCTAGTGGGGAAAGTCACGCAGTAATCCAAAAACTAGGCAAAAGTAAGTAGTGAGAAAATGTACTGGAACAAAGACTACATGTATTTATTTATTTTTTATTATGTATTTTAAAGTTTAGCCAATTTTTATCTTCAAAAAAAAATTTTTTTTTTAATTTGTCAGAGAGACAGTGAGCAAAAGCAGGGGGAGAGGTAAAGGGAGAAGCAGACTCCCTGCTGAGCAAGGAGCCCATTGCAGGACTCAATTCCAGCCTGAGCCAAAGGCAGGTGCTTAACCAACTGAGCCACCAGGTACCCCAAGACTACATTTATAATAGTGATGACTAAGATGAAATACCTAACTGAAAATATGTGGGTTCTGATGAAGAAAACTTTTGGGGGGGGGTGGTAAAGATATTTATTTATTTATTTATTTATTTATTTGACAGAGAGAGATAGTGAGAGATAGACAGCCCAAGGAGGCAGAGCAGCAGAGGGAGAGGGAGAAGCAGGCTCTCTGCTGAGCAGGGAGCCAGATATGGGACTTGATCCCAGGACCCTGGGTTGATCCCAGGACCATGGGTTCAGGACCTACGCTAAAGGCAGACACTTAACAATGGAGCCACCCAGACATCCCTGTGATGAAGAAAACTTGAGGACACTTTTGAAAAACAAAAAGTAGGCATCCACAAAGAAAAAGGCATTCCTATCCATCCCTCCCTAAGTCAATTTATAATTTTGAGTGATCATAATAAAAATACAAATAAGTTTCTTTTTTAATTATATGCTGATTCTTAAAGTTCATATGAAAAAAAAAAAAAAACAGATAAGACGAGCCAAGAAAACTCTGCAAAAGAAGAGCAATGGGGGACCAGCCCTGCCAGACACTAAAGCTTATCATGAAGTCTCAACAGCGAAGGCACTGGCACATGAACAGACACAAATTCAAGGGGGATTTAGTGTACAGAAATAAGGCATCTGAAGCCAGGAGGGAAAGAGAACCAGTCAATTATTGGTGTGAGGACAACTGGATAGCTTTTTAGAAAAAAAAAAAGTTGGATTCACACCTCCTATTGAATGCCAGAATAAATTCCAAAAGGATCAATGGTTTAAATGTAAAACTAAATCCATAAAATATTGGAAGAAAACAGAAGAAATTTTCCTTCAAAGTAAGGAGTGGGTAAAGGCTTTCAGTCACTCAAAATCCAGAATCCATAAGGAAAAGAGCAATATTTTCAGTCAAAACCTTCTGTGTGGGATTACCCCTATAGGCGTCACAAGGTAAATTGCAAACTGGGAAAACACATGAGCAGTTCCTGTCACATATAGGGGCTAAGCCTTCCTCATTTATAGAAGCTCCTAGAATGGATAACTGCTCAAAAATCTGAGAGAAAAAATGAGCAAAGGATAAGAACAGCAGTTCACAGAAGAGGAAAAAAGATGTTTAACTTCACTCAGAATAAAGGAAATGCAAACTAAAACTACAACCAGCATCTACAGTTCACCCCTCAGACTGGGAAAAGCCCAGAACGTCTCTCCCACCTGCTAGGAAGGCTCCAGCCACGGCAGGAATACACATCAAAAGGCGAAACCACGAGTTACAAATCCAAACACCTCTGAGCAAGCAACTCGCCACACAGAGATACTTGACGCAGGTGTAAAGTGATATATGTACCGGTTTAATTGAAAGAGCAAAAACGGGCATCTTCATTTCTTCAATAAGGACTGGCTACATGATTTATAGAACCATCGCACAATGAAATTCTACGAGGCTACAAGGAAAGGAATCAAAGGAAACTCTAGATGAACAGCGTGATCTCCATTTTATACTGTTTACAAAGCAAGGTGCAAAAAGCTTTTATAGTGTACTACCTTTTGCATATGAAAGAAAGGACTTGAGATTCTGCATCCTGCTCGTTTATGCAAAAAGAAATGCCAAAAAGAAATGATTAACAGTAGTTAGCTGTGGCTGGGGATTAGAAGAAACTAGGATATGGAGAACCAGAGGATAAAAATGGTTTATTACAAACATTTTTTAAATTTACTCATTGGTTTGTTTCTGAATCACGGAACTGTATATTTCCTATTCAAAAACAAATCTGATGTATAAGTATAAAATTCTAGGGGGTGCCTGTGTGATGCAGTTGGTTAAGCATCTGACTCTTGGTTTCAGCTAGGGTTGTGATCTTGGGGTCATCGGATGGAGCCCCAAGTCAAGCTCTGTGTTCATCGCGGAGTCTGCTGAGGACTCTCTCTCCTTCTCCCTCCACACCTCACCCCTACAATAAATAAATAAATCTTTAAATAAATAAAATCCTAACTGCGGTAAGGACTAGGACAGAAAGGTGGATGGCACGTTGGGAGCATGTAATGGGGACCCTGAACTGTCTCCCTGAAGAAGGGGCATTTGAGCTTAGATCCCAAGGCTCAGGAATAACTAGGTGAAGAAGCCCAGGGTCAGAGGAGGAAGTGGCACACCGAGGGGACAATGTTGTGTCACTTGGTGACCAAAGAGCCACAGCCTACACCCCCAGCCTGGAGCCAACCAGGCCTCTCGAACAGTTAGACTTACTGTATCAGAAATCGTAAGCTGGTCTCCCAACTCAGCAGTCTGGGAGTCCTGGGGCATAAGAGGTCTCTCTTCTCACACAGAAATGCGCAGACGCACAGACACACCCTGCTGCAGCCATTGGCTCCCTGCCTCCAGATCAGGAGAAAAGGTAAGACCCAGCCATCATCAAGTCCTGCTGTAGGAGACAGGCCCTACCCCAGGGAGGCCCTCCTCAATTTCCAGAAGCTGCTTCTCTTACCATTTCTTGGTGTCCTGGCCCAGGACCCTGTGGGGGTGGGAGGCAGTGCAAGTAGAGAACAATGGGCACCTGCCCCTCCCGAGGCAGAGGAACAGAAGTGGAGCTGAATTAGGGCCCTAAGGCAGCAGCCCTAAGGTGCTGCCCAGCACCCCCTGATCCTTTCTGCCCATCCCTGGGTTTAGGCTTACTCCCAGAAACTTACTCCCAGGGTATTACTGGTGGTAATACCCTGAACCTACTCCAGGAAGGAATAGAGGGCCCTCCTGGACTGCAACAAACACCCACCAGGAGTTTTCTAGGGAGAACCTGGTCCTAGAACACATGGGCCATGTGGTCCGAGGGGTCCCTCTGGCCTGTATGAAGGACTAGCTGCCCTGTCCAGGCCTTCATTGGGACCCTGAACCCTCTCCCGGGGGTGGGCTGCAAATGAAAGGCAACAGCTAAAATCCCCAAGATACTAGGAGACCCAAGCCAAAAGTCCAAAGTTCACTTGGTTGAGAAAGTGCCTCGAGGTCCAGGAGGTTTTAAGGAAAACTGAAACTGTGGAGGTGAGCAGTGCAGAAGCAAGGGCTTGTTTGGGGCAGACTCGGAGCCCGACATAGCTCTTTCCCAGGCTCCTGCACTGAGAAGCCAGGCAGGGTGACGAAGGGCTCAGCACTCCCACCGGAGCAGGCCAACAAGCAGAAAGCCCTGGTCCACCTGGCTTATCTAGGAATCCATCCTCCACAGCCCATGCCTGCATGGTCAAAAGCTGCTCCCTCTCCAGGGATGTTCCAAATAGTTGAAGATACCACAGCTCAAGCCCCGGGTACAGAAAAAACAGGCGGAGAAGCCAAAAGAACGCTGGACTGGGAACAGGTGTGGGTTCAAGGCAGCTCCTTCACACCCAGCCCCTGAGATAACGGCCTTGTCTTTGGGTCCTGCCACCATACATGGGGAGCTGTCACCACTGAGCTGCTCATGCTGGGCAGATGCAGGGCTGGGGGAGGCTCTGCATCTCAGCCCTCTGCAGAGAGCTGAGTTAGTATGGGGAGTATCCCTATCGCCAAGGAAAGATGAGCTCCAGGCAGATGTGGTGAGTGTAGTCGGGGGCACCCCCAACATCACGAGCCCCTCAGGCAGCCCCATGGGCTCAGACTCAAGACAATATGCAGGGTTATGGCAAACTCCTTGTGGACTCGAGAGCCACCGAGGAGCAAGCCAGGCTGGGAAGATCTACTGCTGGGCTAGGAAGGCCAGGTCTCTCTCCCACTTCTTAAAAAACCCCCACTTTTCAAGCACTTGAGTCCCACCCCTGCCACCTTCTGCAGGGGTTAAGGGTGGGGGTAAGGGTTTGACGAGTCCCCTCAGGCATCCCTGCAGCTGGGAACCATGGTAGCAAGGTGTGCCTCCGCCATTCTCACCAGGACTTTGACCTCTGGGTACTTTGGACAGCTCACTCCAAGATCCAGCTCTTGCCAAGCTCTGTGCTCACCCCAGTGGTCAGTCCCATGGGGTCCCTGTGTGCAGTGTTGGGCAGAGACAGGCCTGCCGGGGAGGTTCCCACACACCCACCACAGAGGCCCTCATTAACTTCTCCACGTTGATGCCATGACTTGGGCAAGCAAGGGAGGCCGGGTAGGAGCCCATGGGGAGCGAAGTCTTGGCCAGGATAGTGCCCAGGAAGACCCAGGAGGCCCTTCTCTTCCTCTGTTAAAAGGCCCCGTGCTCTGGGAGGTGGGGGCTTGGCCCACCCTTCCATTAGATCGGTGGTTTGTCTCTGCCCCCATGAGAAGTTGGGACTGCATCTTTCTGCCACCAACCCCCCACAGCACCTGCCTGCATCGCATGAGAAAACCTGCACCCCTTAAAAACAGAAAAGTCAGGAGTTAAATACACTAACTAAGCTTTCTCCTAGTTGCTTGTTTATAGATTACCAACTCAGAAGAGAACTGAACAGACTCAGTAAATTAGAAGTAAGGGTTGCTTGTCTTATATACCACTCAGAAATGACCACTGCTGGCATTTTCCATGAGGAACTATGATTCAAAGGATTCTGATATGCATGGAACCCCTCAGTAACAGAATTTAGGTATAAAAGAGGCACCTCCCTGCACCCCCAGCCCTACCCCTGTGTCCCCCACCACCAGCCACACCCTGAGGATTTCATGAACAGCCTGGGTAACTGCATCTAGCAGCCTCTGCTGCTCCCGTGCCCGCCCCACCCCCACTCTGTACTTCCAGAGTAAGGATGGGTAGCTGAGAGGGGCTGGGCCTGTGCCCTGGCCGATAATACCAGGTCCCCAGACTTCAGTTTGCCACACACTTGAGCTAAAAATTTCCACATAAAACGCTTTTTGTGGGTCTGCCAGAGCCAGATGAGGAAAGAATGAGCTTTAGCAGCCTGGATCGGGCGTCAGCGGCAGCATCCCTGGAGCTGTAGAGTCTCCCTTGTAAGAGCCAGGTCCGGGGCAAGGCCAGGGAGGAGCGGCCACCAGGGCCAGAGTGAGGCCCTCCCTTCCAGAGTGCAGGCGCTGCCAGGCCAGGCAGATGGCTCACGCCAGAGGCCTCAGAACTCATCAGTGACTCTTTCCAAAGAAAGTTAACGTGTGTTAGGCTCCGGCAAGGCCAGATTTGGGGACACTGATGCAGAGAGAGTTTACCCATCATCATCTTCCTTGTCAACCGTTGCCATTTACTTAGAGCCTCCCACGTGCACGGGGCTTCCTGCGCATTCTCTTAGTTAATTCTCACAACCGTGAAAGGTTTCCAGATAAGAAAACTAAGGCTCAAGAAGGCCAAGAAACTTGCCCAAAGTTACCCAGCCAGCAAGTGTGAGGAGAAGGATGCAGGGCCTTGGGGTGGGGGGGACTCAGATCCTGGCCTCCTTCCTCACTCTGGCCCAGGCATGGACCAAAGCCCGGAGCTGGATTCCCGGAGGGGAGTCTCCACATGGCCACCCCTACCCAGCCCCCCACCAGCGGGGGGGCGGTGCGCCAGGGCTGGTTCTCAAGGCCAGGCAGTCTCTTTCTTACATGGCCGAAGGGGTCCAGATGGTTGTTTGTGAGCTTCAGCTTCTGGAAGGAGACGAGCTGCCGCATCCAGTGGGCCCCAGTGGCAGGAGAATCAGGGTGGACATAGAGCCTTCCTGGCATGGCGGGCTCGGCCTTCCCTGCCACCATCCTGCCAACAGAGCAGACAGAACCACAGCAGCTGATTACTCTGGGGTCTGGAAAAGCCCAGATTCCCTGCCCCCTCCGAGAGCAAATCCCCATAAACCTGAGGGGGGCTGGGTGGGAATCACTGCTTATCCTATACTCTCAATTTAGGGCTCTGGGAGTTTGAGTGTTGGTCGGAGAGCGTGTTGAGGAGAAGCCACGACTCTGAACATTTTATTTCATTGCACTATAAAGAGAAAGGGAAGTTACAGACAGATGTGATTATTTACTTCAAAGAATGGGGCTAATCACAAATATATTGTGGGCAGATTTAGGCACTCGTGTATACGTGTTATCCTTTCAATTTTGAAATGTAATTATTTATATTATTTGGAGGGAGCTTCTTAGAGGACCTAGACAGCTTTCAAATTGCTTGTCTCCAATATAGTGTTTACCCCCAAAGAAGTTAATTGGTAACTGTCCCCTCAGCTAGAGCCTGCTCTGAATGATAATTCAACCTGAAGAGAGAAGAAATAGAAATATGGCCCTTGCTAGGACCTGGCCACTAATCCTGCGGCCTCTACCAAGTCTCTGCTGACCCTACTTCCAGCGCACTGTGGAACCCACATCCCAGCTGGCTACTAATTCATTCAATCTCTCTCTCAACTTGAGCCCTATCCTGGGCTCTGGGGATAGTCAGTGTACAGAGGAGGTGGCCTTAGGAAAAGCAGCCCAATGTTTATTTACCCACCCCCTGGGTAAATGTTTATTTACCCAACAACCCAATTGTTTCTCCCAGCCCCTTGCTGAAGGGTCCCCTCATCCAACCACCAGGCAGCTGCCCCGTGCTGTGGATCAACCGCTTAAAGGAAGGGCTCACAGCCAGAGAATGAGCAAGTGGAAAAGCAGCAGAAGACACCACAGACCAGGCACCGGGATGCTAACCATCCGAATCAAAATCACCCAAGAAAATAGCTCCCATCCTCCAACCCAACCAGTGAATGATTGCACCCAATCAGTGCAGCCCAACCAGAGCCTGTATCCATCCAGCGTTGGTGTCCATCTGTCACCCCACAGCACAGCCCACAGCTGGAGGGAGAGAACAGACTCTCGAAAGCCACCAAACAAACCCTGCAGCTCATTTCTAGCCCCAGCCCCTTCGGCAGCAGGTGGGCAAACATTTGTGGACCCTGCAGCCCCTGCGAGTTTGGTTCCCAAGTCTACTGGTCCAGGCAATCCTTGGAACTAACTAGGGAGTCCCTAGACCAAACATCAGGTGGTGGGGTGGGGGTGGCGAGAGAGAAGACAGGGGATGTCAGGGTCCCAGGTTCTTACCATTTGTTGTCACAGAACTTGTAGCGGTGGTCATCCGCAGGGACGATATCAATCAGCAGGATGTACTTGGTCTTGGGGTTCATGCCTGTGACTTTGACCTTGTAGCTGGGGAACATCCTCCTGGGAGGCACCAAGGTGTGAGGCAGAGGCATAGAGTACCAGGAGAGATGGCACACAGGGGTGAGGGGACAGAAGGCCCTATATCAGAACTGCAAGCTGGGTAAGGCCCTTCCCTCTCTGGCCTCAGTTTCCCCCTACACAAGGGAAGGCCTGCACCAGATGCAGGCCTTCCTAGCTGTGTCTAGGAAGAGGGCTTACCTGGCTTCCCCAATGCAACACAATTCCCTACTATTTAGTTCTCCTGGTTGTGAGACCTAAGGCATAGGAACCCTCAGGGTCACAAGAGAAGATTTCAACACCAACCTAGCTGCTTAATTTCACTTCTGTCCTTTGCCGTCCATACACAACTAAAGTTCTGGGCTGCCATTATGGGGGCCAGAGCAAAAGACCTCAAAATCAGGGTGCCTGGGTGGCTCAGTGGGTTAAAGCCTCTGCCTTCAGCTCGGGTCATGATCCCAGGGTCCTGGGATCGAACCCTGTATCGGGCTCTCTGCTCAGTGGGGAGCCTGCTTCCTCCTCTCTCTCTCTCTCTCTCTCTGCCTGCCTCTCTGCCTACTTGTGATCTCTCTCTCTCTGTGTCAAATAAATAAATAAAATCTTAAAAAAAAAAAAAAAGACCTCAAAGTCACTGTCAGCTGCTTCTGTAATCAGTAGAGTGTCTCCTCTGGGCCTTGTCTAGGTGGAAACCCTCAGGCCTCAAACCAATTCATGGGAAAACAGGAGAGCGCCGCTAGGTCTTTGGATTCCTTTGGAGTGTTTAGAAAAAGTGTTTAATTGTGTGAAGACCTTGCCCAGGCCTATGCACACTAACCGGGGACCAGGGAAAGTCAGTTCAGGAGCCTCATGGAGAAAAGCACAGATTCTAGAACCACTGTGCCAATGAGCCCCACCACTGGCAAGTTGTGAGGCGTTGAGCAACTTGCTTGGATCTCTCTGTGCCTTGGATTTCCTTATCTCTAAAATGGGGATATTACCACCTATCTCATAGGCTGGTGTGTGGATTCACGGAGTCCATCTGTGACTCTTACCCCTGGCCCTCACTGCACTCCTCCCTCCACAAACCGGTGGACGACCGACCTCTGCGAAAATGGCCTCACTAAAAAAATAGGATGTTTTCCAGTTTCCATAGCCCTTGCTAAGCCTGGGACCCTCAGTCTCAGGGACTATTCTAGAGAAGGGCTTCCCCAGACCCCCATTCACACACATGAACAACAGCATGTACACAAACCTACAAGGGTGCCGCTCTGCCCCCTGGTCACTAGGCCCCTGATACTGGATCTCCCCAGACAGAGCTTCCTCACAATCCTCCTCCAACACCCCCACCCTTTCTTAGCTGATCTCCCACAAAAGTGTTTCCCCAAGAGAGAGGCCGATCCAAACCTAACTGAAGATGCTTAAGGTGTCAGGAAGCAAATCCCCTGAGCTGGGACCCTGCCCAACCAGTCCCCTCAAGGAAAGCCATCAAGTGGTCCTCTGCCTCCTCACTAAGCTGAGAGTCTGTAAGGGGAACCTCAAGAGAAGCTGTCCTAGACACCTCAAAACAGATGACTGGAGCCCCTCATTTTGTCAACAGGGGTTTCAGCTCACCTGGACAGCACAGGGCTTCCAGAAGGGGTCAAGGCCTCCATAAACTGGCAGACCTACAGCAAGCCCCAGCCAGGACCCTGAGGTAGGAGGTTCAGTTCTACCCCTGGCTCAGCCCCAGCCTGCTCACCCTCTTTCTTGTGGGAGGAAAGGCCTGTGGGAGCACTGCAGTGGGCCAGGGACACGGGAGGTGTTTGGCCCAGTGTATGCACGAGCGCATGTACTTGAGTACACAGTGGAGTGCGCATGTGTGCATGTGAGCGTGCCTGGAGGGAGGAGGGAAGTTCTAGCAGCAAGTCTAGGGACTTATAAACCGTGTGGAAGAATTTGTCTCAGATGTCAATTGAAAGCATTTTCAAATGTCCACCCCACCCCCTCTCCAGGAACAGGGGAAGTGAGAGGGCTCAGGAACCCAGTCCTGCCTCCTGCTTACCAGTCCCTGCCTGGCCTGGGGGCACAGCTGCAGCCTGCACCACCCTCTTCCCCAGCTCAGCCTCTTCCCTGATAGGCCTAAAGCTGAAGTGGGGCAGGCAGCAGCTGCCTCCCCTCCCCTCCTCCCTGGGGGAAGGCCAAGAATCCTGTCCCCTCCAGGCCACCATTTTGTAACTGTTACAGAAACTGCCACAAAATGGGACAGCCCTGGCTGTGCTTGGGCTGACCTGGCACCAGTGCCCTGCACTTAGCCTTAGCCTGTTTCTCCTGTAAATCACTCCAGGTGGCAATGGCAGAGGACAGATATGACGGCCCCCACCCCCTCCCGGCTCAGGCCAGTATCTACCAAGAGGGCCGGGCGAAAATGGCTCCTTGCCACTGGAATAGTCTCCCAAACTTAGACTGAGAGGAGGGTGAAGGACCCCGCCTCTCCCCTTCTCCTACTCCCTACTGCCCTTCATCTCAGTGGCTCAGGAGGCCAAGCTGACATTGGCTAAATGCTTTTTAGAAGGCCTATAAGCAGCCTTGGCCCAGCTCCTCCAGGCACTGAGCTGGGGTCCTGTGATTTGGCTTCTCCCAGAAGCTGACCATGGACCAGATTCCTAACGGAAAACACCCTCAGGGAGGTTTTGCCAAGACTTGGGCAGGGAAGGAAGGTATTCCCCAGCCTCTGCCTACCAATTCCCCTCTTCTTAGGGCAGGAGCCCCTGTGGCAGAGGATATCTGGTTTGAGAGAGGGGTTCAAAAGTCTACTGCTCCAGGCTGAACTATCGAGGCTCAGTAAGTTCCCACTGCTTTCACCGGAATAAGCATCTCCCCATCTGTCAGGGTCCAGTTTGGTGACTGCTTCTGAGAACACAGGCCTTGGGGACCCTGGGCACTATCATTTCGCCACCTGTGCGGCTCCAGTAGAATGAAGGGCGCAGCCGGGCGGGGGGAAAAGGCTGCGTATGCGGTCCACGCAGCCTGCAAACCTCTCCTCCGGGCCAGAGGGGGCTCAAGCTGGATCCTAGAGGCCCAGCGAGGGAGCGTTCACCAGGTGGGCATGGCTCCGGCCACCGACAGCAGGATGGGTCTGGGAGCTGTGGCATCCTCGGGACCCCCCGTCCACTATGAGGGCCCTCTCTACTGAAATCTATGAAAGGATGGGGCGCGATGTAAGTTGTTTCTGTGATTTAGGACATAAATGTAGCTGAAAACCACCCCTGGGTGGGGTGGGGGGGATGAATACCTAAGCGGGTCGGGGAGGGAGGGCCGGGAGGAGAAGGAAGGACTCGGAGCCGCCTGGCTCGCACTGTGCCCCGCCGCCCGCGCTGGCCGGGAATCGCTGGCTCGCGGGTCCCAGACACCCCGCGGCAACCCGCCCCCCCAGTCCCGCGCCGTCCAGCCCTCTCCCCTACCCCCTCCCTGTGCCCGGCGGGCCTCTCGTCCACGCCCCTGGCGACCCCTCGGGGCTCCGGGCCCCGCAGGCATAGCTGCGCTCCGGGCGCACGCGGAAACAGCTCCGCCGGGGAATAAACAAGCCGCCCGCCCCGCCGCCCGGGAGGAGATGAAAGCCGGGGGTTTCTCCTCTGATCATGAAACAGGCTCTGAAAGGGTGCGGGCTGGAGCCTTTATCTACTTCGTACTCGGAAATGGTTTTAGAATGAACTGCTAAGATAAGCTTCCTTGGACGTTTCTCGGCGTGGGAGGCTTGCGGGGCGCGGGGCAAGGGATTCGGGGCATTGTGATTTTGGCAACAACCTCTCAACTGCTCGCTCGCTGCTGAAAGGGGACGTGCAAGGTCAGCTGGGCTCCCAGACCCGCGGGGGCTCCCGGCTCCCCGGCTCCCCGGCCAAAGCCGTCGCCAAATTCCTGGCCTTGACCTGTGAGCCCCCCACCCATCCAGGGGAGTGCAGGGAGTAAACTAGGAGACCAGCCAGATTTTCTCCACCTAGCCAGGCCGCCAAACCCCAAACCCAACGGCACCCGACTTTCTCTGAGGGCCCGGAAACCCCAGGAGCAGCCAGATGTGCCTTCCCTTAAACGTAGGCACAAAACCAAATCGAAGGGGTGAGAAGTCGGGAGAGGGGCTGTGAGGGGGGCGGGGAGTGGTGGGGGGTTGGGAAGGCACGCAAGAGGATTTGCTTCTGTTTATTTGGGTGGTGCTTTGATGGGGGTATTCATTTTGCGTAAGTCTCTAGAGCTGTACAATTAAGGTTCGTTCATTTCTATGCAGAAATTTTCCACTTCAATAAAATGGGCATTGAAAATTATATCCCTGTATATATGGATACTGTATATATCCATATATATATATATATATGGATATATAACAGAATATATCAGCAGCAGAGCCCAGAGTCCGAAAGGAACCAGTTACAGGCAAAAGACGGGGTTCCACAGAAAACCCCACCCTTCTTTCTATCCTTAGTGTCTGGGAATCTTGAGAGAGATTTCTGGGAAGAGCTTAAGGCCCATCAACCAAGATTCAGTTTGCTGGAGGAGGGGGGCCTGTGTTGCTGGTATGGCCTATACTGAGACCAAACTTTCTAGAGCAAAATTATTTCTCAGAGCATGGCAAAGCTTCATAATTTTTTCCCACTTTATACACACACACACACACACACACACACACATACACACACACACACAGAGTTTTCTAATTCACTCAATGCATTTTTAAGAAATATTTTCCCTGAGGTGGGAGGCAGGAGTGAGGGTGTGTGGAATGGATGCTGTTTTGGGAGATCAGTTGCTTCTCAGATTTTTTTTTTTAAAAGACACTTCCTTCTGATAGACTTTTGCTTTCAGAAAATACTTTAGAAAGAGATCAAAGGACTCTCTCCCCAACCCACTTTCCCAGTGTCTTCAACCCTTACTTGTCTTATCACCCACGCCACTGGGCTCTGACGCTCTGTATACAGAGCGAGGGCAATTGGCTTTGAAGCCCCGGATTAAGCTGGGCCAAATCCTTGCCTCAGAATAACAAACAATACAGGTTCAACAGGAGTTCTCATCGGTAGTTCATTTTTCAAACGCAAATTCACTGTCACTAACACAAGCAACATTGAACTCAGCAGGCTATGAAGGCTGATAGTGGAGATTTATCTGGTGGCAAAACCATGACCTAGGAGGAGAGCAGTCAAACGGTTAGGAAATTTTCATTTTGGGGACGTTTATATTTAAATTTTTTGTGGAGCTCACTTTTATCTATGTTTGGGAGAAAATGCAGCTTCTCACATGTATCAAGCTTGGCAGGCTATGTGAAGGAGGGAGAGAGAGGAGGGGTCTGCTCTCTGCAGCAAATGGCTTAAAACGTGTGAGTGCAGGAGGCTGAGAGGGACGGAAACTGGCTGGGAGCATTCTGGCCCCATTTTACACCTGACATCATGGGTTTCTGAGCATTCAGAAATTGATGTCTCCCTATGTGATTGGCATTTTATTCCCCAGATCAAATGGTTTGAGAATCCAAACCACTATCCGATGAAGGGGATGATTCTCTCCTTGGCCTGCAGACCTTCAAGGGCTTAAGGCAAGAGGCTTGTGACCCAAAGACAAACTAGCTTGAGAATATTCTGGTTCCCCTTCTCCAGGGCCTGCCTCTCCTTCAACCAGAGAGCAATGACCATGCCCCTAACCAGCCAGGGTCCCTACGGTACAGCAACAACCCCGCATGGAATGGCCTTGTAATAAGCAGTAAGGGGAATTTCTCAAAGTTGGCGTGTTGTTCTGGGGGTGGGGTGTTGTTCTGGGGGTGAGGTGTTGTTCTGGGGTTGGGGTGTCACCCACTTGACTTGTGCAGACCCGGCAACTGCTTAATCTTGCTTCTGTCTATAAGAGCCAAGTGCCTTCTCTTCTCTGGGGTAAGGTTCATGTTCCCTCGGTTTTCCTCCAGCTCGAGCAGTCTAGGAATCTGTGATTCAAGGTACAGGAGAAGAGTCTAGGCCCTTTACTAAGAAATGCAGGTGTCCCAGGAAGGGTGCTGGTAGAGATATGAAGAAGAGAACTGGGAGTCCGCAGGGTAGCCCAAACAAAGCCAGGTGCCTCCCAAGGCTGCCCAGTCAGGAGAGGCAGGAGGAGGGATCATGGGGGTGGGTAGAGCCCTGATTTTGGTCTCTGAGGTCAGCGAGCAGCTATGCAGGAGGAAAGAGGGTCTGTGAGAACCATGGGGAGGGGCAACGAGACTAGTGACTTTCTTAAGGACTAGACCTGTTGCACAAATAACGTTCCGCCAGAGAAATGAAAGAGTGTGATGAAACCGTTGGCCAACTTCATCGCAGTCACTTAAAAATTATCATCATTCTCTGAGGTCCATCTCTTAAGATCAGGCACAAACGTCTACCTGACATTGGTCACCTATGGAAGTGTGTGTGTGTGTGTGTGTGTGTGTCTGTCTGTCTGTCTGTTGCAGGGAGGGAAGGAGGAGGACCCATACAGATGCAAGAAACCCCACTAAGGAGAATCACAAATGCCTTTTGTTTTAAATAGCAGAAGCCAGCCTTGCCCCCGAGAACATGCTGGCCATTTATTTTCAAAAGACAAGGTTATTTCTGCTGCCTAAAAAGGAAATTCTGGAAAATTCTCTTTCTTCTTTCCTTCCCTCAACTCTAGCAGTCGTAAGAAATAAATTCCCCCTCTTCACACCTGTAATCCACTCAACAATTGACCATACATAGCTCACAGGACCCCTGGTTTGAGTCTCATAGTAACCAAGAAAGGAAGGATGGCAGGTAAGTCTGCAGTCACCAGCTTTGTTTTACCCAACACCATTGAGCCACAGGAAGCTTAGAGACGTGTCCAAGTGCACTCAGCTAGGAAGAGGCAAGGCTTGTGACACCTGGCTCCCCACTGAACTCAAGGACTATTCCAAGTGGCACCCTCTACTGGGTTCCCCTCATGTGTCCTCCTTCCTCATTGCCCAAATGTAGCAAATTCAGGCTCTGATAGCCCCCTGCTTCTTCTCGTGATAGCATCCCCAGGTGCCCTTGCCACCTACTGGGGCAGGTGGCCAAGTGCCCAGACCTTTATCCCCCTCCCCCCAAAAAAACAAAGGAAACCTTGCATGCCTGCCAGGGAGAGGACATGAGGGGCCACAGCACTCCTACACCACACACTGCAAACCACCAGCTTTTTGTTTCTTTTGAACAGCCCACCGTTCTCTGAGCAGGTCAGCGGCGTTCTTTAAAAAGTAGAAGAAAAATGCGGAGCGGATGCCAGACGTTTCTCTAATTAGGATTAATTTTAGCTAGCATTTAGAGCACGCTTACATGTGCCAGGAGCTATGCTACGTGCTTTGCATACAACTGTATGCATGGTTTTTCAGAGAGGGATGAGGAGAGGGGGATGAGCGAGTGGAGAGACTCTTGCCTGGGGGTTGCACAGATGCCAGCAGCTGCGGTCTGACTCCCCATTCCTGGCTATTGATGCTTCACCACCTTATTCCTTGGAAAACCTAATTACGGGCACACAGCCAGGCAACGGGACATTTTCACACCCACCCTGTCCCCAGGGATCAAAATCAAATGTGAGCAAGTGGGGAGGAGGTAGTTCCTACACCTGAACTCCCCAGCTTCTCGGTCTGCGGGTCAATCCCCCTTCACTGATAACTGCTGGCCAAGCCCTTCCTGCCCCGCTCAAGACTCCCGGCCCCATCCAGTCTCTGGTCTTGCCCCCTCTGCATCTCCCTCCTCTCGCCCTCTCCTCCAGGCTCTCTCCCACAGACACCAGCACATTTTAAAGATGTTTCCACTTTATAAATCATTATTTCTGGCAGCCACCCGAGAGCTGCTCCCTAAACAGCACACACACAGGGCCCAACGTTGCCTTTCCCTTTGCCGAGGGGGTTGCTGGCCAAAGAGGAACAGCACCCTTGAGATGAGAGATCTGGGGTTCATGCTGCCCTGGAAAAGTTACGGAAATAGGATAACACCATCAGGGCCCCTTCCGCTATCTGTTGAGGGTCATCTCCGGGTCCCCAATCAATGCAATCCTGATAAACCAGGCAGTTCCCCAAAAGGAGGAGGACAAAGCAGTCCCCCACAGGGGCCTATAGTGCTTGAAGTGGGACCTCCGACCCCCAGATCCTTATTTGCATTTTATTTGCATAGAGCTGCCCCTCCCATCCTTCCATCCCTCTGGGCTTCCTAAAGGAGGAATCCCCTGGGTGAAGTTCTGTGGCCCAGTCACAAACTGTGGTAGGATGCCGCTGGGCTAAGGCCAGAGCGTCCAAGGGGACTCCCATCGCTCCCCTGTCTCCAGCCGGAGATGATTGTTAAGCAAGTTCCTGGGGATCCCCATCGCTCCCACCAGTCATCTTCCAAACCCCAAGTAAACATCCCAGAGCTGACCTGCCCGCTTTGGTGATGATCATCTCGGTGCCCGCCTCGTGGAATTTCTTCCAGAGCTCCTTCTCATGCAGGCCAACCTTGATGTTCTCGATGGTCTAGGGGCAAGAAGGAAGGGGACTTATGTTGGCCTGGGATGTGGCTCCATGCGGAGCCCTGAGGGCAGAAAACACAGGCCCAAAGAACTATGCAGAGTGCTGCCAGCCCCAGGACCCCTTGCCTGAAGGTTTTGTTTCATAAAATTATAACCTACCATTGGTGAATTTTTCAAACTTTAAAAAGTAGCTAAAACCCGCTCCTTTGGAGCTATAGCGGTCTGCAGAGGACATACACTGACTGTGTCAGGGTAGATGACACACTACACAAACATAAACACTCCATGTAGTGGGATGTAGCCACAGGCTTGCCGACAGACACACAGACACAGGAGGGACGCGCGTACCCGCACACCCTATGCAGACCCACGCAGGCCGAGGGCGTGCACAGACGGATTCCTTTCATTGTGATCATCAGGTTATCACCGAGACCCTCTTAGGGACGTCCCCACAGCGGCTCCCGGCTCGCACCCGCCTGGATCCGCTCTTCCCTCCCGGGGCCAGGCTTTCGCCCCCGCCCTCTCAGCGTCGTCGGAGCTGGACCCTTGGCCGGGGCTCGCCCCGATGCCAAAAGGGTGCCCTCCGCAGCCTGTTCCAGAGTAGCCCCGAGGGCGCGAAGCCGAAGAGGGACAGAAGGCAGAGTGTGAGCCCTATTCCGCGGAGGAGAACACACAGTCCAGGACGCAACCAGATCCCGGGGAAGCGAGTCCTGTCCTCTTTGGGGCGAACTGGCAGACGCAGGCGGCCCTATAGACAGACGGATGCCCAACCTCTGCCCGACGGCCACAGGCCCTACCTGCTCGGCGGCGGCGGCGGCGGCGGCGGCAGCAGCTGCGGCTTCGGCGCCGGGGCCCGGGGGGCTGCCGAGCGCGGCTCCGCTGAGGCCCGGAGCAGCCAGCGCGGGCTCGGGGGCGTTGGCGGCGTTGGAAGCGCTGGCCTCGCCGAGCGCCGAGCCCGGAGCCCGGAAGGCCTCCTCGCTCTCCGACAGGCCCTTATCCTGCAGCATCTCCTGCGGGCACAGCACACACCGAGTCACATGCCTGGGTCAACACTCGCCAGAGGCCCCGCAGCCCGCTCCAGGCCAGCGGAGGGACTTCGGCCCGGGACGTAAAGGCAGCCCTGGCGCACGTGGACACCGCCCCCTTCTGAGCCGGGGGAGGGAGAAAATGCGGAGGGTAGGACCGTGGCCGCCTCCCTCTGGGTTCTGGACTTGGGAGGGTCTGTGTGCGGTTCAAGGTCTGGCGGGTCCTGGGTGTGGGGCTGTGTGATGAGCAGGTCTAGGGGAAGGACCGCCCTCTCGGCATTGCCCCAGCTGCACCCCCAGTCCCTCCCTCCTGCTGGGCTCCAGTGGAGCCTGAGGCCTAGGTCTCTTTTCGCTGTTTCCTAATAACGGTCCAGGCTCACTCTTGGGTCAGGGCAGCCAGGAGACTTCCTGGGTAGGCACCAGAGGACAGCCAGGCCAGAAGGGCAGGGCCCAGGCTCCTGAAGCTCCACACCTGCAGAAAGGGCCTAGGGCTGCCCTCACGCAGTCCCTTAGACACCAGTCAGGAAACGACTTCCTGAACCAAAGGCTTTCACTCCTGTCCATTCCCACTCCCATAGACACCCTATGGGTCCCTCCCAGAGGCACATACAGCCTCACACGGACACAAGCACCCATACAGGGCCTTCTAGTCCTTCAAGCAGCCACACTCTCCTAGTGCAGCATTGATTCAGGCCTTGAACTCAGCCAGGGGCCTCACAGCCTTCCCCACACATTCACAAGCGCTGTCACACTTCAGGTCCAAAGGGCTCTGCTTTGGGGCAAAGGACTGAGACCCTTCCCAGCTAAGGACCAGGCCAGCTGGGTGGGTTCAGGTCACAGGCTAGTCCTGCTCCCAAGCACAGCCATCCTTCCCCAAGTGTCTAGAACTATTCACCAGGCTGCCCCAAGTGCCTGCTCCCTTCTAGAAGTTGATCCTGGGATATCAGAATGAGAGCCCAGGCTGCAGGTCCTGCCTTTCCTGCCTCCATCATGGATGCACCCCTACATTATCCCTGCTTCTCCTTTCCAACTTCCTGCTCTTTTCCCTTCTTTTGCATCTGGTGGGTCTTTTTTCTGTGTGCATGGCTGCCTCTCTTCCTGTCTTATTTCTGTTCTCTTCTGGGTCTCCCTGAGCATCCCAAGGCCCAGGCCTCTGACCATCTTGCCCACTGGCCTCCCCATCCCAGGTCCTAGACATTGGCTCCCAGGGCCTCACAAAGTAAACAAGCCAAGTGCAACCGAGGGAGATAAAAAGGGGCCTGGGCAATTTGGGTCTGGGAAAAGCCCATAAAGATAAAGCTGACAGCCCTCCCAGTCCTCTGGCCACAAGCAGCAGGAAACAAGTCTTGCTCATCATGGTTAGCACCAGTACCCGCCTTGGGCCACGTGTGGTTCCGAGCCAAGCCTAGGAAACCTGAAGCCCCAGGGCGAAGGGACACAGCTCAACGAGGGGAGTTGCACTCTCCGGCCCAATATACTGGTTCCAACTGTATCTGGGGTCAGCCGGTTGGTCCCCCGCGATCCGCTTGGGCCTGGAGGGCGAGCCGCCTGTTGCAATGCTGTTTTGGCCATTGGGTCCTCTACGGGGCACTTGTCACACCAGAAGCCATACAGGGCCGCTATCTGACTCACTCCCGGTGCTCTCAGTCCTGTGCACAGAGCTCCTCGGCCGCCGGTATCCACGGACGCCAGTCCCATGGCTCCGACCATGGTGCTCTCCTTCGCTTCTTCCTTTTCTCTCCGCCCCGGAGACACACGCGGACATCGCGACAGCTGGCCCTCGCCCTGGCTGGAGCTCCCCGCCGATTTCCTTTTCTTCCCTCCCCGCTGGCCCAGAGTGGCCCCCATGGTTCCCCTCGCACCCCCGAGCCCTGGCGCGAAGTGCACAGCCGCGTTCCGCACCAAGCGGAGCCCACGGCTCGCGGCCTCCGCAGCCTCCGCAGCCTCAGCGCTCTCCCCACTCTCCGACTCCTCCGTGGACGCGGCCCGCCAGCTCGGCGCCCTTCCGCTTCGTCTGCCGCTTTCAGGCAACTCGTTTTCTAAGGAGAAGGGCATTTTACTTTTCATTCTAGATTACTGATTATATAATTCTAGCACTGAGGGAATTAACATTTTGTATTATTTTAAATATTTTAATTATCTCTATTATCAGCAGTATACTGATCAGTTCAATGACATTAAGAATATCCTAGCACATTAAATTATTAGTACTTTTAATTTTTAATACTGTAAAATCAAAGCACTGGTTTGATTTGTTAATTCATCATTATAAAATATGTTGGTGTTTCCTGTCACTGCTCCATCATTCTAGGGTCTCCTGGTACCTTAGTGATACTGTTACCAATAGTCAGGTAATTATTAGATATCGTATTCCCATAGGTCATTGTAATCTATTGTTATCTTAATTTTTATTCTGTACCCCTAAAATGCTTCCATTGCTGGCTCCTCTGTCTCTGTATTTTGTCACAGTTTCGGTAACTTGTTATCTACCATTACTTGTAATATTATTGTTCTCAATATTGATGTTAATTTTCTTCACATCCTTATAATACTTCTTATTTTGTCATTATTTGTTTTGTTAGAATTGTTCACAATATTCTAGGTATTCTTCATCACATCGTTATAATATCTTGTCATTATTTGTAATTGCGATCTTGATTCGCTGGCTATTTTTCATCAAATCATTACTCCTTGTTACTTTGTCAGAATTGGTGATATTGCTGTAGTTCCTAATACTCTGATTATTTTTCATCACATTGATATGATTCTTCTTATTACTCTACCATTATTTATAATGTTGTTGGGACTATTAATACCTTGGTAATAAATTGTCATAATATTCCAGCAATTCTTGCTGTTGTCTTTGTTTGTATTAGTATTGCTCTAAAGATTTTGATTAATATTTAGTAATTCATTAGAGTATCTACAATACATTATATGATAGTATTCCATCAGTACTACTAATATTAGTATTTCCCTTAATAGTATTTTCAATTGTTCACCCTTTTCCATGGTTCTGTCACTTGCTACTATTTCCCATACTATTATTATCGATCTTAATACAATGATTCTTATTACATTGTTCCTATATTTGGAGTTACTTTGTCTATAATCCGTTTACATTTGTGATTACAATTTTCACTTGGTTCTGAAACTGACTTCTCTTTTACTCTTGTTTTAAAGTGTGAACACTATCAGTTTTGCCGCTTAGCCCTGTTTCTTTGGTAATTGCTCACATTCTGATAATTCTCGATGATCGATAATTATTCGTATATAATGCTCCTTGCTTTAATTTTGATGAGCCTGTTGCATCAAAGGCTCTGAAGTCCAGGTTTCCGATCGCGCACTTTCACAACGATATCGCCGCAAGTACCCGGGCCCTCTTCTTGGCCTTTCTTATTCTGCAAACACCAGTTTCTAGACCACCGCTCCGCTTGTCGCGGCTTAACCTTGTTCCTTTGGAGCCGGCGCTGTCCCTTCTTTGCCTTTGGGTCCCTAGACCCAATCCATCCTGTTATTCATAGGAGATGAGGGCTCGCGCCCCAAAACGCGGGGAGTCCGGCCGAGGCAGCAGCCTGATCTGAAGCACATCTCGCCACCCTTCTGCAGCCTTGCGGGTCCCTGAGGTCCTTCTCCCGGTCCCGTTACTCGCTTCTTTTCCAGTTCAACCTCTTCTGCCCTGCAGCCTAACCCTGGGCTCAGGGTAGCCCCTGTCCCGCACGCCCGGCTCACCCCCATCCCGCCCGAATCACACTCACCCTAACTGCGCTGCCGCATGCGGAGGCGCCTGCGGCCCGAGGTCCACTGCAGGCTCGGATCCGAGGGGCACGGGACGGCTGGGGCACTGACTTGGGACCGCTGGGTCAGTGTCCCGCTGCCCGCCGTGCCCTCGGGGCCGGACACATCCCGGCTCTGGAGCGGGCTCTGGAGCGGGCCCTTGATCTCCGACGCTGCACTTTGGGGCCTCAGCTCCCTCCTCCTCCCTCCCTCCCTCCGGGGCCGCCACCCCCCTGCGCTGACGTCGCCGCTGTCAATCAGTCTGCGCCCGCCGCCCCCCCGGGGAGGGGGGCTCGAGGGTCCCCTGGCTTCACCGGCCCCAGGACGCCGAGCCCTGTGCGGGCCTCGCACTCCCCCACCGCGCGGCTTGGTGCCCTCCCTGCGGCCCTCGGGCCCCGCCGGCCCAGCGGGGCTGGGAGCCCCGCATGGTTTAGATTAGAGGGGGCGGGAAGAGAGAGAGCGGCCCGGCCGGGCCGCACTGCTCGCACCAAGACTCGACAACCAGGACGGCACGCCCCGAGCCCCGGCGCTGCCCGCACACTAAGGCGCGGCGCAGCCAGGCCTGGTCCGGCCGGAGCCAACTTGCAGACAGCCGCCCTCAGCCGAACCCCAGGCCGCGGGCTCGGCGCCCGCACACACCTCGGTCCGAGACCCGCTCCCAGCCGTGCACGCAGCGGCTCGGTAAGCCCACGTCCCGGGGGGGGGGGGGGCGGGCGCACAGCGCCTCACAGCCCCGCACTCGTCCACCGACCATGCCCCCAACACATTCTCACACCTACGCGCTGCGGCCCGCGCGCTACTGCTCCCCGGCTCCCCGCGCCGGCGCGACGTCCAGGGCGTGGACCCTCTGCTCACCGGCCCCCGCCCCCGGCTTGTCCCGGCCTGGCGGGCAGCGGGCAGCGGGCGCCGGACCCGGCCTGGCGCGCCTCAGAGTCGGCCGCGGAGGTCACGGGTGAGGGCAGGCCCTTCGCCCGGGCGGGGAGGAGGCCGGGCGGTCGGGCCTGGAGCCGCGGCAGCGGGGCAGTGCTGGGCCGGCTTCTGAATCTGAGCCGAGGCCCGGGCTTCAAGGTGCCAGGGCTTGGCAGAGTCCCTGGGGGAAACTGCGGCGAGGGCCAAGACTCCGCCAGCGGCCTCAAAATCCCAGAAAGCTGAGGAGGAAGTCCAATGCCCGCTCCAGTCTAGGAAGCTTAGACCACTGTGCCGGGAGCTCTCCGGCCTCTGTGCCTCAGAAATGGAGGCCCCCTCACTGTCTAGACCTCCCTGCCCAGCCTCTGACTCTCCACTCCCTCTGTCTCCACTTACCTCTCCTTCTCTATATCTGTCTGTACCTTGACACGGGACCCTTCAGCGCGACAGGCAGACAGGTCCATGTGGACCTTAGCCTATGTCCAAGCCTCACAGCCTGTCATATGCCCAGGATACTGAGGCAGGATTAGGTCTGCCCACCAGAGTCCTCTCTCAGTAGGATTCCCAGGTTAGCCTCTTGGTCCTCAGAGTGAGCTGCATCCCTCCCTCCACTCATTTCCAATGAGCCTCTGTTCCTTTCCAGACTTTTACCTCAAAATCAGATCGAGGGGAACAAGACGAGGCAATAACTTCCCTGGATGGATTTGTCCTTTTTCTTATGCTAGGAAAGGAAAGCCAGGATCAGTGCCTCCCCTACTACCCAGCACTCAAAGGTGGAAGCCTAACACCAACTAGGAAAAGCCAGCTGCTGCTGTCGGGAGCCATAAGCCATCTCCACGATGGGCTCACTGCTCAAGAATCCCTATCATCCTTAGCAGTACCAGATTCTGCTACCCCATCTTCCTTTCCCAGTTTGTCTCATGGAGTCCCAAACCAGGAAGAGGAAGTAAGATCTAAGGGATGGAGAAGTTTAATCCTCCTCCAATCCTGCCTTCTCCTGGAGTGGAGAAAGGAAAGGCCCTGGTGTTTCAGAGATGCCTGGGGAGTCATGTTTTCCTGTGTTAGGGAGAATTGGATGACACATCTCAACTTCTGCTCCCAAGCCCTCCTCCCATGCCCTCCCCAACAGCCTGTAGGGAAATCCCTTGCAAATAAATAGTGTACAGATGAGCCATCCAACTACTGTGTGGAATGGTGAACAGGGAGGGCAGTGAATCACCAGGTACCATGGGAAGACTACATTTAGGCCAGAGTTTGGAAAGAACTGGTTGATAATCATTGGAGGAAGTTCATAATGAGAGCATCTAGAGTTGTTCTTTCCAGAAACTAGAGTGGAGACTTTTTATAAGTGCAAGGCTTTCTGAAGACTCACAGGAGATACTCCAAATCAGCATTAAGTAGTTCGTGATGACATGGAGAAATGAGATACAGAAGGGACTGGCAAGTCTTTGGTGATGAAAACAACAGGGCAAACCAGCCAGCATGTAAGAGAGAAAGGGAAGGTAGGTATACACATTCTCTGTTAGTAGAATGGAATTCTTTGTTTCATTGATTCTAACAGGTACCTTTCTTTCCACATTTTGACAGCTCTGAAATGGGGATGCATCTTAGAATCAATGGAAGTTTAATTCATTGCAGTGCTATAGTGTAATAAATATTTTTTCTTCTTAGTGGTACATAAAATAATAGAAAGGTATAGTATTTGTTGATAAACAGCCGATGGAGAAAAGAAAAAGACAGGCGGTTTTTTGTTCGCTTTTTCCAAAGTGAATTTGAATAGCTCCGAGTACAAAAGCTCTCCTCAGCTAGCTAATTGAATAATTGACCATTTATCATACAAACTTGGGTTGGTTTAGGGGAAAGCCATCAGGTTTGGCGTCAGGCTCACCTTGGTTTTGAAACCTGGCTCTGAATCCTGGCTCAGCATTTAGCAGCTGTGTGACCTTGGGTAAGTCCCCCTTAACGCTTAAATAAAATAGATGCAATCACTCCAACTTACTAGCTTATTGTGAGGTTTGACTAAATTAATGCATGTAAATTTCTGGCACGTGGTAGGTAATTAATAGGTTAATTCCCAAATATTTCTAAAATTTATTTTATCCCCCCTCTTTTCCAAAAAGGCTTGAGATGGTTTATAACCAAAATAAGCTAATAAAAACACAAGTAAAAAGACAAAATAGGAGTAAGGGAAAAGGAATAAAAATACATGCTATCACCAAGTGTTGACAAAGTCACTATAATTGAGAGCAAAATCTGACTGATCAGCAGCAGGCCAAAATGGTCTTTTTCCATTTCAGAAATGTGGAAACAGTATTTCTTTGGTGAAGTGTAGGGAACAAACTTTCCCTTGGCCCTAACTTTTATTTATTTAATTTTTAAAGATTTATTTATTTATTTGAGAGAGAGAGAAAAGGGAGAGCACAGAGGGAGAGTGAGAGGGAAAAGCAGACTCCCTGCTGAGCAGAGAGCCAAGGCAGGGCTCCATCTTAGGACCCTGACATTATGACCTGAGCCAAAGGCATTCACTTAAGCAACTGAGCCACCCAGGTGCCCCCGGCCCTGATTTTTTGGGTTTTTTTTTTGAGATTTTATTTATTTATTTGAGAGAGAGAGAGAGAGAGATCACAATCGGCAGAAAAGCGGCAGGGGTGTGGGGGGAAGCAGGCTCCCCGCTGAGCAGAGAGCCAGGATGCAGGGCTCTGATCCCAGGATCCTGAGGTCAAGCGGAAGGCAAAGCTTTAATCCATTGAGCCCCCCAGGCAACCCGCCAATTTTTTTTTTTTTTTTAAAGATTCCATTTACTTATTTGACAGAGAGAACGATCACAAGTAGTCAGAGAGGCACGAAGGGGGGGGGGGGAGTAGGCTCCCCGCTGAGCGGAAAGCCCAAGGAGGGGCTCAATCCCAGGACCCTGAGACCACCATCCCAGGGGAAGGCAGAGGCCCCAACCCACTGAGCCACCCAGGCGCGACTCCTCCTCCCAATTTTTGAAGTAGTTTCTCATGTCAATTTTTACCTATGTCTGGTACAGTGTCTTACCATTTACAGAGTGGTTTCACAGTTACTATCTCATCCGATGCTGTATTAATTCCATTTTGTTTCCATTTTATGGATTCATTCATCCAAAGTATTATTTATCATGTGCTTGCTATGTGCCAGGCATAAAAAGGAAAGGCCAAGCTCTTGGTTAGTTTACTAGTTCTATTAGTCAACCGATCGTCTAACCAGTTACTACCACAAATTCACTAATGAATGACCTGCAAACTTACTAATTAATCACCTAAATAGTCAACTCCGAGGGGAGCAGGGGCTGCAGGATAAACTGGAGAATCCTGGTCAGTGCAGAAAAATGGCTTGCGCCGAGGCAAGAGGAGGTTTGGTTGAAGACGACTGCTTGAGCTGGCTCCATAGCGTGGTGAAAAGCAAATTACAGTTAGAAAAAACAAACAAACAAAACAAAACAAAAACAAAACTAGATTTTTGGAGTATTTAATAAATATCAATGTGAAGATCCACCCCAGACCAACTGAGTCAGAACCGCTGAGGATAGGAGCAAAGTACTGCCCTATGCCAATCCTGGAAATCCTGTTCCTTGCTTTCCTAAGTTCCCTGGTAACTAGGAGTGGTCACGTGATCCAATGTTGACCAATAAGGCCTAAACAGAAGACTGCCAGGAGGGAGTTAGGGAGGGAGGAGTTGTTTGGTTTTTTTTTTTTTTTTTTTTTTTTTTTTTGCTTTCTTGGTAAAGGGGAACACATAATCTTCTTTTCTTCTAAGGATGAGAACCCTGGAATTCTCACCCCCTAGAGACCCTGACACAAAGACAAAGGGCACTATACTAAGGATATCGGAACAAAAAGAAAGAGCCTGAGGGCATCAATGAGCAGGTAAGCCAGTGCTGACAGTTTCTTGGGAGAAAAATAAGCCTGTTTCTTGACATCATTGTTAGTCTGGGTCTCGGTTACTTACAAATAAACACACTCCAGAGACATGTGTAAAGGTTGCAACTATGTGTTGAGTGAGTCCTTATTAGGCACTCCACTGTGAGGGATACAATCTGAATGTTCATGTGTATCCTTGTGTATTTGCACACACTTTCCTGTTCAAAGCCAGGACACAAAAATCCCTCCCTCCACATCCCCTTCCCAGCCATGCTCTTTAGTGTGCGCTATGACCTAAGGCCTGGGGTCCTTATTAAGTTCCCCAAAAGGAAAGGATGGGTGAGGAAGCACAGAATTCACTGTCCCCTGTGGCTTTATCCCACTGTGTCCCCAATAGCCCCAAATCTTGGTTCTAGATTTTCCAGCCCACATCCCATTAGGATTATCAAGTTCAGCTGGGGTGGGGGCAGGACTGAGCTCATTCTGGAAATTGAAGGATTGAGTAACAGGAATGGGTAGTAGGTAGCAGCGGCTGCAGGTGCTTCCCCTCAGGCCCCAGGTGCAGTTCTGCTCACCTGACCTCTTACCCTGGCCTCCCAGGCCTTCTCCCACCAAGAGAATTAAGAAACTTCCAGTTAGAAGAAATTGAGGAGTGGATTGGCTTGATCCCTGACCTGGGTGATATAGGCTGGTCTGAGCCCCCTCAGGCCTGAGGGCAGAGGCAGTGATTTACCATTTACCCTGTGAGTCCTTTCTATAACTCTTCAGTGGGGGCGCTACAGAGATAAGGAACGAATACTCCTATCTGGGTTTTGCATAGTCAGGGCTAGCAATCTAGGTCTTCTGTTCCCAAGGCCTTAGCCATGGGTGGGTTGTCTGCCGATCAGACTTTCTCCCCCATTGCACTACCTGCTCCTACACTGCCACTTCTTCCCATTTCCTCCAGTATGACTGCTCTGAAATGCGCGCTTATTTTGCTATCCCTCTGAGTAAGGTATCTCTACAAGGGTGGGATTGGGTAACAAATATGCCTACATCAGAGAATTTGTCTCATTAGCCAACCCCCTTTTTCTTTTTTTTTTCTTTCTCCCCTCTATTCTTCCTAAGCACAGACTATCCAAAACTGGGTTTGAATGTGGGTCCTCCGAGGGTATTTTTTGAATGAGGGGCTGAAACAAATTAGGACTAAGAATGAGAGAGTATGTGATCAATCAGCAGGTCCTTGGAATTTGAAGTGAAAAAACCTGAATTCAGGTCCTCTGCAGGCTGCTTACAGAGGGACCTAGATCACGATCCACTTCAAGCCTGTTTCCTCATCTGTAAAATGAATTTAATAATAACAGCCACCTTGAAGGATAGTAGAAAGGATGAAACACATAGAAGTGCTTGAAGGGCTCACAACAATAGCTAATGTTTATTGCGTGCCTACAACGTGCCTGTTAGAATTCCAAGAGCCTTATGTGTTTACCCTCATTTCAACCTTACCATATTATCAGGTAAATACTATCATGGTCCTCATTTCATAGATAAATATACCTAAGGTCATACAATGAGGAAACGAAGTCAGGATTTGAACCCAATTGATTAGTCTGGATCTCCAGTGCCCATGCATTCAAATATACTGTTCTATGGTCATTTAACCTAACTAAGCTCATTTCACTTGTTAAAGATAACAGTACCTCCCCTACTGTTGTTGTCAGTACCTCCCTATTGTTGTCAAAGTGTAATATACCACCTGACACAAGATAATCCTATTATCATTACTGTACTGTCAATTGATCTTACCCACGGTCTCACGCTTAAAAAAAGAGTTCATTTGACCTCTAAGTTTCTAGACCCCAAGATCTTTACTATCGTTATTGTTCATTTTCTAAAAAATACAATACCTACCTAGAGACCAAAGACTTAGTCATCTCTCTTTAGACTCCCCAAAGATAGGGGCACCTAGGTGGCATAGCCTAGCTGAAGCCTCTGCCTTCAGCTCAGGTCATGATCTCAGGGTCCTGGGATCAAGCCCCACATCGGGCTCTCTGCTCAGCAAGGAGCCCGCTTTCTCCTCTCTCTGCCTGCTTGTGATCTCTGTCTGTCAAATAAATAAAGTCTTTAAAAGAAAGAAAGAAAGAAAGAAAGAAAGAAAGAAAGAAAGAAAGAAAGAAAGAAAGAAAGAAAGAAAGAAAGAAATAGTACAGGGGCACCTCCTGCATGGCTCAGTTGGTTAAGTGTCCAGCTGTTGATCTCAGCTCAGGTCTTGGTCTCAGGGTCATGAGTTCAAGCCTCCCCCCCACCCAAAGACATAGTACATCCTTCATGGTCCCAGAAACATCATGCTCTGTCTCCCACTGACCCCCACCAAGCTGGCCACGAAAGAGTCAGCAGGACTCATGGAAGTGGGCTGCTCAGTCACCAGGACATGCTGGTAGTAGAATGGAGAGCACTGATTCTACTGCAATCTTTTCTTATGCAAAGAAGGTGCTGATGGCCCCTTCTAGCTGGTAACACCATCTTGGCAAAAAAAGGGCAATGTTTAATAACCCAGGCACAAATGGGGATGAAGATAAACGCACTTTCGTCTGGAATAAAATCCACTATAACAGGCTTTCTTCCTTGCCTCCAAGATCCTTAAGCTCCCTCCATCTAGATAATGTTTGGGAAGTGCCTCCTAACATCTAGCTTCATCCCCTCTTGCTGCAGTTGGTCTATTCCCTGTCTCTAAGGAATCAGAGGCATTCTGTGGCTTTATTAACTGGTCAGACCTTCACAGTGGAGTTGCCATTCTCTAATTTCAGCCACCAAAGCTGGGTGGATGGAGCTGTCCAAGGAACCCTGAGCCTAAGAGCTATGCCACACTGGCATTGAACAGGGCACAGACTCTGGTCTGTGTTCCTGGGAGGCAGAGCCTGAGGTTGTGGCTCCCCTAGAATTCAACAGACCCTAAAAGGGGAGGCCAGGAAGGAGTCTCTAGACTCAATCCCCCATGTCCCTGCATTTTCTGAAGTTCCTTCTTTGAACATGTCCCTTTATTTATTGGGCTTCATTTAACCTCAGCCTTGTCCTCTGAGATCATTTATTTGGTAACTGTCACTCAGCCTGCTGTGACATTAACTTCATAATCCTATTGATTTCCTCCAAGCCAGTTGGGGGCTTTCTCAACATCTTCCTGGGTCAGTAGGGGCTGATTGCCAGTTCTGGTCATTACAGAGTATACTGGAGGGCCCAGACTGGCATGGATTTGCCCAGAGGACCATCTTCGTGTTCCTTTGTCCCACACTGGCCCTTCTCAGGCTGTAAGAGATGGATTTGTGCGGCTGCCTTGGTTGCTGAAGTGTGAGGTAAAGTGGCAAAGTGCCCACTACCACCGCCAGGAGCTCCCTGAATGGCTACTGAGGCCGTCCTTCAGCTCAGAAGTCCTGGGCTTCACCAACTGCAGCTTGCTTGGGCCGGAACCCCACCCCCTCCGCCATCTTGGATCCGGAGGGGTAAGGGGTCCAATCAGCACAGGAGAAGCGGGTGAGGGTGGGGTGAAGCTACAGCTCGAGCCCACGTGGCCACCGACCTGCGCCTTCCCGCCACCTGCGGCCGGGGCCTGGCCCCTGTCGAGCTGCAGCTGCAGCTCCCAGACACCACCCCAGCCCGTCGCCAGGGGATTAGTGTCCGTCTGTGGGTTGGGACAACCTCAGTGGGGGTTGTCCTGGTCCAGACGAAGGCCCTCCTTCACCTTCCGCAGGACCACTTCCCCAGAGTCCGGCTTGGGCAGAGGGGATTGTGTTGGGGGGGTCTGACAGCCTGGGGTGCTGATCTCTCCCAGAGCTGAGGTGTGGGGTGATGGGAGCCCCCCTCCCCTCCAAGCCTGAGCCACATGTGCTGGGAAGTTCATTTCCCCTTGTTTTGCACAACGGGCTGAGGGATTGACCCCAGGAGTGACCTCAGTGTCAGGAGGCATTAATGATCTCCATACGGGCAATAAACAGGCAGACCGGCTGGCTTGGTGTGGAGGTGCCCTGGAATGGGGCCGCCTTATTAGCCTCACATTCGTTTTTGGGTAGAGGCTTAATTAGCAAGAGCTCCCTCATTCGTCTTCCCTCCCCCAAACATCCTGGAGCGCGATGGAAACATGGTTGGAGACACTGGACTTCTCTGGCTGGTTCCTTTGCTCCTCATGGGCCTCCTCAAGAGGCAGACTCTTCAGGCGTCTGCTCGGTCATTTGTCTGCCTCTAACAGAACTTTGGGCTTAGTCCTCCTGATAAAATCTCTCTTGTTTTTAAAAGCCCCCAGAGGTCAAGTCCATGCATTCTGAGTCAGTTCACTTTTTTGTCTATAAGAACCCAGGAACAAGAGGATCTTACTCTTCTTTAACTTAAATCTCTCCTGACTCTTTGAGTTTGAGCCCAATTTTCCCAAAGGGAGATTTCCCAAGGGAGTAAATAAGAGAATAAATAGGTGGTTACCAGCCTGTATGTGGGTGCAAGGTGGGTGGTGGGTGCTATAGGGTCCTTAGCAACTGCCCAAGCTATTAAAATCACCATCTGATGTATCATATCTCCTCCAAATCCATTTCCCTCAGGTTGGTTCGTTTTTCTAGGTGTGTGATTTACCCTCTTTGGGCTTCAGTTTTTTTTATCTGCATAGTTCCTTTAAGATTCAGCAAACACTATATGCCAGGCACAGTGCTAAGTGCTACAGAAATGAAACAGAGAAAAACCCAGGCCCTACTTGAGATGGAGCTCCCAAACTAGCGGGGAAACAGACTTGTAAAGAAATGCAGTAATAAAATGTGCTTGGGGCTATAATCTAAGTCCATATTGGGTATGATGAGAGTAAAAAGAGGGAGTTACCAACTCATCCTACCTTTTCGAGGAAGGCTCGCTCCATGAGCAGGTACCATCTGAGCCCATCTTTGAAAGACAAATATGTATGGATTCCTGAGGAAGAATGTGAAAAGGGTATTTTAGGAAAAGGGAGGAACCTGTACAAAGGCACAGAGGCCATGTTTGAGGAACAGCAGGGCTGCGGTGATAGAAATTGGAGCTTTGTGGGAAGGGAGCTCTTGGGAAGGGCCTTGTAAACCATATTGATAACTTCATCTAGAGAGCCATGGCAGTACCTTGAGTTCTGCAGAAATAGCACCAGGGCCCTTGAGAGCCAGATGGGCACTGGGTGACTCAGCCTCAAAGAGGAAAAAATAATTAAACATAGGCAAAGGAGACCCTAAGAAGGATCCTGATAGTCAGAAAACATCGTGTGCATTCTTTCTGCAAACTTGCTGGAAGGGGCACGAGATGAGGCATGAAGATGCTTCAGTCAGCTTCTCCAAGTTTTCTAAGTAGTACTCAGAGGGGTGGAAGACATGTCTTCTAGAGAGGAAGGAAAATTTGAAGATCTGGCAAAGACTGACAAGGCTCATTATGAAAGAGACATGAAAACCTGTATCCATACCTCTTAAAGGGGAAATAATAAGGAAATTCAACGATCCTGATGTATCCAAGAGGCCTCCTTTGGCCTTCACATTGTTTTGCTCTGAGTAGCATCCAAAAATCAAAGGAGAACACCTGGGCCTGCCCATTGGTGATGTGGGAAGGACCTGGGAGAGACATGTGATGCTGCTGCTGGAGACGACGAGCAGTCTCCGGAGGCTGCCTAGCTGAAGGGAAAATAGGAAAAGGATATTGTTGCATATTGAGCTACAGGGAAGCTGATGAGGCAGAAATGGGAGTTATCCAGGGCTGAAAAGAGCAAGATAAAGAAGGAAGGCAAGGAAGAAGATTTTTCTGGTGGAAAAATTGGTTTGAGGGCAGCTTTTTTTCTTGTCCCTAAAGCATTTAATGCTCCCCCTCCTTTTAATGAAAAAAATAAATAAATAAATTGTTAGGCGGTGTAAGATCTCTTTTTAAACTTTACCATGTCTTTTTTAAAATGGAGTTTACATACTACCGAATTTGTCTTTAGCTAGCCTTATCCCCGTGGTATTTTCAATAGCTATTAATTTGTTAGCAGTATGGGCATAAAAATGTAAAGCAAGTTCTTGGTGCACAGCCCAAATCAGATAAAAGGGGGATGATGGTTTTTTTCGTCTTTAGTTGTTTCTGATGCGACTTATATGAAATTATTGTTTTTCTGTTCACTTTGTAGTTGTTAAAAAAAAAAGTTGCAGCTGTTTTGTTGACTTTTTTTTTCTTTTAAAGGTTTTATTTATTTATTTGACAGAGACGGACACAGCGAGAGAGAGAGTATACAGGCAGGGGGAGTGGGAGAGAGAGAAGCAGGCCTCCTGCCGAGCAGGGAGCCCAACTTGGGGCTCAATCCCAGCACCCTGGAATCCCAGGACTCTGGGATCATGATGTGAGCCAAAGGCAGACGCTTAACAACTGAGCCACCCAGACGCCCCTCTATTTTTTTTTTTTTTAATTTTATTTATTTGGGATGCCTGTGTGGCTCAATTGGTTAAGCCTTTGCCTTCAGTTCAGGTTGGGATCCCACAGTCTTGGGATCAAGTCCCACCTTGGGCTCCTTACTCAGCAGGGAGCCTTCTTTTCCCACTGCCTGCTTCTTCCCCTGCTTGTGCACTCTCTCTCTCTGACAAATAAGTAAGATCTTAAAAACAATATTTATTTATTTATTTATTTATTTACTTGAGAGAGAGAGAGAGAAAGCATGGCATGTGAACAGGGAATGTGACAGAGGGAGAGGGAGAAACATTCCCCACTAAGCAGGGAGCCCGATGTGGGACTCCATCCCAGGTCCCCCAGGATTATGACCTGAGCTGAAGACAGACACTTAACCGACTGAGCCACCCAGGTGTCCCTGTTCTGTTGATATTCTGAATGCTTCTAAGTAAATACAAGTTCTTAAAATGTGTTATCCTTTTCATAGGTCTGAATTTTTTCTTCTTGAGGGGAAGCTATAATCTTTTGCTTTTGCCCATTTTGGATCACACGAATGATTTACACTATTTATCTTTTCATATAGTTAGCTGATAAGAAGCTTTTTGCTACACACCTGCATATAATGAGGGTAATAAAATTTGAATTGAGACAGAAACAAAACAATTTTAAAAACCACCTCTATCTAAGGGCAGTAGGAATCCATAAAGGGTTTTTAGGAGGGAACAGGGCTGGACGGGTCAGACTTGTATTCTAGAAGATGACTAGTGATGAAGGAAGGGAAATTATTAGAATAATATTTAGAAGTGGAGTAGGAAAAAGACAAGGCAGAAGTTGGATGTTTCTGGGCAGGAGTATGGTAGACATTTGTCATCTTCACCCCCTGCATCCACACTCAGAAAAGTTTGTAGTTTTAGGGGAAAGAATCATTCCCGCTGAGTATTTTGGTGGACTGTCCATGAAGGGGCTCTGTCCATCCTCAGCCAGGACCATGTTAGATGCTCTCAGAATTCTAAAGTTGAGCATAATGGCTAAAGAAGGAAGGAATGTGAGTTTAATCATCCTCTTTGGGCCTCAGTTTCCTCATCTGTACGTATCATTTAAGATTCAGCAAACACTCCATAGGAGGTAGCATTATTTTTTGTTATATAACTCCAATATAATTTACATTAAAAAAAAAAAACAAGTCCATGGTATCACCCAGTATTTATTCCACATTCAAATTTCGCCAATTTTCCCAAGTCTATCTTTTACATTTTTCCACAATTCAAGATTCTTGCATTGTGTTTGTTTTTTCTTTTTAAAAATTAATTAATTTTTTCTAAACATATAATGTATTATTTGTTTCAGGGGCACAGGTCCCTGGATTGTCAGTTTTACACAATTCATAGCACTCATCATAGCACATACCCTCTGCAATGTCTAGCACCTTGCCACCCTATCCCTGACCCCCCCACCCCCTAGCAATCCTCAGTTTGTCTCCTGAGATTAAGAATCTCTTATGGTTTGTCTTGTTCCCTGGTTCCATCGTGTTTAATTTTTCCCTCCCTTCCCCACAAACCACCCCTGCCACCTCTCAAATTCCTCATATCAGAGAGATAATATGATAATTGTCTTTCTCTGATTGACTTATTTTGCTTAGCATGATACCCTCTAGTTCATTCACGTCATTGCAAGTGGCAAGATTTGGGGGGTTTGATGGCTGCATAATATTCCATTGTATATATACAACTTCTTTTTTTTTTTAACTTCCTGAGTCCTCTGTTCATTTTTTTAAAGATTATTTATTTATTTATTTGACAGAGAGAGACACACACACACACACACACAAGTAGGCAGAGAGACAGGCAGAAAGAGAGAGGTGGAGGCAGGTTCCCCGCTGAGCAAAGAGCTGATGCAGGGCTCAATCCCTGGAACCTGGGATCATGACCTGAGCTGAAGTCACAAGCTTAACCCACTGAGCCACCGAGGTGCCCCTATACCACATCTTTATCCATTCATCTGTTGATGGATATCTAGGCTCTTTCCATAGTTTGGCTATTGTGGACCTTGCTGCTATAAATATAGGGGTGCACAAGCCCTTTTGGATCACTACATTTGTATCTTTAGGGTTAAATACCCAGTAGTGCAATTGATGGGTCATAGGGTAGCTCTATTTTCAACTTTTTCAGGAACCTCCATGCTGTTTTCCAGAGTAGCTGCACCAGCTTGCATTCCCACCAACAGTGTAGGAGGGTTCCCCTTTCTCTGCATCCTTACCAGCATCTGTTGTTTTCTGACTTGTTAATTTTAGCCATTCTGACTGGTGTGAGAGGGTATCTCACTGTGGTTTGGATTTATATTTCCCTGATGTCAAGTGATGTTAACTTTTTCATGTGCCTGCTGGCCATTTGGATGTCTTCTTTGTTGAAATGTCTGTTCATGTCTTCTGCCCATTTCTTGACTGGATTATTTGTTCTTTGAGTTTTGAGCTTAATAAGTTCTCCATAGATCATGGATACTAACCCTTTATCTGATATGTCATTTGTGAATATTTTCTCCCATTCTGTTGGTTGTTTTTTGGTTTTGTTGTCTGTTTCCTTTGCTGTGCAAAAGCTTTTGATCTTGATGATCTCCCAATAGTTCATTTTTGCCCTTGCTTCTCTTGCCTTTGGTGATGTTTCTAGGAAGAAGTTGCTGCAGCTGAGGTCGAAGAGGTTGCTGCCTGTGTTCTCCTCAAGGATTTTGATGTATTTCTGTCTCACACTAAGGTCTTTCATCCATTTAGAGTATTTTTGTATGTAGTATAAGGAAATGGTCCAGTTTCACTCTTCTGCATGTGGCTGTCCAATTTTCCCAACAACATTTGCTGAAGAGACTGTCTTTTCTCCGTTGGACATTCTTTCCTGCTTTGTCGAAGATTAGTTGACCATAGAGCTGAGGGTCCATCTCTGGGCTCTCTATTCTGTTCCATTGATCTAGGTGTCTGCTTTTGTGCCAGTACCACACTGTCTTGATGATTACAGTTTTGTAATAGAGCTTGAGGTCTGGAAATGGGATGTCGCCAACTTTGGGTTCCTTTTTCAACCTTCCTCTGGTTATTTGGGGTCTTTCTGGTTCCATATAAATTTTAGGATTATTCCATTTCTTTGAAAAAAGTTGATGGTATTTTGATGGGGTTTGCATTCAATGTGTAGATTGCTCTGGATAGCATAGACATTTTCACAATATTTGTTCTCCAATCCATGAGCTTGGAAACATTTTCCATTTCTTGGTGTCTATCTCAGTTTCTTTCACAAGTACTTTACAGTTTTCTGAGTGCAGATTCTTTGCCTTTTTGGTTATGTTTATTCCTAGGTATCTTATGGTTTTGGGTACAATTGTAAATGGGATCGACTCCTTAATTTCTCTTTCATCTGTCTTGTTGTTGATGTATTGAAATGCAACTGATTTCTGTGCATTGATTTCCTATTCTGACACTTTACTGAATTCCTGTATGAGTTCTAGCAGCTTTAGAGTGTAGTCTTTTAGGTTTTCCACATGAAGTATTATATCATGCGTAAAAAGAGATAGTTTGGCAACTTCTTTGCCAATTACAATGCCTTTTATTTCTTTTTGTTCTCTGAGGCTTTTTTGTTGTCTGCTGTCTTTTTGTTGCTGAGGCTGGGACTTCTACTACTATTTTGAATAGTGAGAGTGGACAGTTATGCCATGTTCCTGAGCTTAGGGGAAAATCTCAGTTTTTGTCCATTGAGAATGATATTGCTGTGGGTTTTTCATAGATGGCTTTGATGATATTGAGGTAGGTACCCGCTATCCCTACACTGTGAAGAGTTTTGAACAAGAAAGGGTGTTGTACTTTGTCAAATGCTTTTTCAGCATCTACTGAGAGTATCATAGGGTTCTTGTTCTTTTATTAATGTATTGTATCACATTGATTGATTTGTGGATGTTGAACTAACCTTGCAGCCCAGGAATAAACCCCACCTGGTCATGGTGAATTATCCTTTTAATGTACAGTTGGATCCTATAGGCTAGTGAGAATTTTTGCATCCATGTTCATCAGGGATATTGGTCTGTTAATTCTTCTTTTTGATGGGGTCTTTGGTTTTGGTATGAAGGGAATGCTGGTCTCATAAAAAGAGTTTGGAAGTTTTCCTTCCATTTCTATTTTTTGGAACAGTTTCAGGAAGATGGGTGTAAATTCTTCTTTAAATGTGTGGTAGAGTTCCTCTGGGAAGCCATCTGGCCCTGGGTTCTTTTTTGGGAGATTTCTGATGACTGCTACAAGCTCCTTACTGGCTATGGGTCTGTTCAGGTTTTCTATTTCTTCCTGGTTCAGTTTGGGTAGTTTATATATCTCTAGGAATGCATCCATGTCTTCCAGATTGTCAAATTTGCTGGTGTACAGTTGCTCCTAATATGTCCTTATAATTGTTTGTATTTTGGTGTTAGTTGTTATCTGACCTCTTTCATCATGATTTTATTAATTTGGGTCCTTTCTCTTTTCTTTTGGATAAGTCTGTCCAGGGGTTTATCAATTCTATTAATTCTTTCAAAGAACCAGCTCCTAGTTTTATTGATCTCTTCTACTGTTCTTTTGGTTTCTATTTCATTGATTTCTGCTTCTATCTTTATTATTTCTCTTTTCCTGCTGGGTTTAGGATTTCATTTTAGCTGTTTTTCCTGTAACTCCTGTAGGTGTAGGGTTAGATTGTGTACTTGAGACCTTTCTTTTTTCTTGAGAAAGGCTCTGTTGCTATATACTTTCCTCTCAGGACCGCCTTTGCTGTGTCTTAAAGACTTGGAACAGTTGTGTTTTTATTTTCATTTGTTTCCATTCCATTCCATTCCAATCATTTTTTAAAAAGATTTTTTTTTTTTTTTAATTTGAGAGAGAGAAATCACAGTAGGTGGAGAGGCAGGCAGAGAGGGGGGGGGGAGCAGGCTCCCCACTGAGCAGAGAGTCCGATGCAAGCCTTGATCCCAGGACCCAGAGATCATGACCCGAGCTGAAGGCAGAGGCCCAAACCACTGAGCCACCCAGGCGCCCCAATTCCGGGAATTTTTAAAATTGCTCTTTAATTTCCTGGTTGACCTATTCATTCTTTAGTAGGATGCTCTACTGCCTCCATGTATTTGAGTTCTTTCCACCTTTCCTCTTGTGGTTGAGTTCTAGTTTCAAAGCATTATGATCTGAAAATATTCAGGGAATGATCCCAAACTTTTGGTACTGGTTGAGACCTGATTTGTGACCCAGGATGTGATCTATTCTAGACAATGTTCCATGTGCACTGGAGAAGAATGTGTATTCTGTTGCTTTGGGATGAAATGTTCTGAATATATCTGTGATGTCCATCTGGTCCAGTGTGTCATTTAAGGTTTTTTTTTTTTTTTAAGATTTTATTTATTTATTTGACAGAGAGAGATCACAGTAGGAGAGAGGAAGGGAAGAGATCACAGAGAGAGAGGAAGGGAAGCAGGCCCCCCGCTGAGCAGAGAGCCCGATGTGGGACTCGATCCCAGGACCCTGAGATCATGACCTGAGCTGAAGGCAGCGGCTTAACCCACTGAGCCACCCAGGCGCCCCCCAGTGTGTCATTTAAAGCCTTTATTTCCTTGTTGATCTTTTGCTTAGATGATCTGTCCATTTCAGTGCAGGGGATGTTAAAGTCCCCTACTGTTATTGAATTATTATTGATGTGTTTCTTTGATTTTGTTATTAATTGGTTTATATAATTGGCTGCTCCCATGTTGGGGGCATAAATATTTAAAATTGTTAGGTCTCCTTGTTGAACAGACCCTTTAAGTATGATATAGTGTCCTTCTTCACCTCTTATTATATAGTCTTTGGCTTAAAATCTGACTTGTCTGATCTAAGGATTGCCACCCCAGGTTTCTTTTGATGTCCATTATCATGGTAAACTGTTTTCTACCCCCTCACTTTAAATTTGATGTGTCTTTGGATATAAAGTTAGTTTCTTGCAGACCGCATATCAATGGGTCTTGTTTTTATTTGTTTGTTTTAATCCATTCTGATACTCTGTGTCTTTTGATTGGGGTTTTTATCCCATAACATTCAGGGTAACTACTCAAAGATGAATTTCATGACATTGTATTGCTTATAAGGTGACTGTTACTATATATTGTCTCTGCTCCTTTCTGGTCTGTTACTTTTAGGTTCTCTCTTTGCTTAGAGGTCCCCTTTCAATGTTTCCTGTAGGGCTGTTTGATGTTTGCAAATTCTTTTAGTTTTTGTTTGTCCTGGAAGCTTTTTATGTCTCCTTCTATTTTCAATGACCACCTAACTGGTTATAGTATTCTTGGCTGCATATTTTTCTCATTTAGAGCTCTGAATATATCATGTCAGTCCTTTCTGGCCTCCCAGGTCTCTGTGGATAGGTCTGCTGCCAATCTAATATTTCTACCATTGTATGTTACAGACCACTTGTCCTGAGATGCTTTCAGGATTTTCTCTTTGTCACTTAGACTTGTAAGATTTATTATTAGATGACAGGGTGTGGACCTATTTTTATTGATTGTGAGGGGAGCAGGTCTCTGGGCCTCCTGGATTTTGATGCTTGTTCCCTTCACCAAATTAGGGAAGTTCTCTGTTGTAATTTGCTCCAATATCCTTTTTGCCCCCCCCCTTTCTTCATCTTCTGGGATTCCAATTATTCTAATATTGTTTTGTCTTATAGTATCAATTATCTCTCCAATTCTCCCCTCGTGGTCCACTAGTTGTTTATCTCTCTTTTTCTCAGCTTCTTTATTCTCCCTCATTTGGTCTTCTTATCACTAATTCTCTCTTCTACCTCATTTTTCCTAGTGGTAAGAGCCTTCATTTTTGTTTGCACCTCATTAATAGCTTTTTTTAAAATTACAACTTGGTTAGATTTTAGTTCTTTTATTTCTGCAGAAAGGAATTTTATTTCTCCAGGAAGGGATTCTCTGGTATCTTCCATCCTTTTTTCAAGCTGAGGTAGCATCTTGATAATCATCACTTTGAATTCTGGTTCTGACATCTTACTGTCTGTATTGATTAGGTCCCTAGCCATCGGTACTACCTCTTGTTCTTTTTTTTTGAGGTGAGTTTCTCCACCTTGTCATTTATCCAGATAAGAATAGATGAATGAGAGAACAAAATAATAAAAGGGTAGAAACAATCCTAGAACAATATACACTAACCAAATCAGAAGAGACCAAGACTGGGGGAGAAGAAAGTAGAGAGAGAGAGGGAATATATATGTGTGTATATATGTGTGTATATATATATACACACATATATATATATATAGATATATATATATCTATATATATATATATATATATCTAAGTCAAGTGTGTGGCTCTGTGGGGATATATATCCCTTTTTAAATCCCCATAGAGCCACACACTTGATTTTGAGTGTGTTTTGGTCTGTTAGAAGAAATTGCCTCCCTGAATTTTAAAGAAAGAAAAACATACACACACACACACACACACACACACACACACACACATCATACATAAACATACACACACACACACGCACACACAAGGTTAAACATGATGAAGGGATGGAATATGACTGTAAAGATGAATATTGAAAAAGATTCTAAAAAAGGAATTGATAAGAAGTTGGTTGGCAAAAGAAAAACAGAAGAAAAAAGAGAAACTATGATCAGGCTCAGACTAGAACAAAGCTATATGCTAGATTTAGGGTATATTTTGGTTTTTGGAAGAAACTATATCCCCAAAATTTTAAAGAATGAACAACTTATAAGTCTACAAAAAGTAAGGTTAAATACAATGAAGTGATAGAATATGACTATACTAATGAAAATTTTAAAAGACTTTTTAAAAATGTATTGATAGGATAATAGTTTTTTAAAAAGGTAAAATAGGAAAGAGGAAAAATTTTAAAATATAGAATATGAAAAAAATAAAATTTTAACAGTTTAACTTGAAAAGACTAATGTATCATGGGAAAAAGCCATGAATCCTGTGTGGTGCATTCCCCTAGCTTGGAGTTCTGCAATTCTCATTGATTGGTGAACTTGTTCTTGGCTGGGTGTTCTTGCTAATCTTCTGGGGGAGGGGCCTGTTGCAGTGAGTCTCAAATGTCTTTGCCCAAGGCAGAATTGCACTGTCCTTGCCAGGGGCCAGACTAAGTAATCTGCTCGGGTTTGCTCTTGGCAGTGTTTGTTCCCTGAAAGCTTTCCATACAGCTTTGGAGGACAGGAATGAAGATGGCAGCCTCCCAATCTCTGGCCCTGTAGGTGCTGAGAGCCTGGGGCCCCACTCCTCAGTGCACTCTCAGAGAAAAGCAGTCAATCCCCACCCCCCGTGTCCCTGGTCTCTGGCCACACTCTGTGCTTACCCAGCCTGTGACCGAGCATTTCTGTCTCTGGCACATAGCCCAGTTTGGAGTCTCCAACCCAGCAGATTTCTGCAGTGTGCACCTGTGCCACTCCTCCGGTGGAGGAAGCATTGGTTTCCCCAGATCTGCTACTTGTGGGGTCCTTGCTCAAAGAGAAGTGGCTTGAATGTGCCTTGGATCCCAGTTTAAGGTAACCCCAAGCAGAGAGCCCACTCCTCGGCTCCATCTCTGTACCTGGCTTCCCCACTCTGATACCTGGGAGCTCTGCCACACACAGGTAATCCTGGTCTTTCTGTGACTCAAAAGGCCTGAGACCACACTGTCCCCGTGAGGGCTCCACCCCCAGCTTAGCCTCTGGAGCAACATCCCTTAGTGGAGCAGACTTCTAAAAGTTCTGATTTTTTGCTCTGCTGCTCTACCACTTGCTGGGGGTCAACCCCTGCCCCCCCTTCCCATATATCTCTTTGGATTCACTACTCCGGATGTCCTACCTTCCAAACAGTGGTCATTTCTCTGTTCCTAGAATTGCTGCTCTTCTTCTCTTTGATCTCCTGTTGAGTTTATAGGTGTTCAGAATGGTTTGATAACTAGCTGAATTCTGGACCCAACGAAATTTAGGTCTCCTACTCCTCTGCCATCTTGCTCTACCTCAGTAGGTAGCATTCTTATGCCAACTACATTCTTCAGTCCTCATGTCCTGAAGGAGTTATGCTCCTGCACCCTCTGTTTGGCTCTCCACAACTGCTCTAGCCTCCATCACTTCTAAGCCTGGATATTCAGTCTTCCCTGTAACCTGGTGAGTGGATTCATCCTTCCAATACATCCCCTATCTGCTTCAGCCAGCCAGAGATTCGTTCAGTCATGACAAGCCTGAAGTTGGAAATACAGGAATTGAGGATCTAGAACACATCAATGTGTGGTTGGGGCTTTATATTGGTAGTTGATGAGCCCACTAAGGGAGAATTCATAGAAGAAGGAGACCAAAAAGAGAGTCTGGAAGGTGTGGAAAAGAAGAAAGGACACCAGTGATGCAACCTTATAAGAGTCTGTTAGGGTTGGCCAAGACAGAGTGCACTCCTGGCAGAAAAATAACTTTTTCAAAGTAAAGGAGTGGTCAGCAGTGTAAAATACTAGAAAGAGTGTCAAAGAGGAGGATGTAAATGATTAGGGGAGGGGGACAATTCAAGGTCACTGGGGACCTTAGGAAGAGCAGATCAAGCACAGAGGAGAGGTGTCTACCTGTTTCCCAGACTGTAGGAGGATCACATGAGCTGGCTCCAGTAAATGAGGAAGGGCCACCAAATAAGAGAGGCAGGCGTTCTGGTTTCTTTGGGCTTCTAGAAAGGGCAATAGTGCTAGCCTTCTATATCATCCTTCCCTCTTTTGCACAGTGACTAAAATTTAGCAGCAAGCCCCTACACACCACTGGAGCCTTCACCCACCCAGCAGGCTTGTCCTGGGGGGGTCTGTCTCAGACTCACTTAGGAGCCCAGGGGCCCAGGGGCCCAGCTGAGAGGCTGAAGATAGCCCTGCCATCATCCTGGATTCTACTCCTGCTGCTGTAGAGTCAAGTATCCTCCTTGTAGAGCCTCTGGCAGTTACAGCCGGATGTGAAGGAAACCAAAGAGATAACCACTGTCAACATCTTGTCAGATTACCTTTCTTTCCCTTTATTTAAAAAAAATATATTTTTTAAAATTATGAAGCAAAACAGATCTAGAAAAGTCAGTCCTTGGCTTTTCAGATGAGGGCTGTTTTGATGAACACCATTTGTGTAACTTTAAGCATTGTTGCCCAATTTTTATAATTTTACAGGATTTTCTTTTTTTCCCCTAATTAATTTTAATCCATTATTTATGCTCTTGACTACTTTTAAGAGCAAAGAGTTGGAACAGCAGGAATATTATTTAATTAAATTATGGCCACTTATAGTGTATGTATGGTGTGATTGGAATTCTGTAACCAATTAATTCTATCTGTAGCAACCCACAGCCAGGTGTGATTGGTAGTTGTCTCAGGGTAAGATTGTAGATGTTTTTCTTTACTTTTTTGGCTTACGTTTTTCTTTGGTTTGCATGTAAATTTTTCTATAAAGACTATGTATTGCTATTTTAATAAAAGAAATAGGAAAAATAATGATAACTAATAGCTAACTGTAAGTACTTATCATATGCCAGGATGCTAAATGCTTGATATAAGTTCCCTTACTGAAAGCAACAACATAACCTAAACCCTATTATCCACCTTTTAAAATTTATTTTTATTTTTTTAAAAGATTTTATTTATTTATTTGACAGAGAGAGAGAGTGCACGCTCGAGCAGCAGAGGGAGAGGGAGAAGCAGACTTCCCTGCTGAGCAGGGAGCCCAATGTGGACCTCAATCCCAGGACCCTGGGCTCATGACCTGAGCCAAAGGCAGATGCTTAAATCACTGGGCAACCCAGGCGCCCATATCCACTTTTTAAAAAAGATTTATTTATCTGAGAGAGAGAGAGAGAGAGAGCACATGAACATGTGAGCAGAGAGAGAGAGAGAGGATGAGAGAGAGATCCAAGCAGACCCTGCTGAGTGCAGAGCCCAATGCGGGGCTTGATCCCTTGACCCGGAGATCATGACCTTAGCAGAAACCAAAAGTCAGACGCTCAACCAGCTGAGCTGCTTCTCCTTCTCCCTCTACCCCTCCCCCTGCTTGTGCTCCCTCTCCCTCCCTCTCTCTCTAATAAATAAATAAAATCTTTAAAGATATATGTGTTAACTGATTATGTTATCAGTAAGGTTTCTGGCTAATAGTTATTAATAGTTAAGTTTTGGGGGGAGGCAAAAGCTATTGCTAGATTTTCAGCTGTGCAGAGGTGGGCGCCCCTATCCCCCATGTAGTGCAAGGGGTCATGTCACATGTGCTGTAGGAGGTTAGCCTGGGGAAAGAGATGTTGCATCAGGCTCTGAGACCTGAGCCAAAGGCAGACGCTCAACCGACTAAGGCATCCAGGTGTCCCTTTATTTATTTTTTAGATGGCTTCTTGAAAAGATTTTATTTATTTATTTATGAGTACAAGTGTGCAGAGGGGCCGAGGGGCAGAGGGAGAGGAGAGGAAGAGAGAGAGTCTTGATGAGACTCCACACTGAGCACAGAGCCTGACATGGGGCTTGATCTCACAACTCTGAGATCATGACCTGAGCCAAAAACTGAGCCACCCAGGTGCCCCTAAATCTACTTTTAAATTTCTAATTCTTTTGTAGCTGTTTACTTTCTATGTTGTATATATTAGCACAAATTTGGAATAACTGAAATGTCCAGTAATAAACATTAATTGGAACAAAAATAAATATCTAACAACAAAAATTGGTGGGAAAAAACTAGATGATCTCTCCCACACACATGCATGAAAAGAAAACCATAGCCAAAGATTGTGGATGAAGAGAAATTAGAAAAGTTTTGTAAGTGGGAAAATTTTTTTCCAAACTCTTCAATTCCTAAAAACTTCTGGACTTGTTATTTTTTTAAAGATTTTTATTTATTTATTTGAGAGACAGTGAGAGTGAGAGAGATCACAGAGGGAGAGGGAGAAGCAAATTCCCCGCTGAGCAGAGAGCCTGATGTGGGGCTCCATCCCAGGACACTGGGATCATGACCTGAGTTGAAGGCAGATGCTTAACCGACCAAACCATCCAGGTGCCCCTAAAAACTTCTGGACATCTACACAGCTGTATAGTTCCTACCTCTTGTGTGTGAGAATTACAAAAGAAAGCAGGATCCTCAAAGGAAGGCTCCATGGGCTGCCCAGAACCATGTTGCCCGCCACTCCTGATCTCCTCCTCCATGTTCCAACCATACCTGGCTGTTTGTGACCCCATAAGGATTATCCTCCCTTCTCTTGCTGGCCACCTGGGGGAAACCCTATGTCCACACACAGAAGACTACTCTGTTGGTTGGTGCTGCTTGGCCTTCAAGTTTTCCAAAACCCAGCCATGCCCTTCACTTCCCCTGACCCTCAGAGCAGCCCTCTGAAGAAGGCAAGAGCAGGCACCAGTGCTCAAAGGAGGAACTGAAGATACTGGGGTATAGAGGTTAAGTGACCAAGTCAGAAGGCAGAGTCAGCCAGAACTAGAACCCACATGTCCCCCTTCAAATCCAGTGATCCTCCCTGTTGCTGCAGCTGGTCTCTGTTCTGGACACTCTATCATGGAAGATGAGATGAGATACTGACTCAAGACCTTGCCTGCCTTTATCATGCTTGGGTTGGTACCTGGGCACCTCTTCAAAGGCAGTTATCTCCTTCTGCCGACAAAGGAGGAAGCAGAAAAGAGCAGAGGGGTCCCAAGCCTCTCCCCTCTGATGACAATGTCAGGACCAGGACCAAAGTAGGTAGGATAAAAACCGATGCCAGGGCCAACACTGTGGGGTCCACAGGTACAGCACCAGAGAGCCTAGAGCAGTGTTTCTCGACCATGGACACAGTCTGACCTTTAGGGCTGGATGATTCTTTGTTGTGGGGCTGTCCTGTGCATTGTAGGAGCAGCATTCCTGGTCTCACCCATACCTGAGGTAAAAGCCAAAAATGTCTCCAAGTATTGCCAAATGTCCTTTGGGAGTCCAAAATCACCCTGTTTAGAACCACTGGCCTAGATTTTCCAGGATATTATCTGCTTTGATTGCATTCCTTTCCAGAAATATAAGTTATTCAGTATGTAACTGTGACTTGATTTATATACCTTTTTAAAATCTTTATTTAATTTATATACTTTGTTTTTTAAAAAAAGATTTTATTTATTTATTTATTTGACAGACAGAGATCGCAAGTTGGCAGAGAGGCAGGCAGAGACAGAGAGGGGGAAGCAGGCTCCCCACTGAGCAGAGAGCCCTTTTGGGGCTCGATTCCAGGACCCTGGGATCATGACCTGAGCTGAAGGCAGAGGCTTTAACAACTGAGCCACCCAGGTGCCCCTAATTTATATACTTTTAAGGGGCTTTTCACATCAATCAATCCACAGATTTTTTTTTTTTAAATCAGGTATAATGTCTTGATTTGGGATTTTAAAATATGGTCACCATGGCATGTTCTCAAAGACAGGACAGTCTACCTCTTCCAGAAGGAAGGATAGCCACTAAGGACTAAACTCTTGCCTTCTGCCCAAAGGCCTGGCCTCCTAGGGAGGAACCTAGCCAGCTCTGGGAAGGGCATCTAGCTGCTGCCTCTGAGATAGTGAGTGATCTTTAGCTGTGACATAGACCTTTTCTGAGTGTTTTATCCCTACTGCCACCATACATCCTCCTTTTGCACTGGGGCATTGCCCATGAAAACAAAATGGTTGCCTGCAGAGTAGAAAGTGACCACATGCACACCCTCGCACCCACCATTCTCAGCATGGGGAATGTGTTCACTGGGTTTCAAAGCTTAGCATTGAATTCTCAGGCCCGAGGAGCAGAAACACTAATCAAAGGACCAATATATTTGACCCAAGTTGCAGAACTGCTTAGTAAAAACCTTTACCCTTCTGAAATATGGTGGGAGTTGGGTACAGGGAACTTTTTTCTGTTTTTCCCAGGTTGGACCAAAAAGCCAAGAACTTCCGAAGGGAGAGAGAGTTAAGTAGATAGGAAACTGGCAGACAAGCTGAGACTGTAGGAATGGAGAGGAAGGAGTTGGTGGATTCTCATTGGTCAGGGGTAAATGAGTGGGTTGCCCTTCACATGCCCTTCTACTTCAAAGTCTTCTGATTGCTGAAGACAGTGATTCCTACCTATGAAATGGAGATCAAGTCAAGCACTTTTTCTGAATTTACCTGATGTAGAGATTTACCTAGGATACTTACTAAAAATAAAGATTCTCGGGCCTTTTCAGCAATTCTGAATAAGTCAGGAATGGGGCCCTGACATCTGTAATACTTGTTATAAGCATCTTAGGCAAGGAAGCACCAGGGACACCAATTCTTATTCTTTCCCTTTGGCATATCTTTTTTTTTTTTTTTTTAAGATTCGATCTATTTATTTGACAGAGAGAGATCACAAGTCGATGGAGAGGCAGGCAGAGAGAGAAAGAGAGAGAGGGAAGCAGGCTCCCTGCCGAGCAGAGAGCCCGATGCGGGACTCGACCCCAGCACCCTGAGATCATGACCTGAGCCGAAGGCAGCGGCTTAACCCACTGAGCCACCCAGGTGCCCTAGCATATCTTTTTCATCCTAGCTTGTATCTCTTTGAAAACTCGGGGAGCTGTGTTATAGCCTTGAGCTTCCTGAGGGTACAACCTGCCTTATAGACTCACCAGTGCCAACCAGTGCCCACACTGGGCTGCTGTTCAATACTTACCTGTTGTCTGAATGAGTTTTCAGATAGACTTCACATGTAAGACACATATCTTATTGAAGTAAAGGATGTAGTACTTAAGGTCCACAGCTTCACAAATTTTTCTTTTTTTTGCATTTGAGAGAGAGAGGGGTATTGAATGCAAGCAGGCAGGGGAAGGGGTACAGGGAGAGGGAGAGAACCCTCCAGGAGACTCCCTGTTGAGCGCAGAGCCCAACAGGGGGCTCAATCTCAGGACCCGAAGATCACGACCTCAGCCAGAGTCAAGAGCAGGCTGCTTAATTGACTGAGCCATTCAGGTACCCTTAGAATTTTCTTCCTAATTAAGTTTATTGAGATATAGTTTACATACAGTAAACTGAACCCATTTAAACTATCAATTTGATGAATTCTGACAAATGTATACATCAGTGTAACCTCGACCATGGTCAAGATGCAAAGTATTTCGGTCAGCTTCAAGAGCACCCTTGTATCCCTTTTCAGCCAATCTTCTCTCTACCCCAGCCCCAGGTAGTTTCTGGTCTTTCGGTTACAGTAGATTAATTTGTATTCTCTAGAATTACATGTAAATGGAATAGAATATTATGTATTATTTTGTGTCTGCCTTCTTTCAGCATGACTTTGAGATTTGTCTATCCCAGTGGTTAGATCAGTCTTTTTTATTGCTGAATAGTATTCCGTTGTATGGATATACCATTTGTTCATTCACTCAGATTTTGATGGGCATTTGTATTGTTTCTAGATTTAGCTATTGTAAATGACATTTGTGTACAACTCTGTGTATGGACATGTTTTCACTTCTCATGGAATTTTCTAGGACTAGGGTAGAGTGGGGACATTAGTAAAACTCCCTCCCTCATCCCTTAAGTCAATAAACTCTTATTTGGACAATGATGTGGCAAGTCTGCTCCACAAACCAAGCACGACCGAGAGGGGTCTCATGATCTTTTTGGTATGGTCAGTATTTTGGCAGAAGAGTCCTCTGCTGAATAAGCCAGCCCAGCCAGAGACACCAAGAAGGCCTTGAAAATTTAGATCCACATTCCAACAAGAAGGCTTCATTTGCAATGCAGGTATGTGAGGGAAAGTTTTTAATGCTAAGAGAGAAAGACTTTTTATTTATATATTTTTAAATTAACATATAATGTATTATTTGCTTCAGGCATACAGGTCTGTGAATCATCACCCTTACACAAGTCACAGCAATAGCGATAGCACATATCCTCCCAAATGTCCATCACCCAACCACCCTATCCCCTCCCATGCCGGTCCCAACACATTTCATTTTTTCCTTCCTTTCCCGCCATGAACCCCCACCCTGCCTCTCAAATTCCTCGTATCAGAGAGATCATATGATAATTGTCTTTCCCTTGTTGATTTATTTCACTTGGCATAATACCCTCTAATTCCATCCACATCATTCCAAATGGCAAAATATCATTTCTTTTGATAGCTGCATAGTATTCCATTGTGTATATATACCACATCTTCTTTATCCATTCATCTGTGGATGGACATCTAGGCTCTTTCCATAGTTTGGCTATTGTGGACATAGCTGCTATAAACATTCAGGTGCATGTGCCCCTTCGGATCACTGCATTTGTATCTTTAGGGTAAATACCCAGTAGTGCGAATGCTGGGTTGTAGCAGAGCTCTATTTCTAACTTTTTGAGGAGCCTCCGTGCTGTTTTCCAAAGTGGCTGCACCAGCTTGCATTCCCACCAACAGTGTAGGAGGGTTCCCCTTTCCCCGCATCCTCACCAACATCTGTTGTTTCCTGACTTGTTAATTTTAGCCATTCTGACTGGTGTGAGGTAGTATCTCATTATGGTTTTGATTTGTATTTCCCTGATGCCAAGTGATGTTGAGCACTTTTTCATGTGCCTATTGGCCATCTGTATGTCTTCATTGCAGAAGAATATCTGTTCATGTCTTCTGTCTGTTTCTTGATTGTATTATTTGTTCTTTTATGTTGAGTTTGATACCTTTTTCTTAAAAGATTTTATTTATTTATTTGTCAGAGAGAAAAAGGGCACAAGCAGGGGGAGTGGCAGGCAGAGGCAGAGGGAGAAGCAGGCTCTCCACTGAGCAAAGAGACTGATGTGGGACTTGATCCCAGGATGCTGGGATCATGACCCCAGCTGAAGGCAGCCACTCAACCGACTGAGCCACTCAGGCATCCTGAGTTTGATAAGTTCTTGACAGATTGTGAATGCTAGACCTTTATCTGATATGTCATTGCAAGTATCTTCTCCCATTCTGTCCATTGCCTTTTGCTTTGTTGACTATTTTCTATGCTGTACAAAAGCTTTTGATCTTTTTAAAAAAATATTTTATTTATTTGAAAGAGAAACAGTGAGAGAGAGCATGAGTGAGGAGAAGGTCAGAGGGAGAAGCAGACTCCCCGAGGAGCTGGGACCCGATGTGGGACTCGATCCCGGGACTCCAGGATCATGACCTGAGCTGAAGGCAGTCAGCAGATCTTGATGAAGTCCTAAAACTTCATTTTTGCCCTTGTTTCCCTTGCCTTTGGCAATGTTCCTAGAAAGAAGTTGCTGCGGCTGAGGTCCAAGAGGTTGCTGCCTGTGTTCTCCTCAAGGATTTTGATGGTTTCCTGTCTCACATTGAGGTCTTTGATTCATTTTGAGTCTATTTTTGTGTGTGGTGAAAAGAAATAGTCCAGTTTCATTTTTTCTGCATGTGGCTGTCCAATTTTCCCAAAAACATTTGCTGAAGAGACTGTCTTTTCTCCATTGGACATTCTTTCCTGCTTTGTCGAAGATCAGTTGACCATAGAGTTGAGGGTGTATTTCTGGGCTCTCTATTCCGTTCCAGTTATCTAGGTGTCAGTTTTTGTGCCAGTACCACACTGTCTTGATGATAACAGCTTTGTAATAGAGCTTGAAGTCTGGAGTTGGGATGCCAACAACTTTGGATTTCTTTTCCAACACATCTCTGGCCATTAGGGGGTCTTTTCTGGTTCCATATAAATTTTAGGATTATCTGTTCCATTGCTTTGAAATAAATTGATAGTATTTTGATAGAGGTTGCATTAAACATGTATATTGCTCTACATAGCATAGACATTTTCACAATATTTGTTCTTCGAATCCATGAGCATGGAATGTTTTTCCATTTCTTTGTGTCTTCCTCAATTTCTTTCATGAGTAATTTATAGTTTTCTAAGTGCAGATTTTTTGCCTCTTTGGTTATGTTTATTCCTAGGTATCTTACAGTTTTGAGTGCAATTGTAAATGGGATTGACTCCTTAATTTCTCTTTCATCTGTCTTGTTGGTGTATTGAAATGCAACTGACTTCTGTGCATTGATTTCCTATCCTGACACTTTACTGAATTCCTGTATGAGTTCTAGCAGTTTTGGAGTGGAGTCTCTTGAGTTTTCTACAGGAAGTATCCTATCATCTGCAAAGAATGAGAGTTTGACTTCTTTGCCAATTTGGATGCCTTTTTATTTCTTTTTGTTGTCTGATTGCTGAGACTAAGACCTCTGGTACTATGTCGAATAGCAGTGGGGAGAGTAGACCCCCCCTGCCATGTTATCTTGACCTAAGGGAAAAAGCTCTCAGTTTTCCTCCATTGAGAATGGTATTTGCTATGGGTTTTTCATAGATGGCTTTGATGATATTGAGTAGGTAGGCTCTATCCCTACACTGTGAAGAGTTTTGAACAAGACAGGATGCTGTACTTTGTCAAATACTTTTTCAGCATCTACTGAGAGTATCATAGAGTTCTTGTTCTTTCTTTTATTAATGTGTTACAATGATTGATCTGTGGATGTTGAACCAACCTTGCAGCCCAGGAATAAATCCCACTTGATCGTGGTGAATAATCCTTCTAATGTACTGTTGGATCCTACTAGCTAATATTTTGGTGAGAATTTTTGCATCCCTGTTCATCAGGGATATTGGTCTGTATTTCTCCTTTTTGATGGGGTCTTTGTCTTGTTTTGGGATGGTTCTGGTTCTGGTTCTGTTTTTGGCCTCCTATTAAGAGTTTGGAAGTTTTCCTTCCATTTCTATTTTTTGGAACAGTTTCAGGAGAATAGATATTAATTCTTCTTTAAATGTGTGGTGGACTTCCCTTAGGAAGCCATCTGGCCCTAGGCTCTTGTTTGTTGGGAGATTTCTGATGCCTGCTTCAATCTCCTTACTGCCTGTGGATCTGGTTATGGGTTTCTATTTCTTCCTGGTTCAGTTTTGATAGTTTATATGTCTCTAGGAATGCATCCAGGTCTTTCAGATTGTCAAATTTGCTGGTGTACTGTTGCCCATAATATGTTCTTATAATTGTTTGTGTTTCTTTGGCATTGGTTTGTATTTCTTTGCCATTCTTTCCTTCATGATTTTATTAATTTGGGTCCTTTCTCCTTTCTTTTGGATGAGTCTGGCCAGGGGTTTATCAATCTCATTAATTCTTTCAAACAGCCTCCTTCTAATTTTGTTAATCTGTTCTACTGTTCTTTCGGTTTCTATTTCATTGATTTCTGCCCTGATCTTTATTATTTCTCTTCTCCTGCTGAACTTAGACTTCCATTGCTGTTCTTTCTGCAGCTCCTATAGGTGTAGTGTTCAGTTGTGTATTTGAGACTTTTCTTTTTTCTTGAGAAAGGTTCTATTGCTATATACTATCCTCTCAGGACTGCCTTTGCTGTGTACCAACGATTTTTTTTAAAAGATTTTATTTATTTATTTGACAGAGCGAAATCACAAGTAGATGGAGAAGCAGGCAGAGAGAGAGAGAGGGAAGCAGGCTCCCTGCTGAGCAGAGAGCCTGATGTGGGACTCGATCGCAGGACCCTGAGATCATGACCTGAGCCAAAGGCAGCGGCTTAACCCACTGAGCCACCCAGGCGCCCCTGTACCAACGATTTTGAACCGTTGTGTTTTCATGTTCTTTTGTTTCCAGGAATTTTTAAATTCTTCTTTAATTTCCTAGTTGACCCATTCATTCTTTAGTAGGATGCTCTTCTGCCTCCATGTATTTGAGTTCTTTCTACCTTTTGTATTGTGCTTGAGTTCCAGTTTCAAAGCATTATGGTCTGAAAATATGCAGGGAATGACCCCAGAATTTTGGTACTGGCTGAGACCTGATTTTGACCCAGGATGTGATCTATTCTGCACAACATTCCATGTGCACTAGAGAAGAATCTGTATTCTGTTGCTTTGGGATGGAATGTTCTGAATATATCTGTGATGTCCATCTGGTCCAGTGTGTCATTTAAAGCATTTATTTCTTTGCTGATCATTTGTTTAATTGATCTGTCCATTTTGGTGAGGGGGTATAAAGTCCCATACTGTTATTGTATTTTGTGAATATATTTTTTTTATTTTGTTATTAATTGGTTTATATAATTGGCTGCTCCAATGTTGGGGCATAGATATTGAAATTTGTTAGATCTTTAAATACTGTTGCACAGAGTCTTTATGTTTGATATAGTGTCCTTCCTCATCTCTTATTATAGTCTTTGGTTAAAACCTAATTTATTGGATCTAAGGATTGCCACCCCAGCTTTCTTTTGATGTTTATTTGCATGGCAAATTGTTTTCCACCCCCTCACTTTAAATCTGGAGGTGTCTTTGGGTATACAATGACTTTCTTGTAGATAGCATATCAATGGGTCTTGTTTCTTTTGTTTTGTTTTTTTTTTAATCCATTCTGATCCCTTGTATCTTTTGCCAAGGCATTTAGACCATTTTCATTCATGGTAACTATTGAAAGGTATGAATTTAGTGCCATTGTATTGCCTATAAGGTGACTGTTACTGTTACTGTTGTCTCTGTTCCTTTCCGATCTGTTACTTTTAGGCTCTCTCTTTGCTTGGGGACCCCCTTCAATATTTCCTGTAGGGTTGGTTTGGTGTTTGCAAATTCGTTTAGTTTTTGTTTGTCCTGGAAGTTTCTATCTCTCCTTCTATTTTCAATGACCACCTAACTGGTTCTAGTATTCTTGGCTGCATATTTTTCTTGATTGGTGCTCTGTATATACCATGCCAGGCCTTTCTGGCCTGCCTGGTCTCTTTGGATAGGTCTGCTGCCAATCTAATATTTCTACTGTTGTATGTTACAGACTGCTTATCCCAAGCTGCTTTCAGGATTTTCTTTTTGTCACTGACACTTCTAAGCTTTACTATTAGATGAATATTAGATTTACTATTAGATTGACCAATTTTTATTGATTTTGAGGGGGGGTTCTCTGGGCCTCCTGGATTTTGATGCTTGTTCCCTTTGCCAAATTTGGGGAATTCTTTGCTATAATTTGTTCCAATATACCCTCTGCCCCCTTTCTCTTCTTTTTCTGGGATCCCAATTATTCCAATATTGTTTCATCTTATAGTATCACTTATCTCTCGAATTCTCCCCTCGTGGTCCAGTAGTTTTTTATCTTTTTCTCAGCTTCTTTATTCTCTGTCATTTGGTCTTCTATATCACTAATTCTCTCTTCTGCCTCATTTATCGTAGTGTTAAGAGCCTCCAATTTTTATTGCCTCTCATTCATAGCTTTTTGATTTCTGCTTGGTTGGATTTTAGTTCTTTTATTTCTCAAAAAGAAGGATTTTATATCTCCAGAAAGGGATTCTCTAATATCTTCTCTCCTTTTTTTGAGTCCAGCTAGCACCTTGACAACCATCATTCTGAACTCTAGTTCTGACATCTTATTAATGTCCATATCAGTTAGGTCCCTGGCCCTCAGTACTGCCTCTTGTTCTTTTTTTGAGGTGAGTTTTTCTGCCTTGTCTTTTTATCCAGATAAGGATAGATGAATGAGAGAAGGAAGTATAAAAAGGGTAGCAATGACCCCCCAAAAATATACACTAACTAAATCAGAAGAGACCCAAAACCGGGAAGAGAAGAAAGGAGAGGGAAAAAAAAAAAAGAAAGAAAAACAATATGATTAGACTGGTGAATAGAACAGAGCCACACACTTGATTTTAGGTGTATTTTAGTCTGTTATAAAAAAACTGCCTCCTATAATTTTAAAGAAAGAGAAACATATACACGCACAAAGAAAAATAAGGCTAAACACTATGTAGAAATGGACTATGACTGTAAAGATGAAAATTAAAAAGGATTCTAAAAGAGAAATTGATAAGAAGTTGGTTGAGGGGCGCCTGGGTGGCTCAGTGGGTTAAAGCCTCTGCCTTCAGCTCAGGTCATGATCCCGGGGTCCAGGGATTGAGCCCCACATTTGGGCTCTCTGCTCGTCAGGGAGCTGGCTTCCCCCTCTCTCTCTCTCTGCCTGCCTCTCTGCCTACTTGTGATCTCTGTCTATCAAATAAATAAATAAAAAGAAGTTGGTTGAAAAAAGAAAAAAAAAGGCAGAAAGAATGTGATCAGGCTGAAGACTAGAACAAAGCCATGTGTTAGATTTTGGGTATATTTTGATCTTTTAAAAGAAACTATATCCCAAAATTTTAAAGAAAAACCTCTATGTATACAAAAAATAAGGTTAAATACAATGAGGGGGTAGAATATGACTATAACAATGAAAATCTAAAAAGATTATTTAAAAACGTATTGATAAGATAAAATAGTTTAAAAAGGCCAAAATGAGAATGAGGAAAAATTTGAAAAATAGAATAAGAAAAAATAAAATTTAAAATATTTAAGTTTGAAAGACTAACGTATCATAGTAAAAAAAAAAAAAAAAAAAGCCATGAATTCTATGTGGTGCATTCCCCTAGCTCTGGAGTTCTGCAGTTCTCATTGATCCGTGAACTTGGTCTTGGCTGGATGTTCCTGATGATCTTCTGGGGGAGGGGCCTGTTGCATTCTCAAATGTCTACCTAAGGTGGAATTGCACCTCCTTTGCCAGGGGCCATGCTAAGTAATCTGCTTGGGTTTGCCCTTAGGAGCTTTTATTCCCTGAACGCTTTCTATACAGCTTTGGAAGATGGGAATGAAGATGGTGGCCTCCCAGTCTTTGACCCCGTAAGAGCTGAGAGCTCGGACCCCCACTCCTCAGTGCATCCTAAGAGAAAAGAAGTCAATCCCTCCCATCTTCCTGGTCTCCAGCCGTACTCCGTGCTCACCGGCTTGTGGCTGATCACTTCTATCTCTGGCACATGGCCCCATTTAGAGTCTCTAAATCTGGAAGATTCCAGCAGCATGCTCCCACACCACTCCTCCCAGAGGAGGAAGTGGGGGGGTTTCCCAGATCTGGCACTTGTGGGGTTCCTGCTCAAAGAATAGTGGCCCAACTGTGCCTCAGATCATAGTTTAAGGTAACGCTGAGCTGAAAGCCCACTCCTCAGCTCTGTCTCTAGAGCCAGCTTCCCCGCTCCAAAACCTGGCAGCTCTGCCACACTCAGTTACTCCTGGTGATTCTCTTACCCTGAGGGTCCTGAGACCACACTGTCTCTACAAGGGTTCCACCCCCTTCTTAGACTATGGAGTGACGTCCCTCAGTGGAGCAGACTTCTAAAAGTTCTGATTTTGTACTCTTCTGCTCTACCACTTGCCGGGAGCCAGCCCCATCTCCCAGCAGTCTATCTTCCCATATATCACCTCAGATTCACTTCATACATCCTACTTTCCAGAAGTGGTTGCTTTTCTGTTCCGGGAATTGCTGTTATTTTTCTCTCCGATCTCCTATTGAGTTTGTAGGTGTTCAGAATGGTCTGATAACTATCTAGCTGAACTCCTGGGACCTGATGATATTTAGGTCTCCTACTTCTCCACCATCTAACTTCTCCCCCAAGGGAAAGACTTTTTAGCTAAATTATCCTTCCCCCCGCCCCAACTTAACACCAAGGTAGATTTCCCTAAGAGGTAGGAGTTTCTGCTAAGAGCAGAGAGAAACGTGAACAGATCTTTACAAGAGGGAGTGAGCCCTGGGCAGGGTCTCTGGACAATCAGAAAAAAAGCTGTATTCATTTCCCAGGGCTGCCATGACAACTCATCACAGACTTGCTGGCTCAAACTATAGTCCTTTTATTCTCACAGTTGTGTAGTAGAGCCACACAAGTTGCTAGTAGAGCCACATTCCTTCTGAAAAATTCTAAAGGAGAATCTTTCCTTCCTCATTCCAGCTTCTGGTGGCTCCAGTTCTTTGGCTTGTGGCAAATCTAGTCTTCATATGGCCTTCTAGCCCATGTGTCTCCCTTTGTGTCCTTTCCCTTGTGAGGCCACCAGTCATTAGATTTAGGGCTCACTCTAAATCCAGGATGATGTCACTTTGAGATCCTTAACTGAGCCTGTCCAAATAAGCTGCTATTCACAGGTACCAGGGGATAGAACTTCATATATCTTAGGGAGGGGGACACGTTATTGAACCTACTACAGAAGCTGAAATGCCAAATAGTTTGAGAAAACACTAGCCCAGAAACTAGTAGTAATAAAAGTCAATATTAAGGGTTTCCTATGTGTCAGGATCTGTCCTAAACACTAGCCACAAAATATCCCACCTAATCTTGGCAATTCTGAGGCACGTAAGATCTTCAATCTGACAGAGGAGGAAACCATGTGTGGTACCAGGAGCTTCATGAACATATCTGTAGTTACATGGATAAGCAGTCCAGCCCCAGCACCACTGCAGCATCTTACCTGCAGTGGGTATTGAGAAGAAGGGCATCCCAGGGCAGGCTCTGCCCCTATGGTGCTTGGAGCTCTTGGACATCTTTTAGGGCCTGGGAGAGGGGGGGATGAAGCAGTGGGAGGGGCCTCTCAGGCCTAGCATCTGAGGTGTGGCAGGAATGAGGATGTGTGGGTGCAGCCAGCCTGCACCTAGGGGGCTGCATTGGGAGTCCCATGCATCCAGGGCAGAGGTTTGCCCTGCCTGGGAGCCAGGCTAGGCTGGGCACCCATTTCTTGAGTTCTGTGCTTTGCTTTCTCCTCCTCTGGAATTCTGCTGCTCTCCTTGGTATTGAAACCGCACTTCTTGGTAGGTGAACTTGGTCTTGGCTGGATTTCTTGTTGATCTTCTGGGGGAGGGGCCTGGTGTAGTGATTCTCAAGTGTCTTTGCCCCAGGCGGAATTGCACCGCCCTTACCAGGGGCCTGGGCTGAGTAATCCGCTCAGGTTTGCTTTCAGGAGCTTTTGTTCCATGAGAGCTTTGTTCCCTGAGCGCTTTCCGTAGAGTTCCAGAGGACGGGAATACAAATGGCGGCCTCCTGGTCTCCGGCCCGGAGGAGCCGAGAGCCCGGGGCCCCACTCCTCAGTGCACACTCAGAGAACAGCGCCCAGTTACTCCCGTCTGCCTGACCTCCAGCCCTGCTCTGAGCTCACTGAGCCTGTGGCTGGTTCAACGTAACACCGAGCTGTGAGCTTACTGTCGGCTCTGTCTCTGTAGCCGGTTTTCCCGTTCCAATACCTGCAAGCTCTGCGACACTCAGACACCCCCTATCCTTCTGTGACCCTGCGGGACCTGAGGCCACGCTGACCCCACGTGGGCTTCGCCCCGGTTTAGCCTCTGGAGCGATGTCCCTCAGTGGAACAGACTTTTAAAAGACCCGATTTTGTGCGCGGTTGCTCCGCCGCTTGCCGGGAGCCAGCCCCTCCCCCCAGGGTCTATCTTCCCGTCGCTTTGGATTCACGTCTCCACCGGTCCTACCTTTCAGAAAGTGGTTGTTTTTCTGTTTCCAGAATTGCTGTTCTTCTTCTCTTCGATCTGCCGATGGAATTGTAGGTGTTTGCAATCTTTAGATAAGCTATCTAGCTGATCTCCTGCTAGCTGAAGTAGTCTCAGCCTGCTACTTCTCCGCCATCTTGCTGGGCACCCATTTCTTGACCTGATATCTGTGAATGGGCCATGTAAAGTAAGATTCTGACAGCATCACAAGTAACTAGCTAAGAGGCAAAAAAAAGAAAAGCAGTGGGTACAGGGGTCTTCCCCCCAATTCAGCCAGGGTTGCTTCTTCCCACTTGAAGGATTTATACTCTATTTATTCTGCCATCTACTTCCTTCAAGTAACCAATTCTGAAACCTACCCACTACCCAGATGAACCCAAGAAAAGCTAAGACCAGGAACTAACCAACCCCTACTCCAGTGTGCAGATGGATGGACCAGCAATGGTCTGTGAGTGGTTCAGAAGAGCAACTGGCACCGATTCGTTGCTAGGCATATTACTAGGAGTCGATGCTTATTGATCCCTGAGGTGCTAGGCACTAAGCTGTGTGTTTTCATGCATTCCCTCTGTAATTTATAGCTACTGCAGGAAGTGAGATTATTATCTTGATTTCAAAGAAACTGATGCTCAAACAAGTTAAGGACTACTTGACTGCAAAGTATTTGCTCTTGTCTCCACACATCAGTGGTTTTCAAGATATGGTCCTTGGACCAGCAGCCTTAATCTCACTGGGAACCTACTAGAAATGCAAGTGCTGGAGGGCCCCACTTGGACCTCCTGAATATGAACTCTTTGGGCAGAGCCTAGCACTCACTGCCAGGAGATCCTCATGCATGCACAAGTTGAAAAACCATTGCCCTACATTATCCCCCTCCCTCCAAGATCCAGGCGTGCCAAAATAATCTCATTTTCTTTTGTAATAGGATGTCCAGAGTGCCAGACGAAGGACATACCCTGTTTCCAGAGTGCAGTAAAGCCTTTGATCTACTTCTTAAGAAATCTTCGAGGACAATGTAGGAGAACACAGAGGAGACTGGTGAAGAAGGAGGCAGGACACAGCATGAGGGGTCACTCCAGTTCTCCAGAGGCACAGGTAGGACGAGTGACAGTTACACAAATCTGGCAGGAGGTCTCTACTGATGAGCCACAGAGTTCTACCTGGTTTGACTGTTTAGTCAGTGGTGTGGAAGATGGTATAGGCTTGGTTCAGTAGGTATCACAGAGCTGGGGGAGATGGCAAGCCCAATGGATAACAAAACGCAGACCCAACATGATTTTGACTAACCAGAAGCAGACATTAAGTCTAAAGTCAAGCACGCTGTCACCGTGTATGGTTGTGTAGGCTGTTCCCTCCCCAGGTGCACCGTACAGGTTGAGGGACTAAATGGGAGCTGAAATGAAGGCACTCTACTCAGTTTTAGCCACGGGAAGAGGAACCCTTTTTGAAGTTCATCTTGAAGGTATTTTATGAACTTGCAGCTGTGCTGACCCTTTATTTATTTTTTAACTGGGGTAAGATATATACAATATAAAAATTGCTAATCATGTAAAAAATTTTTAATTGTGGTAAAACAGATGATGTAAAATTGACCATTTTAATAACTTCTGATTGTATGGTTCAGTGACATTAAGTACATTCACATTTTGTGCAATCATCAGCAATACCTATTTCCAAAACATTTTCATCATCCTAAACAGAAACTGCACCCAGTAAGCAATAATCCCTCATTTTCCCCTTCCCTCAGCCCCTGGTAACCTCCAGCCTCTTTTCTGTCTCTAAGAATTTTCCTATTCTACATATTCTGTGTGAGTGGAATCATACAATATTTGTCCCTTTGTATTCAGCTTATTTCACTTAGCATAATGCCTTCAAGTTTTATCCATGTTGTAGCAGGCATCAGAACTTCGTTTCTTTTTATGGCTGGATAATATTCTCTTGTACATATGACCCGTGATTTATTTATAGATTTATCTGTTGATGGACACTCAGGCTGTATCTGCCTTTTAACTATTGTGAAGGATGTTGTAATGAACATGGGTATGCAAGTATCTGTTTGAGTCCCTATTTTCAGTTCTTAGGGGTATATACCTATGAGTAGAATTCCTGGATCATAAGGTAATTCTTTAGTTTTTGGAAGGACTGCCAAACCATTTTATACAGTGGCTGCACCATTTGAGATTCCCAGCAGATACACAAACACTCCAGTTTCTCCATGTCCTTGCCAACACTTGGCTGTTTTTTAATTCTAGTGATCCTAGCAGATATGAAGTAGTATCTAATAGGATTTTGACAGGCATTTCCCTAGTGATTAATAATAATGAGCGCTTTTTCTCATGTCCTTTTTGGTTATTTATCTTCTTTGGAGAACTATTTATTCATGATCCTTTGCCCGTTTAATTAAGAAATTCTTTTTAGAGAGAGAAAGAGAGCATGTATGCATTGGGAAGGGAGGGGCAGAGGGAGAAAAAGAAACTTAAGCAGGCTCCATGCTCAATGCTCAGTGGAGCCCAGTGAGGGGGTTCCAGCTCATGACTCTGAGATCATGAACTGAAATCAAGAGTCAGTTGCTTAACCAACAGAGCCATCCACGTGCCCCTCCCTTGCCCCACTGACTCAGTTGGAAGAACACAGTCTCTTGATCTTGGGGTTCTGAGCTTGAGTGCCATGCAGAATGTGGAGATCACTTAAAGAAATAAACCTTTTTAAAAAGATTTTATTTATCTGAAAGCAGACAGTGTGTATGAGTACAGGGGAGGGACAGAGGGAGAGGGAGAAGCAGACTCCCCACTGAGTAGGAAGCCCAACGTGGGGCTCAATCCCAGGACCCTGGGATTATGACCTGAGCCAAAGGCAGATGCTTAACCAACTGAGCCACCCAGGTGTCCCCCAAAATAAAATTTTTAAAAATCTGGAGATAGTGAGAGACAGCCCAGACTAATCTGACTCCCTGGATCCAGTTATGCCTGAAGTCCACTCCTGTTTTTATCAGTTATGTGAGCAGCAAATTTCTTTTTTGGCTTAAGCTAATTTGAACTGGGCTTCTGTCAGTTGGAGCCAAAACAGCCCTGATCAACATAGCTTTCTGCAGGGCAGCTGTGTGGGTTAAAAGAAATCCTACTATAAATTACCTACCACCTAGCAAGCATTCTGTGAGAGAGTAACAAGCCTGCCTGGGTTTCTAGTGTAACCATAACAGCAATAGTGGCAGATGGAAATGAACTGTGTAGGTGTATGAGGGACGTGAGCATTTGATCCCAGCTGAGCCAAACTATTTCTCTGGGTTGTTCTCAGGGCCACTAAGCTGATTTCCATAGCCAAGCTCCCTGTCCCATGAAGAAGCCCATGTGTGGTAAGAAGGAATGAAACTGACATGCAAAGAAAAAAAACGAAAGGAGATCAACAGTGTTCAAACCCAGGACATGTGTCCCTGGCTATCAGCATTCGGAAGTCTGGCTGCCCCCCTCCCCTGTACTTCTAAGTACCATAGGCTCCACTAAACTGTTCCTTCTTTTCAGCTTGAACTGGATTTTTGTCCCTTGCCACTGAAGGATTCCTATTGTTCCCAGAGGCCAGCCAAGGCTATAAAAGACCCACTGGGTCAGCTCTGCAGCTGGGATGGTCTGTCCCTCATTCCTGGCATGAGAAAAGTCAACATCCTTTCCTGTCAAGTAGCTCTCACGTCCAGGGTCTGAGGCAGACTGGGTCCTGGAGGGGGACAGGCAGGGACAATGCAGGGCACTGACATCACTTCTACTGCCCTCTCCAATTGCCACCTTGCAAATCCTTGACTAAGCAGTTACCTTGTCTATGAACAGGGTCCTGACAGGTGGGCCTATTAGGTAATGACTGCATGGTGAACAAGCTTGCCTCCCCCACCTTCTGTCTAGCTTAGGGGAGAGGTTCAGTCCCCCTTCACCCTAGCTGGTGAGGGTGAGAGCATGAATGGTCTGAGCTGACCCACAGTGACAGATTTGACAGGTGGAGGCAGAGTCCAGGCTCGGTGATCTTGGGACTTCTTTCTGAGGCTTCACCATACTCTAGCCTGTGTGCCTAGCCTGGTGCCATCCATGTCTTCATTCATGTGTTACTCAGCAAACGTTTGCTGAGTGGGTGCTAAGTGCTGGGCACTGTGCTAGGAGCAAAACAATGAACAAAACAAAGCTCACACTCTAATGAGGGGAGACAATAAACAGAGTAAAAATTGCATAGTGTGTCAGAAGTCAGTCATGACAGCCACAATCAGAGGAGGGGAGGGGGGCTGTGGAGATGGGTCACGACTTGGTACAGGATAGCCTTTCCAAGCAAGAAACGGGGGAGCGAGGTGGAGCATGCCTGGCATATTCCAAAAATGGCAAGGAATTGCTGGTGGGAGTATAAAATGGTGCAGCCACTTTGGAAAACAGTTTGGCAGTTTCTCAAAAAGTTGAACAGTTACCATTTGACCCAGCAGCTCCACTCCTGAGCATCTACTCAAGAGAAATGAGAACACACGTCCACATAAAGACTTTCACATGAAGGACCAGAGCAGCATTATTCTCAATAACCAAAAAGTGGAAACAAACCAAATGTCCAGGAACAGACGGATGAAGATACTATGGTATATCCATACAGCAGAGTATTATTCAACCTTACAAAGGAATAAAAGCACTGATACATGCTACAGTGTGGATGAGCCTTGAAAACACTATGTTACGTTAAAAAAAAAGCCAGCCGCAAAAAAACCCACAAATTGTATGACTCCATTTATATGAAATGTCCTGAATAGGCAAATCTACAGAGACAGAAAGTAGATTATTGGATTCCAAGGGCTGGGGACAGGGGCAGTGACTGTTGTTATGTCAGGGTTTGGTTTGGGGATGATGGAAATGTTCTGGAATTGGATAGTGGTGATTGCTGTACAATGTTATGAGTATACTAAAACCCACGGAATTGTCACACTTCAAAGGGTGGATTTTATGCTATGCAAATTATATATTAGTTTTTTTTAAAGAATTAAAAAAAAAAAAAAACAAGGAGGTCAGTGCCTCTGAGAGAGCAAGGATGAAGCCCGGCACACAATAGTGTAGAAGCTGCTTAATATATATTTGTTAAGTCCTGTAAAAGCGAGAATAGTTAAACTCTTCAGGGCTTCTGCTTTGTTCACCATGGGGGAGAGACTTCTGGCTCCCCACGCAGTGCAAAGCAGGCCTGGCTAGTTCTGGTGTGTGGACAGTGAAGGTTCTCATGCAAATCCTTCTTGCGGGGAAGGACCAGTGACCTCTGGGGAGGAGCCACCTAAAGGAAGGAAGAGACAAGTGATTTAGAATGAACCGTTGCAAGCTCCATGTTCGGCTTCCCTGGGCTTGTCCTTCAATTTTCCTGTTTGTGGAGCCCACACTGGGCTCTCTGAACCTCAGTGTTTCTGTCAATGGGGGAGAAGGAAATTATCCGTCAGCCCTGGCCCAGGACTTAAAGGAGGCAGAGGAAGCAGTGCCTTTTTATGATGGGGAGGAAACTTCTGAGCCTCTGAAGTGAAGCCTTGGGACCCAGGCCAGAGTCTGACCCCTAGATCCTGAAAGAAGCTACCAGTGTGGCATCTGGGGGAGAAGACACAGTAAGCTGAATGTACCTTCCCCAGCATGTCTCCAAGGGAGGAGTCCTGGGAAAGCTAAGTTCCCACCAGTGAGTTGGGGGGGTACAGAAGGTTTGGAAGACAGGCATTGTCTAGAAAAACACGTGGGAAGTCAGCATGCAGGGCCATGAGACGGGTCCTGAGGACAAGCTATACAGATGCCACAAGCCAGCCTGAGGCTCTGGCTCTGCCAGGACGAGGGCCCAGCCTCCTTGTAAGGAAAGAAAAGGTGGGGGTGATGCAGGGAAAACCAGGAACCACCATGCAGGGCGGAGCAGGGCAGGGGGTACCAGGGACCAGAGTCTACTCCTGGGCCCTTGAGGAGGATAAAGAGTATAACCATTCTGGTAAATGCATTGGTTCCTTAAAACTTAGGACAACCTGGTGGGGACAGGGGGATGTTCTCATTACTGTTTCACAGGTGAGGAAACACTCTGTTCAGAGGGGGGGGGGGGCACTTGCCCAAGGTAACCCAGCTAAGGGATGGCAGAGCTAGAAGGACATCAGTTCCCTCTGACCCCACAGTCGAAGCTCTTCCCACTCCTCCCCCTAACAAACCGAGAAAGAACTGAAAACAGCCCTCAGTAGGGCACAAGGGAGCCACCTGGCCTTCCAGCCTTATCACAGGCCTTGGCTCCACTGACTCTCCCCTAGGTGGGGCTGAAGAGAAGATGGGGCATGGTAGGGTGAGGGGGGTGTGGGGATAGGGTCATGACCCCCAGATAAAGGCTGGATATGCCCCAGGCTCTTGTCCCAGCACTGTGGCCAGGCAAGCAAGGAGTTTCAGATTGGGGGCTCCAAGGAGACCCTCTAAGGAACCAGATCCTTTCCTTTCCAGGTCTTCCAGCTACCTCTGCCCTCCTGGACCTACCCTCCTCTCAGGGCTGCTTGCTCTGAGTAAGTTCACATCTTTTCCTGAGCTGGGGATGGTGCCCCCTTCCCTGCACAAGCCCAGCCCTTTGCCCCTGTGCTCTTGAAATGTCTCCCATATTCTTAGGGCACCTCTCCATGACGTCTTCCTCACCTTCTGGCAATGTTCTCTTCTGTGCATTAAACATCTCCCCTGTGCCAGAGGCCCAAATCCAGCCCTAAATATCTGGCCTGAGGAGCCATCGCCAGCAGAGAGGGATATAACAGGACTGTGGGAGCCCAGGATTGGAGGAAGGAAAACTCAGGTAAGGCACGATGAAGTGAAGGATTTTTGGCCTAAGCCTTAGAAAATAATGAAATACTCAGAGGACATGGGAGAAGGGGCAGAAGGGCATTCCAGGCAGAAGGAATGAGGGGTTGCCCTGTCTCAGAGGACGAACAGCCCAAAGCTGTTTATTCTCACCTCCCTGTGGACTTGCCACTTTTTTTTTTTTTTTTTTTGTGGGGTCGGGGGAGGAGCAAGACGATGGAGAAGTAGGAGACCTAAATATCATCGGGTCCCAGGCATTCAGCTGGAGAGTTATCAAACCATTCTGAACACCTGCAAACTCAACGGAAGATCGAAGAGAAGAAGAGCAGCAATTCCAGGAACAGAAAAGCGACCACTTTCTGGAAGGTAGGACGTGCAGAGAAGTGAATCCCAGGCGATACGTGAGAAGATAGACTGCGGGGGGCGGGGCCAGCTTCTGGCAAGCAGTAGAGCAGCAGAGCACAAAATTGTTACTTTTAGAAGTCGGCTCCACTGTGGGGCCTCACTCCAGAGGCTAAGAAGGGGTGGAACCTCACGGGGACAATGTGGTCTCAGAAAGACCAGGGGTGTCTGAGTGGCAGAGCCCCCAGGTATCAGAATGGGGAAGCCAGCTGCTAAGACAGAGCCAAGGAGGGGGCTTTCAGCTCAGGGTTACCTTAAACTGTGATCTGAGGCACAGTCAGACCACTGCTCTTCAAGCAGGGACCCCCCCTCCTCTGGGTGATAGGAAAGTCTGTGTTCTGAGGTGGCTGACCAATCCAGCAGGGGAATCCCAATCCCATTCCAGGCTTTCCCCTAGCCCCATTGGCCACAGCAGCAAGAGGGGCACAGATCGAGAAGTCCAAGTGTGTACGATACCCCCTTTGTTTGTGCTCCAGGCTCAGACCTTGAGAGATTACTCTCTCCTGGGCCCACTAGCATAAAATAAATCTCCGATCCTCCAAGGTCTCTGAGTGCTGCTTATTTTTTTTTTTTTTTTGGCCAGGATCCAGTCTACAGTCGTAACATTTGTTCCCTGACCAGGAAACCCAACCACACTGGCCCACTGTTGCCACCAGTTTGGGGGCAACAGCAGCGCAGTGATGGAACAAGGGTCATAACAAAGAAGGCGTACCCTGCCTAATCTTTGGCAGTCTCCCACCCGCTTGCCTCGGAGCAGCCCAGCTCCACTGTTCCCGCTGGACTCCAGGAGATTTGGCAGGTGAGGACCTGGTTCTGATGTCGGATTCCCGTCAGGCCTGGGGCCCCAGGACCAGTCAGACCCACCTGGCAGGGTGGAAGCGGGAGCTTGACCACCTCCCAGAGACCTCCAAGGTCTCACAGAAAATCCCCAAAAGGGGGATCAGAAAGGAATTTCCAAAAGGAATTCCACAGGTAGGGCCTCCCAAGGGGGGAGGAACTATAATAACTTCGGTATGAATGAATGTACAGTTTGACCTGGTAATTCTGTAGCTCCACTCTATTGAGACTATGGAGTCTGAATGGGTCCCAACCTATTTCCGTGGTGACCTCATAGGTTAGAGAGAGCCTTTTGGGGCACCAGTCCAGGGTTTATACAGACTCGCTACAGCTAAGAGGCACCCAAGTCTCCTTTGGGAGGGCGGACAGGCGGGCATCTGATTGTTCTCTCCTCTGGAGGGGCACCCACCCTTTATCTGTCTCTGTGCCACCGCACAGGGGAGTGTCACTATGGGATCAAGGCAGAGTAAACCTACAGTCCTAGATTGTATGATCAAAATTTCAGAAAGGGGTTTTCAAAAGACTATGGAGTTAAGATGCATCCTGGAAAATTGAGAACTCTGTGAGTTAGAATGTCGGATGGCCTTCGGAAGGGACACTGGATGTCCCAACAGTTAGTTGGGTGTGACAAGTTGTAACAGGGGAGCCAGGACACCCCAACCACTTTCTGCACATTAACTCCTGGCTAGGAATCGCCCAGACTCTCCCCTCTGGGTGCGATTTGCTTGCAATAGGCAGGGACAGGCCAGGGTCTTAACTGCCTCATCCAAGCAGCCCAGAAAGACCAACAGAAGCCCCAGCCTCCACAGATCTTAGCTGGAGATACCAAGGATAAACCGATCCTGGCCCCTCCATACGCACCCCAAGGCCATCTATACCTGGCCCCCTCCAGTTCCAGACACTCCATCTCCCCAGCACCCCAGGCCCAGAGGATCCACTTTCTCTGGGACCAGCAGCCAGGATGCACTCCAGGCCAGACCAAATGCCCTCCAAGTGCCAGTACAAGAGAAGCAAGAACCCAAGAGGCACAATAAAGACAGACAATCCAGCCTGGCCATTCCATAATGTATTGTCAAACTTTCTCCACCACGGACCCCCTCAACTGAACACATGAGCCCACCTGTTCATTCTGGGAAAGTTTTCAGAGTCGGCCTATTGGCAGGTCTATAAGGTGAAGAGGCTCCAACCACCGAAAGGAGGGAACCCAGAACCCCCTTGGCCAGGGATCAATGTCCCTACTGTAAAGAAGAGGGGCATTAAAAAATAAGTATGTCGCAACTGGGAGAAGTCTCAAAAGCCCTGCAGCTACAAGGAAAAACCCCCAAAAGGGGACCTTATAGGCCTTGCAGAAAGACTCAGACTGAGGGGGACCAGGCTGTCTTCTTCTTGGCCTCCATGAGCCCACAGTCAGAATAAAAAATAGGGGGCCAACCAGTGACTTTCATGGTTCATACTGGGGCCAAGTACTCTGTTGTCACCTCCCCAGAGGCCCTTTTTCAGCAAAGAGAACTGTGACCATCCTTGGGGCTACCGGGACACAGACAATACAACAGCACTTCTGCCAGGCTCACCAGTGTAAATTCAGACGCCACACGGTCCAACATGAATTCCTTTATCTACCTGATTGCCCCATCCCCCTCCTGCACCAAGATATACTCTCTTAAGCTCGGGGCTCAGATACACTTTGAGCCCACCGGGCACACCAGCCTCCAGTTAAACCCAGGGCAAAAGGAGATGGGGGTCCTCTGGTACTAGCAATTACCACACTAAGAAATAATGGAGAGAATTCTGCACCCAGGCCCAGCCGAATGGCCTGCCAGAGTTCAGGCTCACCTACAGTACGGGCTAAAGACAACCCAACCCACCTGGACTAGCCCAGAATCAGGCCCCTATCACTGTTAAACTGATCCCGGGAGCCCAGCCCCAGAGGCAAAGGCAATACTCCCTCAGACAAAAAGCTAAGATTGGCATTCAAGAACATCTGGCCAAACTTACAGAAGCAGGTATCCTAATCGAGTGCCAGTTGGCCTGAAATACCCTACTCCTGCCAGTTAAGAAGCCAGGAGGGGGATATCGACCAGTCTAAGACCTGCGGGCCATCAACAAGCGTAGCCGTCTCCCTGAACCCGGTGGTCCCAAATTCATGCACCTGCCTCCAGTATGTGGACAATATCCTCACCAGTGACACACAAGAAGACTGCATGAAAGGCACAAAGGCCCTCCCACAGCTCCTGTCAGACCTGGGGTACCACATCTCATGGAAGAAGGCACAAATCTGCCAACAACAGGTCTGTTATCTTGGTTTCCTCCTTACCCAAGGGAAAGCAGAACGAGGGCCAGAGGGGAAAAAAGTCATCTCCTTGCCACAGCCCCAGACAAAAAGGGGCCTATGAGAATTCCTGGGGGCTACAGGATTCTCCTGCATCTGGATTCCTGGGTTCTTGGCCATAGCAAGACCCCTCTGTAATTTCTTGGGGGACTAAATCGAGAACCTCCGCCTGAAACAGCAGAAGCCACCTGCACAGAGGCTGGCTCCAGCCCTGGGCCTACCAAATATTAAAAAGCCCGTCAGTCTCTTTGTACATGAAAACAAGAGTGCCCGGCGTACTCACCCAGACTGTTGGGCCCTGACAACAGCCAGTTACATATCTGTCAAAGAGACTGGACTCCATGGCAGCAGGATGGCCACCGCCTCAGGGCGCCAGCAGCCACAGTCCTACTCAGTAGGGAGGCAGACAAGCTCAACCTGGGGCAAGAACTCATGCAGTTACGACCCTCAAGAACACACAGGGGCACCGCTTCCTTTCCAGCTGTCAACTAGCACAATACCAAGGGCTCCTCTGCAAAAAATCCTTGGGTCACCCTTAAAACAGTAAGGACATTAAACCCAGCAACCTTTCTCCCCAAGGAAGAGGGGGAACCAGATCATAACTGCTCCAAAGTAACTGGTAAAGACTACACGAGCCATCCAGCCATCAAGCCATAAAAAATTCCAGAGCTCACACTGTTCAGAGACGGCAGCAGTTATCTACAAGAAGGTGCCCAAAAAGTGGGTCCTAGACTGAAGTCCCAGAAGGTAGGGCATTACCAGCTGGATGGTCAGCACAGGGGCTGAACTATACATCTTCTTCCGAGCCCTCACCCTCAGTGACGGCAAGCCCGTCAACATCCAGTGACTCTCGGTACGCCTTTGCTACTGGGCCTCTACAGAGGGCTGGCTACAAGGAGAGGGGCTCTAACTGCTACAGAAAATGCTATCAAAAACAAAGAAGAGATACTGAAATTCCTTGAAGCTGTCTGACTTCCAAAGGAAACAGCAATCCCGTACCGTAAGGGACACCAAAAAAGAGACAACCACATAGCACAGGCAAATCATCTGGCAGATGAGGCTGCCAAGACCACAGCCAGTAAGGACACGGACAGAGCCCCTTTCCTCACCATGGCCCTGACCCCCAGAAGAAGTCCCTCCACCCAGTTACACTAAACAGAAAAAAATGGGCCATAGCGAAGGGGCCACCCTGACTAAAAAGAGATGGTGGGTAATATCAGGTGCATTTTCATCCCAACAACAGGAGGGCATCTAGTCAAGAAGTAGCACCAGCTCACCCACCTGGAAAAAAACGCATTAGAGGCCCTCCTCCAGAAGCACTGCTACATCTGCCAGCTTCCAGCCCTGGGCCCAGCAACCAGGGAGCAAGGAACAACCTATGCTAAATGTCATGCTCGGCCTGCACCAAAGCCCCCACCAGGTGTCCAGAGGATAGGAGTAACTAACCCCTTTCAAAAATCTAGAAAGAAATTCACAGACGTCCAGCCAAGCAGGGGGTTCAGATGGCTCCTAGTAATGAAGTGCCTATTCTCTGGATGGGTGAAGGCCTTCCCAAACAAGACACAGCAAAGCCGGAAAGGAGCCAAAGTTATCTTGGGGGAGCTCGTGCCCTGGCTTGGCCTGCCATTAACAATCAATAGTAATGATGGGCCTGCATTTGTAGTGGACATTGTTCAGGTCTTAACCAAGTTTTTCAACATTACCTGGAGGCTCCACACCACCTACTGACCCCAAAGCTCAGGGAAAGTAAAGCAGATGAATCGCACTCTCAAGGGAACTTTAGCAAAGTTTTGTCAGGAGACTAACCTCCCATGACCGGATCTGCTACCCCTGGCCCTCCGTGCCCGCTGCACAGCCGGGATGCTAGGTTACTCCCCTTCCAAATCAGTGTATGGACGGCCTCCCCCGTGCCTGGAGAGCCTTCAAGTAAACTTACATCAAACTGGGGATTAAAAAAATTAAAAAAAAAAAAAAAAAACAACTTCAGGACCTGGGGGCCACCCTAAATAAATCACAAAGGTACCATTGAGAGGGCCCCAATCTCTTTAGGGATGCACTCCTTCCAGGCAGAGACTCAGTCTGGGTCAAAAATTGGAAAAGGAACTCTTCAAACCACAGTGGACAGGGCCTCACTCTGTTGTTCTAACATCCTCTTGCCCTTAAGGGCTTGGCTGTCACCCCATGGGTCCACCACTCGAGAGTAAAAAAGCCCAACACCTGGATGAGAAGCCTCAACAGTGGAAAGTCCAGCCAAACCCGGCAGACCTGCTCCAGCTTCGCCTCCAATGAGAACCCACTGACTGACTGCCCGCCGTCATCCTTACTTCTCACTTGCACGATATTCTTCATCCTAGGGGTCAGACTCTACACCATTGTCCCCTTCTGACTGGACATTCCCCCAGAGACTTGCTGTTGTTATTGTTTACCAGATGACCCTAGGCTGTTTTACTGCCCTTACTTGTCCACAGGTTTTATCTGCTGTTGGGCTAGCCATAATGGCTCCCTCTAACAAGGCGTGGGCCCCACTTTTATTGGCCCTCTGCTCTCTACTCCTACAGGCATTCCACTGTTGTTTTCCCAACCCCAGTCAGTCCTGGTCTTCTGCTACCTTGGTGTGTTGTTCCTCCTCCCTGCCTTTAGCTCACCCGACCCAGCAGTGGAGGGCAAACACCCACACAATCAGTCATGCATGCCTGTCCGTCTCTTACCCAATCTTTCAGTCCTCCCCAGGAGCGATGCTCCACTTATACAAAAACCTCCTAGCTGCCCTGACACACCCCCATGGCCCTTCCCCTTCTTGTAAGCCTGTTGGCCATGTCAGGAGCTGCCCTAACGCCACTGGCATGAAAACGGCACAGGTTCAGCACCAGGGACTAACTCAACAACTCACGGCCCTGACCCTACAGCACTAACCTGATTCACCAGCTTCAGTGTCCTCCAAAACAGGCGTGGACTCAACTGACTCATAGCCGCACAAGGGGGACTCTGCCTCTTCTTACGGGAAAAATTTGTTTCTATGCTCATGAGTCGGGGGTAGTCCAAGAAACTCTAACCCAATTGCAGGAACGAGTAATTTGCCAGTGGGAGGCACTCCAGCAGGCGACTTTGTGAGATTCCCTCTCACAACAGTTCCCTTGGTTTGCCCCCCTCATCGGCCCCCTCCTATGCTCCTCCTCACAGTAGCATTTGTCCTTGTATTTTTAATGCTCTTACCAGGTTTATCACTGCTTATATTGCCAAGGGCAGACTCCAGTAGCTCCTCACTCACTATCGTGCTGTAAATAATAAAAATGATGCCCTCTAAACCAGGTATTTAAAGGGGCATCAAAGGGCGAATGACAAGGAAAATCTGTGTTCCAAGGTGGCTGACCAGTCCAACAGGGGAATCCCAGTCCTGGCCCCAGGGCCATTTCAGGCTTTCCCCCTAGCCCCACCAGCCACAGCTACAAGAGTGGCACAGATACGGAAGTACAAGTGTATAAGATACCCCCTTTGTTTGTGCTCTGAGCTCAGATCTTGAGCGATTACTCTCTTCTGGGCCCACTAGCATGAAATAAATCTCTGATCCTCCAAGGTCTCCAAGTGCCACTTGTTTTTTTTGGCCAGGATCCAGTCTGCATTCCATAGCATGGGAGGAGTAGTGCAGGAGCAGGGTGCAGGAATCTGCTGGATTTGGAAAGTCCAATCAGGGCCATGGGCCAGAGACAGAAACAGTTGGTCACAGGCCAGGAGAGCACGGACTGTGACCAGAGACCAGGAAGACAGAAGAAATTGACTGTTTTTCTCTGAGAGCACACTGAGCAGTAGGGGCCTGAGCTCTCAGCTTCTATGGGGCTGGAGACTGGGAGGCCACCATCTTCATTTCCATCCTCCAAAGCTGTATGGAAAGGTTTCAGGGAACAACACTGCCAAGAGCAAACCCAAGCAGATTACTTAGCTTGGCTCCTGACAAGGGTGGTGCAGTTCCACCTTGGGCAAAGACATGTGAGAATCAATACAACAGGTCCATCCCCCAAAAGATCACCAAGATCATCTGGCCAAGACCAAGTTCACCAACAATGAGAACTGTGGAACTCTAGAGCTAGGGGAAAGCAACACAGAATTCATGGCTCTTTCTCCATGATTCTCTAGTCTTTTAAAGCTAAATATTTAAAATTTTTAAAATTCTATTTAAAAAAATTTTTTCCTCTTTCCTATTTTAACCTTTTTAAACTATTCTATCTTATCAATACCTTTTTAAAAATCTTTTAAAATTTTCCTTGTTATATTCTATCCCTTCATTGTATTTAACCTTGTTTTTTGTTTTTGTTTTGGTTTTTTTTTTGTATACATGTAAGTTTTTCTTTCTTTAAAATTTTGGGATACAGTTTCTTCTAACAGGTCAAAATATACCACAAATCTAGCATATGGCTTTGTTCTAGTTTCTGGCCTGATCACATTCTCCCCCCCCCCTTTTCAACCAACTTTTTATAAATTCCTTTTACCTTTTAAATTTTCATCTTTACAATCATATTCTATCCCTTCATCGTGTTTACCCTTATTTTTCTATGTATTTTAGGTTTTTATTTAAAATTTAGGGAGGCAGTTTCTTCTAACTGACCAAAATATACTAAAAATCAAGTGTGTGGCCATGTATGTATATATGTATGTATATATGCATGTGCATGCACACACACACACACACACACACACATAATTTTTTTTCCCCTCTCCTTTCTTCTCCTCCTAGTTCTGGGTCTCTTCTGATTTGCTTAGAATATATTTTCTGGGATCATTGCTACCCTTTTAATATTTTGTTCTCATTCATCTATTCTTATCTGGATAAAATGACAAGGTGGAAAAAACACCTCAAAAAAAAAAAGAAAAAAAAAAGAACAAGAGGCAGTACTGATGGCTAAAGACCTAATTGATATGGACATTAGTAAGATGTCAGAACTGGAGTTCAGAATGACAATTATCAAGATGCTAGCTGGGCTTGAAAAAAGCAGAGAAGATACTAGAGAATCCCTTTCTGGAGAAATAAAAGAACTAAAATCTAACCAAGTTAAAATCATAAAAGCTATTAATGAGGTACAATTTAAAAAAATGAAGGCTCTTTCAGCTAAGATAAATGAGGCAGAAAAGAGAATTAGTAATATAGAAGACCAAATGATGGAGAATATCTTAAGGAATATCCACACTATTTTCCAAAGCGGTTGCACCAACTTACATTCCCACCAACATCCCACCTTTCTCCACATCCTCTCCAATACTTGTTGTTTACATTCTTGTTGATCTGGCCATTCTAACTCTTGCAAGGTAGACTGGGTATTTACCCCAAAGATACAGATGTAGTGAAAAGAAGGGGCATCTGTACCCCAATGTTCATAGCAGCAATGGCCACAGTCGCCAAACTGTGGGAACAACTAAGATGCCCTTCAACAGAAGAATGGATAAAGAAGATATGGTCCATATATACAATGGAGTATTATGCCTCCATCAGAAAGGATGAATACCCAATTTTGTATCAACATGGACAGAACTGGAAGAGATTATGCTGAGTGAAGTAAATCAAGCAGAAAGAGTCAATTATCATATGGCTTCACTTACTGGTGGAGCATAAGGAAAAACACGGAGGACACTGGGAGAAGGAGAGGAGAAGTGAGTTGGGGGAAATCGGAGGGGGAGACAAACCAAGAGAGACTGTGGACTCTGAGAAACAAACTGAGGGTTTTGGAGAGGAGGGGATGGAGGGTTGGATGAGCCTGGTAGTGGGGATTAAGGAGGGCATGTTTGCATGGACCACTGGGTGTGGTGCATAAACAATGAACTTTGGAACACTGAAAAAAATTAAATTTAAAAAATGAAGAAGAGAGAAAGAGAGGTAAACAACTACTGGGCCACAAGGGGAGAATTCGAGAGATAAGTGATACCATAAGACAAAACAGTATTAGAACAATTGGGATCCCAGAAGACGAGAGAGAGGGCCAGAAGGTATATTGGAGCAAATTATAGCAGAGAACTTCTCTAATTTGGTGACAGGAACAAGCATCAAAATACAGAAGATACAGAGAACCCTCCTCAAAATCAATAAAAATAGGTCCATACCCTGTCATCTAATAGTAAATCTTACAAGTCTAAGTGACATAGAGAAACAAAGTCCGTAACATGCATGGGTGGAAATATTAGACTGGTAGCAGAACTATGCACAGAAACCTGGCAGGCCAGAAGAGACTGGCATGATATATTCAGAGCACTAAATGAAAAAAAATATGCAGCCAGTAATACCATATCCAGCTAGGCTGTCATTGAAAATAGAAGGAGACATAAAAAGCTTCCAGGACAAACAAAAACTAAAAGAATTTCCAAATACCGAAGCCCTACAGGAAACATTGAAAGGGGTCCTCTAAGCAAAGACAGAAACTAAAAGTAATAGACCAGAAAGGAACAGAGACAATATACAATAACAGTCACCTTATAGGCAATACAATGGCTCTAAATTCATACCTTTTGATAGTTACCCTGATGTAAATGGGATAAATACCCCCAATCAAAAGACACAGGGTATCAGAATGGATAAAAAACAAAATCAACAACAACAACAAAACAAGACCCATTGATATGCTGTCTGCAAGAAGGTCATTTTAGACTCAATGACACCTCCAGATTTAAAGTGAGGGGGTGGAAAACCATTTACCATGCTAATGGACATCAAAAGAAAGCTGGGGTGGCAATTCTTAGATAAATTAGCTTTTAAGCCAAAGACTATAATAAAAGATGAGAAAGGACACTGAAAGGTCTGTCCAACAAGAAGACCTAAGAACTTTAAATATCTATGCCCCTAACATGGGAGCAGTCAATTATATAAACCAATTAATAACCATATCAAAGAAATATATTGACAGTAATACAATAGTAGTAGGGGACTTTAACACCCCCCTCACTGAAATAGATAGATCATCTAAGCAAGAGATCAACAAGGAAATAGGGCTTTAAATGACACACTGGACCAGATAGACATCACAGACATATTCAGAACATTCCATCCCAAAGCTACAGAATACACATTCTTCTCTAGTGCACATGGAACATTCTCCAGAAGAGACCACATCCTGGGTCACAAATCAGGTCTCAACTGGTACCAAATATTGGGATCATTCCCCTGGATATTTTCAGACCACAATGCTCTGAATCTAGGACTCAATCACAAGAGGAAATGTGGAAAGAACTCATATACATGAAGGCTAAAGAGGTTCCTACTAAAGAATGAGTGGGTAAATCAGGAAATTAGAGAAGAATTGAAAAAATTCCTGGAAACAAATGAAAATGAAAACACAACTGTTCAAAATCTTTGGGACACAGCAAAGATGGACCGGAGAGGAAAGTATACATGCTTACAAGTCTTTCAAAGGAACAAGAAAGGTCTCAATTACAACCCAACCCTACACCTAAAGGAGCTAGAGAAAGAACAGCAGGAGAAAGCCTAATCCAGCAGAAGAGAAATAATGAAGATCAGAGCAGAAAACAATGAAATAGAAGGCAAAAGAACCATAGAGCAGGTCAACAAAACTAGGAGCTCATGCTTTGAAAGAATTAATAAGCCTCATAAACCCCTGGCCAGACTTACCAAAAGAAAAGAGAAAAGACCCAAATTTTAAAAATCATGAATAAAAGAGAATAGATCACAACCAACACCAAGTGGGGTTTATTCCTGGGCTGCAAGGTTGGTTCAGCATCCACAAATCAATCAATGTGATACAATACATTAAATAAAAGAAAGAACAAGAACACTATGATATTCTCAGTAGATGCTGAAAAAACATTTGATAAAGTACAGCATCCTTTCTTGTGAATATCACTGTAAATGGGGAGAAACTGAGAGCTTTTCCCCTAAGGTCAGGAACATGGCAGGGCTGTCCACTCTCACTGCTGCTATTCAACATAGTACTAGCAGTCCTAGCCTCAGCAATCAGACAAGAAAAAGAAAGAAAAGGCATCCGAATTGGCAAAGAAGGAGTCAAATTCTCCCTCTTTGCAGATGATAGTGATACTTCATGTGGAAAACCCAAGAGACTCCACTCCAAAACTGCTAGAACTTACACAGGAATTCAGGAAAGTGTCGGGATATAAAATCAATGCACAGAAATCAGTTGTATTTCTATACACCAACACCAAGTCTGAAAAAAGAGAAATTAAGGAGTTGATCCCATTTACAACTGCACCCAAAACTGTAAGATACCTATGAATAAACCTCACCAAAGAGGTAAAGAGTCTGTATCAGAAAACTATAGAGTACTCATAAAAGAAATTGAGGAAGACACAAAGAAATGGAAAAACATTCCAAGCTCATGGATTAGAAGAATATTGTGAAAATGTCTATGCTACCTAGAGCAATATACATGTCTAACACAATCCCAATCAAAATACCATCAACTTTTTTCAAAGAAATGGAACAAATAATCCTAAAACATATATGGAACCAGAAAAGAACCTGAATAGTTGGAGGAATGTTGAAAAAGAAATCCAAAGTTGGCGGCATCCCAATTCCAGACTTTAAGCTCTATTACAAAGCTTTAATCATCAAGACAGTATGGTACTGGCACAAAAACAGACACCTAGATCAATGTGCAGATTAGGGAGCCCAGAAATGGACCCTCAACTCTATGGTCAACTAATCTTCAACAAAGCTGGAAACAATGTCCAATGGGGAAAAGACAGTCTCTTCAGCAAATGGTGTTGGGCAAAATGGATAGCCACATGCAGAAGAATGAAACTGGACCATTTCCTTATACCACACACAAAATAGACCCAAAATGGAACAAAGACCTCAGTGTGAGACAGGAGTCCATCAAAATCCTTGAGGAGAACAAAGGTAGCAACCTCTTCAACCTCAGTCGCAGCAAGTTCTTTTTAGAAACATTGTCAAAGGCAACGGAAGCAAGAGCAAATATGAACTATTGGGAATTTGTCAAGATCAAAAGCTTTTGCACAGCAAAGGAAATGTCAACAAAACCAAATGGCAACTGACAGAATGGGAGAAGATATTCACAAACGACATATCAGATAAAGGGTTAGTATCCAAAATCTATAAAGAACTTATCAAACTCAACACCCAAAGAGCAAATAATCCAATCAAGAAACAGGCAGAAGACATGAACAGACATGTCTGCAACGAAGACATACAGATAACCAATAGACACATGAAAAAGTGCTCCACATCACTCAGCATCAGAAATAGAAATGAAAACCAAAATGAGATACCACCTCACGCCAGTCAGAATGGCTAAAATTAACAAGTCAGGAAATTACAGATGTTGCCAAGGATGTGGAGAAAGGGGAACCCTCCCATGCTGTTGGTGGGAACCCAAGCTTGTGCAGCCACTCTGGAAAACAGCATGGAGGTTCCTCAAAAAGTTGAAAATAGAGCTCAGCTATGACCCAGTATTTGCACTACTGGGTATTTACCATAAAAATACAAATGTAGTGATCCGAAGGGGCACATACACCCCAATGTATATAGCAGCAGTGTCCACAATGGCCAAACTATGGAAAGAACCTAGATGTCCACCCACAGATGAATGGATAAAGAAGATGTGATATATATACACAGTGGAAAACTATGCAGCCATCAAAAGAAATGAAATCTTGCCATTTGCAACCATGTGGATGGAACTAGAGGGTATTATGCTGAGTGAAATAAGCCAATCAGAGAAAGACAATTATCATATGATCTCCCTGATATGAGGAATTTGAGTGCCAGTGCCAGGAGTCGTGGAGGGCGGGGAGGGAAAAATGAAACAAGATGGGACCAGGGAAGGAGACAAACTTTAAGAGACTCTTAATCTCAGGAAACAAACTGAGGGTTGCTGGGAAGGGATAGGGTGATTGGGTGATGGACATTGGGGAGGGTATGTGCTATGGTGAGTGCTTTGACTTGTGTAAGACTGATGATTTACAGACCTGTACCCCTGAAACAATACATTATACGTTAATTTTAAAAACTTATTTGGGGGTGCCTCAGTGGCTCAGTTGGTTAAGCATCTGCCTTGGGATCAGGTCGTGACCACAGGGTCCTGGGACTGAGTCCTGCATCAGCCTCCCCACTCAGTGAGGAGTCTGCTTCTCCCTCTGCCTCTCTGCACCTGCTTGTGCTCTCTCACTCTCAAATAAATAAGTAAAGTCTTTAAAAATAAATAAATAAAAGATTTTATTTTTAAGTAATCACTACACCCAAGAAGGAGCTCACACTTACAACTCTGAGATCAAGAATCACACACTCCACCCACTAAGCCAGGGAGGTGACCCCTGCCAAGTTCTATCCTATGCCTGCCTACAGACAACCTAAAGAAGGGGACCAGGCCATGCTTCCTTGGGAGAGCAAGGAGCTCCAGGGGAAGGTTCAATGAGTCAAATGGGGACCACCTTCCCTGGCCCCATCTTGTTTCAGTGTTCCCTCCCTACCCTCCATGGCTCCCTACCTTGGCACTCAAATTCCTCATATCAGGTCCCTCCTCCTGGGTCAGGATGTTTTGTGGACCTGAGCAATAACCATTCCCCACCCTCTCTGTGGGGCAATCAGAGAGCCCCACATTTCCTCTTGCCCTTTGCAGACAAAGTGTACATAAGTCTTTTTTTTAAAGAAATGACACGTGAGGCTCAAGGGATCAAAGCCACAGAGCGAGACGTGCAGCTGGAATTTGAACTCAGAGCTCTGGCTGCACAAGGGCCATGGTCATTCGCTTCCCTCAGTGTCATTGCCTGGGCAGCAGGACCTAGCCAGAAATTAGAATGGCAGCACAGGAAGGAGGCGTGGATTCCCCCAGAGGCAACAGGCAGGTTGGGAACCCTTGATCTGAAACAGGCCTAAGGCAGGAGGGGCAGGGACTGTGGGCAGCAGAAGCTGGAGCCCCAGACTCTAGGCCCGTACAACTCCAGATCCCCATCTAGTGGTAAGAGGTTGCCACTGCCTCATGGCCCAGGAGGCTCATAGGCCCGGCAGATCTAGTCAGGTCATCAGCAAACCATCCTCCAGCAAGAAACACCCCTTCCCTGGGCCTGGGTTCTGCAGGAGACAGAGGAGGCCCCATTGAGGGGCATGTGTACTGGCATTCATGGCCCTCAGGATTTCTCTGCAGCAGCACAGTCCCCTGTGAGGGCTCGGTCCTCAACCACAGACACCCCAACATACAGGCCCTGAAGTTTAGGCCACATTCCTTCCCCAGACTCAGCGACTTAACAACCTGTCGCCCCAGGAGGCCAGGTCTCATTGGCCTGTGCTGGCCTCCAGTGCAGGAGGGGTCACCTAATTCTGGTGGGCTGGCCCCTGGGTGCTGCCCAGGACAGAGGGGAATTGGCACTGTCTCCAGATGGCCCCTAGGACCCCATCCCAGGAGCCGCTAGGCGCCTCTTCAGGAGGGGAGCAGAGGGGCAGCATTCACTTTCCAAATAGCATCTCAGTCAAAACCCCCCATGAGCTCGGTCCTGTTATCTCCCTGCAGAGGAAGCAAAGGGGGAGGGGTACAATGATGAGCTCAGGTCACCCATTCCCTGAATACCAGCTATAAAATATTGTGTTCGGGCCCCTTCCCCAGAAAGGAGAAGGTCCAGGGGAAGCTTCCTGGAGAAGGGTGCAGTGGGCCAAGTTTTGAAGGAAGACAGGAAGAAATTCCAGGCAGAGGGAAGAATGTGTGAGTGTGAGAAGGACACAAGGCCACAGGGGCAAGGTTAACCTAGACCTGGGTAGGCGGGCAGTGAGGGTAGAGCCCTGGGGTGGGGGTGGGGGATGGGGGGCACGGTGGGGTTCATAGGCAGAACTCACTGCCAGGTTGAGCATTCTGGACTCCAAGATCATGGGAAACCCACCTCTCTTCCTTCTCTCTCTGTCTCTCTCCTTCCCCCTCTCTCCTCCTTTCCTTCCTTACTTTTTTTTCTTTCTGATTTATTTGTGAGAAGGACTGAGCAAGAGAGACAGCACAGCAGAGGACAGAGGCAGAGGGAGAAGCAGACTCCCTACAAAGCAGGGAGCCCGATGTGAGGCTCAATCCCAGGACCCTGAGATCATGACCTGAGCTGAAAGCAGACGCTTAACCAACTGAGCCACCCAGGTGCCTCCCTGGGCAGCCTTTAAATAGGGCAGTGACCCTGTCTCATCCCTGTTTCAGGAAGGTCCTGGCTGGCAGGAACTGTGGGCAGGCAGGCCTGCTGTGACTCTCAGGGCTCTGGGTGGAGAGGCTCACCTGGAGTTGGGGGTGGTGGGGAAGGTTGTTACTCAAGGCAGGGGCTCAGCAGCAGCAAAGACCCAAAGTCGAGAGGGCCCCAGAGCCTCTCAGAAACAGAGCATCACCCAGGATGGCTGGAGAGAAGGGGTGAGGGCTGGGAGGGCTTGGGTATAGGGGGTCTTCGGTCCCCTTGGGCCACTATAACATAATACCACAGACAGGGTACCTGAGAAACCACACACATTTATTTCTCACAGTTTTGGAGGTTGGAAGTCTGGGATCAGAGGGCTAGTGGGGCAGGTGAGGGACCTCTTCTGGGTGGCAGATGTGTCACTGCATCCTCACGTGGTGGGAAGAGTTGCTTTTATAACAGCAATAATCCCATCATGAGGACTCTGTCCTTGTGACCGAATTACCTCCCCAAAGCTGTACCTCCTCATACCAGCACCTTGGCAATGAATTTTGGGATGATACAGAAGTTCAGACTACAGCAGTCTGGAGGACTTTCCTGCAGAGGCAAATCCTCACACAAGATGGGACTCGGTTCCTCAGGACAGAAAGGAGCCCCTGTTGGCCCTCAGGGGCCCTCTGGCCAATGCCAAGTAGATTTGGAGCGGGGGCTTCTGGGTCAGGGCTTGGACAAGCATATCCTGAAGGGACCAGGTGTGGGCCCTGCTTCCAAAGGGTGTATTTCATTCATTCATTCATTCATTCATTCATTCATTCAGCAAATGCTTTATGTATGCTGGTCATGTGTTTATTAAGCAGTTTTACGTCTGGGGACATAGCAATAAGCCCAACAGACACCAGCCCCGCCTTGAGGGACTGTCATAGGAGACAGACCTTAAACAAATATAGCCCTTCCCAGAGCAGATGTGGCCATGCTGAAGGGTGGGGTGGGGTGGGAATGTGCGTGGCTCCAGCAAACAGGGGTTGGGAGGGGGGCACAGGAGCCTCAGAGTCTGGAGAAGCTGTTTCTCCAGGGAAAACCACCAGGCGCCTTGTGTAGGCATATCTCTGCTTGTTTATGTGCATGTGTGTCCCTGCGAGTGTGCATGTCTGTGTATGTGTGTGTGTACATCTGTGTTTGTACATATTGTTAAATGAGTGTGCCTGGGGGGGTTCATACATGGATACATCTGTATGTCTGTGTGGGGGTGGGTGTTAGCTCGCTATGCGTGAGTCTCCATGGGTGTGCAAGCATGGATGTCTCTAGAAGGAATCCATTGGGGAGGGTCTGTGTGTGAAAGGTAGAAGGTAGGGTGCCTACTAGGTGACTTCTAAGGCATTTCTCAGAACTCATGATATCAGTAATAAAACTAGAACTGCCATGAACACAGGACGACAGTCACGGGAGGCCAAAGCTGGAAGGGTGGACAGCCCCTCGAAGAAGGGAATAAGACCCCAAGTTGGGGCAGGGTGAAGAAACGGGCCAGCCACACCAGGGCTGAGGAAGCACCAGTCCCATAGGAGCCTGCCACGTGGGGCTGGGCCAAAAGCCTGATGGGACTCAGAAGCCTCAGGTTCTGTAGAGCGGGAAATCAGGTCTCCAGGAAAGAACATGGGCTTGGGGACAGGCAGACCTGGGTGTGGCTCTGGACCCGCGTCTTAGCAGCTGAGTGACCTCAGGTATGTCCAAGCCTTGGTTTTCTCCTCTGTAGAATGGGAATCATCATACCCACTGCCCAATGCCTAGAACCAATAAGAAAATGTATGCCCAGTGTGAAGCACACAGTGGGGACTCCGCAGCTCCTCCCATTACCTCCTCCCCTTAGGGCCTGAGGATATCTTTTTCTCTTTGGGATGGAAATCAATATTAAGGAAAGCAAACCTGAGCCATGCCTGAGCTAAGCCCTTGCCAGGTGACATCTCAGGTAACCCATGGACACCCTTGCTATTGTTTCACACAGAAGTCTCTGTGTCCCCCTTCTCCCCCACCCCCACTGGCTTCCCTGGCAGGTCCTGCTGGGCATGCGAGGCAGGGAGCCTCCAAGTCCAGCGGCGGCGGCGGTGTCTTTCATGGACACACCACCTGCTGGGCCAGAGGGCATTTGCCCAGCCTCTCTGCCCCTGCCCAGTGGAGGCTGATCCTGACTGATCAGGCAAGCTGATCCCTTATCAGCTCACATTTCCAAGGATCAGGCCCATGGGACTGTGAAAGACCTCTTCCTTTATTCGCTGGACAGCGTGAGGCATCTCCCTTTATTTCTCTGAGCCTCAGTGTCTTCATCCCTGAAATGGGGATTCACAGCCAACACCCTGCCATCGAGGACTCAGCGGGGGCCCATGGGTGCAAGTGCTTTAAATAGAAACTTCCACACAGGTAAGGAATTAGTCCCCAGGGTATCCCAGGTTGGGGGAGGGGGCATCCTTCAACATGGGCATGAGAACGTCCTCCCCTGGTGTCCCTTGGTCTCTTTAGAAAGAGACTCTACTCCACTCACACTACTCCACACACTGGTGCCAGGTGGCCAAGTCATGTCCCCCCACCAGTCTGTGCCTCACCTACAGTTGGCTCCAAGGTGGAAAGTAAGGGAAGAAATAACCACGTCCCACAAGGGGTGGAGGCAGCTGGAGCCAGCGTCTTCCCTGAGGCTTTCAGGACCTGGAATGCACTTCCCCCACTGGGAATTCATCCTGGCCACCAGCCCCGCCCCCACACCAAGCTCCACAGCAACAGCAGCACCCCTCAGGCTTGAGTTCCTTAAACACTAAATAGAAGTCTAGCCCCTGCCTGTGGTATGAAGTGGAGACTGGGGATCCCTGGGAACTGGACAGACAAAAAGTCACATTGTCCAAGGTCGCCCAGCTAGAGCCAGAGCTTAGCCTTGTACCTATCTCCCCTGCCAGCGGTAGATAAATGTATAGATAACTATTAAAGCACCAGAGGTTTGATTCTATCCTGTATTAGACATTGAATAGGAAAGAGCTGGAAGTCTAGTGCAGGAAAGACACCTGGCTTGGGTCACAACAAGCTGATGACTGTGTCCTGCTGGAAACCACCCTAGCAGCTGTGGACTGGGCTGCTTTCTAGCTATGCACCTTTAGTTAATAATAAAGGAGATAATCTCCCAGAGTGCCAGAGCTCATCCAGGGGCATAAGGGTCAACTGGAATCAGGCTTCCAAAGCCTCTCCCCACCCCCCAATCAACCTAGCAATCTGGCCTCACACCTTTCCCCTCTCCCTTCAAACCTGACCCAGAGCCTTGGTGGCTTTTAACCCAAGGGACAAATTCTCACGCTGACCACTGTGCGGTCCCCATTCCCCACCACCACCTCTCACTGGAATAATGCAGCCCCAAAGCTACCCCAAGGCTTCTGACACCCAGGGGTTACCGCAGGTCACCAGATCAACTCTGCAGGGCTCACCCCAGGGGCCCCATCCTGCATCTTCCCCCCACCCCTCTGCGCTCCACCTTGCACTCGACCTTGAAGACCACAGAGGGAAGGTGGAGGAAGCTGGATCCCGGCCCTTGGGCCCCTGAGCCACCGCAGCCTCCTATCCTGCACAGCTGCACCGTCCAGTGGGCCCTGCAGGCCAAAGCAGTTTGTCAGGCATGCAGCGGAGGATCCAAGCCCGGAACCCCACTTCTGAGAGGCGTGGAAGGCCAGAGTCGGGACCTCGAGAAGGCCCCAGCCCAGCGGAGCACTCAGAAGGTGGCCGGGCGGTTCTGCAGCCAGGGTCTTGCAGGCCAGAGAGCTGGCACTGCAGGACAGTCCCAAGGGGAAGGGAAGAAGCCTGGCTCGTGTCCGTGTGTCTACAGTCCCAGTGGGGCTCTGCGGAGCCTCTTGGTCCATCTGATGCTTGTGCCCGTCTCTAGGCCTGGATCTACGTCAGTCTGTGGCTCTGTCTTCGTGCCCATCTCAGCGGATCTCAATGTCCACCTCTGGCTCTAGTCTGGGGCTGGCTGTCCGGCCACGGTCTGGCCCCTGGCCTGGAGCGCCATCTCGTGGGCACTCGGGGAGTTGTCGCGGCTCGTGGACCGGGCAAGCAGCAGGTTTGCTTTGGGCGGAAGGTTGCGGAAGATACCCAGGTGAGGAGCCGGGAAAAGAGCGGCGGTGGGCTCTGAGAGCCAGGTGCTTTGGAGGAGATATGGGGTGCGGCGAGCAAATCTGACCCTCCCAGAGCCCAAAAGGAGCTCCAAGAGCAAATCAGAATCCCAGAATCCGCCATGGGCATCAACGCATTCACCGAGGAGTGACCAGGCTGCACTCCCGAGGGTGCTCGCTGGGGAGTGCCCCAAGGGACCTGGGGCTCAGGTTCCGCTCCCTTTGCCTTCTTCCCCGGGCGCGCAACGGTCTTCCCTCTGCTGTCCAGTCCCTAGAACACGAGTGCTCGGCCCCTCGCCGGACCCTGCCTGCGGGGCTGGTGCTCCAAACTTTGAGAACCAGGTCGCCAAAGGAGAGAAAAGAGTGGGATTGGATTTAGGGTATTTCCCAAAGCTGGGAAGAAAGGCAGGCTCAGCGTTTAGACTTCGGTCTCATCCAGACTCAGTCCCTCGAACCATCCAGTATCTGGGGAAAGGAGCGGAGGGACTCGAGCCAAGGTGTTCACCTGTGTGTGTCCTGGCAGCAAGAAGCTGAACGTTGCCTTCCAGCTCCAAGGGATGCCCTGAGTGGGCGTTCACGATACGCGGGGGAGGCGGACCCAAGCTCAGCGCCTTTGGGTGGCAGGCAGGGCCAGGCTCCTAATGCTGTACGTTTCCTCCGCCGCAGCGTGAGTGGGGATGGGGGCAAAAGAATGGCTAGAGGGACTCGGGAGACTCGGATTAACCCAAAACGAAGTGAGTAGCTCCAGGTCTCGAGATCCGTGCTGCTTGGCCGCCAGGGGTCTCACAGAGCCCCCATACCCACATCCCCGGTCTCCAAGATCCCGTGAGTGACGCTCACCATCCCGCACCCGCAAGAACAGTTCCCTCTCTGACACCACAGTCTCAACGCACACGGCCCCGCAGCGACCCCTCAAAGCCCATCACCCCAAACACGCCCTCCGCACATATCCGCGCACTAGCCGTTCTGCCGTCTAGGGCCCCTGGTGCCAGGCCCAGAAGGGTTAAGGCCTTGGGACACCAGAGCGGCGAGATGTGAGGCGCCTGGGCTAACTGGCGACCCCAGGAACAATGAGGGATGTGAGGCAAGGGGAGGTGGTCGGCTTAATTGGGCCGGGGAGCGTCCTGGTCTTTGCCTGGGACAACGCCCTGCGGCCGGCTTTCCGCAGCCAAACTCAGGTGGACTCAACTTTCCGCAGCTCCGACCCAGTGGAGCGCCGCGAGGGCGACTCCGGGAGGAGACTTGCCGGTGGGAGTATGGGGGGCCACTCCCCAAACACTCAGAGCCTGGGGCCCTCGAGGCCCGGCAGTATCACTCCAACCCATACGGTGTGCTGCGGCAACCGCACCTCGAGAATGCGGCGGCAACCCGGCCGCCCCGCCTAGCGTTTGCAGCGACCCTCCTGGAGTTCCCCACTCCGCACCCGGCCCCTAAGGCGGCTTGAGGTCGGTGCTGCCCCCTGGCGTCAGCATCCTGCTGAGCACTCGCCGATTTCCCTTCCTAGACGTGCAGGGAGAACCCGGAAGAAGTGAACGCGCCCCCGCTCTTCCAATCTGAGAGGCGTTTCGAACCCAAAGAGACCTCGAATAAGCACACTGCCACGAGGGATTCTACTTGAGCTGAGAAAGGGGTCTCTCTGCCCCGCCCCGTTCCGGGACAAGCCCTTCTGTGTCCTGCCTGCGAAAGGTCAGAGACCGGGGAGAAGCAGCCCACTCACCCTCTGGGGGCTTGGGACTGGCTTCTGCGCCCTTTCACGCTCTCACTGGCCAAATCTCTCACCGAATTCAGCGTAGCCTGGGTCCAGCTTCCTACCTGGGAGAGGCGGGCATGGTTCTCTTTCCTTGCGAGTGCGTTGCCCCACGGAGGTGTCCACGGCACTTGGAGGCCTGGATACCGTCGATCCCAATTCCACCTTCACCCGTCCTTCATCTCACCATTCCTGGTGTTCCTGGTGAGTTGGGGACCCGTGCTTCCCGCCCCCAAAGTGCCCTAGGTCGGCAGACAGTGTGTTCGTCCTGGGCTGCACGGACTCCCAAGGCTTAAAGGGGAGGCTGGGAAGGAGATGGCCGCCCCATGACGCATCAATAGACCCAAAGGTGGGTTAAAGGAGAGACCGCCCATCTCCCACCCCTGCCCACTACTAGGATTTGGGACTGGAGACACCTGTTGGCTGAATGAAGCACAGGTGAGCTCAGAGGATGGGCAGCAGCTGTCCGTGCAGAAGCAGGCCGCGGGGAAGAACGTGCCTGATGGAGACAAACACGGTGGGACTCCCAGGGACACCCCAGCTGAGCCCTTTATTATACCAGGGAAAACTGAGGCAGGAGAGGTAGTAGCCTATGGTCCCACACTCCCCACACCTTGAAGAAACATCTAGATGCGTTAGACGGGAAAACTCTCAGGTTAGATTCTGCCACTCTAGTCAACAACCCTGACAAGGAGAAGTGTTTCTTTCCTCTTCTTTTTTGCTAATCTCTACACCCACAGGGGTCCGAACTCAGGACCCCGAGATCAAGAGTCGCAAGCTCTGCCCACTGAGCCAGCCAGGCGTCCTGAGAATTATTTCTTTTTGAGGTTCAGGAGGCAGAGAGATGGAAAAGGATTCTAGCGCCCGCGGTTTTGGGTGCACCTTGGCCAAGCTCCTTAAAGGGAGAGAGGGCGTAGGGTGCAGCCATCTTCCCAGCTCCAGCTCCCCAGAGGCACTAAAAAGGCACGCGTTTCCACTCCGGAGTCCCAGAGAGGGAGCCCAGAATCCCCTTGCGGAATGGCTGGGACGGCGGCCAGAGGCGAGTGGCCAGCAGAGGGAGCCCGGCCCCCGGCCCGGGAGGCTGCCCGCGCGCGAAGAACGGGGGGCTCGAAGCTGCTCGGCGCCTCCCGGCCCAGCCCACGGCCCTCGCCGGCGCCGCCCGGCCTCGCAGCTCCGCCCGCAGCCCCAGCCCGCTGCCCCCCCCCCCGGGGTGCAGCTGCTGCCGAGCAGGGGGCGCCGAACGTTTAGTCCCCGCCCCCAGCCCCTCCCTACGCGCTCGCTGCGCCCCCTGCCCCACGCGGCCCACAGAGCGCACAGCGCCGTTCACTTCGCATTGCAGCGTTTTATTGTTTTCTCGCGTTTTTGTCTTTTCGTCTCGCTCCGTAGCGAAAAGTGAAAACCTGAGGTGGAGCCCGCGGGCCGGGCGAGCAAAGCCCGGGCGTGGGGGGTGGGGAGGGGAGCCGAGGGGCTGGCGGGTGGGAGTTCCTCCAGGGGTCGGAACTTCTCCCGCAGCCAAGGACCCCCCCCCGCCCCCAACCAGCCCTGTACAATATAGATGCTCATGTAAAATGAAAAAAAAAAATTTAAATGCTATGAATTAATCTCTAGATATTATGTACACAGCAATGTACACCTTTGAATAAATTAATACCAATTTGCATATTCTGGGAACCTTAAAGCTTATTTACACAAATTACCATTTATTTCATAAATATCTTTTTTCCCCCCCTGGAGACTCAAGGCCGAAGTGCCACTCCCTCCGCTGATCCAGGGGTGGGAGGGGCGCCTCTCTTTTGAGGGGGAAAGAGTGGGAGGACTAAAAGAACAGGTCCCTCCCAGCTCAAGTCTACACTGACTTCAGTCTTCACTGAGCCCAGCATCCCTCACTGCAGATTCTCAAGTGGTCCAGGCCCAAGACTAGAGGCTCTGGGCTTCTCTCCCAGGCTCCCATCCCTGACTCCTGCACCTTCTGGCTCTGGAGAGACAGATGGGCGGGAGGACGAGGCCTCCCCACGGCGCTGGAGGACCCAGAGGGGCCCCTGGCCAATACCACCTTGACACTGGAGCAGATCTGGACCGTGACCAGTGGTTCCTAAGCGACTGTGTTCCCGGCAGCCGGATTCCTTGTGAGGCCCAGGGAAATGTCCCAGGCCCCGGATGGCTGGTCGGGCCTCTATTCCGGCTGCTGCAGCCTGCTTTTGCTCCTTTATTTAAATAAATACCCATTCTGTGCTGTACACGTCCCAAGCAGCAGGGGCAGGCAGCCCGGGAGGTCTGCGTGGCAGCGGAGCAGCTGGGCAGCCCCCTCACTTGGGCGACTCCCTGCCGGGGGAGAGGGCTCGCTGGCTCTCCAGCCCACTCACCAGTCTCTGGATGCTCTGCAGTTCACTGGCCGCCTCTTTGGCTGAGCCGCTGGGTGACAGGGCCCCCCGGGAAGGGGCCCCAACCTTGCGGAGAGCTAGCTCCGGCAGGGGGCTGGGCTCCCGGCTGTTGCCGCCTGCAGCCTTGGAGCCCTCCGCCGCCAGCCCAGTGGTGAGGAGGCTGGCGCTAGGCGGGATAGTTACCGGGATCTGGTAGGGGCTGAAACGCAGGCGGGGCCGGGCACTGCCCAGAAAGTGGCTCCGGGACAGGGAGCCTGCGGCGGCGGCAGCTGCGGCCGCAGCACTGGTGGCGGGCAAAGCAGAGGCCGCGGCCGCAGCAGCTGCCATGTACGTGTAGGGGTAGGGGAAGAGGCCTCCGAAAGTGGGCATTGGGATTCCCTGAAAGAAACAGAACAAGACAAGGGTTAGGCATCCTGCCGGAGGTGTTCCGAGGGTAAGCTCGGTGCTGGGGGTGGTGCTACCACCAGCCATCCCTGCCCTACGTTTCTAGGAATATAAGCCCAGAGCTCCCAGAACCCGAACCCCAAGCAGCACAGGTAGGCATGAGCCGGTGTGCTTAGGCCAACCCTGTTAGAAGGGCGCTCACTTCTGAGTATGATGCAAAGGTCTGGCGCCATCAAGCTCTGGGCCAGGTATTACAGTAAGAGTGAGGGAAAGACACGCCAGGTGGCTGCACTAGCATGGGCAAAGGCCTGGAGGCAGGAAACTGGGCAGGCAGAGAGCCAGGTGGCAAGCAGGCAGATTTGGCTGTCTTGGGAAGTTCTGCTCACTTCGAACACTGTCTTCCCCAGCCCTTCTTTCTGGAGGTGCCCGCAAAGGACTGAGGAAGCACAGGCAGGAGAGGGGAGGAGCCCTATAAATTCTCCTTTTACCTGCCTGCTTGCCCAGGGATCTCCTGCCTGGACCAGAAGAGCATAGATGCCAATCCGTTTATAAACTCGCCTGGATATTCTACAGAGAACTCCTGGCGGCTCCTCAGTGGCAGCTGAGGAAGGAATGCAAAGTCTGCCTGTGGAGAGCACAGTAGCCAGGAAACCCCAGACAAACACCCGTCTGAGTCCATGAGGCCTGACTTTTGGATTAGCTGACCTTTGAGATAATGGCTCCCTCCCCGGAGTATGGAGATATGGGGAGGAGTGCAGGGGCTGGTTGCGCTGGGCTTCCAGGGAGCCTCAGGCCTGGCTCAGGCAGGGAGAAGGAAAGAAGTCGCTTAGTCAGGAATGAGCAAATATCCTTCCCGAGAAGGTCAATTCTACTGGGCATTCAGTCCTGGCATCTCAGGTGGGGAGGAAGGAGGGAGGCTTCAGATCTCCCCAAAATTGGCTCTATCTGAGCACTAGGGGCAGGCTACCCTGGCTCAGGAACTTAACCACTAGCATGAAGCCTCCTGAGTGCTGGGTATTCTCCACCTGGCCCTGCACCTGTGGCCCAGGCTGTATCTGGAAGGCCTGACTTCTGCACGACCTCTCGGACGCCCATGCTGGGGAGGGGGCATTCACATACACACAGAATCAAGAATGCAGGTTAAACCTCCAGGCCCTACGTTCCATTTTCCCGAGGCTTCCTGGCCATCTCAGAGCCACACACACGTGATGTGAGCGCTTCACTCACTCCACACATCCCTGACACTGAGCTCTGTTAAAAACCCATTTCAGAAACTCCTCACCCCCCCTTAAAAATATTTGCTTCAGAACCAAAGGAGTCTTCTCAGACCTGAATTCCTATTTTCCTTCCCTTAAGATAAGATCTCAAGGATTCAATTTGCCAGAAACCTCAGAGGGAAGAAAATGAATGTAGAGATTCCAAATCTTTCCACAGGGAATATTCCACCCAAACAACCAAAGAGGCCGCTCTCCCCATGGGATCTCCACATTTTGCTGCTGGCCAGTTTCAGAGTCTCCCCTGGGAGCTCAGAATTTCAGCCTGGACCTGGGGAACTGAACCCCTCTTTCCTGAGATATGTGGCTGAAGGAGCTGGGAGACCCAAAATGGGGGGAACAGCCCAGCCCTGTCCTTTGTCACGTCAGAGGACTTCCTAGAGGACTTGAAAGTAGCCAGAGGCATCTGAGAGGTGGGTCTCTGTGGCCGTCAGTTGTTCAGAAAATATTGCAAATTTTTCTACTCCCTTTTTCCAGGCATCATAGCCTTTCAGGGACTGACAGTGAGCCAAGAGCTTTTGCCTCCAAGAGAAGTGTCCTGAGGCCAGGAAAGCGGCCTTCACCAAAGTCAGAAGCAAATCCAGTCTGTCAGAGGAAGACTCTAATGGGTGCCACTCTGTGCTTGAGGCATAGGGAAGGAACCCCAAAGAGGGCCAGGGATTTGTTGAGAGTCAGACACAAGTAAGAAACAGTGCCTGGCCAGACCCTAGACCTACAGTCTTAGTCTCCCCTGAATCTAGGCATCCTGGAGAGTGTCTGTTGGGTCTCCCCAGGACAGAGTCATTGCCAGTTGAACTCAGAGAGCCCATGGCACCCTCAGGCCCTATGCCCACCTCGTTCTTTCTCCCTCTCGATCACAGGCCTTACCTGAGATGCCAGCATGTGCTGGGAGAGGTGGAAAGGGAAGGGCGCGGCGGTGTTTGCCGCGCTGGCCGCGGGACCCAGCCCGCTTGCGTCCAGCCCAGTGGCGGTCCCTGGCCCGCCTCCTCCACCACTGCCGCCGCCGCCCGCCACCGAGGCCAGCAGGTGACCCATGCCCATGGCGGAGAAGGCTCCGGGGCCCATGGCGAACTGTCCCGGGTGCAAGAAGAGCGGCTGGCCGGCCCCCAGCGGCCCGAAGAACTGCTGCCCGTGCAGATGGCCAGAAAAAGCCAGGCCCGGCAGGTGTCCGGCGCCCAGGGGGGACGCACTGTCCGTCTGCACCACCAGCGGCGCCAGGCCCGGCTCCTTGCCCTCGCCCGCCTCCTTGCGCCCGTCGTCCTTCCGCCTCGCTTCGGCGCGCTCCTTCTCTAGGTTCCGCAGGCCAAACGGGCCGTCCCCGCCGCTCTCGGCCGGCTCCTTGCCCCTCTCGGGGCTGCGCCGCTCCCGGGTGCGCTCAGGTTCGGTCAAGCGAGGGGGGCTGCCGCTGTCCAGGGCCGGGCTGCGGCCTAGCGCTGGCCCCGCGCGCTCCTCGCTCAGCCTCTCCGGCTCTGGGTCGCTGTCCGCGGCACACGACTTCTCCTCCGCTGCGGAAGAGAGGACGCGCGAGGTCACAGGGGCGCGGGAAGACACACCCGCGAGGCCTCCCCCGGCATCTGGGCCAGGTCGGAGAGACTGGGAAAGGCCGGCTCTCAGGAAAGCCACGTCCGAGGAGCTTCAAGCTCCTCGTCGGGCAGGGGGCAGTTGCAGGTCACCTAATTTAAGGCCCCGTATTTACTGCTGGAGAAACTGAGCCATGTAAGGAAACTCACTCCCAGAGTCACACAGCGCCCGGGGCCTGGCTCGGAGTCCAGCCAGATCTTCTAGCTATCGGGGACCACCCTCCCAGGGAAGGCCTGGGTCGGGTGCCCCAACCCAGACACAGTGCTGGCGCTTCCCACAGGCCGTACGGTTACCCGGTTACCCGACGCTCAGCAAAGAGCCAACCGGGCCCCCGGAGGAGGGCCTCCCCTCCGCCCTTCCTCCACCCCGGGTCCGACCACTCGACCCTCACCTCGGGTCCGATGCAGGCGCAGGGGGCTAGGCGCTGACCCCGGGGAGGGTGGCTGTTCCCGCGCGGGGGCGGGGTCGCAAGACGAGGCGTCCGACTCCGCGCCGTCGCGCTCGGGCTTGCAGTGTTCCTCGTACAGGCGCAGAGATGGCAGCGTGAGCTGCTTCCTGGGGAGAAGCGGAGGGAGCGGGTCAGAGGCGCGCGCACAACCCCGCGGCCTGCTCGCTCAGGCACCCTCCCCAGAGCCGCCCGGCTCGCCCCTCACCTTTTCTCCCGCCGCCCGTTCCCGGTGTCGCGGAAGCCCTTGGCGAACGGGTTGTTGTCGATCTTCAGCTGCGTGATCTGCGGGGGACCGAGGAGGCGGCGTCAGGTCTGGAAGAGGCTCCTCCAGCCTGGCCTGGGGCACCCCGAGGTCAGAGGCTGCCGGCGCGGAGGATAGCCCGACGAAGGTCCCCCTGGTCCCCGCCCGCCTGGCACAGGACGCCCCAAGACGGAAGGCGAGGTGAGGCCGGCTGGCGGACCTCGCGGGAAGCCACAGGGTCTCTCCTCCTCCAAAAACTTCATTCGAGGCGTATTCTCTTATCTTGCACACACAAGCCCTGAGCTGTGCGCAGAGTCGGGATCTGCCTAAGCATGCACCCGGGCCCGCTCGGTCACTCAGGTTAAACAAACCCGGCGTAGGAGGCGCGTAAAGGGACAGCAGAGCACATGCTGGTCCACGCCACAGGCGCAAATCACACTCACGGGCCCGCGCACACGCAAGTACACACAGACAAAACAAACACGTGCCACGGAACCAAAGGAATCCACACACCTCCACACCCAAAATGTTGCCCGCCTACCCGCATACACAGCGTTTCACAAAGACAAAAAGAATGACCGGTTGAGCACTTGGACACTCTCCGCAGAGAGGTACACATGGGCACAGGCCCAGAGGGAGTGCTTCTCTGCCCCTCTAAAGAGAGAGTGTAGAAAGGCAGCAAGAAGAAAGACCCCTTTAACTTAAAGGAAAAGTCTCTAAACACTTCCCAAGGGGTTCAGGGCCTGGACGGATGGGGGAGGAGGTCTTTGGGAACCTGTGTCACCTGTCCCGCCCTCTGGGCCCTAGGTTCCAATCGCTGGTTCCCCAGCCTCCGAAAAGCCAGGGCAGATTGCCTCCGGCTTCCTCTCTTCATTTAAATCCCCATCTCCGAGCCAAGAAATAAACGAATAAAATGTAAAAATGTCAGCGCAGTCTGGGGTCTCTGCTAATTGCTAAGTAAACATCCCCACCCCAAGGAGTGCCCAGCTGTTCCTGTGCTGGGGAGCCTCTGTGTTCCTGTGGTGGAATTGGGAGGGAGCCTGGGGGATTTCAGTGGGTGCTGCGCTTACAGTGCAAGACTTGGTGCTGGGGAGGGAGCTGTGAGGGTGCAGGGTGGGTCCTGGGGGCTCAGGGTGGGGGGGAATGAGTGAAGATTTGGAGCCTGCAGGTGTAAGGGGGTGTTGGTGCAGGGACTGGGCCCGCTGCCCACGCAGCGCACCTTGTCGTTCTGGTAGGCAGTGACCGCGATGAAGTCGGTCTCGGGGAACACGTAGGTGCGGAAGGTGCTGTAGGGCAGCTTCAGGATGTCGTTCGCTCTCACGATGTGGAAGCGCGGTTGGTACTTGTGCATGGAGTTCAGGATCGTCTGTGGGGAGGGTGCGGGTCAGTCGGCAGCCCCCAGCCGTTGGCCCCAGCATTTCTACTTCCTGGGAACCGCACCACTTTCCAAGTCTCTCTCTTTCTTCGTCTGCCTCCTCCACCCCCTCCATGGTGATTTTCTCCTGTGTTCTCTGCTCTTTTTCTTGCCTGTATTTCTTTTTCTTCTATTTTTTCCCCTGTTTTCTTTATTGCAGTTTCTTTCTCTCTCCACTTAAAAAATTTATCCCAATTGAAAACAAAACAAAATAAAAACCCAACAAAACTCCACTCTTAACCTCTCTCCCTGGGCTCATTGCTAAGGCCCTAGTAACTCCACCGACAGAAGATTTGGACCTTCCAGGGGCTCAACAATGGGTAGTCCCTTTTGCCCCAACTCCCCCCTCCCATTCACTGCGGGGCCTGGCTCAGGAAGAAACGGAGAGAACCCCCAAACTCTCTCCTCCTGGTGGGGCATCTGCCTGTAGAAGGAGGGAAAGGAGTCTTAGGATGTGAAGGGGGCTGGTTTAACTTTTGAATCTCCTAGTTTGGGGGGGAAATGGGGACATGGGTCAAGGGGAAGGGTGGGGAAAAGCTGCTGTCCGGGAGGGGACTTCCAAACTCAGCAGTTAAAGACCAGAGGCTGCACAAATGAGTCCCGGTCACACCTGCCTCCCACTGGGCTCTAGGAAGAGCTTTGGAAGGCCGGACCCCAGCCGAGATTGTGAGCAGCCTGAAGCTTGCCGCCCCACAACCCCTTCCTTCCCCAGGCCTGCAGAGCGAAGCCCTCTGGGCCCAAGCTCAGCCAGCATGGGCCACAGGGCAGTGACCCGAGCAGGGGCACTCTGAGGGTTCGGCCAGCGCTCCCCTCTGGGGAATCCCGGGGCCTGCTCTCCCGCCCCCACCCCCTGCAGAGCCGGATGCAGTGTCCGACCCTCTTCCCAGCGCCTGCCCAGGACTCACGAAGCCATGCTTGTCGGAGATGTTGTTGGTCAGTTTCAGCTTGTGAAAGGCCACAGGCTTGGCCATCCACTGCTCTCCCGTGGCCGGGCTGTCCGGGTGGATGTACATGCGTTTGGGCATCTCTGGGTCGGCCTTGCCCGCCACCATCCAGCGTGAGTTATGGAACTTATACCGGCAATCATCAGCGGCCACAATGTCCATCAGCAGGATGTACTTGGCCTTCTTGTCCAGGCCGCTGACTCGCACCTTGAAGGGAGGAAACATCCGCCTGCGAGAAAGGGAAAGGGGAAGACTCCGTGGAACCCGGTTTTATTTCTGAGGACCCCACTCTCCAGGCATACACTACTGCCAGGAGCTTCCCCATGTGGGTTTCCCTGTTGTCGCTGTTCTGCCCTCATATGACTGCCCAGGAGACCCCACCTGTGGTTGTTATTCCTGGGGGAGCCCATTTCCGCTGGTCAAATCCTTTCTTATTATATGGTTTCCCATGGGCCCTATCCTCATATCCTCAGGTTTGGTGACTGTCTTTCTCCCTCATCTGAGATGAAAGTCAATGACCAGAAAACCCAGGCCCCCTAGAAATACACCTGCTTCTTTTGAATCTCCCCCAAATTCACTCGGGGGTTATGCCCACTGGGACTGAAACTCCCAAAAATAAAACCAGAAGATGTTTGCTTGGGGAACTGGGTTACAGCCCAACGAGAACCTTGCGTTTCGGGGGAAGAGGGTGAACCTGAGGCCTGGATTCTTGATGGTTAAGTCGAACGGTGGAGGGGCTGGGGACTGTGATTTTCTTCAGTGTTTAAGGCTGGAGCAGTGTGTGAGTAGGGGGCTTCTCACTCCTTGGGCCTGGACAAGGCTCCCAGCCGAGGTCAGGCTGCAGCTGGGCCCGCTTGGGGCTTACTGCCAGAACGGAATGGCGGGCTGGAATCCGCTGGCCAGCCTGGGCCTAGCACGGTGTGAGTTTCATTCTGGGTTCCCGGGTCAGAGGACGGTCCGGGAGATGCGGCATCTCCTCAGAGCTCCGAGAGCCAGACCCGGAGGCAGGAGAGCCAAGCGCCAGGGCTGAGGAGCCGCAGCCGAGATCTCGGAGAACCCGCCCGGGCCGAGCGGCGGGGCCTCCTCGGCTTTGAGACTCAGAAAGGTTGGGACTATTATTTAGGAGCGTGTTTTCGTTTTGTTTCATTCGGGTAACTTTGGTGTTTTAGTTTTTAAAAATTCGCTCACTGCTAAATGAGAAAAGTCAACTTGGTTGTCTGTGGGAGCTAAGCGTGGCTCCTGGCCGGAGCCGGGCGAGCGGCCGGGTCGGCGCCTGTGGGTGCTGTCGGGTCCCCGAGTCTGCCCTCCCGCCTGCATGCCCGCCGGCCAGCCAGCCGCCCTACCTCCCGGACTTGGTGATGACCATCTCGGTGCCCAGCTTGTGGAACTGGTCCCACAGCTCCTTGGCCTCCAGCGTCACCTTGGGGTCGTCCTCCACCTCGTCCTCGGGCTCCAGGCTCTTAAGCGAGCGCAGATGCGCGGCGGGCGGGTGCGGGCCGAGTGCCGAGACGTGCAGCCCCGCCTCGGCCGCCGCCGCCGCCGCGGCCGCCGCCGCCGCCGCCCCCGCCAGGCCCGGGTCCGGCAGCGGCTTGGCCAGCGCGCCGGGCGGCAGTGCGAGCGCCGGGAAGAAGGAGGGCTGCGCCGCCGCCAGGAAGGCGGACATGGGGAAGTCGGCCGGCCGTGGCGCGTGGAACGGGTGGTAAGCCATGGCGCTGGCCGCCAGCGCCGGCTCTCTCATCGGGACATCCGGCCCAGGCGCCCAGGGGCCGGGGCCGGGGGCGCGCGGCTCGGACCCCCGGCCCGGGCGGCGGCGCGCGCGGAGGAAGGGCGACCCGGGTGGCAGGCGCGGCGGCGGCTCCTCCCGGCTCCCCGTCCGACGCACGGCGAGGGGCGCGGGGCTCTAGGCGCGGGGGTGGCGGGGGCTCTGCGCGGGGCTGGGCTGGGCTGGCCCGCTCCGGCGCCGGGGACCACGCGCGACTGGTTAGATCTTGTCGTGATCTCTGGAAAACTGTGACTATCTCACATGTCCTGCCCTGCTCGGATCCCCTGCGCTAACGAGCCAGGCCCCCCTTGATTGCTGATTTTACGCTTTTTGGACCAATTGTGGGTCTCCGGGGGCGGGGTTTTGACAGCTCAAGCCAAGCTCCGGCCGGGAGGGGGGGTGCCGGGGAGAAGGTGTCGGAAGCCTCAGCAGTAAGAAAACATGTCAACAGAATAAAATATTAACCAATGACGGGCCAGCGGGCCCCGAGACCCCTCCCCCTGCCCCGGCCCCCACCCGGACGCCCGCGCCCGCGGCTGCCTGCGCCGGGACGGGAAAGCGCGGCGGGCCGACCCGACCCGCCGAAAGGGCTTGAGGCGGGGGGCGCCCGGGTCCCAGAGCCCTGGGGAAGGACCCCCAGCCGCACGCAGGCTCCAAGTGCAAAGCATTGACACGGCCCCGAGAGGAGAGGGGGCGCCCTTCTTCTCCCTTGCCTGGCGGCCCAGCCGCTCTGGCCCGCGCCCCAGCTTGGCCTCCGACCCCGCTCTGGCCGCAGCGCAGCCCGGGGCCCCTGCACTCCTGCTGGGACTGGAAAGAGAGGCCGGTGGGCGGGCGAGTCGGGAGGCGCGGGCGGCCGAGGTCCTGGAGCCGAACCCAGGTGGCGGGAGCCGGTGAGTGGAGCGGTGGTAGAACCCCGGTGGGGCCGGCATGGGCGGGAGTGGGACGCGGCCTGGCTCTTGGGAAACGCGGGGACCCCCTAGCCCGAGCCCCCCACCCCTTAGGAAGACTCAGGAGGAACGTGGAGTTCCTGGCAAGCCCTGAATTAAGCCCAGTATCTGTCTGCGTCCCATATCCAGCCTTGAGCCCTCCGACAGCCAGGAGAGGCTCGGGGCTAGGAAGGTGTGCGCATCTTCCGCCGAGCACCGGGCGGCACGGCGTGGGCCAATCCCGGTTCCCAAATCCGTGACCCGCGACCCAACGAATTTTCGCCGCATCCGGTACCGGAGACCCAAGTCTCCCTCATCCTAAACAGCGGCATCCTCTCTCCGCTCTATGCCGCGTTCTTAAGAGTTTGTTTCAGTTTCTCTGGAGCGTACGTCTCTCAAGTTCAGTAGTTCGGAGCAACGAGTGTGGGGGTCGGAGTGTCTGGGCGCACCTGTGGTTGAATCCGCTACCCCACCCCAGTCTTCGTTCTTCGGCAGCCCCACTATTTCCCCCGCCCCGTGGTGTGTGTGTGTGTGTGTGTGTGTGCGCGCGCGCTCGTGTGTGATGCGCCCAGTACGGTGGTGCACACTGTGCACGGCGCGAGCCGCAACTTCAGGAACGCGCCAAGTGAGTGAAGCGGCCGCACACCTGCCTTGAATCGGGCTCGGGAGCTGTCACTCCGACTGATTCCTGGTGGTCACTTTCTAAAGGACAAGAAGGACCACAAACTACACATGGATGGCACTTTTGCCCGCACATCCTAAATAAGTGTGGGTGAGTTCGGCCGGCGCGGGCCCTGTGCCCGCGTGGTAGGCACGTGCAGCCCACATCCCACAGTGACCCAGGCAACACTGCCCAGCCACTGCACACACCCAGTCACAGGGCACCTTGTCCCTGCACACTTGGACCTGGCATTTAAGCCTGATGGCTTGGAGCATTGCGGATTAGGGACCGGCCAGAGGGGTTTGGCCTCCCGACCTTTTTCTACTTTTCCAAGCCAGTCCTTTCACAGCTCCCTTACCCAGCTTGCAAACGAGCGCCGCCCCCACAGGGTTTCTCTTCACGACCCTGCTCCTGGCTGGGTCGCTACTCTCTGAGTGCCTCCTCTCTGTCCAGAACGAATCTTCGACTCTGCGCTGCGCCGTCTACGCAGATGGGGCAGAATCCGTTGCAGTTCTGCACAGGCAAAGTCCTGCCGGCTCCATTTAGGCGGGATATGGCCCCTCGGGGAGGAACGTGTGTGGGCATGTTTGTGCCGTTGGTGAGGTGACCAGATAATAGGGCAGCGTTCCATAGTCAGGAATCCGGGGACGGGCCGGGAATCCGTGAATATATTTACAAAGTCATGGGTGTACATTACTTTCGTACTTGTAAGAATGTGTGTACATCTAACTGTGCAATTTGGACATTTTCCTGGGAAAGGTCCGCATCTGGTCCAGGGGTCTAAGGCCCGGAGAGTTCGAAACGGGCGGACCTGGGTTGTTTGCCGAAGAACCCTGGAGACAGTGCATGCATGGCTGCATTGGGGAACCACTATCCCACCTGGCCACAGCCACTGGGTCACCATCTTGCCCTCCCGCGGCCACAGGCTGTTTCCGGTCAGGCCCCTGTCGTCTGTCCTGCCTTTCTATCCCACAGCCAACCCGAGGTCCTGCTATAGGCACTCTCAAGATTCTGAATCTACACCCTCCCCGCCCCCCAGCCAAACTCTCTAACGAGAAATATTCTTGGCTCCTCGGAAACCCACATAGGGGAGGCCCAGGAGGCCTCGGAGCGGCGCCTTGAGGCTCCCAAGCTCCAGTTCGGCCCCTCCCCCACCTGGGTCTACCCCACGTCCCCTTCCCGGGAACAGGCGCCTTGGGGGGGGGGAGTGTCCCCGGGGCTGAGAGTTCGTGTCTCTTTAAGAGGCCCTGGGGGGCGCCTCACAAGCCGCCCGGGGCTGGAGGGGGAGGGTACGGGCGGGGGCGGCTGGCGCCAGGCGGCCGAGGCTCCACAACAAAGCTCCGGCCCCTGTCACTTCGCATCGGTCGGGCCCCGCAGACGGGCGGGGGACGCGCGCTCAGCCGCCCCTCCCTCTCCCAGGCAGTCCTGGGCCCGGGCGTCGGGCGGGCGCGGACCTCCCGGCCTCCCGCGGGTGGTTGCGCGCCCTCAGTACGCTCCGCACTTCCCACAACTAGGAAATCAGGAGGGGGGCGGCCTCGGCCGGATGGTGCCTTGGTCCCGAGCCATGTTGGGCCGTCCGTCTGTCCTTGGCCCCGTAACATTTCGCGGCGTCAGGGGCCACTATTGGGACCTTCCCCGGGTTGGGCCTCTCGGGTGTCTTTGCTCTGTGTGACTGGATGTGGATCTGCGTGCGCCCGCGTGCATGGCTTAGGGGGTATATGGTCGGCTGGCGCAGGCGACGAGCGTCGGGTAACGGGGCCCTGTCCTGAGAGGAGAACTAAAGATATGATTGTGCCGGGCTAAGCTCAGGTGACGTGTGTGGCCTATCCGTGTAACCAGCAGCGGAGGTGCCACTGGACGTCTGTCCCCAACTTGGCGCGGCGTGCGTGCGTGTGTGTGTACGCGTGTGTGTGGTGGGGCGGGGGTAGACACGGAGTTGCTTCCCATCCCCGCTTCCCGGCCGGACCCGCGCCTCCCGGAGTCTTGGCGCCAGCCAGCCCCGTTTAGCGGCCGGGCCCGGCTCCCCCGCGGTCCCGGGTCTGGCTGGGGTGGGGGCCGCGGCCTCGATGACCCCGGCCCACAGCGGCCCGGCCTGTCCCGTCCACTTAGACAAATTGCGGCTGACAGGCGCGCAGTCTCTCTGGAGTCGCCGCCCGCCCGACGCCTCCCTCCCGACCCAATTACCCCGCGCAGGGTCGGGCCAAGTGGCTGGGAAGGGGTGGGGGGGCGTGGGGAGAGCAGGAGGCCCGACCTGTTCTCGGCCCGCGCGGTGGCCCCCGCCTTGCTCCAGGAAAGGCAGCGGGGCCACTTTTTTCCGGTTAGGTCCCGGGAAGTGCCTGGGCAGGCTGCCTGTGTGGCCCAGTCCCCAGTCTTACAGGCGAACGCGAAGACGAGGCCCCTCCTGGCCGCTCAGGTTCCGGACTTACCGGGCCTTTGAAGGGGGTCGCTTTACACCGGAGGGCGAGGTGCACCAGCCCGCAACCGAAGGTGCGTCCCCTCCGGCCTTTGGAGGACGTCCCCCGGAGTTTTGGGGACCCTATAACGCTGGGAGCTCCAGACTATTAGTGGCTCTGGGGTCTTAGTCCGCTGGTGGCCGCGGTCCGCTTGGGAGCAGGGATGGGCCAAAGTGAGGTGCACGTCTGTGAAACTGCCAGTGCGTGGACGCGCACTTGTGAAATGGTGGGTGCGGGTGCTTGGGATTACGGCGGCGCGAGCGGGCCATGCTGCCGCGGGGCTTGAGGGGGCAAATCGCTTAAAGGACCCCTAAGACCAGCCCACCTGCGAGAGAGGGGCGGGGCTGGCCTGCGCGCGCTCGCCAGGATCGGGATTCACTTTCTCAAACGCTTTCGCAGGGAGCCGCCCGGGATTTCCTGGCGCAGCGTCGTGGGGGACAGCGCCCCACAATCAGGGTTCCAGCTGGGTCGTTCGCGCCCTCCCTTTCCCGAGGTAGAGCTACTTGGCTGTCCAGTCAGCCTCCGGGCCTCCAACCAAACTTTTGCCTTTTTAACCGATAACTTCCTCTTTGCTTGATTCAGCCTGGTTGCTCTTCTTGGCAGGACACGCACCTCTCCCCCTATTTTACAGATGACGACCCTGAAGCCCAGAGGGCAGTAATTTACCCAAGGTCACGCAGCTACCAGCGGCAGAGCTGGGATGGGACCTTGGGACCTTAGAAGAGAGTCAGGGCGCATCCAGAAGCTGGTGCTGTCACTGCTGTCCTGAGAGCTTCCCCCACTTACACAGCAAGGCAACACTGAGACTTCAGCCCCACTTTCAGGCTGAGCTCTTGTTTTAACTATAGGACAGAGGAGAGGCTCTCTCCCTTTGCCCCTAGACTTTCTGGCTCTAGGTGTGCAGGAGGAGGCTGCATTTCCAAGTTACACAGGGACAGGGAGTAGCTTCAAAAGCCAGGGTCTGGAAGCTCTTAGGGGTAGGGGATAGAGATGAGTGGGATCAGAGTCTTGGATTGTGTGGGGGCGCAGGACAGGGAGGTCAGCACAGAACAGAATCCAGCCCTCTTAAGAGCACAGGAGGCAGCAGGGAGCAGACAGAGGTCAGATCAGCTGTGTGACTTTGCAACTCTGTGGAAGGCCCGAACCTTCTCTGGGGCTCTGGCTTCTCATCTACAAAATCAGGACTGAGCAGTACTCCTTTAAGTACCTTCTAGTTTAGAAAGTCTCTGGTCTGCGCAAATCAGAAAAATCAGCCCTTGAGAAACTCTTTCCAACCCCAAACTGGCAGCTGTCTGCTCTGGCCTCTGCTTGCTTCCCGAGCTGATGCTGCTGTTTGATGGAGTACTTGCGCTCCTGGATTTGCCTTGGGACCACTGGGCCTTTTCTCAGATCAATCCCAGACAGTGCCCTCCCTCTTTGAGCTGCCACCCCAGCTCCCATCAGCCTCCTCAGACCATGAAGGTATTTTTTCCTCCATCAGACTGAGAGAAAGTCCACGGTAATTTGCCCTTGGAGCAGGTAGCACTGTGAGAATCAGGGAGGTCACATAGCTCCCTCAAGGTCACTCGGTCAGGCCACAATTAGATGCATGTTCTGATGGCCTCCTAGGTGATGGCATCATGGAGGTCTGCTGGGCTGCTGGGGAGGGTGAGGTGAAGATTGCCCTTGGTGTTATCTCTAGAGGATAGGAGGCTGGCTGCTTGGGGGCCAGTGGGCAGTACAGTCCCCCACCTAGGGGCCCAGATCTCACTTCCAGCTGATTACAGGCTGTGGCAGGGTCCATAACCTCCCCAATTAGCCAGGGGCCAGGCCCAAGGCCTCTCTGATAACCCGAGTTCTGTGGCAGCCGCCATGGGGCCAGCTTATCTGGCCTTTCTTATCCTCCCCCTTCCCCCACATATTCAAAGACTTGCCCTGGCTGTGAGCAGATGAATAACCAGATTGTCCTGCAAGCTCAGCCGGCAAGTCCAGCCCTACACCCACAACTTTCCCTGACTGGAGGAGGCCACAGATGTTTTGCACCCCCCTGGAGGGAAAGGGCTGAGCCAGGGAGGACTCCTGACTCTAAGCTGCCTGCCAGTCCCCCGCATGGTTGGAGAGAGCTGCCCGCTCTCTGTCTTTGCCCCACCCATGAACCCACATGGATTCAGAGGATCTCCCCTTTCCTAGAGTTTGGGACCCATCACCAGGGAGCCAGGCCATGGGCAGGATGCACAGGAAGCCTGGTTGCAGCCCTGTCCCTGCCTCTTTGGGACTGAAACCCTGCTCTGGTGGGGGGTTGGGGCTGTGCCAGCCACGTCAAGGTCTCGGCTTCAGCTGAAATGGGGGGAAAGCTGCTGCAGTCTGGCAGCCCCCACTGGCCGTGCCCAGACTTCCTTATGGCCCCAACATGCCTCTCCCAGCACGGCCTGTGATTCCTTACCGCAACTGCCAGCCCCAGACAGGAGGGACTGGCTTCCGGCACCCTAGCTCCAGAAGGCCATCTACCCAGCCTGCAGAGCCCACGGAGATTCAGGTCCAGCTTCTCCCAATAGGCCCAACTGACCAGGTGGAGGGAACTGAGGATGAAATCTCTTCTCAGATGTCATGGGGTGCACGTGAAGGGGCAGAGGCCTCTGGAGCTACGCCGGCTCCAGCTGGACGGTCGCACGGGAGCCCCTGCTTGTGAACGCAACTCTTCCAAGGCTGTTACATTAAACTTTACCCCAAACCACACCTGGCTCAGTGGGTTTCCTTCAATCCTCCCAGGCCTCGCCGGCTTCTCAGGGAAGAGGGGGAACTGGGGCTGGCATTAGTCTCCTTCCTGCTCAACACCCCTTTTTGCTCCTCCTGGTCTGGTCTCCTTCCTGCCTTTCACTTCAGGTCCAGAATTGGGAAGGGGTAAGAATCAGGAACCTGTCATCCAAGGTTCCAGTCAGGATTCATGAGACCTGCCTATACCCGACCACCCTTCCATCTTCTGAGTTTGAAAAGAGAAGCAATTACAAGGTGCCTGCCCCAACGAGAAGGCTAGCATCTTCAGGCTTTCTGTCCCCCAGCAGCACCACCCCTGCCCCCAGCCCAGCACATGTCAGGGACACCTTACTGGCCCTGACTGCCATAGCCGGGGGGCGGGGGGCTCCTGGCCTGTGTGGTGCCTCCAGAACTCACTGGCTCTGGTAACCAGCAAGAAGTTTGGAGAATGAACTTCAATCCGGCCCTACACAACTTGCACAGCAAACATTCTCCTTCTCCTTCCTACCCCCTCACTGACCCTCCAATCAGTCGCTCATGTTGAGGCAGGGGGTGCTGGTAGGGGGACACATGGTCAGATCCACAGGACTCTGCTCAGGGCTTGGAGAGGACCCTGACCCCAGCGACGCAGGGACGGACACCAACTGTAGCGTGATTTATTGGACAAGACGTGCACTTTTTGACAGGGCCTTATTAACCACGGTTTCCTTCACTGGACAGCACAGGACCAGGGTAAAAGGGCTTACAGACAAGAACGACAAATCCTTCCCATGAGCCAAAGAGGAAAGAAAAGAGGAAGGGGGAGGCTTCTCCTTCCTTCCTCCTTCCCTAATACTCTGGGCCTCAGTTTACCTCACGCCAGAGGGAGGTTGGCCAAGGGAAACTGGGCAGTGCATCTTGTAGCCAGGAGTGGGCTGGGGCTGTCCGCTCAGGGTCAAAATGCCCAGTCGGGCCATCCACTCTTTCTCCCCTTCCCCGCACCCCGTGGGTATGGTTAGAAGATACAAAAGCGGATCCAGTACAGGACATCATGTGCAAACGGAGGAGGGAACAGAACTTTCGCAGAGTCTCCTTCAGCCACAGCCCCACTGGTGGGGGGCAGAGGTCAGAGTGCGCCAAGGTGTTTGGGAGAAGGGGCTCTTCTCCATCTAGGGAGGGTGGGTAGCTGTTGTCACTAAGCTTGGGGAAGGTGGTTGGTGGAAGAGGAGCAGACTGAAGGGCAGGACCAAGAGGGGGGCTTCTCCCCCTCCCTCCAGCAGGTGAGTGGGCCGGCCAGTCAGAAGCAGGTTGCTGGTACTACGGGAAGCCGGTGGGGAAGAGGCTGAGGGGCTGACTCTCATTGGTGGGCAGTGGAGATCGGTAGCCATCGAAGTTTCGTGGGATGCTGCCGCTGGTGGAGCCTGAGCTGTTACTCAGTGTCTCGATGCTTCCCTCTCGCTGTAGTTCTGCAAGACAGAGGAGAGGACCAGGCCTGGTCAGAATGGAGTCTGAGGGGCTGGGGCACACCCTGGGCCGCGCTGTCTGCCTGGAGGCACCTTCCACGGGGGGGGTCCCCACCTGCTCCCCAGATGGGCCAGGCAGCAGCTCCGGTCACAGGGAGTTCACAGCCAAAGGAGGGGGAAACTCCCTTGGCTGGCAGAGTCCAGTCTTAGGCCACAGTCTGTCCCTCGGTGTGGGAACCCCTTTACAGAAGTCTGGCCACCCTGCTGATTTGTCTGGACCACACTGCCATACACGGGACACGTGCCCACACCTGCACACACACTCATGCTCAGCCAGCATGCTCCCTGGTTCCAGAAGTGGCTCCGGGCCTGGATCTACAGGTCAGGCAGGCAGGAGAAAAGCCAGAACGTGGCAAGGACCGCAGCCTCCCTGCCTGATCTGTCCCTCCCTCTCCTCCCTGGCCCTGCCTGCTCCCTGGAGCTTCCGCCCTGGCTTAGCAATTCACTTGCTCACTCATTCTGAGCCATACAGTCTGCCTGCTGGCCAGGCCGCCGCTCATCTTTGGCACCTCCTGGCAAGTGTCCAGTTTCCCTGCAGGAGGGAATGCCTGGTTGGAGAGGGGCCTATTTCAATGGAGAGAAGGTCCCTGCTTGCTTGCAGTGCCTCCTTTCTCCCTTTCTCTTAGCCCCCCAGTGTCCAGGAGGCCCCTCAGAATGCAGAGCTGCCCTGGGAAGCAGGCGGGGAGGCTCCCACCCCATCTACTGCCCCTTCCCTGGCCCTCCCACAGCTGAGCTGCCATCTTGGATACAGCAACTAGCCCTATCTCATTCAGCTGTGGGCACCTTACTGCCTCCCACCCCCACTCCCCAGTCTCTTGACCTAAGATAGGTTTTGGGTCAGGTGGTTTGGGAACAGACTTCCCTGCATGTAGAATACAAGGAAGAAAGAATTATTCTTGGCTTTTTGCAATTGGCTAGTTCCTATCCCCTTTCAGTCCCTCAGAGTGGGCTCTGAGACCTGGGCACACACATCCCTGGGAAGACTCTGCAATTTCTTCTCCAGCAAGGTACGCCTGCCTGGGACTAAGGGGGTCTTGCTTGTCCCCCTCAGGAGCTCAGGACCTCAAAGCAAACTTGAAGCAGCCAAGTGTACTTGAATGTTATACTTGTCGGGTCTGGCTTGAGACCTGCATCTACAGCCTGCACCCACTCCCAGGCCCCCTGCCACCACACACATGCAACACAGCTAGCTTGGATTAGGGTAACAGTCATGGCCTTCGCTCTTGGTCTGGCCATTGGCAGCCAGCCAGGAACTAACCACTGACTCCCACTCCCTACAGGCCTCCCCCAAAGCACAGAAGCCACCCAGCTGTAGCAGCCACAGAATGAGGTGGGAAAGTCTGTGCTGCCCTCCTTCAGAGCAGGCATGACCCAGGGGTGAGGGGCCCTCAGGCTGCACTGGCCATGGCTGGAACCTTGACACTGGAATCTCTCAGCAGATAGGGGGTAGTGGAAGCGGGGGGCTGTGGACACAGGCTGTGGGCCTGAGGATGGTCCCAGTCTCCAAGAGGCACTGGCTTCCCTGTTGGGTCAGAGACCCTGGGATACATCAAGAGTTATCTAGATATGGACTGAAAACAAGACAGGTGGCTACCACATGAGCTCTGTCTCCCCTGCTTGTTCTCTGGTCTCACCCTAATTTGGGAGTACAGACTGTGTGCTAACAGAGGGAGAAGATGGAAAAGCAAAGAAGAGACCCTGGGATTTCTACATGGAAGTGTCAGATTCCAAGAAAACGTCCTTTGTTCCTTTCTTTGCCCACAGGCAAGCCAAGGAGTGTGTGGGGGATTCCCGAGGCCCGCTGGATTTCCAAGACCCTTGCCCTCATGCACAGCCATCCTGGCACTAGGGGGCGCTGACAGCAGGGCCAGAAGGGCAGAAGAGCAGAGCATTGGCAGGAGCAAGGAAAGCAGGGGCTTCCTCAGGATCTGGACACCATGCCCAAGCAAGAAAGCCCCAGATGAAGGAGCAGGAAAGGCTACTAGAATGGGGAAGGCTGGCCCCTTTCCAGAGCTGGGGGATAGGCCCAGATTTCTTGATGCAAAGGGCTGACACATCCACGCTGCCAAGGAAGTGGAGGACACTGCAGCCCAGGACCAAGCACAGCAGCCCCGCTGCCCCTTGGCACAGGCCCAGGCAACACCCTCAGCAGCCTAATGGGCTCCACTCTGTGAGTCTGAGTGGATGCCCTCATCCCATCATGTGACAGCGCAGGGACATTTGCCAAAAGAACTTAGGAGTTTGCTGCTCTTGGGGGCCAGGTATGTCCTGACCGGCCTGGCTATTTTCTTTTCACCAATCAGGCCTGGGATTAGAAAGGAGTGGGCAGGCTTCTCCCTTGCCCACCAGCCCCCCAGAACCCAGGTGGCTACACAATGCAGACTTGACATCCCTCAGTTTCCTCTCTCTCATCCCCCTCCTCTCCACTACCACTGCCTGCATGGGACTGCACTTCCCATCTAGATGATTTCAAGAACTCCCTCCCTGTCTCCCCATTTCCGGCAACCCCCTCTTCAACCCACCATACCAGAGTGGCTCGTCTCTGGCACAAACCTCATCTTGCTTTTCCTCTGCTTCAAAACCTTCATCGTTCCTTGAGTCCTCAGCATCAGGTCTAAAATCAGCCCTCCAAAATGGCCTTTCATGACTTGCCCCCGAGACCCCACCCACTGATGGCACCTGTTAATGGATCTGAAAAACCAAAGTAATGCACTTGTGCAGTTCTGGGATCTCTCCAGGCTGCCGCAGGCCCCTGGGCCTGTGTTTATGCCATTCCCTTTGACTGAAAAGCCCTTCCCAGGCTCCTGTGGCCCCCAGAACCCCTACTCATCTTTCAAAGGTGAGCACAGGTATCCACGCCCCACAGATGAGCCTGTCCTGCAGCCCTGGTAGCCGGCCGGGCTCCATCCTTATTCCTGCCCCAGGTCTGTTCACGTCTGTGTCCCCACCCAGGTGCAGAGCCCCTTGGGGACTGCTTCTGGGCCTTAGCTCTGTATCCCTTGTGCCAATCACAGGGCCTAGAAAATAGCTGGTGCTCAAAAAACGTTTCCTGACTGAATGGTGTGGTGAGGAGAGGCGGGGAGCTTCTCTTCAGCATGTGGTCTATTAGTAAGAGAACTAGGGGCCTGGCTGGGACCCGGGCACTTTTCTACATGCCTTCTGTCAACCCCCTTCTCTCTTCTCCCTGAGACAGAACAATGAGTGTGTGCAGAAGAGGAAGTGGAGGAGGGGTGCACACAGGTCCCCCCCCTTCGAGTCACCCCGGCCGCCCAGCCCTAGGAGCAAGCGGCAAATGGAAATGTGTGGCCTTACCTTCCTCCATCCCGAACACCTGCTTTGTTACTGTTGGGTTGCTCACGGACGCTGGGCTGTTGGCATTGTTTTTTTTTTCCTTTTTTTTTCCCTTTTGAAAAGAAAAGCATTGAGGAATCTTTTTGGAAAAGATATGGACAACGATTGAGAAGTACACTGATCCCTGCAAGCAGGTGGAGAGGTCGTAAGGAGGTGTGGGGTGTCACGCTGGGAGGAGGGCAGGCTGGCGGCAAAATTCCGCAGTCAAGGACAGTGACATGCATGTGTAGGGGGTGGGGGCCAACCCATCCGGAGGGCCCCAGAGATGGAACTGTCGTGATGGAGCTGAGAGCCCCTCCGGCATGGGGGCTGGGAGAGAGGAGGAGCCACACACGGAGCAGGAGGGCAGCGGGGGCGGGGGGAGAGAAGGGTGCTGGCAGGCACCCCATGCGGGCAGGTTGCTAGGAGAGGGAGAGGAGGCAGGCTGCAGAGTTTTGGGGGACATCTCCAGACCTTTGGACTCAGGGGCCCAGCTTCTGGGCTGCTGCCCTCCTCCCCCATCCCCAAGCCCCCAGATCTGGGCAGCTCTTCTAGGGCCGAGGTGGGCTTATGGAGAGAGTCCAGCAGCTACCTGCTAGGGTCTCAGGAGAAAGCTGGGGGCCCTATGCCGGGGTGGCTGGGAAAGCATACCCCGTAGCCTCCCTACTTGGAAGAATGCAAATTCTGCTCAGTCGGAAAAAGCCAGCTCTTAAAGAGGTTGCTCCCCAGGCCTCAAAGCATGATAGGGGATGAGGACTAGTTCCCCGCCAAGGGGCAGGGCTCAGACCGAAGATAAGTTATGGTGCCCTCACCTCCTGCATGACTCTGCACCTGCAAGCTGGGTGCTCATCTCCCCCTCTTGCAGACAGCAAAACCCAGGGAGAGTAGGAAGCCATGGGCTTTGGGTATGCAGTCCCCTGAGAAGGAACTGGGGTGGGTGCAGGCCCCGGGATGGAGATGTGGGCAACCCCAGACATCAACTGACTGGCTCCCAGTGCTCCCTGCTGGCTGTGTCCACCCATTCCCGACTGCTTCTCACTGGGAAAGGAACCTGCTAGCCACAGACACCCCTCCATGCCATGGCCAGGGTGGGCAAGCCACAGGGGGTAGCGGGACAATGGAAGGAACAGCAACTGTGAGGGAGGCGCCAGGCTCTCACAAGAAAGAGAATGCACTCCACATGGAGTCTGGCAAAGTTCAGAGGGGACAGGGAGGTGGCTGCCCTTGTTAGGGAAAAGCAGCTCTGGCTACCTGGGCACATATGCAAAGGGAGAAGTCATGGTTATGTCTCTGTGAGGAGGCGGGAGCACGGCTGGCTGCAAATGTGGCCCCACTGGGGCTGGGCCATGCGGAATGAGGGGGTCTCTCTGAGATAGTTCACTCCCTCGTTCCACAGCTGGATACCGCAGCCCCTCTGCAAAGGTGGGAGCAGTGGAGACTGGCTCCTGGGAGTCAGTGGGTGGGTACTGTTGAGCTGGGCAAGGGTGCACCAAGAGGAGAGGCAGAGGTTGGAGGCAGACGGGACTCTCACAGGGAGCCAGAGATGGCCTCTGGGGGCTGGCTGCCAGGACACCCCTTCTGTGGCCTTTCCCACAGGCTGGTCCCAAGGCTGCCTCACCCTTGAGATGTTCCCTGGGGCCATCCTCTCCTCTGGATACAGACCCTTCTCTCCCTTGAGGCTGTTCCATACTGGCAAGTCAGAGACTTCCAGGGACAGACTGGATGGAAGCCTCTTCTCACTCATGAGTCACTTCACTAAGTGCCATGGTCTTGGTTCCCCCGTTCCCTAGGAAACGCTGGGGACACAGGAACTAAGTGAGCCCTGGAGAGAGTGGGGAAGCCCAAGTGGGCAGGGGACCCCAATGAGAGGTCAGAGTGAGGTCCTACTTTGGGCTTGACCGTCTCCAGGCCTCTTCTGGGCAGATGGCAGCAGGGGCAGCTGGCCAATCAGAGACCCTGAGGGATGCCCCACTGGCTTCTGGTGGTGGCGGGGGGACACTGTGGAGAGCCCAAGGCTCAGGACTCAGAGAGAGTCCTGTTTCTGGGCTCCAGCAGAGTTCATGAAGGCAGTGCTGTGGCTGTGTTTGGGAGGAGAGTGCCTGGGCCCTGTCGTTCAGCCTCCGGGCAGCCCTGGCACTTCCTCCATCACCAAAGCAGCACCATCTACGGGTTGCCCCTCCGGCGTGCCCGGCACTCAGCCGTGTTCCGCACACTCAGAGCCTCACAGTGCTGCTCATTAAAGGGATTAGCAGAGCACTTTTATTGGGCTCTGGCTGCAGCCACACAGCCCAGCCCTAAATGAGCCACCCAAGCGGCTGGGGTGGGGGCGGTAGGGCTAGAGCTCAGGACAGTCTCAGCCCGCACCCACAGCACGCTTCTGGCAGTGGGAAGGGAGAACGCCCCCCCCCCCCCCCGCCCCCAACCCCACCTCCTATCCCAGGCTCTCAAGGGCCTGAGGAGAGGGGAGGGGCAGTGTCTGTCCAGAGCGGGGAGGCAGTTTAGGGAAGAGGTCGAGAGCACAGGCTCCAGCCTGCGGCCACTTGGGAGACTTTGGGCAGGTTACTCAACATCTCCTGTGCCTCAGTTTCCTGTGCATGAGGAGAACAATGCTTCCTAGTGTGGCTGTGGCATTAAATTAAATAACACAATGCACATAGAGTATGTCACAAAGCTTAAAGCTTCCAGCAGGCAAATGTTGAGTTACTACTATTGTTGCAGTTGTATTAGAGATGGTGATTATCCACAGGGTCCTCTGGGTCCCTCTCCGTCTTCCCTCTCCAGGAGGTGCCTCTGCCAAACAGGCCCCTTTCGGCTCACCTGCCACGAGGGCTTGGGAAGGATTCTTTCTTTTTAATCAAGAAATGGCCCGCTGAGGAAGATGGCAGATACGTGTTTACAGCTTTTCATTTCCCTCCTTGCCTCTTTGTAAATACCCTTTTCCAAGCTGGAAAAATAAATTTCCAACCCTGTTGACATGCATTGATTTTTCCCTCCTGCATCTACCTTCCCCGTCAGCAGGGCCTTTGGTTAAGCCCCTTGCCTGGGTTGGGCTCAGCGGTACCCCGGGGAGTGGGTGGCCCCAGAACACAGAAGAGCCAGCCAAACTGCCCCATCCTGCCCACTGCCTGGCTCAGAGGAGGTCTGCAAATAGAAATAGTTCTGGTTCCCTTCTTGGCTGGGGAGGGAGGTTGGGATTGGCGGGGGGTATGGGTGGGCTCTGGCTAGGGGGTTAGAGATTTTCACAACTTCTTTGGATGGGATATATGGAGAGAAGACCAGGGATCACGGGACTGCTGCCAAGTTCAGCAGATGCTTCCAAATGGGGTCTGTCCCAAGCAACCCACTTGGTCAGCCGGGAGCCTGCTGGGACCTGCTGGCTGGGACCAACCAAGCACACTGGGACTTGGAGAGAAAGCGGTGAAGCAGGAAGGGGGGCTGAATGCTTCCTGTGGGGCTGAGCAGGACTGGCGACCCCCCGATGCAGGGATCCAGAGAGACAGCCTAGATGCCGATCAGGAGACTGCCTGCCTTATACCAGTCCCGGGCTGGGAAACTCCTGCTCACTCCTCTAGAGTGAGGCAGAGACAGAAATGGAGTTGGCTAAAAATGTTTCCAGAAACCCCAACAGCTCTGTCAGAGACCACACTCTGGGCCAGAGCCAGTCTCAGCACTGGCAATTTTTAGGAGGATGCGAGGACAGCAGGTAAGGGAGGCCTATAGGGACGTCTCGCTTTTCCTCACACTCAGAAATGCCCAGTTTGGAGGGTGTCTGCCTCCCCGACACCTCTCCCCTTCCCGCCCCGTTCCAACCCCACCAGTTGGGCTCTCTCGCACGCAGGCAACCCCACAGGCCGCGGAGCTGGCACAGATGCCAACAGACAGACCTAGAGGTCTTGGGAGAGAACAGGACCAGGGCAGACAGAAGGGCTGTCCTCCCCTTCCAGCAGGGCTTTTGCTCCCTTCCCAGGCATGCTTGTGGAGGGAAAGAGGGCAGCTTCTTGAAGCTGAGGGCCAAGGATGAAATGGCTCCTCCACATCCAGATAATAGGGATCCCAGTTTGGGCTGCTGGAATCTGGGCATAGAGGAGAAACGGTGCTAATTCTGGCCGGCGTACCTCCAGACCTCGCACCCATGTCTGAAGGCAGAGCCCTTGCCCACTGTTGTCATATAGCTCTGGTGACCTGACTGCACTCAGCCTGTGGGTAGGCCGGCACCTTCCCTCCTGCCCGGGGTCCCTTTCCACCCACAGGATTCCCATAACTGTGCTTTCTCTCCCCTTTGCCCAGCTCTCATTCCTGACTCCTGCAGCTACTGAGGTCTGGAATGTCACAGAATGAGGCCAAGGCCACATGGTCTGCCCGGACCCCAACCCTCGGCTCTGAACAATGAAGGGAAATATCCAGTGCTCTTGGCTCAGGAGACCAGGAACGGCTTCCCTTGGCCACTGGGGTCATACACATGCCTAATAACCTTAGGGCTTAGAGGGAGACCTGAGGTCTAGAGAAGTCCTCGGGTCCTCCAGGCATCCACTGGCTCCTGGAAGATGAAAGCTGTGGCCAGTTGTGGGGAGTTGTAGAAAGGATGATGGTTGAAGAGATTAGGCAAGCAGACAGCCTCCACCCAGGAAAACTGGGGAACAGACACATCACCTCTCTTCTCCATCGCTCCTTCCCTCCTCCATCCACTAGCTAAAGAGAAACCTTATTCATGACAGCAGGCCAGTGTGGCATTAATATCCTGAGGGAGAGGCATGGAGGTAGCTAGATCCCCAAACTCCTTGTGGGGACAGGGGTGTGGCAGATGCTGGAATGTTGGGGAAGGGAGAATGAGGGCAGAAAGAGAGGGAGGGGGAGGCCTAATGAATGAGGAGGACTCCAGAGGCCTCTGTTCAAAAGAACGGATTCTCACCACATCCTGCACCCCCTCTCCTTTGGAGCTGGCTGGGGGTGTGTGTGTGTTGGGGGAGTGGGGAGCACAGCGTCTGAGTCCCAACAGAGCAAGCAGCTCGTGGCTCAGCCAGATTCCTTCACGGCCTTTGAACAACTGATGAGCAATGGCGGTAGGTGGGGTATCAGCTGGAGGTTGTGCTGGCCCAAGGTTGCCCCATATAACAGCCATAATAAGGTAGGGAGAGACAGAAATGCTGCCGCACTCCACTCCCAGGAAATCCATGTTACCCTAAGCCAAGTGTTGGCTTCAAAGCAGGAGAGAGCAGGATCCCCTACCCGGACCACCTCGACCAGTACCCCGTGTGCAGTGACCTGCTCGGTACCACTGTATTACTCTAACTTCACATCCTGACCTGTCACAACCTATTGGACATGGGGACAGCAAAGGCTGAGCGGAATGGTCTCCTGCTTCCCTGGTTTTGAGGTATTTGACAAATCTGGCTGAAGCCACGCCTCGGGAACAGCCCTGCACTGACACCACCGTGGATGGCAGGAAGGAAGAGTCCTGGGGTAGGAGGCTGAGAGTTCTGCCACAGGCAGATGTGCTGAATGACCTATGCGAGTCACTTCACTTCTCCTCCACCTCAGCATCTGTCAGGCGGGAGGGGAGGAGCGTCTCTGGCAACCTCACCGGGTGTGTGAGGCTCTGAAGAGAAAAGGATGGGACTTTCAGAAGCAAAACACGCATCAAACACGCAGAGTGTCCTGGTTAGGAGATCAGTGCAGCCGCCTCTGGTGTTCCAGCAGGCGGAGGCCCCCAGAGGCGGGCTCCTCAGGCAGGAGGGCCTGAAAGGGCCTTTTTAGCTCCAGGTCACGGCACGACATTGGGGGTTGAGTCTTGGCAGACGCCATCTGAAGTGGACACGGGGCCGGGCGATTCGGAGATGTGCCTTTGACAGAGAATGTTCAGCCAGGTGCTGTGGCATGAGCTCTTTGTGTGTGTCTGTGTGTGGAGAGGATGTGGGTGCCAGTGAAGGCCCCATAAACATGCCCACTCAGCATGGCCACGATGAGGACATGGCACTTGGAAAGTCTCTTGTGGAAATGGTGCTTGACAGCTAGCCTGGACCCACCTCTCTCCTCCAGTCCAGCCCTGAGGCTCGGGAGACCCCACCGAGCTCACAGGCCGGGTCTTCCCGAGCTGCCCTCCAGGGCGGAGAGGCAGCACAGGGGTCCACAGGAGGGATGCAGCTCCTTGAACTTTGCTGGCCTGACGGGCCAGAGCCACATCTGGTTCTCATTTAAATGTCCAAACATAATTAAATTCTCTATGATGCAGCGGAAGAGTTTGGTAAGATGTGGCTTTCCCCCCTTTCCATCAAGGTTAAGAAATCAGTCTCTCATTCCACTGGCCGGCCGACTCCTTCTCCTCCCTGACACTGGTCTGTCCCATTCTAGAAAGCAGAGGCCTGTGTTCTGATCTGATTTCTCGAGCTGACTGGGCTGGGGCCAGTGTGGGCTACATGGAGCCCTTCTCCCCCACTGTCCCACTTACCCACCTGAGAAGATTAACAGCTGAGGCCAAAGCAGCAGGCTGTCGACTGAGCAAGTCAGTACCCTGTGAGCTGGGCGGGGGTGGGGGAGGTGAGCCGCCTGGATGAGGCAGAGGCAGCTGTCAGCTGTCCTGCCCAGGCTGCGCCAGACATACCAGTGTCTTCTCACTGACTAGATACAAGGATCCCCTCTCTCTAGGTCCTCACAACGGGAAGCCCTTGAGAGTCTTCAGTCTCCAGCCTGGCCCTTGAGTCCCTCTGTGGAAAATGGAGCTTCCCACAGTCATGGAGGGGCAAGGCAGTCCCCCCACCCCCAACCCGTGCACCTCCCACCTCTCACCTTGCAGCCTGGGGACTGCTGCAAGGCCGCACAGAGCCCTGGCCCTCCTCCACATATAAAGGAGGGAGGCAGGGGGAGTGCTGGAGGCATGAAGGAGGCTGGGAGCTCCCTGCCTCACAGAATTGCTGGTTATTTCTGGCCTGTCAAGGCTCTGAACAGGCTAAAGGGTAGCAGGGTCCAAGGTGCAGTCCTCGGAGATGGCGGGCAGCCTCCTCAACAGATAGGAGGCCCACTAACCAGAGGCTTCACTGCCTCTCCTCAGTGGCCAGTCCAGGACTGCCCCAAATTCTAGCAGAATATCCTCTAGATGGGCTAGCGTACCTTCCCAACTGCGTAGCTTCTGTTTGGGGCTTTTTTTTTTTTTTTAACTTAGGGATTTATGACTTTCATGGTTATGGGTTCCATTCTACTTCTTGTGCCTATTCTAATCTTTGTGGTACACGCTTTATAAGAGTTTCTTAATAAGTCAGGATATTTTTTCTTTTGAAACAAGCTGTCCTGCAAGTTAATGACTTACAGTGGGTGTGGATGCTACCCAGAGACAAGCAGGGGCTGGGAAGAGGATAACCGGGGTGCAGTAGAGAAGAATCTTCTAGATAAACAGAGCTATGTGGACCAATTCCTGTGCTAGTGCCCTCCTGAAGTTCGCCAATGTCCCTATCAGAGAACTAGGACCACTTTCAGGTGCACATGGTTTTTCCATGCCAGAGAATGCTCAACGCTTACCCTGGGGACAGGTGCACACATACACGTACACGCATGCACATGCAAACACACACACACATTCACAAGCTGGTGTGAACCAAACAATTCCAACATTGCTGACCTGACTCTGAATTGGAATAATTCTGTTTATCTTTTTGAAATGGTAAACTTCTGTTTAGTAATGAATTTAATTAACTTCTTGGTGGCATCAGTGCCAAGGCCATGTGTCTGGTGCCTTCACATCCATGAAGAAGGCTTTAAGGAAACTTAAGCCAGTCTTTAGCACAGATGCCTGAGGCCAAGACTAGCAAAGAGAACAGAGGTGGGGCCGAGGTCCACGTTGTCCCTGCCAGGGTCGCAGCCTGTGTTCTGGAACCCATGCCCCCCCCCCCCCACCGCTGGGAGAAGAGCACAGGTCTCAATTAGCTGCTGTGGAGCCGCCTGTCCGGGGGAAAAAGCTGAGCAGGATGCCGCCTCTGCTTTGTGCTCTGTTCACAGACTGGCTGCTGGAGCCGGGGCTCTATTCATTATTCAATTCAGCTAGCTCAGATGAGTCTTTCCATTTGCTCCTCCAGGAGGAATAACAAATCTAGAAATGCAATTCCACTTTGGTGTATTAAGATATTGATTTGCCCAGCGAGGGGAAGTGCATTTGTTCTGTCAGCCCTCCCATGGGCAGGAAGGGGTTAACCAAATGTTTATCACAAGGCTGGCTTCAGAGTTGAAAGTAATGTGATCAGTAATGAATTTTGTGTTACATTAGGTTGTATAAATGGACAGACAAGCGCAGACAACAAGTGGCCAGGAGTCGGGGCTAATCTAATGATGTAAAAATAGAGACAGCACCAATTATACTAGGGGCCAGCTCCAGGCTCCTGCAGGGACTGCAAATGAATAGGTACAAATCAAATTACTCACTAATAGACGCACTACAAGAGGGGCAGTCAATGGTAAGTGCATTAGAGCCCAGTGACCTCTCTGCTCTGCACAGCAGAATCCGAAAATTTGACTTCCATCTTAAAAGTGGGGGGCAGGGAACGAGGGTCTCAAAGAAACTCTTGTTGGGTGAAGAACAACAACTACGGCCCATCCCAAACCAGTCCGCTGCCAGGAGGTACCTCCTGTCTGTGCTGACCTCTTGCCCTCATTTCAAGGCTCCTGAGAGCCTGAGCACCCGCGGGGGGTAAGGGAGCAACTTCTTGAGGGACGAACAGAGCAGCGGGACGAAGCCTTGCACGTAGGCAAAGACAGGAGGTTACATACCAACATACTTCACAGCCACGTGTCTCTCAGGGGTGGTGTTTTTTACGGCTACGTCAAGGGCTGTGTCTGTATTGAAAATAGAATATTTCTTTAAAGAGGATCACAACATGGACCTTTAAGAGAGCAGCAAGTGCTCAAAACAAAGCAAGTAGATATCAAAATCCAGTTGGGCCACGGAGAGCTCTGCAGGGGGCTTGTTCGTGGTCTGTTCCACGGTGCAGCACATCCGGGCTCTGCCCTAATGCTTGTCAGCCTCGACCGCCGAAATCCTTCCCTCCCTTCCTCCTGCCCCGCGCTGCCTACTGAGTGCCTGTATCCATGGATCATGGAGACGTGCTCAGAGGCAGGAACCCGATGCTCATTCTCAGCTCTCCGTGGCGTGAGGGGAAACCCAGTGTGAAGCCAAAGCATCTCCAAGCCTTCCGAGGACCCAGCCAGGCCCAGATGGACACGGGACCCTGCTGGGCTTCTCCCTCCACCCCCTCTAAGGCCAGCACTATCACACCCTCCAAGTCGAGATGGCATGCTGGTCCTGGCCGACTGGGGCCCAGAGATTATGGAAACATGCTGGCAGAACGAGCACAGGGAGGACACAGAGTGAAAAAAGGAACCGACACAAATGTAGCAACTGGATGTTGATCTTCCCCAAACTTAATTAAGCACACAGAGCCGTGGAATAGGAAGCTCTCAGGCTTCACTGAATAACATGTGGGGGGAGTTGGGGGCGCTCTGTGAAGCCTGGTGCTGGGGGATTCTGCCAGCAAATTAAAAAATTTATGCTTATGCAGTGGGCCTGCAGGTGCCTGGGGGCAGGGGTGGGGTTCAAAGAGAAGTGGGCAGGAAGAAATCACCAAACGTCAGTGGTCAGGTGGCTGATTCTGACAGAGGTACTTGGAAATGCTTTCTTCTGCTATGTTCAGTCACACTGGCATGGCTTGGCCTTCTTGGTATAGTGAGGCTCTGGATTCCTGAAGGGTCAGAGGGTCATTTCCAACTTTCATTTCCTGTGTGTCATGTGTCTCTCCTCTATTACCAGCCATCAAACCTAGGGGCCAGTCCATACACCACAGGCCATCTTCGGAGGACGCGAGGCAGGCTCAGAGGGAAAGATGGGTATTTAACCATCCATGACTGTGTTCAACTTTGTTCAGATCTCACACCTCACAGAAAGGTCAATGGTTAAAGGTGAATTCTTTGGCAGAGGAGGAGAACAGAGAGAAATACTCCCTCTTGTTAACCATTTACCTATGTTAATGTCTCCAGAGGAGGGCCCTCGTCTGGGGGTCCATCTGCCCTTCCCCACCCTCTTGTCCAAGCCTGTTCAATTTCCCACAGGAACTCCTGCCTCCATGTTGGGGCAACACCCGGAAAGGGGATTCTGAAGGTTCACCAATGAAGTCACACTGGCACTTCCTCCTTGTTGACAGGAATCAGGGTGCTTTGGTTACAGAATTCAGAGCAGACTGGGCAACTGAAAAGTGCACAGAGGAGCTTCTCAGTCCTAAGCTCCCATTATAGCTCTGCCCTGGCCTGGGACTTCTAGCAGCCTTGGGAGACAGAGAGGGAGAGGGAGAGAGAGGGGAGAGGGAGGGGTAAACAAGAAGAGAGACGGGAGAGGGCAAAGGGGAAGAGTGGGGACTACGAGAGAGACAGAGATGGAGAGAGAGGGAGATGGGGGTAGGAAAGGGAGAGGGAGGGAAAAGAGAGAGAGAGAGAAATGGTCTATCTAGAATCAGATTTGACAATGGGCCAGAAACTAACAAGTGTGTCCTAAACATGGTCATTTTCCCCATTGCTCTGGCTGGCTTTCATTTACTTCTCAGGAGCCACAAAAACCCATGCAGTCATTCAACAAACATTACTGGGGCTCAGCTTGGCTCTCGTCCCAGTAATGCATGGTGGGCAATGAGAAGGCTGGTGGTTAGAGGTAACAAAGAGGAATAATGAGACTCTGTCCAACGCACCAGAATCAGGGTAAGACATGCAGTATGGGCAGTGTGGCTGAGGGAGGGGCTGAAGGGACCACCCCGCTGTGGCATGTAGAAGGCAATCAGACACGGCTAGGTAAAGGACAAGGCAACAGACACTACTTATCTGGGGCCAAGTGTCCAGGGAGCTGGCAGTTCAGAAGCTCTGAGGAGAGAGAAAGGGCATTTGGCGGCAAGGTCAGGGAGGGTTTCACAGAGGGGATGTGATTGGAACTTGGTCTACAGAAGTGACCGGGCAGAGAGGGAGGGCAGAGGGGACTCTAACACAGAGCCAGGTGAGCAGGGCTCGTGCTGCGGACGACAGGATGGTTCTGATGGGAGCATGTTTGCATGAAGGTGGTGGTGAGGATGAATACCAATAAGGGGTTACTGGGGACAAGTGAGTGAGAGAGCAGGTTGCCAAGGAGGGTGAGGGGGGCCTGGAAGAGCCCTGAAATCTCATGGCAGCAGCCGAGGTGGAAACATGGGGGCCCTGGGCATGTTGTGAGTAGGGAAATAGGAACAGGCTCTGAACGTGAGAGCCCCATTCCTCTTCTGGGGATCCCTTCTCATTCTGAATAGTGGGTGGGAGTCACTGAACCACCCTCTGACCGGTGAGACTGACCGGATCTTGAGAAACTCCTAGCTCTCTCTCTCTCTCTCATCCTGCTGTCAGCATTCCTGGGCTGTGTGAGCAGAGTGGCGTTATTTAAAGCTCCCGGGGCCTCATTTCACTTCTTGTGAGGTTGCAGCTCAGGCTTCTTAACCTCAGCGCCCACTCTTTGGATGACGTGACTAGATGGTATACAATGTAAACTTCTTTAGAGATACTGTATCTCTTCGACCTGTTTTCTCTGCATTTCCTGAGTCTAGTTTATAAAAAAAATTACTTTCCTTCTGTTTTGTGTGGATCCCAATTTCACAAATCTTTCTCACGAACCAATTTTATCATTTATATACACACATACAAGCTTATTTTCATTTTTCAAACAATGACAAAAACAACTAGTAGTGCAGGCCCTTGTACAATGTCGCTTACCCATGGAGAATATAAGCTTTGTGAGCACTCACTTGGCTGATGGGTCACAAAAGGGCCCCCATTATCTTGACCTGGGGGAGAAATCATCTGCAGCTGGGGGCAGGGTTGGTTGGGAACCACTAGGTGTGAATTAAGTCCCAGATGAAGGGTCACAGATAGGACCCACAGGTGTGGGAGATCCAACCCAAGAAGCCTGAAGACCTAAAGGCATGGGTGTGGGCACACCTGGCCAGGACTGGAAACCACCACCTGGGTTCAGTGCACCTGTCCCTTCACCCCTCTGTCCAGTAAGCACCTGCACAGAGGTTTGGTCTGAATACCAAGGACAACATAAGTAGGATTGTCCCTGAAGATGCTTTTGCTATTGTCCATGGGACAGACCCTTAAAGAAAACACTATTCTGATACCAGAGCAATGAAAACTCATCTAATCCCACTGTTTTACAGAGCCTGGGTTCCAGTACCTCCTCAATATCTCATTTTGATCCTGTGTTTTTTGTTATGATCTGACTTCAAATCTTTCCTCTTTCCTCCATTGTGAGTCAGAGAGGGGAACATCTCCCTGGCACTGTTGTGATGATGAAAGGACATTTCTGTTACTAACCTAGAGGCTGAAATATAGAAGCCACTGGGCAGGGATGGCCATTATCATTGAGAGGAGCCAATGAGAAGACAGATAATGGAGCGTCCTGTCCAGCAGCACAGTGCCCGGCACCTAACACACACGGGGAGCAGACGATTCCATGTTGCCTGGTTTCTCTCGCCCACGGTCCTGGAGAAGAAACTGAACCCAGAATGGGAAAGGAACCTGTCCAAGGTCACAAAGAGTTCCCCCATTCCTTCATGAGGACTTCCAAATGCCACTGAGAAGAAAAAAACCAACATTCTTCCCAGCATCGGTAGCTGGGTACTAGGAATGGAAAGGGCTGTCAGATTCAACCTTTCCCACCAGTGGAAACTAGCGAGGAACAGGCCATCTGACACCGAACTGGGACACAGATGGCAATGCCAACAAGGCCGCGCCCCAGTTCGCAGGCAGCAGCTGCCTCCCCGCCACCCTCAGCAGCAGTGCCGTGGCCGCCGTGGCACTGGGCTCTGTGTCTGGGGGCTCCTATGTCTCTGGGGACTTACTCTTCTCTCCCCACCCTCAGCAACCATGGCAGCTGTGACTGGGCAACTGGCAGTTTTGTCTTCACATCCTAAAAAGACCCATCCAGACTCCTGGTCCAGCCCTGCTAGGCAGGCCCCTGTGGACAGCCCGAGAAAGGAGCCAGAGAGGAAAACACACCACTCAGCACTGCTGCCTCCTCTGGAGCTTTCATCTCTGTGAGGGTAACAACCACGCCTACTTCCCCACAGTGCCCAGCCCAGCGGGGAGAAACCAGCAGGTGTCTACAGTGAGCCTGCCCGCCCACTGTGAACATGGAAGAAGGTGCAGGCCCACTGAGGAGATCGTTGAGAAAAGACATGAAAAGCATTTTGCAGACATACTGTAGAAGGAGCAAAATTCTAGGGCCCAATTCGGTAACGCAAACGGAAGGACCTAAGTGATAGGCTAAATTGCTAGGATGAAAGCGCTTGCCAGAAAGTAGAGGTGTCTAAGGAATAAGAGAATTAATTCACTACCACGATTGTCACCTGAGCATGTGGCAACTTGAGATGGGACAGGGCCAGTAAGGCCTCTACAGAAATGCAGCCTCAGCGTGATAATGACCACAGCCCTCAGCAGTGGGCTGAGTGAGAGTTCCAAGGCCCATTGGAAGAGCTAATCCTGGAGGGAGGCTAGAGGGACCAACACACTGGGTTACTTGCCTTGGGGAACACATCTGGTCAACTCCAATAAGAATAGCTGACATTTATTACTAACATCGATTTCTGCAGTCCTGAAATGGAAGACAGTATTGGCACAAGGCCACGCACACACAAGTGCACATACATGTGTGTGCATGCACACACACACACACACGCAGTGCTCTTCGTTCTTCTTCTGCAGATTATCAGGTATTTGTTAACTTACTGAAAACTTCCTATGACCATTTAAAAATGGTACATGTTGTTCAAAATGTGCTTTTTGTGTTAAAAAGGAAAAAAGACAGCCTTTCAAGAAGGAAAAGTTTTCTGACAAATTCTTGGAAGAGATTTCATTGAAAATAATCCTAATAATTAATATACATACATGAAAACTGAGGGGATTTGGGCAAATAAATTAGAGCATTGGTTTAAACTATAGGCTGAAATTCACTGATGTATTGTGAAATAAATTTAGTGAGTCATGACCACATTCTTTTAAAAATGTAAGAAAATAGAAAGTACTAGAATGCACTGCTTATAACACTGTTTTGTGAAAGTTTTGTATGGTTGGTTGGTTAAGGAAGTAAGTGTATGTCTGACAGAAGGCAAGAGGCAAAGATTGAGCCTGTAGGGTGATCCCCTAAAGTAAATGTTTCTGGACTAGAATAGTTCACTTGAAGAGATGGCAGACAGAAAAAGATGAAGCCTCTTTTCTCCCTTTAGTGCCATGATTATAAATGAGAAACGGTGTTCCTGGGATTGCAGGAAGTCACAGTCAGGGGGAAGAGACAGTTCCTCTTGACCTTGAGAGCTGACTTAGTGAGCTCTTAAGAGTCAACAGCAGCAAAAGGAGGCTGCCTGCAACAGAGACATGTCAAGCTTATCAGGGCTTGGGAATGAGTCCTGGGACTTTTGCCATTGGACATGGGAGAGAGCAAAGAAGAAAGAACAAGGTTTAGCTGAAGACGGAAAGAGTTAAAGTCTAAAGAGAAAACACACTTAATATGTATCCAGGTGTTTATGAAGATTTGTTGGTATTAGGTTCTATCTATCTAGACACAAAACAACTGGAGTAAGTACATGTTTTGCTTATTTAAAAAATTCTATTTTTTCTAGAAAAGGCAATATTGAAAGGAATGTCTGCTAAGCAGGAATTAGTCAGGTTGTTTTGAGGGGGGTGAGAGAGAGAGGAGGGGCTGTGGGAGACAGCATTCCGGGCAGGAGAAATATGTGTGGGGGGCCTGGCGGGCAGAGAGAGCACGTGGGCTCAGGGACCCTCCGGGGAGTTCAGCTTGGCTGGAGCTGGCAACAGCAGTGGGAGAGGAGTCTGGAGACAGGGCAGCAGCTGGTCATGAAGGGCTTTGTACACAGTGAGATGGGGTGGACCCGGACAAGACCAGGGTTGGGGGAGAGGAAGTATCAGCAGGTGCCCGGGTGAGTGGTTCTGGAGTTCTGGAGAGAGCCATCTTGGAGATTATTTGGAATTAGTTTAGAGGAGGTAAGGGAGGCCCCAGAAGCAGAGGAGATTGCCCTGTACTGACTGAGGGTGAGGGAAGAAGGCCAAGGCGGGGCTTTGAGAAATATACCTCAGGCCGAAAGGGAAGGAAAACCCAGAAAAGCAAGGGAAGAAAAGGAGCCAGATGCAGAAGGAAAACCAGGAGAGTGAGGCAGAACAGGAGCCACAGGAGAGCACCTTGAGATCATGGGGCATGGCTCATGGTGCCAAAGCCAAGGGTCTGGTGGTGACTTTGGGGAAATAGCTGTTGTGGTTGGGCAGGCTACGGAGGCTGGGACTGTGCCTCCTCTGTGTCAAGAGCGGATGGGAGGCTGTTGTGAAGACGGCTAGGATCTGGGTGCGTGGAGTCAAGAGATCTCTTGAATAATGACCACCATTTTCTCTCTGAGAGTAAGAGACAAGATGGTGGGGTAAGAGACCTGAGAATGGGGAAGTCTGAAATACTAGCCATGCAGAAGGAAAAAGAGATTTCAAAATGATGGACTGAGCACATGCACCATATTAAAAAAAAAAAAATGAAGGGAAAATATTAAAAAAGGAAACATAAACTCCTACGGGACTAGAGATCTGCGGAATCTTAAGAGAAGGAAATCAGGCCAGAAGCGACAGCAGGAGACAGGGACTGTGGCAGAACTGCTCACTTCTAGACTGGATGCAGAATTCATTCACTCAGCAAACAGTGACCACAGGCCTACTATGCACCAGACACTGTTCTAGGTGCCGGTTGCTGGATTCTGTGGGAAATAATGAGCACAAACTGAGAACAGGAGGAGGGGCTACTAGCACAATAGAGAAGGCCTCCCCTGGCTCACTGGAGAGTCAATGCCAGAAATCTGTAGAGGTGCCAAACTGAACCGCTTGGGATTCTCCTTCAGCAACCCAAGTGTCAGAGCAGAACTGGACTGACCTTGATTTGGAGTTTTGCTGAACGGGGACAATGAAAGGCTGACAGGGCAAGGGGTGTGTTAATACTCCAAGACAGCGACTCAGCCAGTTATTTTAGAGCAGATTTGCAAATCACACATGTGATCTAGTTAGAATACCTGGTCAGCAGCCCCCATGGAGGACAGAACTAACACCTGCCTCCTAGATGAACTGTGTTTAAAGACAGACCTTGTCACATGTACATAGAGACCTTAGTAGGATGCTTGCGTTGACTCAGCGGGGCTGGGTGGGGCCCGAGACTGCATTTCTAACCCACTCCCAGGGACAGAGGGTGCTGCGGATTCCCAAACCACTCCTGGAATAGCAAGGCTTAAAGAGAGAAAGAAAAAAAAAAGGTTTTGCTTTACTTTTGGGGCACAGCTAAATTGCCTATGGTATAGCTTACTGGTGAGGTGCTGAAGCTGGCTGACAGCGACATTTTCAGGAATTCAGCAAGCCAAACGACACCATGTTGTTGATGGCCTGACATTGGCCGTAACTCGAGTTTTTACACTACAGAAATGTACAAATGCTACCAAGCAGGGCCTACCCGCTTCCCTCTGGAAAGCCGGTTGGTAAACAATTCCCAGCATGTCACTAGCGTAGCCTGTTATCACCGTGACGAATGCTCTAAAATGGGCTTCAGTGTTGGGGGGTCACAAGCGCATGCTCTGTTCACACCTTGTTAAAGAGGCCATTGGTCGTGATTGAGAGACTACACAAGGTGCCTGCTGGCAGGTACTGAGGATTGATCATCTCGGGTGCCTTGGAGTACCTGACACCAGCAAACACTTACTGTCACCTTATGTGTAGGTCCTGTGAGCCACGGAGAGGAGGAGAGTGGTGGGAAGGCAGAGATGGACAGGCTGCTATGGCAAAGGGAGGCTTGATGACATTCGCATCCAAGTTGCACTGCCTGTCCCAGGCCATTCCTGGGTGTGCAGGGCTGCCCCTCTGAGGCCCTTGGCTGCACCACTAAGCCCGGCACTTCAACTGGAGTTGCACGACGGGACAACTGATTCTCCGCAATGGCAGAGGGAAACGAGTTAATTTCCATAATACCTGCTTTACTGACTGACCCTTCAAATGGAGGCAGATTTTAAAAAACTGATACATTTAATATGGTCAAAAAACCCCAAATGAATCCCTTTTGGTGACATTTTGGGGAGGAAAATGAAATTCCTCTGCTCAAGAAGGGCATCTCTTATTTTCTGACCTGTGGGTCATGCAGTTTTAATTTCCTCTCTCATCTCTTCTTCTTCTTTTTTAATTTCACAAACCTGCTTAAGGCCACAAAGACACTCCTGAATCCCTCAGCTGTCTGGCAGATGAACTGCTGCCAGGTTTGTTCAGGTTAGTGTTTGCGCCAGGCTGAAGTTCTCCAGCTCCGGACCCGGCACCCCTTTAAATCTGCTTGCTGGCAGAGGGGCTCCAAGTACTGTCTGAGGAGAGCAGCCCATGAGCCGTGTGAGCCCCGGCAAGGGTGGCTCCTGGGGAGTGAGTCTGGTGACACCAGGCCCTGGTGGATGTAGCAGGGGCTGGCAGGGAACCGAGGAGTGCAGGGGAAAGGCGGTGCTAGAGGGAACTTTTGGAATGAGAAAAGCTTCCCCCCTTCTTTGAACTTCCAAGGAAAACAGGGTCAGAGTGTCTGTAAATGACAGCGCCCGCCTCATCTGCAGATGCAGGGAAAAGAACAGGGGCACGGTGGGCTACCATCCATGGTTGGGAGGGCTGGGTGATGGGAGAATGAAGGTGTGCACATGTCTGTGCATGTGTGTGCACGAGGGAAGGGGGCATGGCTGGCTGCTGCTTCCAAGGTCTGCATCTCTTCTCTCTCCAGGGAAGAAGGGGGTGTGGAAGGGGGCTGGCCCTCAGAGATGGCTGTCTCCTGCGGCCTAGGGCACTTCTCTATCCCCAGGCACACTCCTTCTCTTCCCTCCTTGAATCCATTCTGTCCATTTGCCTAGTATGGCGCAAGCACTGTGGACGGGCCCAGAGCTGATGCTGTGGAGGTGGAGAGGAGAAAGATGGGTCTCCCTCCACTTGGCACAGAACAGGAGGACTGAATGGGAGGTGAAGAAGGGAGGGGAGGAAGAGAGGGAAAAGCTTAACTGCTGACTATCTAGGGGAGGGGGAGTATCCACACAGAAGTGGGACAGACGTGTGATGACGGCGGGCATTTCAAGCCCTGCTAAAAATGGTTGCCTCTCTAAATCTTGCTGATCCTGATTCCTGTCCCAGGTTGTAAGTTTCTCCTCGCTGGGATCCTCTTCCCAGGTAGGCCGGTGCAGTGGGGACGATAATGTTCACAGTAAAGAATAGTCTTCAGAGGCCTTGGGCAAGCAAGAGTGGAAGGCCCATGGCCAGGATCTGCTCGACCCAGTAGGAAGTTCCTGTTGACCTCAGGAACTGGGGAAGAGGCCTGCTGGGCAGTCGTTCTTGGGCCTAAAAGCTGGGCTAGAGAATGCATTAGTCACATAGGAATGGAGAATGAGGAGGTGCTTCGGAAGAAAAGGAGCGGTAGGCTGCGCTGTAATTGTGCGGCGATGGGAGCATCGTGGTCTTTCCTGACTGCATGCTGTGCACGTGTGTGTGCCTGTGTGCATGGACACATGCGTGCGTGCACGTGCACATGTATGCTGCTTGCTGGCACAGGGCTCACCCATCTTCTAAGGACATCTTCTGACTGCTCTACAGATTCGAGAAGCTGCCCTGGGCTCTGGCTGCCGAGCCCTCTCACAGGCAAGAGCCCAAGGGCAAAGGCAGCAGAAGAAAAGAGTAGCCTGGGGGCTCAAACCAGCCTTGCTACACGCTTGCTCCCTCCAGGCAGGCAGGCCCCACTGCTACTTGCTAATCCACAAAGCCTCGAGCATGAGAGTATGACGGAAGGTGCGCTGCCTTCCCACTCCATGTCTTAGGACTGCTGAGAACTGAGGGACTCCACAGTTGTTCCTTCCCTTGGAGTAGGTGTCCTTCCAGGAGCCACATGTACAACACAGTTGCATTTGTCACTGCATTTGTGTACATGTTATTCCACGTACGACGGGTCACTGGGTCCCGTGAACTCCTTCACACAGGGCTCTCCCAAGACCAGAGACTTCCAAACTGATGCTAGTCAGAGTGCTGACCAAAGGAACACACAGTTAGAACAAATGGACACCCTCTCCCGCCAGAGAAGGTCTATGCCAACATGTGCTGGTCCTGACCCCGTCAGGCTGGAAGTGCGAGGCCACCTTTACCTGTTCCGGATCCCACCACGTCCCGGCTCGGCGACTCGGCCATGGCATCGGCGAGCCGCTCCCGGAGGCCTTCCTCTGTGTGCTCCATGGAGGACATGTGCCGCAGTCCAAAGCCCTCTGGCCAGCTCCCACACACCTCTAGCAGGGTCACGCTCCGGTCAAAGGTACCTGCGGCACACATGGGATATCCGGCCTTGAGTGTGTGCTTTCAGAGAGCGGGCCCTTCCTCTGTCTACCCGCCACTAGCCGCCCCCTCCTCACCCCCACCCCCACCCCCACCATGGTCCATTTTGGCTTTTCTTCTCCAGGCTGGATGGAGGAGACACCACCATGAAACCCGTGCTGAGGGCAGCAGCTCATGACGTGAGATCAGACAGGGCAGACTTTCAGGAAAAAGACCTCAGAAACAGGTCAAGGGCAGATCACCTCTTGGCCAGGTTCAACTCAAACACACCTCTACTTTTCTTTCTTTGAGGCAATAGGCCTTCCCCTAACAGTTCATTTAAAAAAGTGGTACATAGCTTAAAACTTCAAAAAAGTTTTCCATCCCATTCCATCCTCTAACCTGTACCCAACCTCCTCATGTTACATCTGAGGCTCAGATCCAACAGCAGGTTTGTGACAGACCTGGGTCAAGAACTCCCATCACCTGACGTCTCAATCTGGAGCTCGCTCTACTCTGCCGCATGCAGTCCCCCAGCTGCCCAAGGACAGACCGACAAGAGGGGCACCATTTGGGGGACGCCAGCAATGGAGCTGGGTGATAGAATTTCCAGCAAAAATTGTTCCTTAACTTGAAGGCGTGCTCCAGTTCCAAGACGTACATGGCGCTGTGCTCGGTGCCAAGATGAGATTTTAGGTGCAAGATCACTTCAAAGTCTAAATTTAAATTCTTCTCCTCTATTATACAGCAAGTCTTCTGTGAAAGCTTAGTTCGTCTACTCTCTCTTGGAAGGAGATTATCGTCATGCTCTGTTGCTTTAAGCACATACCATTTTCCCAGTGATTAGGTAACTGAATCTACTGCATTTATTGGGCTTGGTTCCTGCCAGCACCAGGAAGATGGGGAAAAAATGCAAATGCCAATGTTTCCTAAAGTTAAAAGTACGCACAACACACACTTTTTATCAGGCCTTGCTTCTCCTCTTTGATCAGCCGTCAGAAACTATCTTCCCCAGGCGGGCAGGACTGGGCAGCGTCAGCGCACACTCTCTGCCAATGACAGGTGGTAATAGAGAGGGTGCGAGCCCCAGCCCCGGCAGGCGGCCCTGCCTCTGATAATGGCCAAAGCATCGAGGTGATAACCGTTAGTAAACACTCCGACAGCCGGTGACTCCATACATCAGCAAAGAGGGCCAGATAATCCTGAACTCTTCTGACCAGACAAAGGCCCTTGGCCAGCCCGCTGGGATTTATATGTGTGGCAAGGGTCACCACTGGCTCCTGAATGTCATCAGCCAAGTTTGGCTTTGATTTATCTCTTGCCTAATTGCAGGGAAGGTTCCTGGTGCTAGGAGGATGGGTAACATCTACAAATGTATCTCCCCAAGGAGAGGCCACCTTGGGACTGGGTTGCTGGGCATCGGCTTGTTGGGTGGGACCCAGGAATGGGGAGCTGCCTGATACTACCTTCTCTCTTCATTAGCAGGGTCAGGATGGATCTGGAGAGCCAGGAGCCAGTGGTGGGGGTGAGGAGCTCTGAGCATCAGCCCTCCAAGGGTCTGAACTGTGCATTCATGCCTTGGCAGTACCAAGCCCAGAGCCAACCCCCGAGAGCATTAGCAATAATCAAAAGTGCCCAGGCCCTAAGGACTGGTGACATACTGATATATGTCACTGATGACATATGACCCACTCTCTAAGTGATGTTAGGTAAGTCCCTCAATCTCTTTTTTCCATCTCTGAAGTAGAACTATTAACTCTGCCTCGAAGGAATGGAAGGTTAAGCCAGGTTCCCACCAGGAGCCGGAGTTCTCCCCTGGTGCTGTCCCACTCTTAGCCGACAAGATCAAGAGCTACAGCGTCATTGCGCATCTGATGACCGGCAGATGAGGGAGTTAGTAATAAAACCTGCGCACTCCCCCACCTTGTAACCGCAGGACTATGGTGACAGCTTTCTTATGGACAGACATGTCTCAGAGTCTGTCTCAAGAATGGAGATGCCCTTACCTTCTGTCACTTCACAAGAGCAGCGTGCCTGTCCCTAAAAGGTGCTCAGTCAGTGTTAGTACACGCCGTTCTTAGAGGTCAGGGCAGCTGAGCAGACAGCAGGAGCCAAGAGGAAGAAGAAAACAAAATAAGCCAGCAACATGCTATGACAAGAAGGGTGCAGGTAAGAAGGCAGGCCTGATCTACGACAGATGGTAAAGGCCAGGGGAGCATGTGGTATTTTAGGGACAAAACAACAGTAGACATGTGAAAAAGAAATCATGAGCTGGTGGAGAATGGAAATAGAGCTGGACTCAAATGTAGGTTCTCGACATGTATTAACTGCGTAGGTCTGGGCAAGTTCTTTAACTTTCTGAGCCTCTGATTCCATACCCATAAAAGTGGAAAAAACAGTACAACCCTACAGCGTTGTTGTGAGAGTTGGATTAGATGAACATACAATCAATCCCCAGCACATAATGCGGGTGCTCATGTGCATGTTAGTAACAGCAAATATGTACAACTTTATACCACTGGAAGCATCATCATAAATATTGCCGATCACAATCCTGAGACTGGTTTATTTATTTATTTTTTATTTTTATTTATTTCTTTGACAGAGACAGAGATAGCAAGAGAATACAAGCAGGGGACTATGAGAGGGAAAAGCAGGCTTCCAGCTGAGCAGAGAGCCTGATGTGGGGCTTGATCCCAGGACCCCAGGATCAGATCCCAGGACCCTGGGATCATGACCTGAGCTGAAGGCAGACGCCTAACAACTGAGCCACCCAGAAGCCCCAATCCTGACATTGTTAACAATTATTATGGAAGAGGGGCTGGAAGCTCTAAGGGATTAGACGGCATGCTTGAGGTCTCGAAGTGACAGATCCTGAACACAGGCTCCTAATTCTTAGTTTGGACTTCATTCTGTGGCTTTACACTCTACTTCTCTTAGCTGCATCTGTAGTGGAGAACTGTTTTCGTTTTTGCTCTTTTTTGTTTAAATTCAGTTCATTAACATACAGGGTATTATTAGTTTCAGAGGTAGAGTTTAGTGATTCATCAGTTGCATAGAAAGAACACCCAGTGCTCGTTACGTCACATGCCCTCCTTGATGCCCATCATCCGGTTACCCCATTCCCCCCACCCCCGCCCCTCCAGCAGCCCTCAGTTCGTTTCCTAGAGATAAGAGTCTCTTATGGTTTGTCTTTTTCTCAGACTTCGTCTTACTTTACTTTTCCCTCCCTTCCAGTGGAGAACTGTCATAGGGAGAAATCACCTCCATCTTTCCTAACTTGTTGAGGGCTCTTATCACCTTCAACCAATACCTCTAAAAAGTCTTTTCCACTTCCAACCAGCCCAGCTTCTTTGGAGTATCATGGTAATGCTGACATGTCATCCTGTCTGTTGGATGGCACACAGGAGGGAAAAAACACTGACGGAAGATATATTCTGTTCTCTCTTCACAGGGGCACTGCTGAGGTGGTGTGGGCAGGAGGCTGGGGATACAGTGTCCATCAGAGGAGCACGAGATTGTCTCTACTGTCCTGAGAAGTCCCAGAGAGGACTTATCGTGCTGGATGGAATCTGCACAGACACTCTGTGGTGCCCTCTTCCTTGGCCTTGCCTTCTACCCTGGCCAGCGTGGATGAGGACAGCAAAGGAGATCCTGGACTCTTCTGGGTCCGGAGTGAGAGAGAGCTGCAGGTGTGTGTGTGTCAGCAAGGGTTGGGGTTAAGAGGCCAAGCCCTCGGAGAGTGAGGTCATCTCTGCACTCAGGCAACTGCACATCGTGTCAGCATTGTCGGCACGGCTATCATTCATCGGGTGGGCCCTGAGAGTCTCGATCAGATGGGCTGGCCCTCTGAGTCCCATTATGGGAGAAAGGGTCAGTTTCAAGGGAGAGAAAACACTTAGTGCAGGCTGTTCAAGAAGCACAAAATATACGTACTTAGCAACAAAGATTTTTTTTGCTGAAGCAATGCTCTGTGGTTTGCAAAGCCCCCTCACATTTATTATTTCAGTTAACTCACACATTCCTCAAATACTGATTAGCATCCACTATGATATGACTCAAGCACAGCACTGAGGTATGGGGATACAGAGTGAGCCAAAAAAAAAAAAAAAAAAAAGGTTCATCGTCTTTCACAAAACTCTGAGAAGCAGCAATCGTCACCATTTTACAGATTTATATTTTACTGAGGCTGAGGGAGAGAGGTGAGGTAACTTAAGGCCATGGTTTAGATGTGACAGTCTTGCTCTGATGCTTTCTGGGAGTCCCTTCTTTTAGGGCTGCCTCCCACCCTGCTATTCTCTGCACAACATTTTCTAAGATTTGGTTCAAGTCTCATCTGCTTGCTGAAACCCTCAGTAACCAACCAAGTTATAATGAGAGCTGTTCCAGAAAGTCTGTTTGCATGGCAGGTTCTTTACCTTTTGGATGAAGCTGATGAAAGCTCTGAACTTGCCCCCAAAAATGTATGTTTGCATACATAAAATTATGTAAGCAATTTCATAAAATGCTGTAAAGTGATTACGGTTCTGTATGGTTCTCTGAAGCCCATCTTCGGATCCCAGGTTAATGAGATCATTTCCATGGTGTCATTCCCATCCTGCCTTATGTTGTCTTCATGATTTGCTCTCCAACCTACTTTAGAAGCTCCTCGAGGGCATGGATTCCTCCATAACCCATAAGTCTGTAATAAGTATAGGACTTTGTGCATCACATTTACTCAAGATATGTTTGATTATCAACTGATTGAGACCATCTAAGAAATCTGACAGTCACTTTGGAGTCAATACCTTTTCGGTAGGATCCCGGTGCCTAAACATCTAGGGCTGGGATTAGGAGGAATAAGCTAGAGGTAGGCAGAAAAGGGAGCTAAAGTGAAACAACAGGAAGGAAGGAGCTTATAAGGGAGCAGAAAAAAAAAAAGTCACGGTATTATTCTACAGCCTTCTGCATTTATTTTAGACTGGAGACCCCGGGAATTGGAGGAACCGAACAATCTGCCTTGGATGGCACGGAGAGTCGGGCTTGTACAGGTGAGCTTCCCAAATCCTACTTCCCAGCTTGGCATCCTGTGTTACACTTTTTTCCCCAGAGGAAAAATGGGTCAGGTTCTTGGGTTTCACAAACCCATTAAAGACACGCTGTGACAGCTGGTAAGCCTGCAGCTCCTGGGAAGCCTAGGGGAACATGTGCTCTGTCTTTGGTATACCACTGCTGAGGGGCAACGGAGCCTGAGGGAAAGAGGGGGCATGGGGTGTGTTCCTCGGAGCTGATAGTGTCTAATCACACCCTAGCTATTTACAAGATGTGGCACAGCCTTCCCCGTGCCTCAGTCAGGTTTAGCCCAGAATTTGGACTTTGATGAGAGGCTCCGGATCAGATTTCTAGCCTCCAGCGAGGCCAGGTAGCAGATGCAAAACTTGTCATTAAACACAAGCCCTTCTGGGTGAGCACTCACGACAATGATGATGTCTGTGAGAACTAAGAAAGGATTCTAGGTGGGATGGCAGCAACTACCAGAGAGCTTCCTTGTCTGTTCTCCAAATTAGCTCACTCAACAGATCTGGAGACTGGTCCTGTGGTGGAGAGCTCCTCTCTGTGTTTCAGGCTGGTTCACACAAGCACAGGCTGAGGACATTAGCTTTATCTGGTACCTGGATGTGGCCGCAGGCATATCTTACTATATCAATACGCACTGTGTTGTGACTAACACAGACTGGTTCACTGTGGGAAGGGGAGAGAATATGGGTACCCTGTCTGTCCCTCTCAATTCCTTAGGGTGGCTCCCAAGGTAACCGTGATCTCACAGCCACAGACACGGTATACAGCTAAGGGGCCTAGACCCCAGCAATCTTTTATGACTCAGATTATCTAATGGTCACCAAACTTGTGATAGTGTGCCATCTTTATCCCATATTCATCCATTTGGCTGTGGGGTTTGGGTTTAGGTCATTTTTATTTTTCAAATTCAATTCAATTAAATAATTACATTTTTAAAGTAGGCTCCATGTCCAGCATGGAGTTCAATACAAGGCCTGAACTCATGACCCTGAGATCAAGATGAGCTGAGATTAAGAGCTGGATGCTCAACTGACTGAACCACCAGGTGCCCTGGGGTTAGGTCACTTTTAAAGGGGCACCTGGCTGGCTTAGTCAAAAGAGCATGCAACTCTTGATTTCAGGGTCGAGAGTCTGAGGACTGTGTTGGGTTTAGAGATGACTTAAATATATAAAACATTTAAAAAAGAAAAGGATTTATTACTCCAGGTCAGAAGTAAATTGAGCAAGAGAAAGGAAAGGTACCAGCAGCAGAGAAATGCTTTTGCTGATGCCGGCAAGCCAGGAGATGCTGACGTGCCAGATGTGATGATGTTATGCACATCTGTTCTCCCAGGCCGTTGGGGCCACGGCTGGGAAGGGATTATTCATCATTCATCACAGTCCACGAACAGACTGCCCAGTGTGGCCAACATATCAAGCCAGAGGAGAAGAGTTCAACAGTAACTCGGACACCAAGATTTCTTCAATTTAACCAAATAGTTGTTTTGGCAACTACTTTCACAAGTGCCATGTATGATCACAACTCATACTTTCAAGAGGAGGAGATAGACCACAACTCAAGATACCAAGGTTATAACTGGACTTCTTCCATTAACTTATCTGGACATTCTAGGTCTTAATTTCCCCATTTCTCACATGCACAGTAAATGAGTAACTCCCACAATAGAGGTTCATCACACTGGCATGAATAGCCTCAAATGTAATTAATAATAATACACTAACAGAGCAATAGTGAGATGATGTTTGATGTATCTGGGGATAAAAGGTACCATATTTCATTTTCCATGAACCAGAAAACATAATTAAGCATTCATACCGTAAGTGGGTTCTTTTTTCTTTCTTACTTTATTAAAGATATATGGTAATCATCGGACCTGGGTTCACATGCCATCTCCTGCTATTTTCTCACTCTATGACCTTGGGAAATTCATTTGGCCTCTTTGGACCTTGGTTTCTCTACCTGCCGTAGTGGGCTGAATTGCATTTCCCCCCAAAATATGCCCACCTCAGAATGGGACCTTATTTGGAAATAGGGTCTTTGCAGACATAATTAAGGATCCAAGATGAGACTATCCTAAAATTAGGGTGAGTCCTAAATCCAGTGTCTGGAATCCTAATGACAAAAAGGAGAGGAAAATCATCAGACAGAGCAGGAAAAAAACCATGTGATGACAGAGGCAGAGAGACCGGACTTATGCTGTGACAAGACGAGGAATGCCGGGATCCACCAGAAGCTGGAAGAGGTAAGGAAGGTTTCTCTCCTAGAACCTTTGGAGGGACTGTGACCTTGCTGACTCTTAACTTTGAACTTCTGGCCTCCAGAAATCTGAGAGAATAAAATTCTGTTGTTTTTAGTCACCAGGGCTGTGGTAATTTGGCATGGCAGCCCTAGGAAAGGAATACACTTAGAGAACAGGGACATGAAATCTGCCGTCCAGGCTGTTGTGAGCATCTGATCAGATTGTGCATGAAAGAGTGTCAGGTAAAGTCGCACAGGGCCACCTGAACACGGACAGCTACTGTGGGACTACGGGAGCAGTTCTTCAGAGGTGTGCTGGGATTCTGAGAAAGGCTTAGAAAGTGAAGACAGTGATCTGGGGACATCTCTAGGCCAGAAGACAGGCACTAGGCCAAAGACATCATTAAAGCTGAGTGGCTCTGTGTGGTGACACAGCAAAGGCCCTTGATGGGAACTCCAAGCACAGAAGTGGGTGTGTGGCCCCCACTTCTCTGAGGATGCCTGCAGGGGGCACAGGAGGGCAGGCCAGGTGGCTCTTAGCTCCCAGGTTAGCTCCCTTCCATTCTCGTGATCTCCCTACCTTTCCCTACATCTGAGGGGGATGTTTCAGCTCCTAAATTGTTTAATAAATAAATAGGATCATACTCAACATGGGTAAGGATAGAATGAGGGTAAGGAAGAAGATAAGGGTAAGGAAGGAATGAGACGGACTGGTGCTGGTGGGGAATATTATTGTTATAAACCCCATGAAGGGCAATTTGGCAATATGTACTAAGAGCCTTTTAAAAACATTTCCAACCATGACCTAGGGATTCCACCTCCAGAATTCTAGCCCAAGTAAGTAAGATGCTAACCAACCCTCAGGCATAAAGATGCCCCTTGCCACTTTAACACTGCCTTAAAATAAGGTATTTGTGAGGTAAATCATACTTCCTTCTTGCAGCAGAATATTAGGTAGTCACCAAAAAACCATGTTTATAATAGGGGAAATTCTTTAAGATATCATGTCAAATAAAATCAAAACAAAATCGTATAGTTATTATTACCGAGCAATGTAAAGGAAGCGTAGACAAACATTTTTAAAAAAATTCACGATGAAGCATTAATCATGGTTGCCTGGGGGTAGCTGGGTTACTGGGGACTCTCCTGTCACTTTATACCCATCCATGTGTTTTCTGTAACTTTGGCAATACCTAAATAAATAAATAAATAAATAAAGCAAGTCAACAAACATGAGGAAAAAGCAGAGAGAGAGAAGAGAGAGAAAAAAAGCCCCGTGCCAGAAACATGTGCACTGGGACACAGACAGTAGCCCCCTGAGGAACATCTGAGTGGAGGGCTTCCCCTGAGCATTGTCTTGACACGCCTGGGGGGCGGGGGGAGCCTGCAGCTCCACAGCCCGCATCTGACTCCTCTCCCAGTGTCCGCGGCCGGCCGCACGCGATGTTGATTCATCCCTGTGTACATCGGACATATTTCCTTTTAATTTGTGTCAGGAATGTGCACCAACCTGTGTGTGTGAAAACGGCAGAAACAACTTGACCTCTGTACAAATTTCATACAACAGTTCAGAAAGGACCAGAAGAGCAACGCTGGAAGGACTCCATTTTAAAATCAAGTCCCTTTACCTGTCATCTTTGTCCTGCCCGGCCACCCCAGCCCTCAGCCTTTCGATAAACAGGACAGAGCTTGCTAGGAGACACCCTTTCCTGATTGCCAAGGAATGTCTGAGCCCCTCACACATCATTAGGAGGTCACTGAGCCAGGCCCCTGCCTTTTGCCTGCGAGCCCAGGAGATCAGTCATCACTGCAGGGCCCAAAAAGGAGAATTTCGATGGGCTCCCCACTCATAGCAGACCTGGAGGTGCCTCAGACAGAAGAGCTTTCCAAGTCAGGCTGACACTGGCATTTCCCAGACAGGATCCCAGAGATCTTTCCTCCTCTGCTTTGAAACAGAAACCATCAAGATTTCTACCCCTCAAAGTGGGAAGAGAAGAATTGTCTTGCAGCTAGACTGCAATGAAAATATTCCCTGCAGGATGGTCTGCCCTGCTTCTGAGGATGGAGAGAAAATTTACACACGGCGTTCTGTTACAGGACTCTTAGGGTGAGGCTCAGAATACACCACAAGACAAACTATATCCTCGGAAACCTAACATCTCCTTTTTATTCCAACATCTCCTTCAATGGAAAAACTTCATGGAACTGTATCTCTAAACACAAATGAGCAAACAAAATGGGTTTTCCAGAACAGTCCCGCTCCCAAACAAGTCCTGTGATCACATCAGATATGGTGGAAGGCAAGAGAACTAACATTTATTGTTTATTTTGTTCCAGGCATGGCCACTTTATAATACCTTACCTCACTAAAATTGCCCCAGCAAGTCTATGAGGTTGGTGCTGACATTCCCATTTTATAGATCAAGCAACTGAGGCCAAGGAAAGTAAAATTTTGCTCAAGATGACGATGTCAAGACTACAGTCAAGATTCTGATTCTAGGTCCAAGGCCTGTACTTTCTTCCACTAAAATTCATGCCAAATTTTCATTTTAAAAATATGGCTGCAGAACCAGTAAGGGGGTTTCCAGTTAAGCCTTCCTACTGCAGAATTTTTAAGTGGTTCTTAGAGTTGGGCAGTTGGGAGGCCGGACAAAGAACCCAACCCAAACAAATCCTGTGTGTGTCTTAAAGAGACTTCAGTACTCCGCAAATAAGCCAAATTTGAGGCTCTCCACGGAGAACTTTGAAGTCTGAAACCTGGGACTAAGAAGTCTTCTGTTTTTATTAATTAAAGAAGATGTTTCAAAATCATCAGATTTAGCACGATGACTGGACTTCAGATGTGAAACTCAATATACACACAGACATGCATGGCTTGTCCTTTTGGGTTATTTTTGATCTTCCCTGAGGATCTGCATCTCCTCAGATGAGATCTCTCTGCTTCCTGGGCTGGCTGACATGTCTGCAGGCCCAATTTTGCAGGCCTGGGCCCCTGCTGGCCTCAGGAATTTCAAAGGCCAGGGAGAGAAGTGTGGGCAAAGTGGCTCCTACCACCATTTGCTCCTCTAGGCCCCCAAGGCAGTAGCTGTGGGAAAGAAGGGAGGAACCCACTCTGGGCTGAAGGAAGAAGGTCCTGTATGTGCCTGTAGGTCCCAGAGTTGACTGGTTTGATGCCCTGCCAAGTTTTGGTTTTGTTATTTTGGTAGTCACCTAACCACGTGGGCTTTCAAATGGTGTTTCCAGCTTGGGCAAAAGGCATTTCCATTTGTAGTGTGTGGTCAGCCTTCCACTATTCTCTGCCACCAAACCCCATCAGCTCTCACTCCAAGGGGCAAAGCTGAACCAGATTTTTAGCTGCAGGGGTCTTGGATGAAGATTTGTGTCTGGCCTGCCATTCTGACACAGGGTATATTATATAACAGCATCCCTACTTTCCAGGCCCTTACAACAAAGCTGTTCACCAAAGACTTGGCCTCAGGGCCTGAGAGGAGCAAGATGAGAAACAGCACTGTTTGGACAATGGGGGACACCCACTAAAGCTGGGGTAGTCGGGGACGGTTTCCATCAGTTATGGCGTCTTGATGTGGGTGGAAGATATGCCACAGTAGGGGGGGATGTCTGGGTAAAAACACCAAGGCAGGGATGTTCCTCACGTAGAGGCAGTCAGTAGAGTCTACTGGAGTGGAGGGTCCCTCATGAAGAATACTACCACATGTGGTTCCTCAGAATTGGTGCCCATTTTCACACAGCTATTTCCTTGTGACTGTGGGACCATAGCAATCTGTACCATGGGCAGGACAGATACTGTTGACTCCATTTTACAGATGAGGCTCCCGAGGCTCCCGATGAGGAAATGACTTGCTTCGCTCACCTTAGGTTCTTTACTTTTTTTTCTTTTATTGAAGTATAGTCGACAGTTACTTTAGTTTCTTGCCGCCCAGGGTAGTTGTGGCACCCTCTGTGAAGATCCTCAGTGAACAAACCGGCACTATAGAAATATCAACATGGCGGCCTGAGGCAGGTGCCGAAATGGGATCACAGGGCAGACTGGTGACTGACTTTGCTGAAATCCTAACTAGTGCTGGCTTGGGCCCCTTGTCCTACAAGGGCTTCCTTGACTTTTGGCCTCATTTCCTGGTCCTGCGGCCCACGGGGGTGAGCGTGGTGGTAGGGTTCAACACGGTATCACTTGACTTTATCACACAAGGTGTGTCCATGGCTTGTTCCACACCTGAAACAGTGAGGGTGCTTGGGAATTGTCATTCCCTGCCTTGACATGTCCACGTGTTTGTTCAGCTTTGGCTGCTCCCACTGACTCATCCTCAGCCTGGGCATGGAAACCAGGGAGAATGTAGGGAAAAGAGAAGAAGCTGCAGGAACACACAGCAGGAGCAATGAGGTGTAGAAATCTTAACAATGACAATAATCCCTTACAATGCACCCGCTTTACCCTTTACAAGGTGCTTTTAACTGCCTTAATCCTCACAACACTCCTAGAGAGGAAGGCAAGGCAACTCTTATTAGCCCCCCTTTCACGGCTGAGGAAGTGAATGCAGAGATGAGGGGGCCAGAGATGAGTTTGGAGAACCCGATCCTGTGTGCTACACCTTTGCTAGTCCAAGTGTGGGCCACTGGCCAAGACAGCAGCATTGCCTGGAAGACTGGGAGAAATGCAGCCCCGTGCAGGCCCTGCCCCAGGCTTAATAAAGCAGAATGTGCACTTAAATCACATCCCCAGGGGGTTGTGTGCACACTAGAGTTGGAGAGAATAGCTTACACGGCACTCCCCTCGCCCTGTTCCAGTCCCTTGGAGTATATCTGGTTCTACCTACTCATTTAAAGACCAGGAAATTGAGACCCAGGAGCCGATGGGATACGGCCTGTGACAGAATCAGGAACAGACAGAACTTTGGTCTTGCAAAGCAGTCCTGCTCCTGTTTAATCCAGCTGACACTCAACTACTGTGCGCCTTGCCTTTTCTCCTCTGTCCCTGCCCCACAAGTTCAAGTCTCAAACCACTCTCAGCTGCCAGGCCCTCGGCCTCACCCCTCAGTTCCAGCCTTGTATTAAGTGTTAACACAAGTTCTAGGACCTAGGGTTAACACTCTATTAAAGCAAACAGGCAAGCTGAGACCTCCTGCTACAGTGGAAGAGCTCAGTGGGGGTGCAGAGCACCCAGGGGCTCCCAGGTACAGCTGCAGAGGGGTGGGCTGGCGCTCAGCTGTCTCTGCCCTGCCCCACTCGGAGGCCCTACTGCTTTTAGGAGAGGACCAGGCACTCCCTGCTTACCTGTGGAGGGGACACTACACATGCCTTGTAAAATGCCCACTTCATTAGTAAGTGTGGAAAATGCCCAAATAACTGTGTTAAGCTGGTTATGATTTTCCCTCCATTCACCGGTCTCCCTGGGTGCCAAGTTTGGCGCCTGTGGGTAAAAGCAATTCCTAGGCCTTGGCTGGAGCTTGGGGCCAGGATTCTCCCTCCTTCCCCCCCACCCCCCACTTCTACTCTATTGAGGCCAATCAGGATGTTATTCATTTCCCTAGCAGAGACGCAAGTTCAAAAAGGGCCAGGAGGGCTCCTCGGCCCAGTCACAGTGTGAGAAATGCCAGTCTTTCCCATGAGAAGGAAGCAACAGATTTTGTTTCTGCTACTCATGCAAGGAGCAGCCCAGAATGAATGTGTGTGTGTGTGCGTGCGTGTGCGCGCACACATACACACGCCCACGCAGAAACCTAGCTTTTTATCTCTGGACCTATGGAACATAACGAATTTACAGGAAGATTGGAGTCATCCATAAGGAAAGAGGCAAAAAAAGCTGAGGCGCCCAGAGGTCCCTAGGAGGGGCCTGGAAACCTCATGTTACTATCTCAGACAGACATGGACCTGTCATCCAACCCTGAGTTAGGGCTAACAGCTGAATGAAAGAATTTCTCATTGTGCTTCATTTGAGTTTTAGAAATGCTTTTAGGGCTGAAAAGCTACTTAGAAGAGCTTTCTCACATCCCTCAGACTGTTAAAAATAAATAAATAAAAACCAAGTGTATTTGTTGTAGAAACACCTACCAAATAGCTCCAAATGAACTTGCAAATTCATACTCCCCTGGGCAAGTCATTAACCCTTTCTGGACTGGACCTCCCTTTAAAATAAAGAGGCCTGGATAGGAGCTCCAAAATCTTCAAATGCAGGAAGGGACTCTCACGCTGTCAAGATCCAAATGGGTGGTGGCGCCCCATTTACTGGGTGAACCATCCCCCTCTTTCTTGCCCTGCCTCTGGTGTCCACCTTCAAGAACCAGCAGCAGTGGCCTGTGCTCCAAATCTAGCTGTAATCCCTTCCCTCCATTTAGTACCTTCTTATGCCTTATTTTAAAGGCCATTGTGAGAGAGGGGTGGGGAGCAGGTCTATTGGCCAGATGAGGTGGCTATAAGTCACTGAGCTTTCTGTTGGTTGAAAGAGCACTTGATTAAGAATGGGAAACTGAGGGCTAGTTCTGGTGCTGGTATATTCTAGCAAGTCACCTCCTGGCCCCTCAGTTTTCTGCACTGTAAAAGAAGAACAGTAACGCTAGTTATTAGTGATGCCTGGGTGGTACGGTCTGTTAAGCATCTGACTCTAGGTTTTGGCTCAGGTCATGATCTCAGCGTCATGGGATCGAGCCCCGTGTCAGGCTCTGAGCTCACCGTGGAGTCTGCTTGAGATTCTCTCTCCCTCTCCCTCCACCCCTCCCACTTATGGTCTCTTTCTCTCTAAAAATAAATAAAGCTTTAAAACAATAATAATACTAGTTATTATTACTGTTAGTTATTTATAATCCTCAAAATTATGCTAAGATTCAAATGTTGATGTTCATGGTAGACCCTGCAAGACTACAATGTGTAACAGGTTCGTAAAGTATTGACTTTACCCTTAGAAGCCAGATGGCTTTATATTGGTGCTCTCACCACTTCTCCCAGATCCTTGGAGACTTAAGGATAATATCTAAGCTGTTTAGCTTCTGGAGGTATGGGAATGTCCACACAGCTCAGCACACTGCTCAATCCTAAAATGGGAATGTGAAGTTACCAATCATGTCTTCACTGGAGCTTTAAAGCTGCACAAGACACTTAACTGCTGCCCTCCAGGGTCAAACAGAGCTGACCCTGAAGTTATTCTGATGACCCAGAGATATCTAAGAACCAAGAGCCTGCAGCACAGATCTTGCCACATAAGAGAGGCCTAATGGGGGCGCCTGAGTGGCTCAGTTGGTTGAACATCTGACTGCTGATTTCGGCTGGGGTCATGGTCACGGGGTTGTGGGACTGAGCCCCGCGTTAGGTCCCACGCTCGGCACAGAGTCTACTTGTCCCACTCCCTCATCCTCTGCCCCTTCCCCTGCTCACACACTCTCACTAAAGTAAATAAATAAAATCTTTTAAAAATGGGTGCCTAGTAAATGTTTATTAAATGAATGAAGAGCGAATCTTTGCTATATTTTGATCTGAAGTCTGAAAAGGAACACATAAAGGCATTTCCCAGCCACCTAACCCCCAGGCAGCACTACCCTTAAATTTCTCATTCTAAAATAACTCCAAAAAGAAGGGATCCCTATGCTCCTTGGAGCCACATTCCTTAGTATTCTCCTCAGCAGGTAACTTCTCCCTATAATATTAAAATAAGTATAATTAATATCTCTATTCATCCTGTACAGATAATGTCCCAAGATCAAGTGATTAGGAAATAATATTTATCCTGACTATTCATTCACAACAATGTCTGGATTTCAAAGATTTGCAATTTCACACAAGGGGCACAGACCCTCTGCACCATTTCCATGCCTCATAAAATACATTTAGTAGAGACAGAGCCTTTATTTACAAAAGGTAAATACAACTGATCCTGAGAAGAGTTGTGTGAAACACGCCTCATGATGAGGGGCAGTGAACAGTTAGGTCTCAAACATATAAACAAGTAGAGCCAGCTCTGGCCTTGGCAATCAATCACCTAAAAATTTCTTCTTTGTCTACAGGTGTTGCTTCTTCCAAACTTCTTTAATAGGATTTTAACATATGTTTTGTTTTAAATGCTGGATCCCATTCAAGCCCATTATTCCACAAAACAGAGCAGCCAATCAGACTGTCTACAGGGAAGGGAGGATGCTCCAGTCCAACAGCTTTGAGAGAAGCAGCGCTAGGGCAGTTATCTGTCTAGATGCAGGATTTCCACCAGATTCCGGAGTATTCACTTGCTCAGAAACCCTCCTTCAGATGGATGGGTGAGCACTTCTCTCTCCATGCACCTGAGGAGTGCTATGGAAGCGCTGGCTCAAAGGATGGGGGTTCTCTAGAACCTCAGGGGGAATCTGTCTGTGTCTAGGGTGGGAGGTTGGGATGTAGTTTGTGTAGTTGGAAAGTGCTCCCAGGTTATAAATCAACAATCTCTGGTCTAGAGCCTCATTCCCAGATTTTCCTAAAGGGAAGAATCGCCAGGGGCGCCTATGGAATAAACAGATGCTCAGGCCCTTCTCCAAGATGATCCAATGCAGCGGTTCTGGGATAGGGTCTGAATCTTACCTGGGAATTTGGGGAACCACTGCTCTGGAGTGGCAGGCCCTCTTATCCAGCCTCAGGGGAAAAGGCCTCTGACTCTCCTCCCTCGATCATGGTAGCTCAGCCATAACCACTTGGTCCCCTGTGGCAATCCCGATACTGCGAAGGAAAGCTGCTTACACTGGCAAATTGCTGACTACTCCTCATCCTTCCTTAGTTTCATTTGGTTTTCCTCCTCCCTCCCTGAACACCCCCCAAGCTTCTCCCTAGGCCTGACTTTGTTCCCTCTGCCCCTCAAGTTGTTGTGCTTCTACAGGTTCCACCCTTCACCCTCTTCTCTTCCTTCTTTGCACACTAGCCTGGGTGAGCTCATCTACTCTCATCGTTACAACTATCACTGACACGCTGCTGACTTCCCTAACTGCACTTCTGACCCAGTTCTCTCCTGGCCTCTGGATCCATCTCTGTCTGACCCAACATACTCCACAGGCACCTCCAACTCAGTATGTCCAAAATAAAGTCATCACCTGACTTCTCTGAAACTTCTTCCTTCCCGATTCCCTAAGTGAATTGGCAGCACTGTCTTCTCAGACTCCCCCCTTTCCTCACCCCCACTGATCAGGAAGTCCTATGGATTTTACTTGCTAAGCCCTGCCCAATCTGTCCCCTACTCCACGGCCACTGAACTTAGACCCTCCTCAGTTCCCATTGGGATTATTCCAACAATCTTTATACCAGTCTTTCCATCCCTTAATATAGCTTCCCTTTACTTAACTCTTCTTAGTGCCACCAGAGTTACCTTTTCTAAAATGCAAATCTGAACATATAACTCGTCTGTCTTCAGGATAAAACCCAATCTTCTTAGCACCACCATCTATCATCTGGTCCTGACCAGCTCTCCACACTCTGCACACCCTGCCCCACCTTGCGCTTTGCCACCATGCATCTGAAACGCCTGCTCCTTCTGCCTGGAATGTTCTTCTTCCCTAGTCCTATTATTCATCCTTGAAGACTTAGATCAGCGGGGGGAGTCTATCACCCTCCTTCTTCGTCTGACTTAGGTCTTGCAACAGGCCAACACCCTGGCTTGCCTTCCACATAGCACATCGTCAACTCCACAACGAACACTTAACGGCTGTTATTACAGTCCAGCCACGGTGCTGGGTGCTGGGAGTCTGGGTAAAGGGGATGGATGGCTGAAAGAACAGTAACATGTTTTCTGGTCTACTTTCTGACCAGACTGTAAGTTCCTGGAGGACAGCATCTGTGGCTGCTGGTTTTTTGTTGTTGTTGTTGTTGTTGTTGTTGTTTGTTTGTTTGTTTTAAAATCTCTGTATTCTGAGTGAATAGCATGTTGCCTCAGTTCTTGGCACTTAGCAGGAAGGAAAGAAGGGAAGGAAGAAACTGGGGTTGTATAGCCCAGAGAAGAGATTGAGAGAGCTGAGATTCTAGTACTCAAATATGTGAAGCACAATTTTATGGAAAAGGGAATCAACTGATTGATCAATTGATCGATCAATCAATCTATTTAGGGGCTCCAGAGGCCAAACAGGACCCAGAGAGAAAAGACAACGGGCTGACATATTTCAGACCAACATGAGAAGAAGCGCCAACTGCCAGGACAAGCTACCTTGTACTGCCCACTCAAGACTCAACCCATGTGTGAGTTCCTCCATGAAGCCTTCCGGGAGTCCTCTGGGCAGGGAATGGTCCCTCTACTGTAGCCCCACAGCACCTGCACAGCCCCTAACGTGGTACGTCCGTGACTGCAGTGACCCATTCTCCTGTCTTCCCCTCAGCTTTGTGCTGTGAGTGTTTTGCCTTATTTTTGTATTCACAGGGCCTTAAGTCGCAGTACAGGAGACGGTTAAAGGCTCAGGCTTTAGGGCTCTTGTTCTGTCACCTAATAGTTGCATGATGTTGGGCAAATTAGTTACCTCTCTTGGGTCAACAAATACCTCTTTCAAATGGGACTCATAAAAAATATTAAGGCTTAAACGAATGTGTTCAGCGCAGTGTCCGACACAAGTGAATGCTTACATGCACTGTTATCCTGCTGGTTCTCGTCATGACTCAGTGAAGGTCCTGTTTCACAAAGAAACTGAGGTATAAAGAGACTTTGCGTCAGGCCACAGTGCTGGGCCCTGGGGCCAGGATTTTGGACATCTCAGATAGTATACTTCTCCCAGACTTAAACCTTTAAAAAGGTTATCCCCTTGATTTTTCAACCATGCTTAAGTGAGCTGAAAATAAAAGGAAGCACTTTGTTCTAGAAGGGAATACAAATGTTCTTTGTGAATTCCATCACCTCTTCCAAAGGAATTCTCTTATTAATCAGGAGAGAAGCTCAGAGCTCATAGGAGCTGTCGAGAACAGTGTTCCTCGTCCTTTTGTCAGGACTCTACAGACTCTCAAAGTCAACAGCTGGACTTCAGAGAAGATTACGGCACGACACCACTGTCACCTTCTAAGTAACAGGAAAAGCTGAGAAAATGCAATGCTTAGGTGCATGACCAAACCACTGCTCCTGGCCTCACACTTCACTGACCACCACACACCAATGACTTCACCTTCATTCCTATGACTCCCTCACCTGGATCTTGCAATAGCCTCTTTTAGTATTGGAAGCAAGAAATCCCACCTCTTGATCATGAAACTTCCTATTTGTCTATCTCCTTCACTTCCTTATTCTTCCTAATGATGCCTTTCCACCTCATTGAGCCTGCTAGCCCCTGGAGCCCTTCCCTGTCATCCCAATCCACTGGTTCCCTCCCAGTGACACTTCTCCACGTCCATCCTGGTATTCAGGCTTATAAGTCCAATAACACCCTCAACACCTGCCCCTCAACCACCCTCAACCACCGCCACCACTGCTCCCCCTGCTTTGCCAGATGCCTCCAGGATGATCTGCCTACCATCCAGCCACCTGATTCCTCTGCTCCTGCTCCTGGGCTGCTGGGCTGTGCTGGAGAAAACCTCACACTTACATCCACTGGCACCATGACAAATTTACCAGCGAGGCCTTCCCTGCTCCTCGGCCTTTTTTTTTTTTTTTTTTTAACCCCCCTCCCCATTCATTCCTGGTCAGTTCCCTCCTGTATTTTCTCTTCTTCCCAAACCCCCTAAACCTGTCACAACTCTCTCCCTCATTCTCAGCAGATGACCTGCCAACTAACTGCCTTTGGGATTTCTGTTTTCGTTCTTTCTTTTAAAGATTCAGAAGACCATGCATCTTAAAAGCGACCAGTATAAGAGTGACAAGCACAGATCACAGCCCCTGAAGAATCACCCCGTCAGCCAGTCAAGCAGAGTCTCCTCTGATAAGAGAAAGCAGGCGAGGGGGTGTCGGCTGGGAACCAGAGAACCGCTCTTCCCGCCTTTAGTTTCCCACTGAATACATTCTGGAGAGTTTTTGATTTTGCCCTTGTCACTTCTATTCTTCATCAGAGAGCTGCTGCTGTGTGAGGCTGAGTGGCGTCCTAAGGTGGGAGAAAAAGATGATTACAGCAGGCGAGTGAGCCCGTGCCCAGGCGGATGGCTTATAATCCAGAAATGACCCTGTATGGTCTCCACATGAGAAGGGACAGAGCAGTCAGCATTCCTGTGAGATTTGCAGGCTCGCACGCACGTGGATGTGTATCTATTTCAGAGCCATCCCAGGAGTCAGAAAATACCTGTCCAAAGTGGCAGAAAGGTGCAAGAGTGATGCCTCCACGCCTTGGCGTGGTTGCCAGGCCTCGTGATGACCCGGCCCGCGCTCACGCATCCAGGCTCCTCTCTCCCCCTCCCTCCCTGCACCTTGCATGAAACTTAAGGAACCCCGTTCTGTTCCTCCAGGGGAGTGTGCTCCCTTTCGCCTCTGGGCCTTTACATCTTCATCTTGCTCATCCTTTGATGGCAGCTTAGACAGAGCTTCTGGGCACCCTCCCTGACCCTCCTCTAGATGAGGCCAGGTGCCCCTGCTATGGGCTCCCGCAGCAGAGCCCCTGAAGCTACCTCATCACAGTACACTCCATGAATATTGCTGGTGTGTCTGTTTCCTCTTCTAGAACAAAAGAAGCTCCACAAAGGCAGAGATATCATCTGTCTTGTTCTCTGTAGTAAACTCAAAACTTAAGACCTATCTTCTCTAATAGCTCTATACTGATCCCAGAAAAACCAAGGGGTTTAGATGTGGACAGAGCACCCCTGTCAGCGCACAGAGGGAACAAAGTTCTGGTGAAGAAGAAGCTGGGCCTGAGAGAGAACCAGTCAGGGCCCAGCATCAACAGCTACAGGCTTCACGAAGCAGTGGGCCCAACTCTCAGTATAAGCTCCTGGATGAAGAGACCCACGTCTCTGATAAAGCAGAAGCAACTGGTAAGAGATGGCCCTTAAAGACAAGGGGGACTTGCTGTCAAAGAACAATGTGGGCAGGTAAACTTAGGTTCCATCTCCTTCTGGGTTCCAATGAGACTCTCCGACTCAGTTGCAGTGCTCTCTCAGATTGGAGTTTTGTGCTGCTCTGGCCTTCACCCCTGGCCTGCTGTCCAGATTCCTGGCCCGAGTCTCCTGCTCTCTGATCTTATTATGGACATTCACCAGTCTTAGCTCACCCAGGACCTTCTTGCCAACCAGATTTCATCTGGCCAACTATACCCAAGCCTGCATCCAGCCAGACACTCAGTCTTGCTGGAATGAGTGGACTTCTCCAAGGACTTTATGGCAGGAAGAGAAAGTTGGACCCGGAGTGAGGGCAGGGCAAACAGAAAGAGTGCCCCATGGAGGCTGTAGAACTGAACCGAGCAAAGAACACTGCCACAGATTTGCTTTGCTCGTTCTAGGCAAAATGCCCAACTGGCACTGTTTTGGGAAGAATTAAGCTGCTTTTGTCTCAGACTGGGGATAAACACAAATTCCTGGGGGATACTATTGAGAAGGGACCTGTCAGGAGAGACATTTGGTCACACAGATCTGGGAGGAGAGCAGCAGTGGCATGTTGGTTATCTGGCTGTCCAGCTGTTTGTCGCAACTTTCCACGTACACTTCCTCAACCGGTACTTCTCAGCGGGGCTAGGGAGGTTTCTGAATATAGGGAGGTACAGGTCTCATCCCAGGCCATGGGGTGTAAGATTGGAGCCTGGGCATGTGTATCCCCAAGTAACTCTGAGGCACTCTTTGTGGCTATAAACCATGACCAGATCAGTGCTCCTGTCCAGGTCAGCATGTCTGCCTTGGCCAAGGTGCTCACAGAGGAACACGGCAGGGAGGCTGATGGGCTGATGGGAGGCATTGGGTACCCACCCTCCATGAATTGACCCACCTCAGTAGCAACTAGGATGAGATGGTGAAGGATAGCTTACCTTCTGGGAGCATGCAGGAATATTTTCAGCTTCCTTTAAAAGGAAACCTCTTTATACAGAGCTTGGATAGAAACCCCCAACCGTTGACTGAGCTTACTTCTCTAGGGTAGTGCTCATCTCTGTGTGCTCAGTACTACAATGGGTGATCAACACGTGCTTGGCTAAGTGAATGAGCCACTGAGACCACCTTCTTTGGGTGTGGGCTCCCTGCCTGAGCGGGGGTGGGGGGATGTTTGGCCCCTGAAGACAGAGGGATGGGAAAACTCAGCAGGTGGGAGGGTCCTAGACTGCCATCCTGACCACTCACTGTGCCTGAGAGCCAAGAAGGAAACATTCTTAAGAACCAAGCCCTGAACCACCATGGCTCGGGCATGTTCTTAGACACCTAAATTCTTTAAAACTAAAATATCATATTATTTCCATTTAGGAACTGGTATCCAAATTAGCCCTAAAAGGAAATGTCCACTTGTGTCCCATTCCTGACTGCTAAGTTTAGGATATTTCAGATATCAGAGAATAGTCAAGAACACCTGGGTGGGTCTGAGTGGGCAGAGAGGAGGCCAAGTCGTCTTTGGGTGCTGAAACTTACGCTGTGGAGCGTGACAGCAACAATTGTGGCTTTGGATCAAGTATGGCTTCATGGGGTCTGTGGAAGGCCTGCTGGCCTCCTGTGGGAAGGCAGTATGGTACAGTGCCCCGAGCACTTAGGCCAGAATCCACTGCCAACCAGCTGAGTGTCTCTACAAAATACCTTGCTTCTATAAGCTTCAGTGTTCTCATGCGTCAATTGTGGGTAAGATATCTGCCCTCCCTACTTGAAGGGCTGTTGACAGAACCAAGTAAAATAGGAAATGTATATATACTTTCCTGTTTCTGTAAATCCTGAAGTGATGTATTTTGATAAAATACCAGGATTTCCTTTGGGGACACTGCCTGCCCAGCGGTCCTCCCCTGCAGCTGATTTCTCTCCCACAACCCTTCTCACTCTTTCCCAATGCAGACTTCTCTTCTTTGCTTCATAAAGCCTATAGCTTTGACTCTGCTGGCCTAAGACTATACTGTCCCCTGCCCCTCCTTGTCCAGACCCACTCCCTCCCCACCTCACCACATCCCTTATTCCTCCAAGAGTTGAGCTCCTGATTTCTGTCATAAGTCACACAGATGATCCTTCCAACAACCCGGTCTCTCAGTTCTTGAACTTTCTGATTTCTAGCGCTCACCTCCTTTGCCTCTGCCACTTGGCATGATGGCCATTTCCTTGATATAATTAATGGCTGCAAACACCATCACAATCTCAGTTACCAAAGTACCCCACTACTGCCTATCTTTCTAGTACCGCAGCTCCAACAATCCTTCCACCCCACCAAGGTCTCTAAACCACTGATCCTGCCTGCCTTGGGTCCTTCTCCTCCCACCATACATTATTGTTTTACTTTCTTTCATTTAAAATTTTTTATTTATTTATTTGAAGGTGGGGAGGGAGGGGGAGAGGCAGAAGGAGAGAGAATCATAAGCAGCCTCTGTACTGAGAATGGAGCCCGACATGAGCTTGGATCTCATGACCCTGAGGTCACAACCTGAGCCAAACCAAGAGTTGGACGTTTACCAACTGAGCCACCTTGGTGCCCCTGCAATTGTTACACTCAATCCCTCACACTCACTGTACCCCTCCTTCCCTTTGCTACACTCCCCTGGTGAAATCAAAACCTTGTTAATCTGCCCACTCCCCGTCCCCATGCGGTTACTTGTAGCTGGGAAAAAAGCACATCCTGCTAACCAGTCTTACTTCAAATTCATGATCACTAAGAGCAAATGGGCTTTTTTTTTTTTTTTTTTAAGGATTTTATTTATTTATTCAACAGAGAGACAGCAAGAGAGGGAACATAAGCAGGGGGAGTGGGAACAGGCTTCCCGCTGAGCAGGGAGCCCAATGTGGGTCTCGATCCCAGGACTCTGGGATCATGACCTGAGCCAAAGGCAGACACTTAATTTGCGCTCCTGCAAATGGGCTTTTAATGCTGCCCTCTGATCACATCTCTCAGTCCATCTGCTCTCTCACTCTTCTGGCCAGTGACTTCCCATGCCTTCTCCACCACTTCCATGCTCAGCTGAGGATATCAATCGCACTTCATCATGAAAACTGAAGCAATCAGAAGGGGATTTAAAGTCCTAGTTCTGCACCTTCCCAGCCACCTGCCTCTGAGTGCGTATGCTCCCTCCCTGCACCAAAGCCAATCAGGCCACCCATGCCCTGATTCCTCTTGTCAGCATCATGCCTATATTCCCTCTAATAAATGAATGTCTTGACCCCACTTCCTCCTCTCATTATCATCCCATTTCTTTCTTTCCCTTAGAATTCCTTGAAAGAGATGTCTAGACTTGTTGTCCACAATTTTCTTCCTCTCTTTGAACCCAGTCATGGTGTTGCCCCACCTCTCCACTGAAACCACTCTTCCAAAGTTAATGACCACCATATTACTAAATTCCACAGCTGTTTCTCAGTCATCTGTCCTGACCTGTCAGCAAATCGAGTCACGTGGCTCTAAATGTTGAGACTCCCAAGTTTATAAGCAAAGACTTGGTCGGGCCAAGAACGAATCAGAGACAGTGCCAGGGAAGTCCCAGTTTGTGTACCTTCAGGTCCCCCCTTCCCTGGCTTCTTACGGTAGCCTTATCACCTGAGTCTCAAGTGAGCTGGTGCCTGGGGGATCTACTCGCTGAACCAAAATCTGTTCTTCACCGGCTTTCAAGGTGTAACCCAGGGATGCAGGAGAAGGGGATCCTGGTGGTGAGGGCAAGGGGCAACTGCCAGCTGTGGAACATGGCCACTGACCATCAGCTTCTGCGGGCTCCACATGACGACCTTCCTAGGAGGTCACATGTTGCCTCTTGAATAGACTGTAGTGAAGTCCAGAAGAATATGAGAAAATGGGAGAACCTGATGGTTTTTCGCAAACTTATTATTTTTTTTCTTAAACCAAGATGTTAAAATCTGGCTCACTGAGAAAGAGTATGAAGAGGGACGTGACTGCCACGAAGGACAGAAGCAAGGGTTCACTTAATTTGTTGTTTTTCCTTTCTTTTTTGGTTATGGCACCAGACAGCCTTCCCATTTGAGGACTGATAAGGATTTGCCTTGGGACACTGAAAAAAAATAAATAACTTTTCTCAGTGTCACAAGGGAAAAATGTATTCTTCCTGGGAAATGGGAAAGGCATTAGTCAGGGTGAGGGCAGGAGGATCCACTCCCACGTTGGCTGATTTGCCAGATTCGGCGGTGAAAGGGCCACCTCCCAGCCCCGGAATGGGCCTTCTCCTTCCAGGCCTGGTTTAGCCTGACTCACAGCTCCCAAAGCCCCTACCTCCACTCAGCAAACAATGCCAGAAAAACATCTGCTACCCCTAACCCTCCGCTTCCCAAAAGAAATGATTAAAAAGTTAAAGAAACACTTCCATATGGAAGAACCCTATCCCAACAGGTCACCACAAAGATACTTCAAACACAATAAAACAGGAAGAACTAAAAAAAGCAGAGAAGTTCACAGAACCCACACAATCTTTTATACAGGGGGGGAAAAAGCCACCCTGGGTAACTTTACACAGTTCAGAACACCATTTGGCAGTTAAGTATGTCCTTAATCTGCTCAATTTGCTTATTATAGTAAAGGTTTAGGAGAATTTGAGAGTAGTGGCCAAAAATATTGCAATGATCTCTATTCCTAAAGTAAACTCAGAGAGTGAATTAATTTCTTCAACTGAACTATTGCGAAGTTCAAGTCCCCCCCGCCCCACGTAGGAACAGGCCACGGGGAAGCCACGGTTGCTTAAAGGCAGAACCACTTCAGTGGACTTAGCTTATTCATCCCACAAGTATTTATTGGACGCCCAAGACAAGCCAGGTCTGGTACTAGTCACCAGGAAACAAAATTAAGTGTAACATTAAGCCTACCTTCATGGTGTTTACAGCATAGAAGGGATACTGTAGTTCCTAGGTTAGAACTTGGACCTTCCACCAAAGGAGGGGTAGAACAGAAGCACTGGGGAGAGGCCACCCAGCAGAGAGCACAAGCTTTGGAGTCACACAGATCTGGCTGCTTCCTTCTTAACTGTGCCACAGAAGTGTAATGTGGAGCAAGGCCCTCACTGAGCCTATGCTTTCCTCAGCTATAAAATGGGGATAGAATGAACTCCCTTGCAGGGTTGCTTATATAAGAATGAACAGAAACAGGGGCGCCTGGGTGGCTCAGTGGGTTAAAGCCTCTGCCTTCAGCTCAGGTCGTGATCCCAGGGTCCTGGGATTGAGCCCCACATTGGGCTCTCTGCTCGGCGGGGAGCCTGCTTCCTCCTCTCTCTCTCTGCCTGCCTCTCTGCCTACTTGTGATCTCTGTCTGTCAAATAATAAATAAATAAAATCTTTAAAAAGAAATGTTAAAAAAAAAAAAAAAAAGAATGAACAGAAACAGGATTCCTGGTGGCTCAGTGGGTTAAGCATCTGCTTTCAGCTCAGGTCGTGATCCCAGGGTGCTGGGATGGAGCCCCACATCAGGCTCCTTGCTCAGCGGGGAACCTGCTTCTCCCTCTCCCTCTGCCTGCTGCTCCCCACTGCTTGTACTCTCTCACTCCCGCTCTCTCTCACTGTCAAATAAATAAATAACAACTTAAAAAAAAAAAAAGAATGAACAGAAATACACATAGGTATTCCACTGATTGTTGATACTAGGGAGACTATTTCCATCTCTAAAGTCCTGTGAAATGCTAAAAGGCTTCAGCTAAGAACCCTGTAGATAATTAAGGCCAGAGGAGAGGGAATGGACAGAAAATGACCTCTAATGAGGGAGAACAAATAAGAAAAAGAAAAAAAAAAACAACACCAACAAAAAAAGTTCCCCTGGTATTCAGTTTAGGTGGATTAGAAATAGTGATTTTCTTTGGAGAGTAAAAACAGAGGCAGTTCACACAGCGTTTGGCAAATCAAGGGCCAAGGGCAGCCTGTCAGGAGCTTGGCAGGACGATGACGGGAGCTTTCTCTTGCTCCAAGGGGAAGGCCTGGGGCTGAGGGCACTGGGCAAGGCTGAGCCTCCCATCCAGGAGGCTGCAAGCTGACTTCTTTGGCTACCTCCCTTGGGCCTTAAATTGCTTCCTGAGGCGAGGACCTGGCTAATGGTTTATTTACAACAGGAAGAAGCAATTACCTTGGAGAACACGGAGTCATATGCCCCACCATTAGCCAGGAACACCACACTCTACCAATAACCTCCAAAGATATATGAATCAGTGACTGCCCTCACTTCAGGAGTCTGCCACCCCTCTCCTCCCTACTCTACCTCGGTGATGATTTTAAACAAAGTGTGACAAAGAGAGCCTGAGTTGAGCTCTGAGTTAGGAAAGGATAAAGTTATTTGGGGTTCTGCTGCCGCCCTTTCTGTGTCATGTTGGGCCTTTTTTGTGAGACCGCAGTCCACTGTGGGCAAAATGACATGATGTGTTCATGCCCCCAAACTACCTTCTCCCAAAGAATGCTGTGGGTAACATTAAAACAAACAAAAAGTGGATAGAGGAAAACTCCTTGTGGGTGAAGGAAACAGAGACTAATACAAAGGACTCAGGCCCAGGAGTGTGGGGAAGCCAGACTTGGAACACACACAGTGTACCTCCAAAACTCGAAAGCCAGATTATCCGTTAAGGAAGAATTGGCAAGGCCGCTGCCAGGGAAGCTGGGTGTGGTGGTAGTTGGGGGTGGGGTGGGTGCATAGATGGGTACAGTTTCTAGAAAGACCTACTAAGAATGGGAGGCAAGCCGGAAGCTCTCTATGGGAGGAGGCTGACAAAGACAATGGGAAAGAAGCCTAAGGAAATGCAGGCTGTCTGTTCTGATATTTAATATCCAAGAACGAAAGGCAGAAGAGGTGCAAAAAGCTTAATAGTATTTGTAGTTCAAATTAAAGTGTTCAAAGCCCCGTTACAGAGCAGGGTAATGTATGCAATGACATCTGGGACTGTAATCAGCAAAGCGCTTTCAAGAGCTGCCAAAGCAAACAGCCAAATAACAAATCCACTTTACAGATCATCAATCTGGTCCAGGACTTGCCAAGGTAAATAGTACAAGGCTGAAGTTTGCTTTGCAAACCAGGGAGCTGGGAGTTTAGCGAGGCCGTGATCCAGAGCAGCACCGTTGGGGCAGGGCCTCTGGAGTCTCGCTCGCATCAGGAAAGCTGACAAGGCCTGCATCTGAGCAGGACAGAGAGAGGAGGTGGGAGTCTGGGCAGCCCCCTGCTCTGGAGCAGGATCTGAAGACAGTTGTCACTCTGGGCAGCTGCCGTAGCTGCCAGGCTAGGTGGTGACCTCGCAGGGGCCCATTGTCCAGCCAGAGTTCCCCAGAGCCTCCAGGCTCTGACCAGATTGGAGTTCATGGGCTTCTAAGACAAAAAAAAAAAAAAAAAAAATCCCAAAGTTGCTTTTTCTCCCTTTTTTCCCAGTCACTATGAAGGACCATGAATTCTCAACACAAGGATTTGTTGAATGTGTTTTTCCACCCAGACTGGGCGAATAGTTTCCTGACTGATTGGGCTTCTCACTGGGGTACCCTAGGCCCCACTCCAGAGTCTTGTCCACAGGAAGTCCCAGTCAGTATCTGGTAGCTGAGGGGGCAAATGAATGAGAACTACCAAGTACAGAGCACCTCAAATGTGCAGGGCTGCTAGTCTAGGGACGTGGCTTCATCCTTAAAAGGAGCTTTATCAGGTACCATTACTGCCCCCCCCCAATTTTCCAGGTGAGGACATGGAGGCCTGGAAAGGCAAAGGTCATTTAATTCGACTTCCTCCACCATCAATATTAATTAATTAGCACAAATCACTGGTAGTGGGGACACGGCTGCTCTGGTGGTCCCTCCACCGTGTGCTTTGCATGTCTCATTGCACAGGATTCAGAGAAGCAACTAAAGAAATACCTGTCAAAAGCCTGGCAAAGGAGAACAGAGTTTATTCTGCTTCTTTCTTCTTATGTTAAGGATGTAGGGCAAGAACAGCTGTTTTGGGTGATAGCAGAAGAAGAGGTATTTCAAAAAAATCAGGTGCCTTGACGGCGGGCCTACTGCGGGCAGGACTCAGCATGCGGGGGCCGGGAGGGAGTGGGGCCCTCTCTACCTCTGGGACGAACCTGCTGCTCTGACTTTACTGAGCACACAGAGGCCTGAGGACTTTAATGGCCGAAAGGGGGCCTCCCAAAGGAAGGAAGGTTTGCTTGTGCTGACTATGAGAAAAAGAAACGGGCTAAAACTGATGTACATCTACAAGAGGGCAGTGATGTGTCTGAGGAGGAACTCTGTGGTCTGGCCATCAGAGCTTTATTCTTTCACTATTTTTTTTTTTAATTTATTTATTTTAGTAATTGCTACATCCAATGTGGGGCTCAAACTCACGACCCCGAGATTAAGAACTGCGTGCTCTACCGACTGAGCCTGCCAGGCGCCCCTTGAGCTTTACTCTTGAGTGAGCTCTTGCAAAGAGCCATGGATGCAGGCTCTGGTTCTTTCTACCAGACAGTGACGTCTGCTTGGGAAGCCCAGAGCACAGTAGAGGTTTCAGCCTCAGGAGCTGGGGCCAAGTCCCATAAAGGGGTCAGGCGTTTACTGGGCACTAATAAATACCACTTGCTATTCTGAGTTGAACCTGTGACACTTACTTTTCAAAAATTACAATTCAGTATTTTTTGTGGCACCTTTGCCCTCTATGACCTATTATGTACAAGGTGTTGGCTTGATGCTTAAGTACATTCTACATTCTCCTTACAATAAAATCTATGACATAGGCTTTATCCATCCCATTTATAGATAAGGAAACTGAGGCTCAGAGAAGTTAGATCACTTGCCCCAAATCATCTAGTTCACCCTTATCTTCCACATGATTTCTGTGACTTCTAGAAAGGAATGATCCCCACATTCTCTTTCCCTCAACAGCCTTCAATGCAGAGTGCTTTGACAGGAGCTGGGAAGCACTTCGTTAATGCTTCTACTGCACAATAATCATCTGTGTGTACATCTGTCTGCCCTGCTAGATCCTGAACATCTCGGGGTGGGGGTGGGGTGTAGAGAGATTGTATCTGATTACTGTTCTGAATCTCTAGGGCCCGGGGTCCTATAATCTGCATCATGGGGGCCCATCAAATCATATGCTGGTTAATCCAAATGAGTGAATTGATGAATGCATCTATGCATTCTGACCTCATTTCTCAATCAGGAAGATGAAGGACCAGAAAGGTTCAGGAACTTAATAAAGCTGTAGAGCTAGTCTAGTGGGCCAAAGAGGGGCTCTTGGGCTCAGGAGGAAGGAAGGACTGGCACAATAGCATGGTATGCGTGGGACTGGCCACGGCTGGGGGTGGCAGGGAATGGGCCAAGAGGAAGGTATGCTACTGGGGGTGATGAGGCAGACGCCCAACTTCTCACAAAATGCCTCCATTTTGTTCTGGGCCTGGCTTGAGGTCAGGGACAATGGTTGCCTGATGGGAACTGGTGCCTTCCGAAGATTACAGGTAGAAATTTGCAGCCGGGCACAAACCTCTCTGAAGACAGAGCTTTTCCCTGAGCAGTAGCTACGGTGGCAGGGCTGGTGGAGTCTGAGGGGCTGGTGGCTCCCTGGCAGTCACTGCTCTTGTTCTCCTCACCGAGACTGCATTCTGAGGCTCATACAAGCTGCTGCCCGACCCATGCCCACCCAGGTCCAGACACAGGTGTGTGGTGGCACCAGGGAGATAGGAAGAGCCAGAAAAAGCACCCTGCCAGGACACTCTCTCAGAGAGATGCGAGGCTGCAAGGACAGAAGTTTGGGGAGTGCTGTGCTTTACCAACAGCACTGAACCCGGGGTCAGGAAGCCAGGATAGAGCTCTGGCTCTCTCACTGCCTCTTACTTGCAACACACCTTCTCTGAGCCTTGGGGAGAAGAACTCCTACTCCACAGGTTGGTTGTGGAGATTCATGAAAGTCAGGAATTCGAAAAAACTCTGTAAAATTATAATATACTCATCATATGAAGTTTCCTTTTCTGCTGTCAGGTTGTTCCCCCTCCTTTCAATCTGTAGCCATAAGCCCTATCAATTGGTCTATTTGCTCTCACAAACACGGTGAGCAAAGGCTCCATCCTGCTGGGGTAGGAAGTTCATCTCTAGAGTGGAGAAGGGATGGGAGGAGAGAGCACTGGTTGTCAGAGCCCAAAGTTCAAGGCCTAGAACACTCTTTATCTGAGAGCCACACACTGCTTAGCTAAAGCTGGGCATACTGGGGGCCCACTGTCCTAGTGAGACTCTGATTCAGGTGGGTCACCAGGCAGTAGTTGTTCAAAGAATGCCTTCTTCTCATGCCCTGTTAAACTCCAAAGAGAAGCCTATCTGGGTGCCTCTCCACAGAGCCTAACTGGGCCTACGCTCTTCAGAGAGTCGACCAGTGGCCTAGCTCCAGAGCCCAGCCCGCTGGGCAGCAACTCTCCGAACTTGTCTGAGGCAGCCTCGTCCTACTCATGGGAGGTCGGGATGCACATGCCAAACCAGACACACATATGGAGACGATTAGTCCAACACTCAAAAGAAATGGGCCGGCATAGGATGATACATGGAAAAGGCCGGTTTGGTACAAACCAAAAAAGTACACCACCCAAACCCATTATGGGCTCAATTATGGGAAGACAAAGCTCTTGTCAGCACCAGTGATGAGCTGAGGGTTCAGAATGGGACTCACTTCGGGCCACTAAGTACACCTGCTGTGTGTTGAGCACACACTGATAAGCCACAGCACACGGGAAGGACAGAAACGGGTCCTCTCTTCATGGGTTTCTTGACAAGAATTCCCTTTTCTCCTTCCCTAACTCCTAAGTGTGGGCTGTAAGAAGGGTTATAATCATTTGGAATCTTCCTTTCTGCCAAAGTGGGCAGTAAGAGTCCTCTAGAAGAAAGGGGGGGGGCATCTGGCTGCTTTCCAATCCTCCCTCATTCTCAAGGAAACTGCAGAAGCTCTAGTGTTCATACCCTGTCAGAAACTCATTCAGGGAACAGGATGGAGAGAAACAAGCCAGTGGGGGTTTGCCACGTTCTCACCAACAGCATCTGAACAAGTGCTTCAAACTTTGAAGAAAGGCAGCGGCCACAGTTAACCTGCTGTGAGCTGACCATCACTTCTGCAAGAGTTTCTTGGGCTGTTCTGTCATGTCCCCACCAAACCCTCTGCTGTCATCCAACTCCTAACAGAGCTCATCTCATGTCTCCAACATTGACTACTCATTTGCAAATATCTCTTTGCCTCTGTAGTCCCACTGCCTCTCCAAATACTTTTGGGATGCCTACAGGGAGAGAAGATATCTATTCCATCAGTTTATCATCATTCACCAGCATTCCTTCTCCAGGGACATGCCTAGCCCAAACATCTCTTCCGTGAAGCCTCACAGATCCAATTCCACCGATGCAGAGTCAACCTCTTGACATCTGCCCAGAAACTCAGTGGGCCCAAACCTCCTTCTCCACATGACCGGCAACCCTTGGTGAATGAAGTAAAGACAGTAAAATAAGGCAGAACACTGATGCCACAAAAAGTCCTGATGATCATCCCTCCTACATATCCCTGCTCTGTCCATTGTTATCGATTCCAGCTTAGTCCGCGCCCTCGCCTCCTATGGGACTCCCACAGCAGTCTGCTTCCTGAACGATCTTTCCAGAACTCAAACACGATCCTATGACTCTCTGTTGTGAACATATTTCCCAGTGCTTTTAGGATAACACTGAGATCCTTCATAGGAACAGTAAAGGGCCCACAGCCTGAGCCCACACTGTTCTCCCCTCTGGACACCGAGTTCGAGCCACATAGGCCATCTTTCACATGGACCACTCTCCTCCCCTCCCTCACCCCTGCCTCCTTTGCTGACTGAACTCACCCTGTAGGGCTAGCTGAAATGTGACTTCCACAGGGAAACTCTCCTCGAATACAGCTTTTACACCACGTGGAATTTCTCCTCTATTACACTTCATACAATTTACAATTATGTTTATTTGTGAGGCTATTTGATTGGTGTCTTTTTCCCTCCCTGGAACACAGACTTCACAAGCTCTGCTGTGTCCATGCCTAGCACATGGAATAGTACCCAGATCAGCATTTCAGAGATATCTGATGGATACTAAACTCATGAATGGTGGGTTCTTGGAAATATACGACAACATGAATTTTCCATTTTTTTTTTTTCTGTCGAGGTTTCTTTGCTCTATATTTTAACCAGATTTAGTCAGATACTGTGAGTTTTTTGGTGGGAGAAGCATTCAGCATGACTGGTTCCCACATGACAGTCCCTCGGGACCACCCTACACTGTTTATCCTGCCAAAGACACCAGGGGAAATGGAGACACTCTTCTCAAAAACACCTCCTAAAAGAGTCCCTGCTTGGTAGAGTTGGCCAATCTCTTTCTTGCTGGTCAGGCCTATTACTCCTGGAATCCAGCCAGTCATTTTTTGAAAAAGAAGCCCTGTCACTTTAAGATTTTTGTCCTTTGCCTGGGCCATATATTAGCGTTTCTTGCTGTAGTGGCTATGCTGCCTGCTGTTCAAATTTGTCCAATTAGACACAGCCCCACAGGGTGGAATTTAGTGTGAAATGTGCCTGCCACTGACCAAGAATGAACTGGTGTGTAGCTCTGCTGCTCTGCAAAGCCCCAGGGGAGGCGGGGGCTAAGGGAGGTCTTCCCAGGAATGGCGCACCACCCTCTGGGTACTGCCCAGTGCCCGGGGCAGAGGGTCACCCTTCCCGCCCCTGTAAGGCCTGAGAACCAGGCAGGACAGAGCGGGGTGAGGCTGCCTGAGTGAGTGGGGGTGGGGAGGGTGGAGCCTGGGAGTCAGCCCCCACAGACATGAAAAGGTCAGGGCGCTGTTTGTATGGCTGAGAGTTCCTTACCATGCTCTCTACATGGCCCAGAGATCAGGATTCTGCCACTCCCTGAACGTGACTATGCGAGAGCCTGTGCCTTGTGCTGTGGTCCACAGAGACAGACTCAAACATTCAAGAGCCTCCAACCAGTAACTCAGCTGTGATGGGTACTTCAAAGGCATAGGCAAAGTGCTCACAATGGGACCCTAGTAGAAAGGGGCTTTAAGATGAGAATTAAAAATATATATTTATTTATTTGAGAGAAAGAGAGAGAGAATGGAGGGGAGGGATAGAGGGAAAGGGAGAGAGTGCCCTAAGCAGACTCTGCTAAGCACAGTGGAGTCCCATGCCAGGCTCAATCCCACGGCCCTGAGATCACAACCCGAGCTGAAACCAAGAGTAGGATGCTCAACTGACTGAGCCGTCCAGGCACCCCTAAGATAAGAATTTTTATCAAAAGACCTCCTTTGCATTTTTAAATGTGTTTTGTTATTTTTCTTCGACAAGTTCAAACTCCTAAAAACTCATGCCATTCTTAGAACATTAGACTTTTGAACTATGGAGAGACTTCAGAGATCATCTAATCTACACCCTTATTTTATAAACCAGGCAAATGAGATGAGAGAGAGGAAATGACTTAGCCAAGGTCATGTAATCAGCCACTGGCAGGGCTGGCAGCCAGGCTGCTGACTCCAAGCTTGGCTCTTACCTGACTATCCAATACTGCTTTCCTTTCCAGGCTACTGTATCTGTAGATATACTAGAGTCACGTATTCTAGAACAGAGACTATTTAAATATACATATATGTATAGTAAATAAATATAATATACATATATATTTATTTTAAAGATTTTATTTAATTATTTGAGAGGAAAGGGGAAGAGAGAAAGAATCATAAGCAGGCTCCACACCCAGCATGAAGCCCAACATGGGGCTCAATCCCACAGTCCCGAAATCATGACCTGAGCTGAAACCAAGAGCTGGACACCAAACCCGCTGAGCCACATTAAACTTAAACATTAAACACTTAAATATTAAATTTAATGTTTAAATACATTAAATAAAAGTGTATTTAAATAAAATACATTTAATCCCAGTTCTAGTTTCCTCTACCTGATCAATACACACAGCAGCTGTGGATCTTGGTTTATGTCATGTGTACAATGAAGGAGGTTGGGCTGGAAGTACTCTAGGTCCTTTTCATTTTTCATTCATTCATTCATTCATTCATTCATTGAAACATTTATTGAGTGCTTAGCACGTGTAGGGTCCTGGGTAGATGTAGATACGGAAGGGAGGGGTTGTCAGCCCAATCAGGAGAGGCAAGCACAGGATGCCCTGTGCGCTATGAGCTCTAGCAGAGCTGGACGCAGAGTGCCCTGGGAACACAGAGGAGGCAGGCCCTTGCAGAGGAAGTACAAGGATTCCAGTTGAAAACTAAGGTGTATGTGATGAAAAGGCCCCAAATACCTTGCAGACACTAAAATCCTAGTCTTGTCTCCCAACCAAACTCACTTTTGACAGTGAGTTATCATTTTTCTCTGGGAGGAATGTGCAAACGAGAAGGGAAAAAGGTAGTCCGGGGAAAGAGGAGAAGCAAAGGGCCAACAAATCCACACAGGGACCAAGGGGCCAAAGGATAAGCCAGGGCTGCCTGCTTCTGCTGGATAGCTTACAAGCAGCAGAGCACAGCAGACAGGCTGCCTGCTTCCTGGCAAACGCGCACCATGGTGATGAATGGTCTCGGAATCCTTGGAGGGAAGTGGGGTTTCCTAAGGAAACACAGACCCACCTTTTAACTGAGAGGACATATGGAGGAAGGAATGGGGACCTTGGTCACTGAAACTCTCCCCAAATTCACCTCCCCTGCACACCTTTCAAGCTTGTCATTTTGAAAACATTTCAGGTATTTCTTAAAGCCCTATTATACATTATCAACTATTTACTTCTCTCCCAAGCCAATCCTCCAAGGTAGGAAGGATTCCTTGTATTCCTTCATTTTCAGAGAGTAGAAAACCTGGGGCAGCTCAGGGTCACTCCAGTGACTGACTCCCCAGCTTCCCTGGGAGTGTCCAGGCAGACACTGGAACCCAGAGCTAGAACTCTCGCTAGCCGATCTCCTACTGCACTACTTATTTCCATGGTGTAGCTGAGTGTTCCACACATATTCATATTAGCCAGTGAGGTTTAGGAGGAAAAAAATCATCAGAATGGGTTATAAATGAGTCCTTTCCCCTGGGGAAGTTTGGGCTCTAGACAAAAGTCTTCTCATCTTTAAAAGACTCCCTTTTGTGAAATGAACAATCTGGCCCGTGGTCATCAGCTGTCTAAAAGACCGCTGGCTTACAGCAAATTTCCCCATGTGATGCTAAGTCCATGTGACTATTATCCTTTTTCTTCTCCTTTTTCTTTTTTTAAAATCAACTGCTTAGCAGCTCAATCAAATTAATTGTGGTGCTTTCAAAAGGCATCAAAATAGCCACAACTCTCCCTGAAAAGAAGGCAGGCGCCTTGTTTTCAGGAAAAGATGTAAAGTCTTCACTTTAGAGGACTCAAACAGATATTCATTCCATGACAAATCTCCCCTTTCTCCCAGAGTCTTTTTTTTTTTTTTTTTTAAAAAGAGACTTAAAAATATCAACACCAATAATGAGACTATACTCTCAGCTTACTTCTGGCCAAATTTTATTTTCAGCTTTGAGTAACTGGGAGTTCTTTATGGTCAAGGACAAAAAAAAAAAAAAAAAAAAAAAAAAAGCTGGAAAAACCTCCTTAGAAAACTAACTAACACAACTCACTTGTTTGAAATGAAGTGGAGGCTGGAGAGAGGGAGAAGAAAGGAAAGCAGAGTGGGAGGCACAGCAAGGCCATGTTCTTGGCCAAGCCTCAGGCCTGGAGAAATATCCCAGCCAAATCATGGCTGAGTTACAAGCTCCTTCCTAAGAGGATGGCGGAAGGCTTGGAGGATTGGGTGTAACCCCGGTAGGCAGTCCTGATCCTCACCAAGAGTGATGAGAGGAAAGAATTCTTTCTGTTCTTAAAAACTGCTCAATTTGGCAGCTCTCCTAAAACACCATCTTTCAGAGACTAGCACCTTCCCTCAGAGTGAGTGCCTTGCATATGAGGGGGTTTTTCTACATGAGTTCATTCTTGCCTCATAATAATAACCCAGGAAAAATAAGTGGGAATCAGTGTGATTTAGCCACATTTTACTGATGAGGAAACTCAGCCGAAGACTGCGAGACCAGACACTCAGCCCTCCAGGGGTTCTTGCTACTATTCTCTTCCAGCCAAAGCCTGGGCCAGAATGAAGAACACTAGGCCAGGCTGAATCCTGTAGTCTAGAGTAGCCACAGTCACAATCTCTTGGTTGTTCTTCCAAGAGCTTGCCCCAGTGTGAAGAATTCCTGATAACCAGGCCCAAACACCAACCTAGTGACATGCAGCAGAGCAAGGCTTCCTGAAAGCACAGGGAGCCTACTGGTCTACAGGGCCATGCAGATGGCCCCAGGAAGAAAGGGCTGCCTGGCCCAAGCCTCCCACATCCTCGGCCGAATGGCCTTTTGCTGAGGGTCATCAGCCACTTATGACCACTGTTTTGGCTCTTTGCTTCCTCCTGGCTCAGGACCACAACCAAGCTCTTTGAAAATGGGGGTCATTAGCTCCCGCAAAAGACAGGGGATGGATGAATACAGGGAAAGGAGGGTGGGGGAGGCGGCCTGAGTCACATACAACCAACATATAACCAGCATCTTTCTTCTTTTGTTACTTACTCCTCTGTCCTCCTCTGGGTGAGTGAAACGTGGCCATTTAATTTCATATGTCTATCCAGAGTATTGGATATGAGAAGGAAACTGACAGCCTACTTTAAACAAGGGAGCGTGAAAAGGGAAACTAGAGATGCCACAATTTTAGTTATATTTTGGGAAAAAAGACAGGAGGCCAAAAGACCCTAGATTAAGGATGCAGAAGACATGAGTTCCAGTCTCCATTGATACGGGAAAGTGTTCAATTCTCTGAGTTTCTTTTTTAAAAAAATTTGTAAAATGAACGAATAGTAATAATTCCTGCCTGTATCACACCATGCCTTAAGGCTCGTCAGGGATAATGTATGTGACAGCCTTCCGTAAATGTTCAAACCTTACACACATGTGATCTATTATCATTATGACTAAAGAGTTTATTACACATGTTTCAGGCAGATTAGAGAAATCCTCTCTGACTATTAAGAAAACATATGAAACACCCAAAGCAAATATTAGAAGAAGTCTAACTATACTCTCTGGGTTCTTTCACTAAAGCAGGTAAAGGTTTTGTGACTTAAGAAAAGCAGAGAACAGGGATGAGAAAAGAACCTAGAGTCCAGTATTTTCCTTCACTCGGACCTGGCTCCGAGTCCCAAGGACAAATGAGGAACCCAAGACTTTTTTGGGTTGAAGTGTAGCTGTCCAGGAAGAGATGGGCTGGTATGGAAGAAGAAAACTGGGGTTTAGAGCCAAAGATTTCCAGCTCTGCCAAGTGCTAGCTATGTACCTGGAGCAATCTGCCTTACCACTTTGGGCTTCAGTTTCTGTGTCTGAACAATGAAGATGAACATACCTATTTGTGCAGAGTTGCCATAAGAATTTGGAATTACATCTAGAAAGTTGACTGGCACATGGCAGATGTTCATCATTAAGTGATCTCGCATCTTATGTATACTTCCTAAAACATCATAAAATTCTAGTGGCTTGCTGAAGAAGACATCGGAGAGACTATCTAAAGAAACTAGATAGTAGAGCAGTGTGGTAGACTTGGGTTTTGAGGCCTGGGATTACTAGCTGTGAGACCACGGGTACCTAACAGCTCAAATTTCCTCCCCTGGAACATGGGAGAAATACTATACTGTCAATGTAAAGACTATAGGAGTCAAATCATGAAAAACTTCAAGATGCCAAGCACAGAATCAGAGATCAATAAACATCAGTTTTGTTTTCTTGTTTTCTCATTTTACCCCCCCCCCCCGTTTTTTTTCCCAGTTCACTATGTCTGAAATTTTCCTGTGCAGAATCATAAATATATTACATAGAATTTTAAATTTTGTTTGCTATGTTTCTCAAGGCCCATGAAGCAAAGTATAGATATACAAAAGTGGCCAGTTGTTTTCCTTGGCTCACCAAAATAGAAAATGTCATTCCCCCTCCTTCTTTTGGCAAACATCTAGGGCCTTGGATTTAAAAATAATGGACAACTTTAGTGTAACGAGTGTAATAAGCATTTCAGAATGATTCTAGATGTAAACATCAGAGATATAGCTGTGTCTTATGTACCCTAGAGGTTTTCCCATCTGTCTCTAATTTCCTAGTCTTACTGCTGTCATCCTTGGCCTCTGGTACCCTGGGATAGCTCTGTACACACCTTTACAGCCACACCTGTTCTCATAACCTAATCCAGAAACACCTCTCTTCTCTCAATTCCTATCTTACCTACTTATCTTATTAGAGCTCATCTAAGAAGTTGGACTGAGTCTCATTTCTACTACTCTTAGCAATACAGTAATTGGCTAATAAATGCATACTTCTTTGCCACTTCTGTCCTAAACTGAAGAACGCAACTGAAAACTAGAAAAAAATCATACAGATGCATTTTTTCCTTTGGAAAATATCTCAATAAATGCATAAAAAAATTGACTGTTCTCTGAAAACCATGAGTTCATGCAGAAAAAGATGTTTAAAACCCCACCTTCAAAGATATATACTACTTTTCATTTTAATGGAATTACAACTATTTAGTATGGCAAAAGGATAAAAGAGAGACAGCACTGTATCAGAGAGGAAGACGAAATTACTTTAGTCAATGTCAAAATGACAAGCCATCAAAAATTTGTGGTTTATTAGAAAAAAGAAAAGTTCTCTTAAACAGACCTAGATACCTTGGCAAACTTTTGAATTTAATCCTGTGATATACTATAACAACAAAAGGTCTCTACAGCACATGAAGCAAATTTATAAGAAAATGATCAATACATTTGACCGATTATTTAATTATAATCTTTAGTGACAGAGGCAATATGAAAACCTACTATCACTGTTCTGACAGTGGAATAAATAAATAGGTATAATTATTCCTCATACTAATCCCGAAAGAATTGTAAATTATAAGGCCAGACTGTAGGTCTGAGTTTTTATTTATTTATTTTATGCTCAGAATAACCTGAGGTTCCCTCTGTATCACTAGTATCCACAGGTCATGGGTACCTCCCAAGACGTGCACACAGAGAAGCAGCGTGCAGCCAGGGAAGTAGGGCCAAAGCAGAAGCAGGAGGTAGAATAACTGTGTTCTCCGATTCTTGGAATCTCAGCCTTAGAGGCGGGAGGGCTTGAGAGACCTGTTAGCCCTTCTCCATCACCACTCAGAGCAGGAAAATGAAGATCTGAGAAGAGAATGGGCAGCCTCAAGGCCACATGAACCTGGCAAAACCAGGTCCAAACCCAAGTTCCATGATGCGTGGTACAAAGCTCTTTTGGTATCACCACAAATTTCTCATTGAGAGAAAGCAAATGCTGAGGGGGTCAGCTAGAACACAGTCCATAGAACTGTGCCTATTATCATACCGGCAGAAGGAATGCACTCTCCTGCAAGGGCCAAGAGAAATTATAGTTAACATTTAACGTTATGGGACCAACTTCAAAGGCATCCCAGCTGGACTCTAATAATGGGAGATGAAACTGCTAAGGGCAGCAGAAAGTTGCAGGTGGACAACTGGCTGGAAATAGCACAGCTCCTCAGAGTGGGAGGCCGCCTCCGAAACCCCACACAGGGCTGCTGCCTCACCGCAGTGGGGGAGAAGTTTGGGGAGTAACCTTCTGTCTGTCTGTGTTTCACCGTGGTATTAAGCTGTCTGTCCCTTGTCAGTGCTACAGGACACTTAGAAATGGCCACATCTGCCATCTGGGGAGGGGAGGAGGGCGTGGCTACTGATGACGACGGGCAGGGGGCCCCTGCTGCCCCAGTGGGCTTTAAGAAAGACCACATTTCACTACGATAACAGGAGAGGAAGAGAGGAGGTGGCTGGTGCTCAGATGTCACTAAGGAGCAGAGAATATCACCTCTGGATGGGCTCTGGTAAGGACCCCCCCCACCATGGTCCACTGGCTTTGTCCTGAGCTAGTAAGGGTGGCAGGAAGACGTGGAGAAGAAGTTTCTTGAAAGTTTGGCAATAAATGCACACACTGACTAAATACCTGGGGGGAAAAGGCTAACTATAATATAATGGATTTCATATACAAATACATTAAATTTAGAGAGAAGATGCTACTCTTTGGAAACCTAGAATTTTTAAGAAAATAAAGCAGGGAAAGCAGTTTTCATCCATGCTACACCCATCTCAGAACTGTACACGTGTCTCCTGAACTCTAACAGTCTCACGAGGGTCTGCATGGAAAAGGCGTTTTGGATCATATTCTAGTAGTTTCACAAAAGGACCAGCAATGGCTGGACAGTTGGCTCCTTGCACAGATCTATCACATCCATGAGGAATTCCTTAGGGGAAAACAGCTAAACATAATTTAAGTTGAAACTGTTAATTTAATAAGCCTAAATGGCAGGAATTGCTGTATCTTAGCCCGAGGAAGCTAGCACAGCAGACACGGGCCAGCGTGCAAGCCTGAGCAGGTGTTTGACGAGGCAGAGGAGAGGACCACACCATTCAGAGGGCCTGGATTTCTTTCCTGAAGAAGTCACCTCCTTTTTTCTGTTTATTTTCTCCTTTTCCTTCCCTCCTTCTCTCCCTCTCTTCCTTTTTTATCAGACATTAAGTATCTACAGCTCAATGATTTTTTTCTTTGCTGCTCTATGAATGATATCTTAGGCTCCCCCCCACACCCCCGAAATACATCTCTCATTCAGCACACATCGGCTAAACACTGGCTATATACCAGACCCTATTATGAGCACCAGAGAATCACAGACGAAAAAATGGAAGGTCCTACTCCTGAAGAAGTTCAGTGACACAAAGGAACAGGTGGATAAGGGACATGGAGTCATGATATTAGCCATGGGACCCGTAAGCTCCCACGGTGTGAAGGAGGAGGTTGGGCAAAGGTGTTGCCATGGGGATGCCTGGGCAGCTCAGTTGGTTAAGCATCGACCTTCGGCCCAGGTCTTGCTCCCAGAGTCTTGGGATCTAGTCCTACATTGGGCTCCTTGCTCAGTGGAATGCCTGCTTCTCCCTCTGCCTGCTGTTCCCTCTCCTTATGCTCTTGCTCTCCCTCTTTCTCTGACAAATAAATCAAATCTTTTCTTAAAAAAAGGTGTTGCCATGGAGGTGACTCTTGAAGGACAAGTAAGCGGCATCTGGCAGATGGAAGGGAAGAGACAGTGAGGGGAAAGGATGAGTGGGGTGACAATTGCAGGGCCTGGTCAGGATCTAGGACCCACGAGGGGAAGCGTGGAGTGGGGAGGCTCGAGTGCACTTGGGATTAGGTAGAATTGTTGGTTTACTGGTGCGTCATCTTGACTCTGTCATTAACCGGCCTAACTGTGCACCTTTTCCACAGGCTTATCTGCCCTCTGAGGTAACAGTCCAGCCTCTGGGGCCGAGAGTGAGATCTGAGGCTGTTGTGTAGGCCCTCTGTGCCTCAGAATAGGGAGTGCAGGCTGAGATGTGCACGAGTGCAGAAGGGCATGCCACTGGAATGTTTGGGAGAGGATTAAAGGCATTTTCTAAGCAAACTGTTCCTCAGATGGGTGAAGAGGAGTTCCAACATCAGACAAATGCAGCTCTTGCTAATAGCATTCAAATTTGGAGTTCTCTCTGGTGGCTGAAATCAACGTTTCGCACAAAGGGAAACCTGGACAAGTATGATCTGTAAAGAGCATTATCCACTCCCTGTGTACAATTTCTTGGCCCAGAATATCAGGTTAGCAAGCTGAAATAATTAAACATCAGGCCAGCTGTTTGAGGCAATTAGGTAACATTTTTCATCTAGGAGACCACACAACAGAGAGGAGAGAATACGGAGATAAGACCTGTGTTTTGATTTACTGAGTCTCGGCTGCAGATAAAGCCCAGCTTTTTGGAATCCTTCAGGCAATTACTATTTCAGGCTTGGCAAGAACTCGAGTCTGAAAGTAACTATTGGGCTTGTCTTGGCAAGACTCAAAGTCACTGTAGTTGTAAGGTTGTCCCAGGCAGTGGTCGAGGGGAAAGTCAGTGGCAAGAGGAAGCCAGGAACCATAGGGCCATTAGGAGGGCTGTTGCAGGCTCGGAGCTCAGAGGAGGCCAAATTTGGTCCTCCCACAACATGTTCTTAGAGAGGGAATGTGGTCAGATGGTGAAGGCCCAAGCCTCCTGGTTGGGATTCTGTGGTTCCCTTTCTGGCATCTGTTCTTGTCAGTTCTGCGGGCATTGCTTACACCCCCTGTCTTAGTATCCTTTCCTGTAAAAGAGGAGGAGGGCCAAGCACTCCTATGTTCAGCGGATAAAGGAAAAAGATGCACGACTGGCACGTTGTCAAATGGCGGCTTAGTGCGCATGGGGGATGGGTGTGCTGCTAAGGCCACTGGAGGACCTTGACTTTAATCTCCTCCCTGCCAATAAATAACCTAGCTGACAGAGGGACTTCAGTCAAGTCACTTCCCTTGTCGTGGGCCTCAGTTTCCACAGCATTAAACCAGTGAGCATTAAACCAGGTCTTTTCTAAAGACCCTTCTAGTTCTGACACTCTCTTCTTCCCGAGATGCTAAAGAAGATAAATCGCTGGGCTGAAGGCAAGCAAGTTTTTCTTTGAATGGAAAAGAGAAAAAGCCTACGTGCTGCCAGCTGACATCCCCCACAAGATTCTGGAGCCAACGCTAAGTATGGGGTGGGGAGAGTGGGGCCGTCTGAGGAGACAGCAGGCCCGCGTGTGGTCACTGGCGACACTGTACTGAAACATCTCTTGCTCGAGCTCTTCCACTTAATTGGGAGCTTGCCTTTCCAGTTGTATATTTTTATCCTGCGCCCTGGAACCCAAACCATTAGGTTTGTAGCCAAAGGCTGCTTCTTGTTTAATCGTTAACTGCCTCAGCACTGTAGAGCTGTAGGCCAGCCGGAAAAGTCCTCATCCAGATGCCGCACCTCTCCAGCAAGCAGGACTCGAGGGAGGATGCAGAGCTGGACCAGGATTCGAGTCCTGTCCTCCAACTCGGGAAATAAATCCCCTACGCTGTCTGGCCCACACAAATCCCAGTTCAGCCCGCTCTCTCCTGTGGGGTTATTCTGGTAACAAAATGCTTGAGATCAGCAATTCTTTTCTACGCTTACCCACTCTCAGTGAGGAGCCAACTGGGCTATTCCTTCGGCTCCACTTTCTGTGTCTGAAATGCGGTTGAAAACTAATATTCCAGATGTTTCCTCATATTTTAAGTGGAACCACAGATTAAGCTTCCTGTAGGAAGGCAGTATGGCATCGTGGAAGGAGGACAGTCTTTGGATTCAGACAGGCGTCTGCAGGGGTGGCTTCACCCTCTCCGGCTGTATGGCCTTGAGAAAGTACTGCTTTTTTGAACCTCAGTTTCCTCTTTCATGGATGTAACAGCACGCACTTCTACTCGGCGGTAACCTCCGTGAGTCCAAAGACTCTGATTTGTTCCTTGTTATGTAGCCTAAGCCGAACACAGACATTTCTCAATCGTACACAGTGAGTCAGTGATTAAAAAACCTCACAGGATTTTGAGGAGATGAAAGAGATTAAAGACGTGAAGTGCCTGACCTTGTACCTGGCACTTGGAAAGTACTTATTTTCTTGTCAGCCTTGCTTGGAGACACTTCTACCTGAATGAAGCAGATGCTCCGAGAAGAATAACGGGCCCTTGATTATGCACATTTAAGTAATGAAGAGGCCACCTCCTGGGAGAAAAGACAGGATCTTTGATTTACAGATATTTTCAACCCTGAGCAGTCAGGACCCTGAAGCCACTGCCATAGCTAACCTTCTGGCAATGGGAGAAGCAGCCAATCACATACAAAGCCACTGATGTCACGGAAGGTGGTAGGCGGTCCTTCAGGAATACCAATGGCTTCCAAGCCTTAGGGTCCTCTGAGGAGATTCACAAAACTAGACCCGGGCATGGAAACTGGATTTTCGAGGGCCCCTGGTACACTAGACTATTGTTTCAGGGCAGAAACAACTCAGAATGAAATGATGAGTGGGATTTTCCTTGCATTGGCCACAATACATATGTTTGTTCAAGAAAGAAAAGTTGGAGCAAGAAGACATGGATGTCTGCTGCTAAAGAAAAGCCCATTTGTGCAGCCACAGTGGTAAGATTGTTCAGGGAGTTCATCTTGAAAGTCCAATTACCCCAAAAGCCAGGCCAAGATCAGTGTCACTTTGGGGTGTGGCAGCACTCCACCCTCTCAGTACCAGGTGTGAGTTACATGGGGTATCTGCTTTGTGGGAGAACAGGCAACCACCAGACTTGCTAGCACACCTGGGCTGACATCACCTTGCTCCCTGCTCCCGTCCATCTCCTTGGACAGACCTGTTCAATGGATACCGCCATAGACACCAAATAACTATAAGATACAGAATGCTGGGGCCTGGATCCAGATCTGTTGCTCCTAGTGGGGTAAACCAGGAAGAACACTTGCAAGGAAGGGCCAGCACCTCTTCATGATGACCCATGGGCCCATATCCAAGGAGCGAGAGATGAAAGATCCTCTTGCTTTGTTTCTAACAGACTCTACACCAATCTGGAGAAGCATAAGTCTTATGAGGCTGAGATGAGAAGTAACCTATTTATCCCAGCACTTAACTTAAACACAGAGTGCCAAGTTCCCTTCCACTCTACATGTCAGGGGGACTGAAGAGCAATAATTTACCTATAAATTCTTCAACCAGCCAAGAAATAAGTATACACTGATTTTTCCAAACAGTGAATAATGTGTCCTGATATGGATTTAAAAGACAAATATCTTAAAATTCTCATAAACTAAATAGCCCAAATAGAGATCCTAAATTTAGTCTCTGAAGGACATAAGTTCGTCAACCACAGCAAGGTACAGCCTTGAAGAGGTACCACCACATAGAATCTCCAATCTCTGATGGGGTTAGTCATAAAATTTCTCAAAAAAAGCTGATTTTAAGTTAACACCTTAAGAGAAATCTATATGTGCCGATGTGGAAAGCAAGTTAGGCTCTCTGTATAATGTGAGCTCAAATAAGAAAAAAAAGCTACACAGAGATTTTTATACATGTATTTATATACATTCACACAAAATCTGTGAAAATAATACTAATAGCCAATATTTATATAGCATTTACAATCAGGTAGTTATTTTTTTGTGTTGTATTGGTGGGCCAGCACTATTTTAAGCATTCTGCACATATTAACACACTGAATCCTCACAACAACCCTAGGATATAGTTTATACTATTTTATGGATGGAGAAATGAGGCACAGAGTGGTTAAGTAACTTGTTCATGGTGACACAGCTAGTAAGAAGCAGTGCTGGGAAATGCAGTTAGTGTGGACTGTTCCAGAGTTCAGGTTCTAATCTGCTGGGCTGAATTGCTCCTGGTGTCCTAGAAGATCCTCAGAGCCATTTTGAACATAACCCTTCTTCTTTGGCCTTCTACCCTGCTCCCAGGTGCTCAACAGAATGGGGTGGGCTGGGGGTGGGTATTTGCCATTTGAACCATTTGTTTATACAGAATGAGCCTGGGAGCTCTCAGAGGACAGGGTGTGGAGGCCTCGCTCTCGTCATGCACCTCACACCTTTAATATGTGCTTCATAGCTTGCATTAATTAATGGGGTTCAGGAGAAACACTGGTTTCTGAGAGATGACTCGCATCTGAGATCTAAGAGTTCTTTAGATGGCTTCATTCCTGATTACTCAAATGACCCTTCAAAAGTGGGTCACAGACAGGGAAGCTCATATGCATGTATGCACAACAGGGAGGAAGGCCTGGAAATCTGGAAGCTGAGAGAAAGAAGAAACGTGATTTCTTTTGATCCATGCACCTGGCAAACCTATGGCAACACCCCTGATCATTAAGAACCAGAACCAGGTTCATTAACCTCTGAATTCTTATATTTATTATTATTAACCACATGGACAACAATGACTAATTCCCAACACATGGCTGGAATATGGCTTCCTTATTAAGGAACACAAGGAGGTGGCCTAAATGCTGTCATTTTGACAAAGAAAACTGCTTTGAGCATATATACCTCCATCTTTAACCACTGACATTCTTATTTGCCAGTGCTCATGGCTTCCTTTTACAAACTGTTTAACTTTACATTTGACGTATGAGGGTTGTATAGACTCATGGGAGGCTCCTTCCTCCTTAACCCATAAATAGGTGCCCACTTTCCCACAGTGGCTTCCTCACAATCCCAAAGCAGCTAGGGTCACCTTGGGAGCTCCAGACTTTCCTCAGATGGCCTTACATATATGGTGGTAGAACACACTTTGGGAAGAGGAAGCGGCATCCCTCTGAAATGAGAACTGTGCTTTTTCAGGGAGAACAATCAAATCAAACCACAATCCCATGCTATGATGAAGCTGGGAAGCAGAGGGTAAGTGAGGCAGGAAAGGATCAGGTCCAAATTGGCCACAATGTGTTCCATCTGACACCCACTTTAGGTTCAAGTCTGGCTCTCTCAATGGCTCCCTGCTGCCTTTCCTACAAAAGGGCAACCTGGAGAGTGATGTTCTAGAGGTTAGTACTCAAACAGCCTCATCTCCACACATTGGTTCCCTCCGCAAGTTTACATTACCTTGCCATTATCCTTCATTATGGAGAGGGAGGAAAGGAGACTCAGGAGATCTTTCCATTTTGAAAATTTTGAGATTTGCAAAGCAGTAGAGAACTATCTAATTCCCCTACAAACATTCTCACACAGGCCAAGGTTCTTTTCTCACCTGTCACTAAACCCAGGAGCCTTACTCTTCATTGGTGGAGGGAGGGGGCAATGAACCAACCCTTGTTTGGGTCAAGAACCAAGGACTTCAAAAGGAAACAGGATTCCATGCTGAAAGCACTCAGAGGATGGAACAGACAGGTCCTCAGCCTCTCTGCTGGAGGAGTCCACACAGCCAGAGAGAGGGGGACACGACACGTCTAATACTCCCCTGGCCTACTTACACTTGGGTGCATAAACTTTATTGTAAGTACAATGTTGCCAGATTCCAGTGCATAAAAAACTCACTGAAAAAACCCAAACCATAAATAATGCCAAGTAATAAAGGAGGTGAATGTTTCTGTTATTAGATTCTTTCATTGTATAAATCTGTTTAATAAGCTGGCTAGGAATCACTGATAGAAAACAGACTTAGTATGGTGTTACAGACCAACCCGTTCTAAAAGGCCAGTATGGGAACTCATGCCAAGTTAGAGTTTTCTGTTCTTAACCAATGCAACTTAAAATGCAATTGTTGTTGACTTGTTCAAAAGTGGAAAATGTCTTTCGAGGCTGTGTTTAGCAGGAGTAGAAGGCATGCTTGGTGTTGCAGATGCCTCCCCCCCTTCTGCCCCCACCCTTCTCCCCGCAGTGCTCTTCATTGGAAGGCACTTGACCATATTTATAGATCACACTGCCCTTTGTCTTACTCACTGAGAGGGGCTGGGGTCTGTGTATGACTCCTACTTTTCAGAGTCCTATTTCTCAACATTTATATGCGTGTGTTTAGAAAATCCCTCCAAATACCCTCCTTTTGACCCAAGAACCATAGCAACCACTTTGGCTAAAGAAATTCACTGAACATTAGAGGGTGGTGGGGGTTGTTGTTGGTGGTGTGATGAGATGGCGGAGCGGCTGGAATGGAGGTCTCTGGGGTCACATTCATCTTCCAACACTATGGTTTCTAACGGCTTGTTGATGTTTTTCTGGGGTTGGTTACTATCATCCTGATGGGCTGTAAAATGAAATGCTATAAACTAGCTGAGGGCTTAAGGAGAAATATTTGCCAAATGGCATAAACAACAACACCAGGAGTCCCCACATCCTCAGCCTCACTCACAGGGCTTGGCCATTGTACCCAGGCTGCTGTTTACAGCACTGTGATGCGTAAACTCCACCGCCTGGCCAATCTGCTTTCTGACCCCAGATCCCAGGCCCCTTTTTAGGAGGCCCACACACAGCTAAATAGATAAAACAGAGGTAATTGGATGAAATAGGTATTTATCTGTCCAATTTAATTAGTGTTTGGAAAATCTAAGTCTCAGCGGTATCAAGGTACGCTGGAGTTGTTTGTGTAACTGTTGGTTACATTTATAGCTATATATCAGATGCTTTGCTATGCATTTTATACAGGCCATATGGAAGTGCCTACAGAAGGTGCTCCAAAAAATTAGTTAAAAGTTGGAATTAAATACTTTTTTGATTTGGTTATTTCCCTACAAGTTAGCCATTAATTCAGGAACATGACTCCTTCTAGAACACTGTTTACATAGGATAAGGTAATTCAATGTAGAGCACTTGGGACAGGAAATTAGAGGCTCTTCTGAGTTTCTGGGTTCATATTGTTCCTTCTGTTTCTGAATATTAATTCTGGGGGACAATATCTCACTGCGGAAGATTGGGATTATTCCTATTTTACACAGTTTGATGCCAAACACAGAAGATGGGAAGTTTAAAAGGGTTGCTTAGTAATGTATAGCACGATAACTATAGTTAACAATATTGTATATTTGTAAGTTGCTAAGAGAGTAGAACTCAAAAGTTCTCAACATACAGAAATAAAAAGCAACTATGTGAGCTGATGGATATTAACTAATCTTATTGTGGTGATCATTTCACAACACATACACAGATCAAAGTATGATGTTTTATACCTTGAATTTATACAGTCCTATACGTTGATTATATCTCAATAAAACTGAAAAAAGGACACCTGGGTGGCTCAGCTGATTAGGCTGTCATTTAACCTTCAGCTCAGGTCATGATCCCAGGGTCCTGGGATCAAGTCCTACACTAGGCTCTCTGCTCAGCGGGAAGCTTGTTTCTTCCTCTGCCTGCTGCTCCCCTTGCTTGTGTGCGCTCTATCTCCCTAACAAAAAAATAAATAAAATCTTTAAAAAAATTATTTAAAAAACTAAAAAAAACCCAAAAGGGGCTGTTTACATGTTGGCCAGAGGCTAAAGAAAGTTATTTCTACATGGGTCATACTTGCAGCTGTGGGAAATGCAATGGGAGAGAGAAAAGATGTGTTAGATGTGTCTGAGGTCACTCTCAAGGAACTGGAATAAAACTGTAGTAGCGAAACCAGCGGGGAGTGGGATGGGGAAATGGGAAAAGTTATAGGTAGTATTCTTTGTTCCCCAAAGAGCAAATGAAAAATGGACAGCACGTTTTCTTTCTGGGAACAATCCCAGAGGAAGGACGTGGCTGAGGGAGATAGCAGTGTACTCTTTGTGACTGTGGGGAGGGCAACCAATATTCAGTAAGTGCCAACTCAAGCCCAACACTATGCTAGGTTCTCAGCTTCATCCTTCTTCTTCTAATCCTGTGGCTTATGGGGATAGAAGTAAAAGAAAACCACAAGGACTCAGTGGGAATGATTTTCTGCAAACTCAGACTTGGGAGAGAATCACAAAGTTGGGGGGAAATGGGCCCGGAGGTTCTGACGCCAAACTGGCCCAGAGATCCAGAGCTGTTCCTAGACAGATCTGATGCCAGGAACAACAGAGTTAGAAATAACCATCCTACTTAAGCCTGGGGAAAAATCCAAAGTTCCCTTAAGGGATGACTAATAGTGAAGAACTACGGGCTTATAGTCAAAGAAGTGTTTGAAAGAAAAGAACTTCATGAGTTCTCTTGGGAAATTGGTATCTGGTGATACTGATTATGTAGTGGGTTTGCTTTTACTTAAAAATGAAACAAAACCTGCTCATCTCTGCTAGCTATATTTAAGGTTGAAGTCTGACAACTAAATACTTATGACCAAGCCAGTATTATAGTGTCAGAATACTCTCATTGTAAGCAACATGTCTACAAGGAAATAAAAAGCATCCAACAATAGAAAGTTTCATCTATATGTTAATCTCATTGGATTTTTACAACTCAGGTGCAGAGTCTAAGGGATGCACCTGAAGCCATTCAGCAGCCAAAAGGAGACACCAGCACCAGGACTCACAGACACATTTTTTATATTATGCTGCTTTTTTACAGACTGAACTGGAGGCTTTAGCCTGTCCTCCTTAACTGCTTGAAAACTGGAAATGCATACTAGGATGCTGGAGAGGCCTCCTAAGTCAGAAGTTGCCTACTGCTCTGGATTGGGCACTGAGATGGATCTGGGGGATAAGCCTCAGGGCCACATTCAGTGAAATGAGAGGGACACACAAAGACCTTGTTTTCATTGCTCAGCACTGTCTTTCTGATGGAACCAAGTCAGGGACGATAACAACAAATTGCCTACTATATGCCAGTCACTCTTCTAAACACAGAACATATATTACCTCATTGAACCCAGTGTGAAAGGGTTATATGCATGTTTACTGGAGGAGGAAGGAGTTTAAGGAAGTTGCTCAAGTTTATACAATAAAAAGGGAAATGATGGGTCTGAATAGCAGTCTTTCAATCTCTCAAAGCCCCTGTCCTTGCTAGTGAGGCAGGCTTTGCCCTGGCTGCGCTCAGCACCACTTTCAGCTCACTGCTCTGCTGGGCAGCGGGGCCTGGAGCCTGGCGCTCTCCATTCCTTGCCCTACACCCGGGAGGGACTGCCCGTCCAGCTGAGCAGCTGAGTCAGAGTTCACTTGATTCTTCATTCACCACTGGGTCATCTGGCAACCCCGAGATGCTTCCTCACCCACTGAATAAGGCCAGTATGCCATTGTTAGAGGAGTGAGGCCCTATAAAAATGGCAATCCTCCTAAGAAAGTTCATGCATACCTGTTACTCCCACCCTAACAGGAATGAAAGCTTTAAGAAAGGATTGCGAGGGGGAAATGGAGAGAACATGAGGGTATTAGGCAACTGAAAGAGACACACTGGAGGTTCAGCACCTTATGGAAGTGTCTAGCAGGGTCAGTACACGGAGGCGCACATGGGGCTCTAGGAAAGCCCAGGGGAGATATTACATAGCCACCCTCCTCCCTCCCACCCCCCTTCCTTCCTTTCCTTCCTTCCTTCTTTCTTGTTCCCTCCCTCCCTTCCTACCTTTTTTCCTCCCTTCCTCCCTCCCTTCCTTCCAAGGAGGCTCTCTAGACAAGGTGACATATGTGCTGCATCTCACAGCAGGACTGAGAATGGAAAAAGCAAAAGGGAGGAGGCATTCTGGGCATCGAAGAGCATAACTAATTCAGAGAACTACAAAAAGTCTGGTGATGCTGAAACATAAAATTCGAGGCAGGAAGTGGTCAGGGCTGTGGATCGAGAGGCAGGCAGAAGCCAGACCAAGGAAAGACTTTGTAGAGTAGGCTAAAAAGCTTGGGCTTTTTGTTGTGGGCCAGAGGCTGTGGACAGAGTTGTGACACAGTCAGAACAGCCATGCCACAGGACAGGTAAGTGGAAGCCAAAGTGAGGACAGGAAGTTTAGATAGTTCCAATAATCAGGCAGTGAATTAGGTAGTGGTAATATGAATGAAAAGAAAAAAGGACAAATCTGAGAATTATTTAGAGAAGAGATCAGCAGGAGCTGGCAGTTTCTTTGTGGGAAGTGAAGGAGGAGGAGTCAACAGTAGGGATGCTTGCACCCCCAGATTTCCAGTTTTACTGACAGGGGTGCTACAAAGTCAGACCAGGAACACGGACAAATGGCACTGTCGGAAGTGGAGCATGGTTAGGGTGGATCAGGCGAGGAAAATGAGATCTACTCTTCAGCCAGCCATTCAACAAATATTAAGAGCACCTACTAAATGCCAGACACAGAATTTGGTGCTGGGGTCACAGAGATGACTTTTCAGTCTCTGCTGTCCAAGGGGCTTGCAATCTAGAAGGGAATCAGAAAAAGTTAACCAGGGGCACTGGGCTGGTTCAATTGGAAGAGTGTGCAACTCTTGACCTCTGGGGTCATGAGTTCGAGCCCCATGTTAAGTGTTAAAGATTACTTAAGTTTAAAAAAAAAAAAAAAGAGGGGTGCCTGGGTGGCTCAGTCTATTGAGTGTCTGACTCTTGGTTTCAGCTTGGGCCATAACTTCAGGGTTGTGGGATCGAGCCCCTCATCAGGCTCTGCCCTCAGCGGGGGCTCTCTCTCTCTCTGCCTCTCTGCCCCATGTGTGCTTCCTCTCTCTCAAATAAATAAATACATCTATGAAGGAAGGAAGGAAAGAAAGAGAGAAAGAGAAAGAAAGAAACAAACAAACTAACTTTAATCAGAAAACCAAAGCATGATGTGCCAAGGGCTTGATACAGAGGGAACCGAAGAGAATGGGGAAACACTGACGGTGCCTCAAGCCGAAGACAGGTTGGAAGAGAGGGTGAGTACTGACCCGTACCCCAGGCCCCTTCCCAAGGGCTAGTCACTCCCCACTGTACTCACTCCCCTAGAAAGAGGTCAAGGACAGCAATGAGAAATGACAGCAGGAGGAGAGAGCACCAAAGTCCAATTCACAACAGGTGGTAAGGCTGTCAGTTCAAATCGCCATCCCAGAAGTCAAGTTGATTTGAGGAAACTAGAGCAGGATTCAAACTCCGTTATACCTACAGCACTAATTGCTCCATGAAGCCCATGTGTTCCTTCTCACCCGGTAGATATTTCTCTGGCAGTTCAGAAGTTCCAGGCTGTTGCTGTGTCCCCACACATCGGTGCTTGTTTACATTCCTTCCCAGTTTCATAGATGAGAGACTATTTTTTTTTTCTTTTTTTTTAGGCAGCCCAGAAGATGCCTGCAGACGGCATCTCTTGCAGCCATGCGCAGCTCTGGTACCCCATAAATCCCCTCTATTTTGTTTCCATCAGATGACATTCAAATATTATTTGAAAAATCAATAATCTCCCTGGCTTTGCTGTGTCAGTATTGCTGATCAGCACACAGGCCAATGGCTGCAGTGCCCGCTGCCCGATCTCAGAGGTCCCACTGCTGGGCAGGATCTCAGAGGTCCCACTGCTGGGCAGGTCTTTGCCTTTAATGACCCGCCCGGAAGGCAGGTTGGGAACTTTTCAAGCCATCCTTTGCTTTGAATATGCTAGAACTTCTGATGGTTACCTGGCACTGGAAGGCACCTTACAGAGGGTCTTTTTGCCCAAAGCCCTTATGGCATAGATGAGAAACTTGGGAAATGATCCAAATACTAGATCCCCTGAGTTTATAGTCAGAACCACTCCATTTCACTGTCTTCTCTTAGATTAAAAAAAAAAAATGCCCAGAGGCCATAGCTAATCCTGTATACAAAGGGACATATAAAGTAAGTTTGTCTTTTCTTTCAAAGCTGGAAAAAACATACATGAATTCTGGAATCCTCTCACTTATCAATGTGTCCTAAACTCTGTATATCTTAGTTTTCTTCACAGTAAAATGGGAATAGTGACATGGACCTTCTGAGTCTGTTGTGAGGATTAAGTATGATATCTTAGGACTCCTGGAAAAGACACTATTTAAAATTAGTGTAAGAAAACACCACATTTTAATTTCCAGTTCTTAATTCATAATAAAGAGGATATTTCATTTCTCAAGAGTCAAAAAATGACAATACCACAAAAAAAGGGCAGAAAAATTTGCATTTCATTATTGGAATGGTGTGGTTAGCATGTCGAAGATTCTATTAGATGGTACCAATTTTCACATTAAGTGGACATGAGTTATTGCTGAATACTTGAGGCTGTCTCTGGAGAATAAGACATCATAGCCACATAAATGATAAAGTCAAATCCCGTGGTATGTCTTGATGGGACATTAAGAGACAAGATAAGAAAAGTCGAGTAATATACCACAGAGGACAGGAGAAGCCTCAGAGGAGGAGGGGAAATTCTGGCTCCTTCTCTTGGTAGGGCAAAAGCGGGATGGGGCAGTGGGAATGAGTGATTGTATGTGTAGAAAATCTCCGATTTTTCTTAGCAATAGCTGACAGAACTAGCCTTTCCCCAGAAAGACATCCCTCATTTTAGGGATGATCTGACTTCTTTTTCATTTACTACCTAAAAATCCCTATGTGAAACTGTGAGATTGCAATATATAAATTTGTAAGAGGAGTGGAGAGGGAGCAGATTTTCCACACTGCAAAGAATTCCTTCTTTCTGCTGAAAGTTCCTTTAAACTGTAATCTCATTCAGAGGTTTCTGGCCTGGGGTTCACTGGTCCCCAAGGGAATCTGTGGGCAGAATTCAGGTGGTCCATGGATTTGAATGGGGGAAAAAAAAAATCCACCTACATTTTTGCTAACCTCTAACTGAACTTTAGCACTTCTACCAATTATGAAAATCGGCAACATTAAACAGCGGACAGCGGTTCGAAGTACCTATGACTAGTTACCCACAGAAATCCACTTTTTTTTATTGCACATTACTATTGTAGCAATTTACACCAGAGACTGGGAAACTTTTTCTGTAAAGAGCCAGATGGCAAATATTTTAGCCTTTGAAAGGCATATGATCGCAGTCCAACTATTCAACTCTACTGCTGTAGCATGAAAGCCAGCAGAGACAATATGTAAATGAATCAGCGTGGCTGTATTCCAATAAAACTTTATTTACAAAAACAGTCTGTGGGCTATAGTTTACTGACCCTGGTGTATACACATTATGACTTTAAAATTAGAGTAGTTTAATTAGTTCTGATTCTTCATTTAAAAAACAGATATGCATTACTATATCACAAATGTGTGGGCATATAAAATATTTCAGTACCAATGTTCTTATGAATTCTATTTTATGCACTGAAAAATATTCTGATAAGGGTTCCAGAGGCTTTACTGGATCACCAACAGTCCGTGGCATAAAGATTAAGACACCCTGTCACAGATACAGTACTCATTTTCAAGTTACTCCCAAGTAGAGACTTAATGACAGGGAAGACGAAAGCTGGAGAAAGAAAATCAGAGTGGTGGATGGCACTGACAACTGAAGCTAAACAAGCAGGAAATAAAAACCTCCCTGGACTTCTTAGGGCAACTGATGGAAATATGGGATTCTTTTCCCTATTTTCCGCTACTGCATAGAGCTTTACTTTTTGTACATTTCTTCTGCTCATTTACAAGGTACTCACGGTTCCCATCCTGCCTTCCCTGCCATTACTTCTTGCTGCCACAGAGTTCTCTGAAGCGTTTACTGTGCCAGTCTGTTACTTAAGCACAAGGCGTTTATATATCCCAAAATGCAACTTGCCTTCCTAATGATGTCCTTCCCCAAATGTCACCTGAATGATGCCTTCTGGAATATAAGGGAGCAAGTTTTCCTTTTTGCAATTTTCTACTTAGAAACCTGAAGTTGAAAGATGGGGGAGTTGAAGGAGAGGAGGGGACATGGAGACCAGGCTTCCCTGTGTCTCACCAAGGTCAAAGCTCTCCAAAATATCCTTAGGGTCTCAGAACAGTGAAATCAACTGGGAATATATGTGACAAGTCACATCTTTCTCATTGAGGGCAGGCTGTTTTGTCTTTGAAGGAGAAGCCATATTTACTTCTAATAATGCAACCGCAAAATATAATGCAAAGAGAAAGCACCTTCTGCTTCGTCCTGTACTAAACAGCTCTGGGTTACATTTACAATTTTAATAAACTGATTTGTCAAAACTGTCAGAATCAAGGGAGATCATCTGGATACCAGATGAACAAAAATATCTGTAATTATAAGTTGTCCATTTTTCTCTTTCATCTTCTATATATGTATCTGTGAGCGGCTACATATTTTCATGCACATACGTACACATAAATTTTAGATCATTTAAAAAAATCTGTCATAATAGAATTCAGGAGAGTAGAAAATACAGTTCTCTTGGGATAGCAATGGGGCCCGAAGGCTAAGCCGCACTCCCCATCCCAGAAACAATATCCTCTTGCTGAACTCTTCTGTCAGAGCCAAAACATTTCAGTATCATTACCACCTGCACTGTTACCAATGCTTGCTGCTCACTCACTCGCTGTGTGACCATAGGCAAGTAACTAAATTTCTCTGGTTCTCTGAGATCTGTGTGTGAGGACACATGTTAACCCCCCCTCCTACACACACACACACACACACACACACACACACATACAAGTGGCACAAATATTAACGAGATTCTTTTGGGGAAGAACCCCACGCCCTCTGAAGGATGCCATGAAGTATGGCCATGAAGTTGTCATGAATTAACGAGTTAGTTCAAATACGTATCAAATACGTTAGTTCAAATAGTTCAAAAACCCCCAAATTTAATCAGAATCCCATCTCTTACAATGCAGCTGTTAGAGTATGACACATGATGACTTTCAACTGGAAGGTAGCCTGCGTTTGAGGACACTGGACTCTTCCCGGTGAAGCGGAAGGAGGAATGGCCAGATGGATAGTGGGATGCAGCCTGAAACACAGAGACTGAAGAGGCGTGGATGCCACCTCAGAGGCTGTGGGGACATCCCCCGCTGGGGACCCAGATCTCACTCCCTTTGGGAAGCAGTTTGGAAAAGCAGTGGCATAGCCATCACTGCTCTTTTCCGTCATTATTCTCGGGGTATAGAATTTGAGCTAAAACCTCAACTTGCATGGAGAATGAAGGTGCTGGGAGAGCCGGTGTCAGCACGGGCAGAACCATCAGGACCTGTGCCAGAGTTTCCGTGTATTAGAGCTCACCATTCTTCTCATTTTATTTTGTTTTTATTTGGACTCAATAAGGAATGAAGCCTCTAAACGAGGCGAGCTAGGGAGCTGACTTTGGTGGTGGTGATGGCAGGTGGGGGGCAAGATAGATAGCTGATTTTTAAACCTGACATTTTAAATGACCCCTGATTGGTTAAGGGCTGCAGTGAGTGTCTCTATGGCAATTTTCCAGCCCTGCTATACACACCAGGCATAAAGTGTACTGGGAAGCACAATTTACTGAAGTATTTTGCTGATATCCAGGGCTGTGCCTTTGGTGAGTGAGAAGAACTGGCCACTCTAACCTAGCCTCAGGCTTGTTTAGATAGAAATGGATACAGATACAGAACAACAGTGTTAGAAGTGACCCTAGAAACCTGCTAGGATGTGTTACTTTACTTTCTCAAGCATCCACAGTGAGCTACTAATAAAGCTAGAGGGGGTCCCCACGTCTGTATCCAGACTGCTGGTCCACCATGCATGCCATGGCAGAATGCTAATCAGTGGTCTGTCTTTGATACTATTCTGTCTGGACTACCAAGGAAGTCTTAAGGGATGACACACTTGACTACAGAGCAAAGGGGAATGTGCTACTAATAATGGATAGAATAAAACATTCCTGGAAGCCTAGCCACTGGGCAGAAATTACTCTCCAAATGAACACAAACATCTGCACTTGTTCTAGACTCCCTTATTTCACCCTCTCCATCACACCCAGCTTGCCTTGTTTTATCTCTGTCCATCAACCACTGGGGACCCACATCACAGTGATCTTTCTAGTAAGAACACCTGGGCTTGGCTTTCTCTGTGGGCTTGCTCCTTTGCCTATCCCTACAGCGGGTTAGGTCTCTGCCGACTGCTGCTTTAATCATTTGTTAATTTGCTTAAACATCTGGTCAGATTTTGGAAATAATCTCAACAGAAGGGTTTATGCTAACCTCTCTTGGATGCTGAGAGTTTCCACATGCCTCTTCTCTCCCCTCCCCCACCACGTTCACATGCACAAACAAGTCATCAAGGACAGTGAGACAGTCTAAGGCAAGAATGAGAAAGTCAAGGAATATGACTTCAGCCACAATGTCTCCTGGTTGTTCCTTGGGCTCTTTAAATTCAATAGGTTATGAAGTAAACATATCTTCTCTCCTCCATCCCTACCCTCTTTCTGTATGAATGGTACTGCCTTCTACCCAGTTTGCCAGACCTTGAGTATCGTCCTGGACTCCTCCCTCTTTATTACATTCTGAGCACAATACACTGTTAGCCCGCATAGAGCCCCCGAACTTTCTCTCACATTTTGCATACTACCTCACCAGTGGTACCTGACGGTTTTCCTGGATCCAGCCTCACCCCTACTTCAGTCCATGTTCCACACTGCAGCCAAAGTGGTTTTTCTGAAGCACTTATCTGATCATATTGTCTTGCTTAAAATTTCACATGAGCTCCCCAAAGTCTTCAGGTTCCTACCATGACGTCTACCCCATTATCTCCTATTTCTGACCCATATCCTGGCCTTCCCAAACTAAATGAAGCTCTACTGGTGCTCCAGCCTCTCTTATCTGTGGACTTTGCCCATGTTGTTCCCTCTTCACTGCTGTGTAACTTCAACTTACTCTTCAAGACTTGGTTCAAGACACCATTTCTCCAGGAAGCTTCCTCTGGCACATGGTTGGGGCTCAATACACTTTTTTTTTTTTTTTAAATAAAGGAGTAAACCAAACAAAATGGTAGAAACACGTTTTTTAAAGACATCCCTTTCCTACAAAAGCACAGTAATAACTGTAAAGAGAAAGGAAAGAATATAGGCTGGGAATGAGACTTTGGGTGGAAGTTGGCATCAACACTGTGGCACAGACAGAAGAACCCTGTTTTACCTTTGTCAGAGCTGCCTTTTCAAAAGAGATGGAATCCTAATGGCCAGTCTTTCTATTGAAGCCCTGAAGCCTGGAGCCCCAGGGCAGGGGTGGGAGGGAAATGAAGGAGTAGTGGAGGCAAATACATTCTGCTTTATACGGTGACGGTACGCATTTAGATTCTGTGTCCCTGAGGAAAAACTGGGGGGATATTTTACTAACTATTATCAGCAAAACAAAACTCATTTTGGGAAGAAAGAGATACTTTTCCTGACCCTCTTGGGCCAGTGCAGGAGCTGTTTCAGCAACTGTTACGTTTAAAATGGTGATAGGAAATTTCTTTGGAAATTTCAAATGACCACCACAGGCATCTTGTAAGATGAGTCTTGAACTGAGTGGTATCAGAGACAGGTTTTACCATAATCATGTCGAGAACTAGACAAAAGAAACTTCACCTTGAAGCTGCTGCGTTGACTCTTGGTGGCAGCCATGTCACAAATAAGGGACCACCTGAGAGACGCAGAGACAGCTACTCTTCTGAAAAGACTCTCTCAGTCTGTCCTTTGCCTTGGGAGTAATGCTGGGTATTGTCAGTCTCAGAGATAAAGGTTTTCTACCCCATCCTCCCCCCGCCACACCCCTGGGAGCCAGACTGCTCTCGCAGAGGTTCCCATCACTGACACCTCCTTGCCGCCATCACCTGCTCCTTATAAACCTCTTCACTTGAGAATTGAGTTTTAGGAAGGAAGAAAGGGGCTGCTAGCGGGGCTGCCTAGTAATGCAGCATGATCATTCCAGATGTTGTGACTCACTTAAAGGGAGTTCCTTGTCTGGATTGCCCATCTCAGGCAGCTTATTAGGGAGTGTGCCCTCCAAAGGCTGAGCGATAAGTCTCAGGGGGGAGAACATTCCCCAATCAAGACTTCATCACCCAGCAGGGGCTTTTTAGAAGCTGGGCTTCTCAGCTTGTCTCCTCTGGAAAGTGACACCAAGACCTTCCTGTCAGCCACGATCTTGGTTCCGGTCATGTGGGTGGAGGCAGTCTATGTTTTCTGAATTACTAAGGTGGCCAAGTGCTTAACTGACCTGACGTATTGAAAGCACCACAGGAACAGAAAGAACCATCTTTGGGGCAAAGAACTGCAGGGTAAGAGATGGACCAGAAGTCTCAAGAGAAACTGTCTTACGCTGTTTGAAAAAACTGCTTTGATCCCCAAGCCCAGCTGCATTAAAAGTGGGGGACTGGCCGGAGCCTGGCCCAAAGGGATGGCTCTGGCTGACTGGGTGGGAGTAACAACACCATCCTGAGAATTCGGACCCACACAGGGACAGGAGAGGCGGAGCAGAAGAGTAGGCAATGGGACCAGGCCTTGCTGCCAGCCAACCTGGGTCTGAAATTCAACTGTGTTAACGACTCTCGCACGGCCTTGCGAAGCCAGTTTGCCCAACACCTGATGCAGAGCGTTAAAACAGCACTAGACAAAAGCCCTCTATTTCTTATCCCTCCTCAGGCTTCCTGAACTCATACTACCAGTGTGGAATTTTTTAATAACAAAAGGAATGCCAAATACCATGCTGTGGGTAGCATAACTCTGTTTGCCCCTTGGATGGCTTAATCAAACATTTAAAAGATACTTAGGATGGATGATTCTTCTCAGGCTGGCGAGAAGTTCCACGTGTCTCGCATGGAGAGGTAAAGGAATTGTGAGTGTGGGGACATGACAGAACTTCTAGCTTACCTGTGGGCCCAGAAAAAAAAAAATTAATATTCCATTTCAAGTCTCTTTTTAAACAGAATGAGTGACTCCACAGTAGCTGGGCATCTCTTGTATACTTTTCTTTTTTTAATAACAACTTCTTGTAGTGGCTGGCAGATACAAGAATGAAATGCTCTAGTCTATGACTTAACTACTCTGACCGCAGACACAACACATCCTACTCTGTACCAATAGGAGTTGCTACCTCAGCAGATCTCCTGAATCCTGCTGCATATCAAGGAACTGAAGCTCATGACCATGGCTCTTCATACCGTCTCACCAGTGACACACGGTCATTTCTCTTTCCTGCTTGACCACTGTTGACCCTAGGATGGCTTAGAAGTGCCTGATTTAGGCTGTGACTTCTCATCTTAAAAATGAGGTGTTTTTGTTTTTGTTTTCCCTTCTGTCTCAATGTATCTGAGAGATCAGCATCTCCCCCAGTAAGAGTTTGAAATTGGGGCAGGGAAGGTGAGAAATAATAGAGAAGGTGAACAGAATCCCTTGGATAGGAGAGACAGGGGGATTTTCTCAAACTCTAAGTGAGATTTCCAGCCAAAGGATTTCTTATGTCCCTTCCAAATACGTTACTTGGACCACCTCTACACCCCACCACCCCTTAATTTTCTCTCCCATTGTTCCCCAGTAAAGTTGGGGCCACTTCTCTCTTAAGATTACATCAGTTACTATTTTTCGTTAGTGGTCTCTGAGATTGCTCACAGAACATGAGTTCAGAGAAAGCCCTACTGGTTGCCAAACTTTAGCAGTAACTGGCATTTATACTTGAGAAATCTTTATCAAAAATCTTATACATGTATCAAATAATACATTTGTCAAAAATAGCTCCCCATAAATGATTTTTTTTTCTGGCACATATGATCACAGGTTATTGCTTAAGTTTATATGATTTAATTGGAGATGTTTAATCACCGAGGGTTCAACTTTGCAAATATTCTGTATGTACTGATGAAAAACAGACATCTCTGGGCAGATTTAAAAAAAAATGAAATCCACATACTTTGTTACTTACATGACATCATGTAAGTGATAGTTTGTGAGGCTAGAGTAACTCGTTTGTCAAGTACAAATACTAGGGGCACAATCAGGGGATCCTCTGTATTCTCCCTTTCTGGCCTCAACTACCCAATTCCCAAGTATGCAGGACTGCCCCCTCACCCCACTCTGCTTTCAATCAAACTAGGATACTGTCCTTTTCTCTTAATTCTCTGAAAACCTACCTGAAAAAGCGAGAAATCTAAGAACTGCTGTGAGAAGTTTTAGTGACAAAGAAGGAAAGTGGAGGGCGGTGGAGAGGGGGGTTGGAACTCATCTAAAGAAAACATTGGGGTGATCCTAGAATCCTATCCCCTAGAGGTGAGTGGGTGCCAAGTTCTGCATTTCTCCTAAATGACCCCGGCAGCTGCAGCACGTTATATGTGGCAACTTTTTTAGGATCTGAAAGGGTTTTCAAAGTCATGCTGGCAGCTGCCTCCTGTCGCCCCACTCCGTAATGATTGAACCTCTTGTTCCTTTTATAGAGTTGTTCTCTCCTAATAAAACACTAAATGCTGGTCTGAGCAACTGTTCCAGGATCACTAGATGCAATCCTCCCTCCCTCTTCCACCTCACCCTACATGCCTTTTCTTTTCTGTCACAATGGACCCCTGTGTAAATGGTTCCAGCACAGATTTACAGGAGCACAAGCACACACACACATACACACACACGCGTGTATGTGCGCACACACATGCGCACGCACACACACACACACAAAAGACTCACCAATCCCATTTCAACCAAACCTGAGCTCCACAGCCATTTTTGGCTATTTTAAGAGCTGCTACTTTAAAACCGGGCGCCCGTCCTAAACCCATGAGAGCGTACACGAAGCACCAACTGCCGTAAGTGGAGGACCGCAATTCATTGTGTCAGGAGCCCACAGACATGACACCTTCAAGCTGTCTGTCAGAACTGAGAGCTGTGACTTGCCAGCTTTTAGATACTACGCCCTGCAAAACAAGCTATTTTTTTCCCCTGGCAAGTAGGAACCATATTTTAAAGGTGTGAACCTCTTCCAAATGGCAACATGCAGATGGAGAGAGCACCGCGATCCTCCAGGAATTGCCTGGAAGAGGCTGCTTCCCTGCTCATCCCCAATCTCAGTCCGTCTGCTGGCCACGACCTGGGAGCTACCGCAAGCAAGCACGATTCCCTTTCCCACATCAAACACGACAGCTTTAAAAGTAGCCTCTGCCTCTTAGGTTTCATGCCTAGTTTATATTTAATCTGTATTTTTATATTTCCACTGAAGACTGTAAAGCTTCCCAGGAGTGGGAGCCCAGGTTACCTGGCTTTTTATCACTGGCAGCTAGCAACGTGCCTGAGAGGTAGTAGCTGTTCAGGAAATGTTTGCTGAATACACAAGTGAAATCCAGAAAACAGAATGAACTTGGCTCATAGGTGCTTGCAAAACAGGCAAACTATAAAAGTCCCTTGACCCTGCTTGTTCTGAGATTTGGAACGCTTTTTTTGCTGGGCTTTTAATAAGGGAATCCTACTTTTTAAAAATAATTCTATTTAAGCAATGGCCATCTGACTATAAATGAAACAAAACAAAACAGAAAGAAGCTGCAGTCTCTAATGGGTAGTACACAAATTACGGCGCCCAAATTTTCTGTGCAGCTTTTATCTTAAAGATCTCTCTGAAAGTATAAATAAAAATGCTGTAACTGCTGATTTAACATTTTGGCTTATAGTCGTGTGTGTGTGTGTGTGTGTGTGTGTGTGTGTGTTTCTACCAAGTGCTAAGCATTTTACTGAAACAGATTTATTTATTTTCTGTTATGAAAACATTTTTAAATACATAAGCAGAGAATAAGGTATAATGAACCCCATCCGCATGTCACTGGCTTTAATGATTATCGATTCACGGCCCCTCTTACCTCATCTGTATAAATTAGTTTTTCACTTGGGTTTTGTGACAATCCAACTTTTGCCTCGAGCTCCCCAATTAGTTTATAATTACTACCAACGTTTTGGTTTTGAGAAACCTCCCACTCAGAAGGTAGAAGTTTTGAGCCAAAATATGACATTTGACATGGGTGCAGCTGCTTAAAATATGTCTTCATTAAAGTCAGATGAAGGAGATAAGCCTGGTCTCGGCCTCCAATGGAACACAGTCAACGTTTGCATTTTTCTTTTAAGTATAAAAGTAGAACTCTCTCCACCACCATGCTCCCTTCCTGACTCCCTTCCTCACACACACACACAGTAAATACCCTAGTTCTGAACAATTTCCTAAAGAGTGTGTTCCTACACTTTTTGGTCATCAGCACTCACGCCTCCTGTTCCCGGTTTCTGCACCATACTCTGAAGGACCTGAAGGCAAGGACATGGGGCAAAATAAATGCTCAAACAGATTGATTTTAAGAAACAGACCTTTATACATCTTTTCATTTTTATGGTTTAAGATGGTGCAAAAATGTTACTTACTCCCTAAACAGTTATTAGTCTCTGTAATGTAACACAGCAGATACTTTCTAAATCCTTTTAGCCTTCTCCCCCTTACTGGAAAGATCATCATTTTTTTTTTTTTATTTCAAAGTGGATTTAATAAAGAAAAGGAGTGCTGTTAAAGTAATACGTGAGGCTTTGACATTAAGCAGCGCAACCCTGCGGAGTCGGCAAGAACAGGGTCTCTAATCTCCAGTGATTTATAGAGGCTCTTCCTTCATCTCTGTACTTGGGGAGGGCCAAAAAGTTTAGAGACAGCCTGGCGTCCCTCTTACTCCACACCACTAACTCCTGCTGGCCAGTCTGCCTGCTAAAACTTTTAACTCTTTAGCTGCTAGCAGAGAGCACATCCATTAAAGCCAGTTTATTTGCTTTCAGAGGACAGAGTGGTTTCATATTGCAGTAATGCACAGGGAGGTAAACACCTACATCTGATACTGGGAAATTATAAGCAAAGAGGGGGAAAAAAAGCTAAAACCAAATTGGGCTCATTTGAAGATGTCTGGAAATGGTCACAAGAAAAGCCCTTTTTCAAGAGTGAACAAGAATTTACTGGGTCAGCACCCATACCCCACCCCCACAACCTGGAGTGAGCCCGCTGAGTCATGGTGGCTGTATTCTCTTCTAAGTAATGCTCAGTACTTGGAAATATAACTTAAGGTCAAAGCAAAAGTTCCAGAATCTGATTAGAAGGATGAGACAACACTAAGGGTCTGAAACAAGCCATTCTAACCAGTACATCACAGTGTGAGAGAAAGTATACTTGTACTGGGCCCTGCCCAAAAGGAAATGTGCATAGACAGGGCACCTGGGCCTATGTGTTGTCCTTCTGGAGTGGGAAGGACTAAAGGAATGATGCCATGAAGGTGACTCTAATAATTTTAAACATTTTATTGGCTGATAAATACTATGAGCATATTTCTTCGCCTCTATCCCTATCCTCTAAATCCAAAATCTTATGATCCAAAGCTCTCTTTAACACTAAGGTACCTGAAAAACACCAGTCACCACCTTGGCCTAAGGAGGATTCGCCGGTTCTCAGCATAGTACTTTCACCCAGTTTTGGGTGCAATGCCCCGTGAAAGGATTGGCAGGTGAAGGAATTACAACCATCGGGGAACCTTCCTGGTCCTCTGGAAGATCATTATTTTGTGGTTGCCTCACAGTTGGTTCCTTGTCCCTACCATTGAGACAAGGAAGCACTCTCCTAACTCATCAGGAGTGAAGGAGAACTTACCTGCGTCAAGGTCTTGGGCTGTACTCCATCTATTAAAAGATCAGAGCACTGCATTTGTCAACAAGGCCTGACAGGGGGTCTGAAGTAGAAAGTATACGCTGATCTAAAGCTAGGATAATGCATATCAGAGATGACCCCCTGGGACACAAAGCCCTTGTACTTGATACCCTTGGGCCTCTGCTGCCTGGGCAACTTATGACCAAGAAAGGTAGAGAGCCCTATTTTATGAGGCCTTCTGGAATCAAGTACACAGGTCAAGAAGACTGATAAAGATCAGTATCACTTACTTTATAGCTGGCAGATGACAAGCCAAGGTCACAAAATTCACAACTGATAGGAGCAACACAAACAGAAAAGACCTTACTCTTTCCCTCACGACACCCCAACTGTTTCCTGTGACTCAGGAAGCTGGCTGAGTGGCCCCATTTGATGGTGGGGCTAGAGGGGGAACTGAGGCTTGCTCAAGGCCTCACCACCTGGTGGTGTGCTCGTCAGCCCCAGACCCAGAGCTTCAGAAACTTGAGTTCTGGTTCCTATCTCTGGTAAGCTGCTTAGTTTCCAAGCTTCAGTTTACTCCTCTCGAAACAGGAATCATAAAATGGTATACATATGATGATGTAAAGATTTGATCAACAAAATGAACAAAAGCCCTTAGAATGGTAACTGGTACACACAGCATACTGAACAAATGTTCTTAATTATTGTATTGTTGTTGTTCTTACTGTTTTTTATTTTCAGAAATTCCCACTCAAGTGCAAGGGGTAACAAGTGCACTTTTTTGGAACAGCACATGGCCCTCAGGCCAACTCCAAGATGCTCTGAACCAATGCAGTATGGCAGACAATCTCCCCCGTGACAGCCCACCACCATATGCTTCCTTACTTCTGACACAGCACATACCACATTTGGTTGTAATTCAGCTCGATACAGATCCATTCCCCAACCAGATAGAGCTCTTCTGGGGTACAGTCCATGGCTTATTCCTAGTCATAACGCCAATAGCTGGCCCAGGAGGTGGCCCACAAACACTTACTGGGTGAATAAGCGAATGGATGCCCTTTACAGGGCCTAGAAAGCCTTCTCTGTCTTCACTCACTCTGCCAGGATTTCTAGAGTGTAACTTGTCTAAATATGCTGCCTTCTCACTCTAGTAGGCCCAGGGCAGAGTTTAGACCCCAAACATATTTACAGTCTAACCTTCTTTGAAGGTGACATGCTCAAGGAGTCCCTCTGTGATGCTCTGGGCAACTCTTTCACCAGCCTGTGAAGTGAGTATTTAATACATCACACCTCTGAACAGCATTCCCACAGATCCTGGCGTCCTGTTAGTGTGAAAATCCCTATTTTGTCATGTTATTTTTTGATCCTGCACCAAGCCACAGCACACTAATGTGAGAAAATCTGGAGACACTCCTTCCAGGTCGCATTGCCAATGGTCTAGAGGGTCATAAACACTATGTCACAGTTTTCCTCTGGTGGCCCATTTACCAGAGGCTCTGCCCTGCGCCGGATTTCACCAGCTCAGGAGCAGGAGTGGACATCGATCTCTTCATCTCATCATGGTGACCTTTAAAGGCAGAGGGAAAGAGTGTGAGCGAGCAATGTGTCACATTTCCCATCCGGCCTCACCAAGGGCCACCTGCAAAGACCTTCCCTTTGAACCCTCTCAAGCAATCCTGGAGGAAGACGTGTACCCAGTGAATGAAGCTGCTTAGTGGTAGGCCCTTGCCTCACACTCACACGCTGGAAACTCTTTGGAGAAAACTTGCCACAGGTTGTTTCCTTTTATGAAACATCTTTGGTCAACAAGTAACAAAGGTGTCACAACATTCTGACAGCCAAAGCCTGGTGCTGATTTTAGGTCTGAGCTTCCATTAGGTAAACACCACTATTCACTTAACTGTTTGTTTTTTTTTTTTTTTTTAAAGGCAAATTCCTGAAGTCTCCAAAATCAGAAAGTGGTAGAGCTCGAGAATTTAATGGATTAAGCTGATTTGCCAAAAGTAGGACCAGAAAGGGGAAGGAAGATGTCGAATCAGGAATCTTAGCCTCAGGCTCTTTACCTCTGGAAAACAGCAGACCCCTAGCTCCTCGCTCTGCTCTCTGGGCACCCTGGATAAACAAGCCTTATCGGCCACCCACACTACTTCAGTTAGTAAAACGGCTTAGGAATGTAAATCACACTGGAGTGAAGTGTGATCCTAATTTGCACTTAATCAAAGCCAATTAGAGGTACATTATTTACACAAAGCCCATGCATCTCAATTATGCCTCGCACAGCCCAAGACAGTTTTGAGTCCAGACTTTAATTCTGCTTAATTAGAGAAGTAAACATTTTCACTGAGTCAATCCTCCAGTCTAGTCTAGAGCCTATGGCTAAACAGAACCAAACACGCAGAGCTCCCCAGTGGAGGGCCAAGAAAGTGTAACTGACACCTGCTGGAAATGAGCAGAAAACAAAGATCAGTATTCAGACCTGGGGGCTACTCTGCACCAAGCAAGTAGCACTGGGTTCTCTGTTTGACACACTTCTTAGCACCTCCTCTGCCAGGCACTAAATAGCACATTTGTTTTTCCTCCTTCCCTGTATTTCAGCAAGATAAACCACAATGTAGGAGGACCGGAAAGCAAAGAATCCAGTTCAACTCTTAGGTGATACTCTTAATTTCTCTGGTTCATGTGGTCCCTGATCTCCTGAGGGGGAGGTGATCTCAAGGTAGCTGGTTTGAATCAGGAAGAGGCCCTGAGGTCCAGGCAGGAAGCCAAGAGGGAACAGCTTAGTCTGAGTAGAGACTGAGAACAGGAATTTAGGGCAAAAGGGCTTCCTGAGCCTACAGACCAGAGAGCGAGGAGAGGGCCTTGGTGACAACTGCTTGAGAACATCATTCACCCATCCCTTCAATGAATAGGTGCTCTACACTGAGCTAGGTGCTGAGAAGGCCTCAGGTCACCGTGCTGTGCCCGGCAGTGCCGGGGAAAATCCTCTGACTTTCCCCTGTGAGCAAAGGGGTAAGGGGCTCTCCTGGCACTGACCCAGATGGCACAGCTGAGGGGACCTTCTCTTTAGTTGACGGTGGTTGGCATGGCCTCACAGGGACAAATGGATGCCCGGGCAGGTGGAGGACCCAGCAGAGTAAAGTCTAAATAGCAACCTCCCAAGCTCAGCCAGAGAAAGAGAAAGGGAGCAGAGGAAGGACATGCAGCTGTGGCCCCGTGCTGCTAATTCCTAGGAGCCCCAAAGCAGCAGAGCTTGGCAGGCTTCAGATGAAAGTACCCAAGGGCCAATTCAAGATGCCCAGGTGAGTGAGGTCAAGTTCTAACTTGAACTATGGCTCTCAAGTTCTAACAGGTCAAAAACCAGTTGATATTTACATTTCATTTTGGTACAATTCCCCTCTCAATGCACATGTCCATCCCTCTGCCAGTTGTGTCCAGCCAGGTCGGGATGGAGAAGGGAGAAGGCAATGAGTATATATGCAGTGTCTGGCGTGGCTCGGTTATAGGAAACCAAGGCAAGTCAGATTCGTTGGTACTTTTCCAGCACCAACAGTCACACGTGTATTAAAAAATAAATTAGACGGTAAAATTGCTGAAAGGATGAGGCAGTACCATGGAACATTCGGTGGCCCAACTGTTTTCAACACAAATAGGAGCAAAATGGAGTGAAGTAACCACCACAACTTCAAGTATCACATCATAGTGTTATTTAGATATAAAATGCCATGGGTTGCTTCATTTTCAGTATTAAAGGGGGAAAACCACAAATACATACGTTTAGATGTATTTCCAATTGTTAGAATTCATTTCATTACACACTTAAGACCTGTACATTTCACTGTATGAAAAATTAACCTCAATAATAAAATGCTTAGGTTCAGGTGTCTGGGTGGCTCAGTCAATTGCACATCCAACTCTTGATGTCAGCTCAGGTTATGATTTCAGGGTCCTGGGATCATGCCCCACATCAGGCTCTGGGCTCAGCAGGGAGTCTGCTTCTCTCCCTCTCCTTCTGCCCTTCCCCCTACCATGTGCATGTGAGTGCTCTCTCTCTCTCTCAAATAAATCTTTAAAGAAAAAAAATGCTTAGGTAGATAAAGAGATGATATAATTTGACTAATGCATTAAACCAGGATGGAAACACAACAATAATAGTGTTCAAAGAAAAATAATAGTGTTCAATTCTTCCCAGACTTGAGGTACAGAAACTTCCAGAATGGTTTGGTCTACAGGACTCTGTATTGACAGGCTTCCTTCTTTTTCATTCAACCCAGCTCTTCCATTTTATTAACAAGGACCAATCCATACATAACTTTCTATAACTTGGGCCCTTAACGTGTCCTGCAGCCTCTGTAGGTCAAGCTAGGGAATAGCCCCCTGACTGACATAGGAAGTCACATCTGTCCAAGAGTAAACCAACTTTAGTTCCTGACATATTTTGCCTTTGAACTCTTTCGACACAACCCAAATGAACTGGGTTCTCTCTCCTTCCTATTAACCAAATGCCCTGCCCATTTTCCCCAGCCATTCAATTCCTAGAAATTACTAGTCTGGACACTTGGAGAGAACCTCTCACTAACGGCCCATTATCCCCCTCTTTCAGTTGCCAACTCAGAGGCTCAGTAAAGACTTCACATTGGTAAGATATTCCCAAAGAAGCAATAAAGGAAATTTCACATTTATGAGGTTTGCTTTTTCCTAGAGACAAATTTTATTTCAAACCTGAGACCAATTAGGGAGGAAAAATAACAAAAGCATGTAGGCAGTCAAATGATCTACTCCTGAGCTATGCCCCCAACAAAACTATGTATGAATGTGTTCACTGAGACACCATCCTGAACAATTCTTTTACAGATGAAAAAGCTCTTTCTCCTATTTATTTCATTCGAACTTATTAGATATTCACAAAAATCCAAAAGGCAGGTACACAGTAAAGAACTGGTATCTATGTGGTACAGTTTGTCAATGAGGTCTTCCAAATCCAGTGTCTCCCCCTCTACCTGAAATAGTCAGAATGAAACAGTTGACAGGAAAAAAGTTCTTGAGCTTCTTTTATGTGTCCAACCTCTGAAAGAGGTAACAAGGAAAAGAAAGTAAAGATATCCTACACACGAGCTAATATTACACTGTGTGTTAACTAACTGGAATTTAAATAAAAACTTGGAAGAAAAAGATTTACCATGAAAACACAGGAGAACTTTTTAATCGGTAGAGAAGGGGAAAGTTATTCTAAGTATGATGCAAGCCCCAGAAACCATTAAAAATGGCTCATAAATTTACAGACATAAAATTTTAAAATATTTTAAGGTGAAAAAAAAGGACTGCAAACATGTTAAAAGATATTGACAAACTGGGGAAAATATTTATAATACATATGAAAAATAAAACTCTAGTTTACATAGTATGAAGAAAGCTCCTCCAAATCAATATGAGTAAGACTAATAACCCAGTAACTATAAAAATATGAGCAGAGACCATGAACAGAAAATAAAAAATAAGGAATTTACATATGAGTGAAGATGTTCATGGCCAGTCTAAGGGAAATGCAAATTAAAATCACAATGAAGTATCACATTGAATCTGTTTGACAAAACTAAAAAAATCTGTTGGCAAAGAGAAATTAGCACTCATATATTGTTGGTGGGAGTATAAGTTAGTAGAGCAACTATGATGGGAAATTCAGCATTTGTTAACATAATTACAAATGGAAGTACTCTTTAACTTGGGAGTTTTACTTCTAGGAACTAATTGTATAATTTCGAATTGAACATTACACAAATGTTCAAAGACACAAAAGGTATTTACTTTAGCATTGTTTATAACAACAAAAGATTAAAAATCATCTATACATCCAAAAATAGGGGTTCTAAGTGAATTACGGTAAATCATTGCAATGAAAAACGATGCTGTCTCTAAAAAGAACAAGGAAATTTGTAAATACTAAAAAAGAAAAAACATCCAAGATCTATGATTAAACTAAAATACAAGAGAGTGTGCATAGCAGGGTGTCCTTTTGATGGGAAGAAAAAAGGATGTATGCATGTGTACAGAATACTCTTGGAATGACACACAGGAAACTGGTAATTGTGATTACCTCTAGGGACAGACCAGGAGATAGGGGTGGGAGACTTTTCACTCTACACCATTTTGTGCCTAATTTTCTAACTATTTCCTAATTAGAATTGCCACGTAATTTTCTAACTAAGTTGCATGGCATGTAATATCTGTTCAAGAAGTTGAGGTTATCATAGGAATAAAGTAGACCAATGAATTGAGACTTGCTGGAAAAAAGCCTTTGATCTGTTAAAGGTCCAGATATTCCCATATGGCTCCACCTTTGCTGCCCAAATGAGCAGGCATGTATGAGGAGAGCAGGCAGAAGCCTTGGCTCTGGTCCTGCCCATGCAAACACTAATCTGTCCGAAGAATGTACTTGGAGGCTACTTCTTGCTGAGAACCCACACAAACACACACATCTTCGAACAGTACTGATCTTTTCATGGGAATGCACCTTTTGTTCTGAGTTACAAGAAGCTTTTACATCCATTATTTCATCAAATCTTTACATGTTCCAAGGCAGGTACTTTTATCCCTTCCTGTTACATGAATTTGTACACCAAAGTTCAGAAACTGAAGTTCTCACCCCAGATGTAAAATCAGTAAGTGGCAGGGCTGTGATTCAAACCAACATCCCTTAATTCCAAATTGGGTATTTTTTCTGCCATATCAACTACCTCCAATTCCCTTCCCAAGACAAATTGTCATTCCTCAGTCCCCAAGCTGTGCTGATTACAAGCTATGCAGTATTTAGTCTGTCTATACAACTCCCTGGTTTCAGGGGCATCCAGTGGCCTCCTGGATTTCACAAATCACAGCTGCCTTTCTCTGGGCATCCAGGGTGCTCACGTGTAAAGGAGGGAGCTTCAATTATAGGAACACTGAGATCCCTTACAACTCCATTCTTCAATGAAACAGAACATTTCTTGAGTTCTGCTGACAGTGGGAAGAAGATCACCCCAGGGATGAAAATTTAACTTAAAAAAAAAAACAAACCCCAAAACAGACAAAATAAAACAAAACCAGTACTCCTGGCTCTGGAGTCAAGCTAGAGTTAATGTAGAGAAAGACTGGGAGAGGGAGAAAGAGTGAGCCAGAGGAGGCTTAGCGAAAATCACACTATCACAGTCATCCAACCAGCCTGGAACAGCCAAGCCCAATGTGGCTTGTGGTCATCTGCCTGGTTTTTTTCACTCAAGCAGAGGGATCACTGCCACCTCACCATAGAGGCCCAATGGTTTGGTCCACTATTTTAGACATCGTTTGTGCTCTATACTAGGATGGACTGAACAACTCTGTGTCCTCCAAGGGATTAAGAGCAAATGTAACATAGGCTTATCCCAGTAACAGTGAAGGGGACAAGTGAACAGACACTGGGTCACAACAACACTGGACCCAAAAATATCCTCTGCAAGGCCCCAGGGCAAAGTTTGCAAAATACAAACAATGCCTAGTGAATCTCTTTGCCACAAGAAGCTAGGTAGAAGTTGCCATTTAAGAAGAACCCAAATGATAAGGAATGGAATATAAGTCCCTAATTGCTCACACACTTGCCCACAAAGGGAATTATTGACTGAGGAAAAAAGGAGAAATAAGCAAGAGCTTCTAATCTATTAGGTCTATCAGTCCTAGGTCGCCTCCAACCCCTTGAAATAATAACAGCTTTACTGAGATATAGCTCATCTCCTGTACATTTCACCTATTTACATACTATACATACATACATGTTCTATTTACATAGTATAGTTCAATGGCTTTTAGTACATTCACAGAATGTGCAACCATCACTACAATCTATTCTGGAACATTTCAATTACTCCAACAAGAAAAACCCTGTACCTCTTAGCCATCACCTCATCTCTCAACCTTCCCATCCCCCAACACTACACATCTTACTAATAAACTTTCTGTCTCTCTAGATTTGCCAATTCTGGACATTTCATAAAAACTGAACCACACAATCTATGATCCTTTGTGACTGGCTTCTTTCAGTCTCATATATTTTCCAGGTTCATCTATGTTATAGCATGTATCAGAACCTCATCCTTTTTATGGCCGAATAATATCCTATTGTATGGACATACTACATTTTGTCCATTTATCTGTTGGACATTTGGGTTGTTTCCATCCTTAGGCCATTGTGAATACTGCTGCAATGAAAACTGGTGTGCAAGTTTCTGTGTGGACATGTTTTCATTTCTCTTGGGTATATATCCAGGGGTGGAACTGCTAGATCATATGGTAACTCCATGTTTAACCATTTGAGAAACTTTCAGACATTTTGCCAAAGGAGCCACACAGTTAACATTTCCAAAGGCAGTATATTAAAGGTTCTGATTTCTCTACACCCTTATCAACACTTATTATTATCTTTCTTTATTATAGTCATCCTTGTAGGTACAAAGCAGCATCTCATTGTATGTTTGAGTTACATCTTCCTGATTCCTTTTTATCTATTGGTTATTTGCCTATCTTCTTTAGAGAACTATACAGATTCTTTGTCCATTTTTTTTTTTTTAAGATTTTACTTATTTATTTGACAGACAGAGATCACAAGTAGGCAGAGAGACAGGCAGAGAGAGTTCTGAGAAAGCAGGCTCCCCACTGAGCAGAGAGCCCAATGCGGGGCTCGATCCTAAGACCCTGAGATCATGATCTGAGCTGAAGGCAGAGTCTTAACCCACCCACTGAGCCACCCAGGTGCCCCTCTTTGTCCATTTTTAAGTTGGGTTATCTGTCGTTTTATTATTGGGTTGTGGTAGTTATTTATATAGTCTATATACAAATCCTTTATCAGATACAGGACTTGCAAAAATTTTCTCCCATTCTATGGATTGTCTTTTCACTTTGGAGATATTGTCCTTTGAAGCATAACAGTTTTTCATTTTTTTTTAAATTTTAAGATTTTATTTATTTATTTGAGGGAGGGAGGGAGAGCATGAGAGGGGAGAAGGTCAGAGGGAGAAGCAGACTCCCCACGGAGCAGGGAGCCTGATGCAAGACTCAGCCCCTGGTCATGGGGACCATGACCCAAGCCAAAAGCAGTTGCTTAACCAACTGAACCACCGAGGTGCCACAGCTTTTCATTTTGATGACGCCCAGTTTATCTACTTTTTATTCTGTTTGTGCTTTCGGTATCATATCTAAAAAATCCTTACCTAATCCATGGTCATGAAGACTTATACCTCTGTTCTCTTTCAAGAGTTTTTTTTTTTTTAGTCTTTGATCCATTTTAAGTTAAGTCTTGTATATGATGGGAGGTACAGGCCCAACTTCATTCTTTTACATGTGGCTATATAGCTGTCCATCACCATTTCTTGAAGAGATTATTCTTTCCCCAGGAATTGCTCTGGCATCCTTGTTAAAAATCAGTTGACCAGGGGAGCCTGGGTGGCTCAGTGGGTTAAAGCCTCTACCTTCAGCTCAGGTTATGATCCCAGGGTCCTGGGATCAAGCCCCGCATCAGACTCTCTGCTTAGCAAGAAGCCTGCTTCCTCCTCTCTCTCTCTCTGCCTGCCTCTCTGCCTACTTGTGATCTCTGTCAAATAAATAAATAAAATCTTTAAAACAAAAAATCAAGTGAGCATGAATGTGAGGGTTTATTTCTGGAGTGTCAACTCTATTCCACTGATCTATACATCTGGCCTTATTTTAGTAAGACACTGTCTTGATTACTGTAACTTAGTAAATTTTGAAATTGAAAAGCTAAAGCCTATGTTTGTTCTTCTTTTTTAAGACTGTTTTAGTTATTCTGTATCCACTGCATTTATATGTGAATTTTAGGATCTGTTTGTCAATTTCTGCAAAGAAGTCAGCTGGGATTTTTACAGGGATTTCCTTGAATATGTAAATCAATTTGGGGAGTACTGCATCTTAACAATATTGTCTTTCAATCCATAACATGCTTACATTTAAGTCTTCTGCAATTTCTTTTAACATTTTGCATTTTTCCAAGTATAAAGTTTACTTCTTTTAAAAATTTATTCCTAAATGTTTTAATTATTTTATTCTGTAGTAAAGAGAACTGTTTTCTTAGTTTTATTTTTGGTTTGCTCATTACTACTATAGATACACAAGTGTTTTTTGTGTAAGATTCTTTTTTTTTAAGATTTTATTTATTTATTTATTTATTTTAGAGAGAGAGAGAGAGCGCATGCATGTGCTTGAGTGTGGGAGAGGAGGGGCAGAGAGCTAGAAGGAGAGAATCTTGAGAAGACTCCAAGCTGAGTGTGGAGCCCAGTGCGGGGCTCACCCTCATGACTCTGAGATCATGACCTCAGCTGAAATCAAGATTCAGACGCTTAACCAGCTAAGCCATCCAGGTGCCCTGTGTATTGTTCTTTTATCCTGTACCCTTACTGAATAAGAATTTGTTCCTAAGGCGCTTAAAAAATAATTAAATATTGTGGTAGCTTTGTACTGAATCAACTTACATAAGCTGGAATGACATTTCCCGAAATTTCCTTTCCTATATGATTTAGGCTTGACTGTAAGAAAGATTTATGTGAGATTCAAAAGATGGGCATGCAGCAGTCATCACTACACCCTGAAGGTTAAATGCTGGGCACTGGGCACTGTGGCATCGCATGTGTACTCTTGCTCCTGTGCCAGCAAACCCACCAGGTCTGCGTGTCCCCCCAGCCCTCACCAGACATCCTCCTTCAGATTCTTTGTGTCCTGGCCTAAGTGGATGTGCAGCTCTGTAATGAAGAATGTCAGTGCCCACTGCAGAGCACATGTTTCCTCATGGCTAACAGCCCTACGAAAGAGACCTGGTTTACAGGTGTTCCTTTCCTTCTGTCACTTCAGATTGAGCTTTCTTCCCAACATCAGCCCTGATCTACACTTAGGCCCACCATGAGAGGCAATAGACGTCTTGAACAGTTACCACAATCATACAAGGTCAGTATAGGTCTATCCCTGTAAGGGATCCCTTATTCTGTACCAGTGTTTCCGTTTCTATGATGAAAATTTTCTGGAGATCTATTGTGCAACAGTATGCATAAGATCAATATGACTACTGTATACTTAAAAATGATTAAGATGACAAATTTTGTTATGTGTTTTTTTACTACAAAAAAAATAATGTGTAGGGGAACTGGGTAGCTCGGTCAGTTAAGTGGCTGCCTTTGGTTCAGGTCATGATCCCAGGATCCTGGGATTGAGCCCCGCACTGGGCTCCCTGCTCAGCGGAGAGCCTGTTTCTCCCACTCCCGGTCCCCTGGCTTGTGCTCTCTCTGTCAAATAAATAAATAAAATCCTAAAACAAACAAACAAATAAACAAACAACAAAAAACACCCATCAAAACCCAAAAAACAATAATGTGATCCTGGTAAAGGGAAAGCAAAACAAGACTAAAAAATGTCATAGTGAGGGGGGTGGTTGGTGGTGGTGATACAAAAGGAGAAGGAGGGACAGACAAGCTATATAATTCTGCCTTCCCAAATGAAATAAGGATATTCCTTGAAAAGAGAGTCTATGACTTACTCATTTTCATGTCTGAGGAGTTACGAGACTCATTCATTAATAAAAGGAATGAATGAATGAATGAATGAATGAGTGAACAAATGAAAAACAGGCAGGTGTGGAACAAACGAAGGTACAAACAGTACCCCAGATCAAATATGACTAGGGATGCTGAATCTTCAGTGAATGACAGAAGATCTGTGGCTTGAGTGACATCTATAAGTGAGTAACGGTTTCTCTCTAGGCACAAAATGTAGGACATGATATTAAATATTCAAGAGATACATGACCTAGTTTTGGGGGGTGGGGTGGGGGTATTGGGTTTTCAGTGAGCTCTGAGCATACACAGACCTATATAGGACACATTTGTGGACACAGGAGAACGAAAAAAGAGAGAGAATCTTTTACCGTATGGTCATGTTTCAGGTCAAACAGTCCTTTCTTACATAGCCCTTCCTGGCTATGCTCTGGAAAATTCCATGTTTCACCTCCTTGCCATCTCTCTCCTTGAGTTCAGAATCAGTGGGTATCTCATGCTTCTTCTTCTTCTTCTTTTCTATACCATACTTCTTGCCAAGGATAACACTTCTGGGCAACACAGCATTCATTCATTTATTCACTCGGTCGCCCACCAACCACAGTTAATTGTTGGGGATTTACAGTTCAGACATGGTTCTTACCACTGTAGCTTTTGGTAAAGGCCCTGAAAACTACTGGGAGACCAGTCTCTCTCCTGGTGAAGTTTCCAAAGAAATTAAAGCCTTGGTATCATTACAAATTACCTTCTAAGTTACCAACCACTGGGGCAATTTAAAAATTAACCTTCCTATCTTAGTAGAGAGGGGGCAAGAAGAAAAGAACCTTGCTTTTGGAATTATGGCTTTATTAAAAAAAATATTGACTGTCCCCATTTAAATGTATCTCTGGCCGGAGATAGTTAATCTCTGGCAACAAATGATGTGCGTGTGTGAGGACACTGTTTATTCTAGCCTTTCTGCAATTTACAAATCGAAACAAATAATGGTGGAGACATTTGCAACTATGGAAAAAGGGTGTTTACAAAGTGGGAGAAAACAGACTAAATAGGCTTAGACTACAGAAAATTTCTAACACGGCATGGGATAGACTCCACAACAACGGAAGGTGCAAAAGGCTATGAGTCACACTTATTGTAGCAATTAGATCTTATCAGAGATTTCCCAAATATGTCAGCTTTAGAAAACATTATCTACATGCAAGGTCGTCCTGGTAAACCCTGGGGACACTAAACAGGAAAATTTTCCTAGGCCTCCTGTTTCATCTCTCCACCCTTAGATAGAGCTTCTCAGATACCAGGTCTTAGTTTAGTGTTAAATCATTCAAGCTCAAGGTGCTTCTCACACTTTCCTTTGGAAACTAATTCTTTCCCAAACCTTTCCTTAAATGGCATTGTTCACAGTGAGTTCCCCTGTGAAAAGCATGGGAGAAAGAAGATCTCCTTTAAAATCCATACCAGGGGGGCGCCTGGGTGGCTCAGATGGTTAAGCGTCTGCCTTCGGCTTAGGGGTCCTGGGATCAATTCCCACATCCAGCTCCCTGCTCTGTGGGAAGTCTGCTTTTCCCTCTGCCCTCCCCACCACTGCTGGTGCTCTCTCTCTCTTGCTCTCTCTCTCTCAAATGAATAAATAAAATCTTAAAAAAAAATAAAAATAAAAATCCACACCATATTATTTTCTTTGTCCATGATCTTTCTCTCTGTTTTTAAAGCCACCCTTCTCCTTTACCACCACAAAGTTTTTCTTCTTAACACTGAATGTCATAGCAAACTCCCCAAATACTAGAGTAAAAAAGAGGACAAATCCTAAACTGCAATTCTTAATTTGCTGTCTTCATTGTCACATAAGTGTTCATATGAAAAACATCAAATGATTTGTTAATGATCAAAGGGAGTCCGCCTAGAATAGATAAAATTTTAATGACAGTGAGGACAAGCTTCAGCCATGTAGAAACTGACCCTGACTACACGGGCTTTCATATGGATTTCATACCTTTGCAAAAACAGTAATCAAACAGCAACTCATTAGAGAGGAAGAAGGGAAATAGTTTAGTATCCATGAAAAGTAACACCGGGTTTTCACAAGATAAAGACATTTATCTTTTATGGGGCAGAGGGGAATAACTATTCCCCAGCTCAGCTAGCAAGAGAAGGTTTAAGTTCACAAGTGCTTATTACAAAAACAGTATAGTCAAAGATTTTTTAGGATAAATGTAAGGACTGTGGTCATTAGCTCTTCCTCACACAAAGTCCAAGACAGTACTACACACCCAGACACTGGGAAGTATCGTACTTGATGAACAACGAGAACAAAAAGAATGAGGGTTTTATGCAGTGAGATCCTGAAGTTCATTTCTTTATCAAATGAGCTTGTTTCACTATGTTTGGGCATGAATTGGCAATGCTTACTTAGAGTCAACATGAAGTAGAGCCAAGACAAGATTGTGGAAACCAGGCCCACAGAAGCAGAAATTTGGTCCAGAATATTTTCCAAGGAAAATGTTGATTAGACTTTTTCTTCCTTGTACAAGAGGGAAAAGAATGGACCGATTATTGAATGACTCTTAAATATCAGGCACCACGCTATGTTATGTACATATGCTATGCTATATTCAATAAAAAATATACTATGCTATTATACTATACATGAAATATGCAGATCTCATTTAATCCTCAAGATATCCTAGTGAGGGAGCTGATGTTAAACAACTTATATAAAGTTAAAAATCTAATTCTTAAAAATTTAAGCGCAACAGATCCCAGGGCTGTCTGCCTACAAAGACTATATATATTCTTCCTCTACAGGGTTCTTTCTATCATACTTCTTAGCATCTCTTTCATATTGTTAAAACCTGACCATGACTTACTGCTTAGCTATCTTTTTGGTTCAGATTTCTTAAAAGGTTGTTAAAGATACCAACTATTACAGATATAGCTGAAGCCTCTGTGTGCTTTACTCCCCCACCCTGTTCTCCCTCCCAGTGTCCCAGGAGTCTCATTCCTCTGTCATCTTTTCCTCAACATTTTAAAGATTTATCTATGTTGCTACAGATAGTTTTTTTTTAGTTTGCTCACTTCTACTTTATATAATAAGTGTACCATGATTTTAAAAAAATCCATGCTTTTGTTCATTTGCAATGAACATCATTATATGAGTCTTCTTTTTTTAAAAGATATTATTTATTTGAGAGGGAGAGAGAGAGAGATGGGCAGGGGAGGGGTAGAGGGAGAGGGAGAAACAGACTCTCCGCTAAGCAGGGAGTGGTGTGGGACTCAATCCCAGGATCCTGGGATCATGACCTGAGCTGAAGGCAGACGTTTAACCTACTGAGCCAGCCAAGTGCCCCTATATGAGTCTTCTTTTATACAAACCAGAACTTTCTCTGGTTTATCAAACCAAGGGGTGGAACTGCAAAATCCTAGAAATAATAATACTGATAATAACTGATACTTACAGTGTTATTATGTGTCATTGTTCTAAGTACTTTTTATATTAACTCATTTAATTTTCACAATAACTTTGTGAGGATTTTGTTACAGATGGGAAGTAGTCTGGCTCTAGAATCTTTGCAACTGCACTAGACATTGCAAATTACCTTTTGGAATGATTACATCAATTTCTATTCCACCATCAACATATGAGATCCCACATCTTTGCCAACACAAAGTTTTTAATTTTTGTTATGCTACTATGATTTTTTTCTAATTTCTTCCTGTATGCATAACCATTTCTCCCAGCACAATTTATTGACTAGTCTACTCTACAGCACTGATTGGTGCTGCAATCTGTATCATATTTCAAGTTTTCACAAACATGGTGACTTCATCCTACTGTTTGTCTACCTCTAACAATACCATTCTATCTTAATTATCACAGTTTAGAATATATCTTGATATCAAACAGGCAGAAATGAAATGAAATTCTAATGAAAATCATAATTGGTCTGTTCTCCAAAACTTTTGTCTTCCATATGAAGCTCAAAATCAGCTTGAAAATGTTTATGAAAAAATCTGTACTGGATATTCTCTCATCATTGCTTCAGATTCACTTGCCTCTTCTCCATCGTGCTCTATTCCCATGAGGCTGTCCTCCAGATGAACAGCAACCATTGGGTCCCTTCACCCTAGATGCAGCCAATGAGAGTCAATGGCAGCAGAATGAAGAGTAAGAAAAACAGATACTTTCCCCCTGGGCTTTCTTGCTGCAAGGCCCAGGTGAGCTGTGGCTGTTTCTCTACGGAAGCTTCTTCAGTGGCTCCAGCTCCAGCATGCTCTGGGTTCTGAGAGCTGCTCTACCCCTTGCTGTTTCAGATCTAAGGGTGCTCAAGGCATCTATCTTTTGATAGCTTAAGGTAGTTTGCCTTCCCCTCTGTTGGTTTCTTGGTTTCCCTAAGCTTTGTCTAAATATTTGCAAATAGGTCCTTCATTAACTCTCTTCAGTAACCGCTTCTGTGTGCACCACTGGTTTCCTGCCATACGTTTGGATGATACAAAACCTATAATGATTTTGATTAAAATTTCACTTCTCAATTAGTTTGAGGATAATTGACAACTTTAATATATTGAGTCTTCTCCTCCATGAGTATGTTATATCCATTTATTCTTCCATCCCTTCAATTTACTTTTGTAAATTTTCTATAAATGTTCCGAGGCTTTTTTTTCTCTAAGGCTTCTAAGGCTTCTTTGTGCTTCTGACTGTTATTGCAAGTAGGCCTTTTCTTTAAATGGTTATTGCCAGCATGTAGGCAATTTCTGTATTCAGCAACCTTGTTGGACTCTTACTTATTCTGTTCATTGACTCTCCTGGATTTTCTTTTCTTTTCTTTTTAAGATCATACTTATTAATGAGAAAGAGACAGAGAGCACGCAGTGGGAGGAGGGGGAGAGGGACCATCAGACTCCATGTAGAGCTGACGTGGGGCTTGATCTCAGGAGCCTGAGATCATGACCTGAGTTGAAACCAAGAGTCGGGTGCTTAACTGACTAAGCCACCCAGGCATCCCCCCTCCTGGATTTTCTGTGTAGCAAATCATATCTGCAAATAAGATCAACTACATCTCTTTCTTTCCAATTCTTTTATCTCCTATCTCTTGCTCTTACTCCATTCTTACTCTGTTCCATTGGCTCATGCTTCCACACGATGTTGAATAGAAGTGGTGTTGATGGGCATCCTTGTCTCATTTATCTTAGCTTATTCTTCTCTAAGTAAAACCACTGTCGATCCTAAAGCTATGACTCCCAAGCTTCCATTTGCCCTTAAATAATTCTATTCAAATTGAAGTGCTCAGGAGTCGCATTAGCCAAAAAAAGTCACAATACTACCATGCACCCAGAGAGTACGCTATGACATTCTAATGTAGAAATGGCAAGTCCTGACAATCATAGTCCACACGGAAAGAGCACTGTGTGAGCTGTGAGCTCTGGCTTCAGTGGAGCTAATTTAAACAATAAAGTTCAACCAATTCCTATATAAGCAACCATCCATTCATCCACTAGAATTTGTGGAGATGGTCGTTATCAAACATCACATGATTTACCATTTTAGCTTTTGAAACCAGGAGGAAAACACACCGAAAAGAAATAAACAGCAAGCTTTCTTTCTCTTTTTTTAAATGAATGTAATAACAGAAGAGTAATGAGGTTGGAAAACAGATGTGGACAAAAAGAAAGCGCATGCTACAGTGTGGCCCACACAATCTGGAAAGGAATGATAAAAAAAAAAAAAAAACTTTACAAGCTGTTCTGAGTCTTGAATTAAAAGAAGTAATCAAGCAAGGCTGACTTATAAAGGGTCAGGGGGATAGCATCCTGCAGCAGAGAATAAGCAGAACTCCTTTTCCTTAACTGTCCCCTGCCCAGCTAAGTACGGGAAGGAGGATTTTCCTGGGTAGCAGCCTCTCTGAACATATTCTTAATTCAGTGTTTAAGAACTGCCGTGTAACCTCCTTTCTCTGCCCACCCGCTCCCCAGGGAGGTACTTCCCTAATGGGTTGCCTCTTTTTAGTCTGGTTTTAGTCTCTGGCTCTTTATATTCTGATGGGGCACCACAGTCTCCCTCTATGACTTCCAGGCAAAATGTGTCAAATTAGATAAATGTGTTCAATGCTGGTTTGGGAGAACTCTCATTCTCTAAATGATTTCTTCCCACACTCTTTGCACCACATTTGCTTCCTACAGTCAGTCAGAATGTGTATCACAGAAGAATCCTAACTTGAGAGTGTCTAAATCCTCAGAGAGAGGTTTGTTCTTGTCTTGTTTTATTTTTCTAACTTCCATAGTACGCACACAGTAGAGCAACATCCAAGAGGCAAATGCAGCATCTTGGTAAAGGAAGATAAAGCCTTATCCTGTTTCCAAGGAGATGAAAGGCACACAGATAATTGTCTCGCGTTCCTATAGGCACTGGTCTTACTGGTGTTTTATGGCAGAAATTGTGAGAGACTCATCAGTGAACCAAACTATGTTAGTCTGTACAAAGTGTCTCTCGAAGTGGCACTGTGAGAAAGCAGTCTGCGGCACTTGTCTGACCCGCCCTCTGAAAGCTTTCAAACTCAACTACTGAAGTCCAGCCAGCATCTAATTTTACCCGTGAGTTCCAGGAGAGAGCAAAGCTGGTGGGAAGATTACAGAGTTCCTTGAAGCTCTGACCTACAACAGGAAGAGAGTTGTCAGCCTTCATGTCTCTCACCCTAAATCCCAAGGCAAACAACAGTGGCAGGGCGTTTTATAACACGTTCCCATTGTAAAATTGCATATTTCAGAAACATGATGCTGGCTCCCTCATTTTCCATAGACTTTGTGTCAGTATAAACAGATGACCTTAAAATGAAATTTTTCTTTTTTTTTTTTTTTTTTACTTAAGATTTTCAATTCCAATTTGTCTAACGGACTTGGGCTTTTCTGGGTTTTCTTGTAAAACTGTGGAAATCTACTGTTTTCAAATTGCCAAATGCCTCTACATATTCAACTCTGATCACTTCATTAATGTCCTGGGAATTTCTGGTAATGTTAGTGTGAAATGCCACAGGGATTTCAGAGTTTCAGGGGCATTTTGAGCTTACTGTAAACAGAGGGGGAAAACAGGGCTTTGAAGTTAAGTCTTGGCTTTGACGTACAGTAACTTAGGCAAGTAGCTTAATTTTTCCCATACTTATCTGTAAAATGGGTGTCATGATACCTACTTTAAAGGGTTGCTGGAAGGATTAGAGACAACCTACATTAAGTGCCTTACACAGGGCCAACTCACACAGAAGTTTAATTAACAGTAGTTTTTGCCAGTCCAAAGTGAAAGAAAACAAACCCACAGTTTGATTCCATAAAGATGACACAGAGGACAACTCCTAGGGAAAAAGATGACCTTAGGAGCCCTTAAAAGCATAAGGAAGATCAGCCAACAGGAGAGCAGAAGTGATAGCAAGTGTCCGGTGTCTAGGGAGATGGCCAATATGATTGTCCTAGGCCAGTAATGGTGGACAACTGCCCATTCTAAGGTTGGTTCCCTCAGAAAGAATATGAGCCTCTTCTTGGAGGGAGGCTGATGAAAGGGGGAAAAAAACCAAAAACCAAAAAATACAAAAGAAGAGAGCTAGCTAGCTTCCACGGGTGGAAAACTTAAATGGCTTCATTAAAATTCTTTTTTTTTTCCTTTAAAGATTTTATTTATTTATTTATTTATTTGACAGAGAGAGACGGAGATCACAAGCAGGCAGAGAGGCAGGCAGAGGCAGAGAGAGAAGCAGGCTCCCTACTGAGCAAGGAGCCCAATGCGGGGCTTGATCCCAGGACCCTGAGATCATGACCTGAGCTGAAGGCAGCAGCTTAACCCACTGAGCCACCCAGGAGCCCCACTTCATTAAAATTCTTACACTGACCAGCCTGTTTTCTGGAGTAGCAGTTCACACAAGAGCCAGTCACCTAAGAATGGACCAGACTTCGGCACCCTCAGCTTCTCCAGTGTTAAACAGGTGATCTGTTGTTCTTGACCCCTATGGACAGGAGCTGACAACTGTTGTGCTATTAAGTCAGAGCTGGACTCTAGTAAGAACAAAGCACAAACCATACTGGAACATTGACCATAACTCTGGGTCATTAACTGGCTGAATTTCAGCACTCTCAAATTCTACATGCCCTTGGGAAAAGAGATCAACACAGATTAGTTATGCTCACTACTCCCAGCTCTTCCAAAATAAGAGAGTAAATAAAAAGCAAAGATCATACTATTTACTAAGCAACTACAAAGAAGCAGGTACTACTACTAATACCACTCTTCTGTCTGCTAGAAGGAAACATTTTAGAAAGGGCTCAGATACCAGAAAGCTCCTTTAATATCCAATAGAAAATAGCACGTTTACTTCTGAAATTTAAATAAGCTGTTCAGGAGAGAAAGGCAGTGTGTATTTAGACCCTTGGGTTTAAGAAGGAAACTCCTCTTTTAATCAGAAATGAAATAAGAATCCCCAAGAGCTCAAGGCTCTCCACAACATCTGTCAGTTTAGAATGGATTAATAAAATTAAGAGGTAAGGTGAAATCTTATCTAGGGGGAATTACAAATACCAATCCATATGCTGGGATAGGATGGAACAGGCAGTTGTCAATATTTAGATGCTGTTCTGTAATTCTTTCACAGAACAACACCTGGCTTCCCAAATAAACCACAGAGAGTGTATACCGGTCTCCATTATGTTAGATGAATCCACTAAAATTATTATTGATAAATTCCTTGTTTAGAAAATCATGGCATGAGTGAGCATCACCCTATTTACTGCATCCATTTCTTAAAATTGTGATTAAGGGAAAGAATCTAGCATGTATTAAATGTCTATTTGGTGGCAGGCACTCTAAATATTGCTTCATTTAATCTGTATAACAGGACCATGAACAAAGTATGATTTCCTGAATTTTAGAGGTTCAGTTGGTGAAGTAACCTAAGGTTAAGAACTAGTCAAGAAATGGAAGACCCAGTATTCAAACCCAGAGAAGTCTTCCTCAAAAATTTGTGTTCTTTTTTTTTTTAGATTTATTTATTTATTTGAGAGAGATGCAGGGGGAGGGGCATAGGAGAGGGAGAGAGAATCCAAGCAGACTCCATGCTGAGTGTGGAGACCAACATGGGGTTGATCTCATGAGCCCAAGGTCATGACCTCAGCCAAAACCAAGAGCTGGACAACTAACCGACTATGCCCCTCAGGTGCCCCTGAACTTTGTGTTCTTTTGACCATACCATACCTTTCAGGAATCATGCTATGTATTATGCTTGCTATCTGGAGACAAGAAGTTATAATCCCTTTCCACATTGAGTTTAATGTCTGAGCAAAAGATAAGGTGTATAAATAAAGACAACCTAAGACAAAACATGATAAGTACCACATGAGGGCAATGATTATTGGACATTTGAAGAACAAGACAATTTCTGACTGGAACAATTAGGAAAGGCTACCAGGAGGGGTGGTATTTGATCTGAATCATGAAGGACAAGCTGACATTCTAGGTGGCTAAGGAGGAATATATGAAGGGACACTGATGACAGAAGGGTTACTCAGAGGAAGGGGATGATGTATCCAAAGATATGAAGGTGGGAAGACAGATGGCATGCTCAAGAGATGATAAGTAATGAAATCTGGCATGAGCAGAGGTTTTATCTAAGGAAGGAATGGGAGTAAGATAGAAAAGGTCAGTTTGAACCAAAGTGAAAATAGGAAAAGAGTCTTCAGTTTATTATTCTGTATGCCAGGCACTGTGCTGTGTCAGTTCATTTAGACTGATTAGAAGAAAGAGAGTAAGTGAAGCCCTGTGTTTACTATAGAGCAGAATCATGTTTTGAATTATTTCATGGCTCCTAAATTCCACGTTTCTCCCACAGCACCATGTCACCTTAAACAAGAATTTAATGAATTTGGATTTCTATTATTTGAAGGTGGCAAAAAAACCAAAAATACAACTTTGTTAAAGTTTTTGAGGAGGAAAATATTTTGACATGATCAAAATATTTGTTACTTTGGGATAAAGACTCTCCTGGGGCCACTGAAGTATTTCGTTCAAGGGAGGGTAACTTGGTAAAAAGTATCCTTGAAGGAATGACTGAGGACATGGGTTGAATGCCAGAGTTCTGCCCTTTGTCAGCAATGTGATCTTAGAGTAGTTTCTTTCACTGTCCCTCCTCGGCAAGATGGCGATGACAACACTTATCTTCCGGGTTTGGATTTAAAAGGATACAATGTGGGCGGAAATACTCTACAAGTATAAAGCATAATTTGCATTTTTAAAAAATCCAAAATTCTTCATTTGGTAGAGAAAATATCTTAAACAGAACTTGAGGTCACCTGCAGGAATTGCTCAGAGACATACTTCTGTGCAATAATAAGGCCCACCACCCCTTACTTGTAAGTTTCTCAAAGTCTGTCTGCAGGGTTTGGGGTTGACTGAGGGTGAGTAAATTACTTTGGGTTCTTGTACCATGGGATACAAACCAACTTAAAACCCTTAGGTCCTTTTTTTTTTTTTTAAGATTTTATTTATTTATTTGACAGATAGAGATCACAAGTAGGCAGAGAGGCAGGCAGAGAGAGAGGAAGGGAAGCCGGCACCCCGCTGAGCAGAGAGCCCAATGCGGGTCTCAAACCCAGGACCCTGGGATCATGACCTGAGCCGAAGGCAGTGGCTTTAACCCACTGAGCCACCCAGGTGCCCCACTTAGGTCCTTTCTAAAATGGTTATTTTTGGGTAGCTCTTTCTCTTATTCACCTGTATATCCTACTCAACCCCCTTTAGCTCCAAGACTCAATGGTTTTAAAGGCAAGAAGTAGGCATCAATATTGGATACACAGCACTTCATAGGCCAAGACATTACATTTTTAAAAATCAATAAAAAAGAAACTACCTTTTGACTTTTAGATATAAGGTTGATGACGCCATGGAGTCTGGTCCGGTTCATGGTCACTTTGAAGACACTTTGAAGTATAGTACTTTCATGTTAAAAAAGGAAGCCTCAACTATACAATGATCCATTGGTCCCCTTATCCTATGACTACCAGTAGAGGTTGGCAAGGGGTAGGAAACATTTACTAACGGCAAAAAGTAAAGATCAAAGTCAGAAAATAAATATGATATACTTGTGACTTAAGACTTTCAGAAAATAATCTCTCACTTTGATGACTCACTTTTTAGGGGAAAAAGGATTGTGTGGCATCTCCTATCCCCAGAGTCTAGGAGCAAAGTTTCATAGAGTTGGCAAGGAAACCATCAATGCCTCAAACTTCCTTGAGTCAAACCCCATCCACTTAATAATTTATTAGGTGTTACTTACTGAACATCTAAACAATTGCCAGGACTTTCCTACCAAAAAAAAAAAAAAAAGAAAGAAAGAAAGAAAGAAAAAGAAAAGTTCAGGGAAAACAAAGCTGTGGTAAGGTTCTCCACATGAGCAGCTCTATCAGAAAACGATTAGTCCCCAAACCCTACACACAGCAGAGCTGACCAAAAAATGTTTATAGAAGTATTCCAAAGAATGAGTACTCTAACAAAAAAACTTCACTCAATACATACACTACACATAAGCCAACTACTGAGATAGACACACAAAGCCAAGTCTACTCTGATTTCAGGACTCACACCAACACCAAAGGATGCAAGGATGTGTCCATCGTGGTTCCTGAGAAGGGTGGGAAGACTTATGGGTACTGATGGCGTTCACCACTCTCTGCACATTGGCTGTCACCACCAGTTTCCCATGATGCTTTCTAGACATTGTCAAACTAACAAGAAATTTAGCAAAGCGACATGTAGAAACTAAACAAAGTATACTCTGGAGGTGTTTTAGAGGCTGTAAAGGAAAGAAACTTGTGTGCACTCATCCAAGCTCTCTTCTTACCTGGTCAGGGCTTGGTTTTTATTCCCTGGAAAATCAGAAATGTGATTAGCTGGGAAGGGTATTTCTGACAAGCACCAGAGAAAGGAAAACTTTGATATTTTCATCCAACTCTGAGGTAGAGATGAGGATGGAGAATTTGTTCCAATCTCCGGTGGCTTCAAACAGAGCAAAATCTGAAACTTCAATAAGTCATTGTGCTCTTCCTGTGACAATTACAGCTCTTTGAAAATTTGCTTTAGTGCCTTCAGAACAAATTTAGATTAATGAGGCCAAACAGAGTCCCAAAGAGGAAGGTTACTAGGAAGGAGAAAGTGGGATGTCACACACACCGGCCTGTTTCAACATATGCAGGCAATACCAGAACTTAAAATCTTAGAAAGGAAAAGCTAAAGTATTCTAATTGAAGACTGGAATGAATTTATGGTCAATTTTTCTAGGTAAATAATCACTGATGTTGTTATAGCACCATTGTGGGTAAGTACATAAGACCTTTCCAGCAATCTAATACCAGACTTATTTTCTAATCTTACCAAGTACTTGATGAAACATTCTAGAAAAACAGGAAAACCAACTTGATATGAGAGCAAAGTAGAGATAAAAGCTCAAGGAAAAGACAACTGAGGCATAAACTAAGAGAGTAATTTTACTATCTAAACCAGGGAGCCTTATATTAAGCAAAGAAAGGTGCTTGCATTGTTTTTAAAGCAATCTGAAATAAGTCTTTTGAGTTGTACTGTGTGAGGCCTCTGTGGCTCACAGAGGACAGAGGTGTGAGTGAGGCAGTGATGGCCCAACAGGGCTACATCTCTTCAAGGTTTTAAAATGGAAAACAAACATACACTTAACTTGTATAGAGGATTGTTCTCTAAAAATACCTAAGGAAGGGGCTGGATCTCTTGGATTTTTCATTGGGGTTGTCTCTGTGTTGACTAAGGAACATAAGGTCACAACTGGGGTTTTAAATAAAGAGGCAGTGGGCCTAATGCAGAAGAAAGGCTGAAGGATTTAGGTCTTGTGGCTATTCCTGGAGGCTCTTCTCCTCCAGTTTTCCTTTTATATATAAATAAAATGAGAGCTCTAGTCAATTGTGAAGTTAGGGTAACAAGACATAAGGCAAATCACTTTATCTTTCTGAGTATGTTTTCCCACATGTAAACTCAGAAGACTGAACTTTATAATATATAATTACTCAGTCAGCTCCAAAGTCCCTTTCAACCAAAATTACATAACGAAGTCAGAAAAGCAACCCCCACAGCCCCTTCCCCAAACAAAAACAAACAACAACAAAAACACTTCTAAACCTCTGCTCTTGCGCTGGAATGTGACAATAGGACTTTATGAAGCATGGGCCCAGAGGTATTCATGACTCATTCTCCCCTCTACTTTGCCCTTGCATCCTGGGTGTGACAGTCTATGAGTGACAGAGCTGATGCCCATTCCCCCAAATCCCAATTCCAGAGGGTGACCCCTGATGTAGCAACTGTTGAAACAATAGCAGTCATAATGATGAAGATACAAATGATAGTCACAGGGCCAATATATGCTATTATTAATGATAACACTAGCCAACATTACTGAGCCCTTCTCCAGGGCCAGGCACTGTGTTACATGTATTTACTCCTGCAGTCCTTCTAACAACTTCTAACAAACTTCACCCTGATATTATCCCCATTTTGCAGATAGAGAAACTGAGGCTGAGACACAGAACAGTTAGGTGAGTAGTAAGAGCAGATGGTAGAGCAACAAATAATTGTTGGATAGCCAAAGTCCACAAAGGAGGGTGCCCAGAGGGCCCCCAAAGAGTATGGAAGGCCACTAAGGACAGGCCAGAGTTGCGAAGACAGAAGGCCCTGCCCACAGAAGTGGGAGCCAGTGGGTTCAGCAGATGGAGAGCTGAGAGCTACAGACTCCACCACCGGCTCTTTCACGACTGTCGAAGCAGGCCCATTTCCTTGTCTATCAGACGAGGGCAGAGGAGGAGATAACCTTTACGGCCCTTTTCAGCTCTGACATTCTCCATGAGGGAGCATGTTCCATCAGGACTCAGCAACTGCTTGATTCCCAGGCTCTTTTTTTTTTTTTCTTCAAGTTCTTCATTTCTATTTTAAAAAATAGCATGTTCCCGTGGCCCTGGAATGCCTGCCTCCGGCCCCTCTGGAGCCCTGGGTTATGTGAAAGCAGCCGTGCCAAGCTGGCCCATGGGCGGGGCTGAGTCTTCCTGGCTGGCTTGTGACATGTTCCTGACGTACTGTGTGGTCAAGGAGCTGGAACTGGGGGGGCTGAACAAGGGCCAAGCCTTGCACTTCAGCTTCCTGACCTGGCAGCCATTCAGAGAGACCCCGCTAAGTGCTATTTCCTAAATACACTCTCTTTTCATAACAATCTTACCACATTGCTTTCCTTTACAAGCGCTCTTAAAAAAGGGAACTGGACTCCTTCTGGTTAATCTACACAGACTACATTTGGAAACCATCAGAAACTGAACTCTAAACAAAACGTTATTAATGCGTTGTAATCTGCCCTCTATGTTGCAGATGAAAAGAAAATGTTTTATAGTTTCAGAGCATACGTTTTAATTGCCTTTTAAGAGTGCATATACTTTTAGTACTTAGTGTTATAAAACTGTAGTATCTGTTTCTTGATAACTGTTGAGTGATCTCAGCTATTTTTATTAGTTTTTTTTCCTTATCCTTTCCTCCCTTTTTCTCCTACACTGCCACCCATGCAAAGTTCCTTTAGATGAAGCTTGATACAGGGCTCACATATTTGAGATCTTCATTATAAATAGCTTCTTAACAACCTCCACCTCACTATAAAACACTTGTTCCTGAAAATGAGTTCTATAAACAAAGATGGAGTGGGTGGCTTTGTCTCATAATCCAGTATTGCTGGGAACCTAACAGTCTAGCCTTTTCCCACTTGCTATGGCTTTTTTATAGGGGCCAGATGACCTACAGAGATCTGATGCTCTTGCTACTTTTCTCAACTGTACAGCTTTGTCCCAAGAGACTAACATATCAGTCATCAACCCAGAGGTTTCAAGGGCAGACTCTTGGACACACCAGGATCCAGTCTTCTTTTCAGCAAGGAATCCCAAATCCATTAGAATCAGGCCAAAGTTAACTGAGGGACTCGACTCTTCTGTGGCTTGTCACCAGGCTGACAACCCCCCTGGAAGGGCCAGTTCACTGACAGATTTTGCAGTGGCTGAGGCCTCCGCTGTTCACCTTCCAGTTGGGCAAACAGTACCCAGCGTCAATGATATAAGACTGAATCATAGGCTGACAGGAAATGAAGTGACCTTTCAGGCTTAGAGTCTGTTGGGCCAGGGGCAGAGGATGAGGGTGTCTGGCGATCTGAACTCCTGGCTATGCAGAAACAGGGGCATGCAACACTGATATTCCTGAGGAGTCTGAGCAGTGAGTGGTCCCAGTGATAGGAAGCAGCTGCAAATGATAAAACCTTTTCAGGTAAATCATCCAAGGCAGGACAATGTTCAAAACACCAGAATATCATAGATTCCTTGGGCAAGAAGGGCCCAGAGAGATGATGTGGTCCATCACTCATTTTCAGGTGAGGAAACGGAAGTAGAGATGGGCAGTAACTCACCCAGGGTCTCATGGCTGAGGTGAGCTTAGGAGCCTGGTCTCTGACTCTCTGTCCTGGTGCTCCATCGTCGACAGGATGGCCATCAGTAAGTAAAGGAAGCGTCACTAACAGCGATTCCCTTTAGTTGTCCAAAAATGAGAGCTCGTGCCCTTTAATTCTAGTTTCTTTTCAGAGATAGTTATCTTCCTTATCTCAAACATTAACTCCAATGTTTCATAGGGTGTCTCCAGTGCTTCCCTAATGCCTTCATGACTCACTGGCTATTACGGCCTGATACAGCACAGAGCGTTGCTCAGTTACAACCTTGGTTTCTGAAACAATTTTTATGAAAAAACAAGCCTTGCGTTCAGCCCCCTTCCCATCAAAACTCACATGCTATATTGAGAATTCTCCTAATGGCTTAGCAGACTGTATTTCCACAGTGCATCAAAATTTATACTGTGTGTGGGACCCCTGGGTGGCTCAGTTGGTTAAGCCTCTGCCTTCACTCAGGTCATGATCTCAGGGTCCAGGGATCAAGTCCTGCACAGGGCTCCTTATTCAGCGGGCTCCCCTTGCTTGTGCTCTCTCTCTCTCTCCCCCCCTCATTCTCTCTCTCGAATAAATAAAGTCTTTTAAAAACATTTTTTTAAAAGAATTTACACTGTGTGAAGGAGCAGTTGTTATAAATCTCCTCCTGAACTTTTAAAATTATCAAAACTTGCATTTTAAGTTGAGTTTTCCTCCCTACTCTCCCTTTGGTGACCTTTTACTTCATATATGTGCTGAGGAGGAGAAATGAACTAGGGACACTGATGTCTTACTTCATTCAGACAATCAAGAGGCAAAGCTCTCTACAGGGGCCGGGGTACAAACTCTTCTAAAACTCCTCAAACCCATGGAAAAGACCTTTACTTTAGAAAAGCAAGGCCTCCCACACTCTTCTTAGTTCTACAATGGCTGCTGTGAGTCAGAACCTTGTTTTGGATCCTCCTCAAATCACTGATTCAATTTGATTTCTGATTCTTAATATTTGAGGCAGGTGACACTTGAACACCCTCAGAAATCAGTTGAAAAGAAAGCTTTAAAAAATTGGTAATGACATTTTTGTCTTCCATGGGTCTCTTAGCTAGATAGAGCAAGTCTGTCTTCCTTTTGGCAGATCACAGATTAAGGAGTGGCAATTATAAAAATATCAGGCAAAGAACAGCTAAATATCCCTGAAAACAATTCCCACTACCACAATTTTGCAGCTCCCTCTTAAAGAATTCTCTTCAGAGACACATGAAACAGCATGAAAAGAAGTTTTCCCTTAGGTTAACGGAATGCGGGAATGCCGTTTCATTCGATCGCTTTTGTATTCACTGGTGCTCCTAAAACTAACTGTGTCTTTGGCCAGGGACACAATTCTGTGTTGGGATATGAGAGGGCATCTCTGCTGCTCAGATGTCCTTAAGATTTCAGCAATACAGTTTCTGGGTGTGTTTCATGACCTTTTGTGCTAGCAAATAGGCCTTTGGAGGATTAAAATTAGCTTTTCTCATCCTACTTTAAGGCGTGCTCTGCCCTGGGAACATTAAAGAAGAAAAAAAAGAAAAAGGAAAAAATAAAAACGTAAAGCCCCAGTCCTGAGCCAAATACCCAGTCTGGTCGTACTGATAATGCTTTCAAGATTCTTATTTTAAAAATAAATTTTTGAGAAGAGGGAGACAAACCATAGGAGACTCTTAAGGACAGAGAACAAACTAATAGAGATGGGCGGGGGGATGGGGAGTAAGGAGGGCACTGGTGGTGATGAGCACTGGGTATTGTATGGAAGTCATGAATCACTAAATTCTACTCCCGAAATCAGTATTGCACTGTATGTTCACTAACTAGAATTTGAATAAAATCTGAAAATAGAAATAAAAACAAGTTTTTACAGGAGTACTCTAGGAAACAGGGAAAGAATATACATTAATTTAAACAAGTTCTTCTCTTTAAGATCACAGAAGAATGAAGTTTTATGCCACAGGTATTTGAGAGTATACTACGAATTCAAAATATTCCAAGTGGTTTGAAATATAAAAAGTGAATATACTGCTTCAAATCTCTTGACCTATAGATCTAAAGTAGTCACTCACCTTATCACATGTATCCTTTTTTTAAAAAAAAGATTTTATTTATTTACTTAAGAGACAGTGAGAGAGAGACTGCATAAGCACGAGAAGCTGCAGGGGGAGAGGGAGAAGCAGCCTCGCCACTGAGCAGGGAGCCCGGTGCAGAATTCAGTCCCAGGACCTTGGGACCATGACCTGAGTTAAAGGCAGATGCTTAACCAACTGAGCCACCCAGGGACCCCATATTCTGTGTATCCTAATATGAACTAAATACAATATTCAATGAAGTCCACATATCATATGCATTAGAGGCCTTAAAATCAGGCTCTCAGAATTGTTTATCTGCCACAAAACTGGCTAGATACATTTCCATAGTGACACACCCCTGGTATGATAATCTCTGCTACTTCTTCCCTGCTGAGGAAGCACAAAGTGGGCAAACGTTGCCCTCTGATCTTGTATCTTACCTGTCCTCCCTAGCCCAAGGCTCTATGGGAATTCATGCCAGACTAGGGCTTAGACCCTCAAAGTGCCATCATCTTTATGTGTTGATTTCTTTGGAAAGTCCCAGGCAATAGGCTGTAACCACTGAATGGAGTGGTTCTTTAAAGTTCCAGTAAAAAAAAAAAAAAAAAGTATCAGCCACAACTGGAAAATCTATCCCTTTACCTCTGTACAAGGAACACAGTAAGAAACTGTATTAAATCACCCAATCCAACCCCAAAGCAAAACCAGGCCTTTAAAGTGCTTCAATTTTCAGGCTCAAATAGGTACCATCCATGATAGGTACAAAGGGATGGGATCAGAAGTTGTTCCCGGAGCTGTATTCATGGGGAAGGTTTCAAGAAGTGCTCGGGGTGACAGAAAGCTCTCCAAAAGCAGCTAATTCAAAAGAGATTTCCAAGCCAACATCCAAACCAAAACGATGTGGAAAATTCCAGAAAAGCATCCGAACAAAATATCCTAACAAAGTACCCTAACTCCTTTTTGCAAACCCACAACTGGTAGGAGCAAAGTTCAATGTGACAGCCTTTCTTAAAGCAGCAAGTTGCAACCACAAGTGTGGCTGCTCTCCCAATATTATTATTATTATTATTTAAATTACATGGGTGGGTAGGGAAGCAAACCCAAGAGGACTACAGTTAACCAGTCCCAAGGCCTGGGAGGTAAGATGCATGGAACCCAGAAGTGGGAGCCTCATGATAGAAGAAACCTAACCTTATTGCCCAAGGTGGCTGAGATCTCTGGCTGCTCATCAGGCAGAGTATACTGCTCTGTATTTGCAAAACTGTTCAATAAAATTTTACTGGCAGGGCAAAAGGAGAAACATCTGCTCTAGTCAAGAGCAGCTGTGGTCAGCAATAAGGCAGCTGGCACAGGGTCAATGCTGCTCTTGCTAGTAGGTGGTATTGTGGTCACCAGTAATTACTTTGGAGAATTTCATGGAGTCAAGGATAACTAAATGGACAAAGAACATTTTATTTTACTTTCTATCTTTAGCCCAGGAGCAAAAATCGTGACATGTTGTACAGGATTCAGAAGCCCAATGCACTCCATATTTTTCATGGAAGAACTTTTTACCTCAAAGACTGGAAACCCTTAAATGTAAGTATTTCAAACAATATGTTCTTGACAAGTGACCTCTCCACTCATTATTTCTGATTGAATAGTTCCTGTAGATTGCATTAGTCTTTAAGTGTTTCCTTCTGAAAGATATATTATAGACTACTCTAAAGAAAATGTGAAAATTATATTTAGCAAATCAATAAATGGTGCAAGTTTTAAAAAACCTCATCTTTATCAAATCTGTGTGATATCTTCAAAGTTAAATAACTCTACACTGAATGAGAATTTGGAGTGTAAATAAAAATCTGTTCAATGCATGCAGTTGTGATAATTTTTCATGGAATGATGGATGTCAGAAAGTAGCAGTTAAATTAATATACACTATACTTAAAAAATTAAACACTTGGGAAATAACCTTTTGAGCCACTGGAAAATGACAAAGTCTAAGATATTTCAATCAAGTTAATTTCAGTGCCAAAGTAATGCATTTTTCCCACCAGAAACTATATGAAAAAAAAAACAAATTAACCAAAATGGGTCTCCGAATGATGGGATAACATCGGGCTCAAAGAGAACTTCATGATTGCTTGTCAATTAGGTTATTCTACACAAACACACTCAAAAGCAAAACTAGCCACATTCATTTTAAATCATGTCAAGGCTGAATGGTTGATATTATATTAAAATAAAAGCATGACCTGCATTTCAAAGAGGAAAAGGAAATTCTCTTACTAGCCCTGAGAGCTGACTTGCAACAATTGGTATAATTCAGGTACACAAGCTCCAACAAAGCCATGCCAGGTAAGCCAGGCCCAAACGTTATTGGATATAAGGTCCCTAAGTCTATCCCTTGGCCACTTGGGCTCCTAGAACATCTTTTGGATAGTTTTGGAAGTGGAGGGAGAGACCCAGGGACTATTTTCAGCCTCTTTTTAACCTATTCTGACTCAACCATCTCCAGATTGCCACCTAAGACTCAAGCCTGGGGTCATGTTAGATATTGAGCTCTCCCAGAACAGCTAAGAATCCTGGGTCATTAGGCAAGGCAGGCCAAATATGGGTGTGGGAAGACCAGCATAAGTATCAGCTCTCTCAGTCACTGTGGAACCTTGGGTAGCTCAACTGAACCCTAAGAAGTTCAGGTTTCTTTCATATGTCAGAGGAGGAGGCCTTCCAGCTTTAACATTACAGTGAGTCTCTGGATGCTAAGAGCTGCCTGTCAGCTCCATTACTTTCATGACTTTGTACTAGATACTAAGAGGTACCTAACAATCTCCTGCTGTTTCTTCCTTCAATGGGATCTTCACTACCATTAAAAAGAAGTACTAAATTTAGGAGTTCCCTTAGGAACTGCTTTTTATGATAGTCCAACATCTCACGTTCTTACGTTAAAGCCTACAGTCTGAAACCACTGAATAGCAGGCTGTGAAGTACTTTCTCTAACTTTGATTTGTACATACAAAATTTCGGACCAGAGAGAAAAACTCACTGACATTAGATTGTCTGGAAACAACTTTTCCACCTTTAAAAATAAACACTTTTCTACAGGTCAATAATTTGCTTAAATACTGCTAAATTATACCCCATTACAATCTATTTGGGAAGGTGAATAGTAAAATCACAAACTACTATGCAATTATAGTTAAGTCTTAAAAAACATGGCTTCTCCCCTGTATATCCTGTTTCATAAAACATAGACTAAAGTCTGTGAACATTAGGCACTTATAATACTAAAGTAAGATAATCGTCTGAATTTGACTTCTCGTTAGTCTTTTAGGACACATATTTTTGCCAACCCTGCCTCCAAACTCATGTCTTTGCCTGTGTTATTTCCATAGACTGAATGGACTTTCCTTATTCTAAAGAACTCGCAAAATAAATCCTGACATCAAATGATGGAATAGTACGCATCCATTATGTAAGGGAATTTCTCATGGAAGAAAGTGGAACTTCACTTGTAAAGGCAGCAAGGGATGCAATAATCTTTAGAGAACCACGATCAACACTATTCCTTATACTCAACACTGGCTCAGAAAAAGTGGGATAAAACTCTGCAAAAAGGGGCGCCTAGGTGGCTCAGTTGGTTTACACTGCCTTCGCTCAGGTCATGATCCTGGAGTCCTGGGATCAAGTCCCGCATCAGGCTCCCAGCTCTGCAATGAGTCTGCTTCTCCCTCTGACCATCTCCCCTCTCATGCTCTCTCTCTCACTCTCAAATAAAATCTTTTAAAAAACTAACAAACAAACAAAAAACTTTTGGCAAAAAAGCAGGGGGAATGGTAGAAGAGAGGTTCCGAAAGTGAATTTTCACTTTAGCTCTTCGTGAATTCCACACTCTGCATCTCACGATATTGTAAGTATAGGTTCTGCCACAGCTCTTTGCAACAATTTGCATTCAGTGAGGTCATTCTATTTGGAAGAAGAGTCTAGGCAACACAGACTAAGTCAGTGAGGAAGTTTTTGTCATGCCTAAAGCATCAAATACAAAGAGAGAAGGGCTGGAGACTAGGCCTAGACACATTAACCAAATATGGATTGGGATTAAAATAGACTTGAAAGTTGCTCAAACACCACTACGAACATCTTTATGTGTTTTAATGTATAGTGATCTGTCAAAGGGCTAACCAGGACATATTAAAGGGTCACTTTTGATTCAGATTCTTTATACTATCTTCTTCATGTTTTTGGCATCTTTCTCTTGGATAACAGGAGTCACTCTGGTGCTAGATATACTTATCACTGGGAAACCATTCCCTGTTAATTAAAATACACACACACACACATTCTCTCTCTCTCTGAACTTATTCCAATATTACGAAGGCTCTTAGTTTTCTCAGAAAATTTACACATCTATTCAGAAACTTTAAAAAAATACCTATACGCTAAATGCTATTAGTAGGGGGAAAGTATGATTTTAAAACTGATTTTGCCTGAGAACTAATGCTTCCTTAGGCTTATTTACATTCTCTTCTCTTCCGTTATTAACATAAAGAGACGGTTAAGCTGTTGTGTGTGTTTTAAATCGTGGTGGTGTTGATGACAAGTAGGGAACAGCGGAAGCAAAAGGAAATGCAGGTGCTAGGTTGTCGGACAGGCTGACTTGTTGGCTTTGCCACTTGCTCCTACAAATCAGTGGCGATAGCGAATTCCTCACTGACTTTTGGAATCACTTTTTCAAATAGTCAAACCTCTAATGTCAAATCTACTGCTTCAGTTTGTCTACTGTATTGGCCCCTCAGCCCAAGAAAGCCTAATTGTATTGTAATTTGGGGCTGGATTCGTTTAAAGGGTGAGAGATGGGGAGTGAGAGTGGAAGGGAGGGAGCAGATGGTTTCTCACAGCAAGAATTCTCTCATGCCCGAAAGGAAAATTCCCAAGTAAGAGTGGCATATTGAAATCTAATCAAATGTCTAACCTATTTTTGCCCTTGAATTCATCAAAATCAAAATCAAAAACAACCACAACCACCCTTGGTACCTTTTAAGAATGCTTCTTTTAGGGGGAAGGTTTAGTTAAGATATACTTCAGTGTGTTTAAGTCTAGTTTAAAAGAAATGAGCCCTTTATTTAGTCTTAGGGTTCCCTGCCACAGGTAAATGAATTTGGTCTGCTGAATAAGATAAGGTTGGTTTTGAACTTCTTAAGGTACATGTGCTACATTTTAACGAGCATCCTCTACAACTCATTCCTTTTAATATTATGGTAGAGTGGGAAGATGTGGATTATGGAGTCAGAGAAACCTGAGTTCAAAGCCTGTCCCTATCAGTTATCGTCTCTTTGGTCAGTTCTCTTACTTGTGAAATAAAAATATTATTCTACCTGGCAGGAATAGTTGTGAGGATAAGAAATTATGTATATAAAGTGGCAATGATGAAGTAGGTATTCAATAAATGGTAGCTCCTTCTGTTACTATTATTTTTAAATAACAATAATTATTACTATAATTATTATTATTTTGAGACAGCATGGTTATGGTTCCCAAGCATCCAAAGGTGTTGGCATGCTACCTATGCTAAAAAAACGGTCAGCAGGACAATGTAACCACTCTCACAGAAAACCCCAACAACATATTTTCATCTTATACATATTTAAAACTCAACTATAAGACTCTGAGTCCTGTAAACTTCCAACACAACAGTTATGGCTTCACATACCTGAGTGTTCTTTTAAAAAAAATATATCCACATCTGAAAGGTCAAGTTGTAAAGCCATTTGATTAAAATAGTAATGAAAGAGTAAACATTAACTCACAATTTCTCCTTTGGTCTTTACTATGCCAAGTGGTACCACCTCCAGAGTAAGTTGCACCTTAAGACATTTTGAGATTATCTTGATTAAAATCTTTAAGTCCTTAATTTTAAGTAGGGTAAACCTAATTTCCAAAAGCCAAGTTTAATACTTTTAGCATGATCTAGATCTTAACAGTATCAAGTTATCCCTCTGCTACTCCTAAAACATTAACACATTGAAACATGATCACCCAAAGTAAATGAAGTTCCCTTCCTATATTAATTTTAGAGCCACTGATAGAATGCAAAGTATTAACATTAAAAAGGAGGAACTCATCATCAGGCCACCCTTGTGTCCCAAAGCATCCTAAGTCATAGAAAACTTGTCTCTAGAATTTCAACAGTTTTTGCAAAGGTTTCAGAGCTATCTGCTAGAGGCCTGGTGCACTGAATTAAAAAACAAAACAAAGCAAAAGAATGAACCCTTTCCCCCTTCCTTGCCCCCATGTGTATGGCTTTCTTCTTGAGTATGTAAATATCCTTCACGGAGATGCTGTTCAAGCTAGTATGTTCCATACAGAGAATTTGTTTTAAGCCAAGCTAAATAAGGATGTTGGTGTCAATTAACTTCCACTATCTATAATATGCTAACTTGGTATTTTCTTCACTCTTGCTTTTCAAAACCAAGCTCACTTAAGCAGTACCTGATCTTCCCATAGAACTGTAAACCCAACCTATCTGCCATGCATAGGAAAAAATGACACAGAAATATGTTATATTGCTTTTATTGTTAAAAATATCCACTAATAAATTTAAAAATCTGAAGTATCCAAGTATTTGGATTTCTTATTTGTTTGCCTGGATGATCTGCAATATCCATTTCGATTTTTGCTATTTCTAGCCACGAAGCCATCACAGGAGTTGGCCTCCGGGCCCTGAGAGGAAATCTGGCTTCCACCTCTGGGACACACGTTTCAGTACTTATGTCTGACTGACCCTGCCAATCACCCCTCCCAGAAGCCACAAGCCTGGCTTACAATAACAGAGTATATCAAAGAGGACAGGAAAGAAAACAAGACAGTGGCAGGGTCAGCAGAGGATAAGAATACGGTGAAGATGCCCTGTGGAAACCGGGAAGTGAGGAACCATATTCTAATGGTATCAAATGCGTTTCTCAGAAAAGGAATGTCATAAATGCATAAGACATTAACTGCCAAAGTCAGCTCTGTCCAACTGTAAAACTGCTGTCAGAAGTCACTAGGAGAGAAGACTGTCTTATTTGATGGAACCGGTCAAGAAGAAATACTCTTGTTCACACAAACTCATTACAACTCATATGCTTAAACCAACTCAAAGTGTTCATTGTCACTGTATAACTGATGTCCGATATAAAAAATCATCCCATGTGGGGTAATTCCCTTGACTCTGGCCATCTAAGTCAAGAATAGTGATAATCCATTAGATTCAAGCATCTTGCTTCCATATAAAAATATGTCTAATCCAATTGGCATTATAATAAAAAAGCTAGCAAATTAAAAAGGTATAGAAAGTAGAAGAGAAAAGCAGTTCAGAGCTGGGCAGTGGGGATGGGGGATGACTGTCTATACCCAGCCTAGGTTTGACTTGACTCTGCCACTTATGGGCTGTGTAATCCTGGGAAAGTTCTGTAGTTTCTCTAATCTCAGGCTTGAGGAGAGTTATTATGAGGATTCATGGTTAACAGATGGTAGACTTTTAATATATGTTAACTTACCCTTTTTTTTTTTTTTTTTAGATTTTATTTATTTATTTGACAGAGATCACAAGTAGGCAGAGAGGCAAGCAGAGAGAGAAGAGGAAGCAGGCTCCCCGCTGAGCAGAGAGCCCGATGCGGGACTCGATCCCAGGACCCTGAGACCATGACCTGAGCCGAAGGCAGCGGATTAACGCACTGAGCCACCCAGGTGCCCCATTAACTTACCATTTTTTTTAAAGATTTTATTTATTTGACAGACAGAGATCACAAGTAGGCAGAGAGGCAGACAGAGAGAGAGGAGGAAGCAGGCTCCCTGCTGAGGAGAGAGCTCGATTCAGGGCTCGAACCCAGGATCTTGGGATCATGATCTGAGCTGAAGGCAGAAGCTTTAACCCACTGAGCCACCCAGTCACCCCTATGTTAACTTATCATTAAAGACAGCTATATAAAAATAAAAGGGAGCTTTTACTGGCTTCTTGATGTACCAAATAAAAGCCACTCTCCTAACCCTGGCATTCTTGGTCTACTTTTAGTCCCGATCTACTTCTTCAGCCTTCTCTGCCTACTTCCCATCACATCCACTCTCCAACTCTCCTGCCTCCTGAATCCTTTTTTTTTTTTTTTTTTTAAGATTTTACTTGTTCATTTGACAGAGATCACAAGTAGGCAGAGAGAAAAGGAAGCAGGCTCCCTGCTGAGCAGAGAGCCTGATTCAGGGCTCCATCCCAGGACCCTGAGATCACATTCTGAACCAAAGGCAGAGGCTTTAACTCACTGAGCCACCCAGGTGCCCCATCCTGAATCCTTTGTTTGTACTACTTCTCTGCATAAAATCACCTTAGGATCACCTTTAAAGATCAAGCCTACCTTCCCTCAAAGTTAGTTCAAATGATACCTTCTTCAAAAAGCCCTTATCTTCCACATCACCCTCTAGCTAAATTACTCATAATATTTTGTAACCTTTCCACAACTGATTGTTTTCTGCCATCTATGACAGTTTTCTAGACACAGGCATACCTCAGAGATATTGTGGGTTCGGTTCCAGACTACCATGATAAAGCAAATCAAATGAATTTTTTCATATCTCAGGGCATGTAAAAGATACATTTACACTAGGATGCCTGGGTGGCTCAGTTGGTTAAGCCGCTGCCTTCGGTTCAGGTCATGATCCCAGGATGCTGGGATGAAGTCCCGCATCAGGCTCCTTGCTCAGCGGGAAGTCTGTTTCTCCCTCTGCCTCTGCCTGCCACTCTGCCTGCTTGTGCTCTCTCTCTGACAAATAAATAAATACAATCTTTAAAAAAAAAAAAAAAGATTTGTTTACACTCTACGTAGTCTATTAAGTGTGCAACAGCATTTTGTCTAAGAAAAAAAACCTACTATACATACCTTAATTAAAAAACACACTATTTATTTATTTATTTAAAAGATTTTATTTATTTATTTCACAGGCAGAGATCACAAGTAGGCAGAGAGGCAGGCAGGGAGAGAGAGAGAGAGGAGAAAGCGGGGTCCCTGCTAAGCAGAGAGCCCAAAGTGGGGCTTGATCCCAGGACCCTGGGATCATGACCTGAGCCAACGGCAGAGGCTTTAATCCACTGAGCCACCAGGCGCCCCTTAAAAACACTTCATTGCTTAAGAATGCTACCCATTGTCGGAGCTTTCAGCAAGTCAAAGTCACTGATCTCAGATCATCATAACTAATATAATAGTAATGAAAGTTTAAAATATTGCAAAAATGACCAAAACGTGACACAGAGACACAAAGTGAGCAAATGCTGTTGAAAAATGGCACCAATAGACTTGTTCCATGCAGGGTAGCCACAAACCTGAAATTTTTTTTAAAACACAGTATCTGCAAAGTGCAATAAAGCAAACTGCAACAGAACAAAATTTGCCTGTATAAACAGTATCTAGCAGAGGCCTCTGTCCATAGGAGCACTTAATAGATGCTGGTTAAAGGAATAAACAGGTCCCAATTACTATCTCTCCAAAATAAAGTCTAAGAAAATGAGCAACTTGTCTCCCCCACTCCCCTACAGAATCCCACGAAAATACCACTGCCCATTAACCCTGGCGGGACGGGAGACAGAGGTGGCCAGGAGTCCAACCCATGAGAGCTGGCACTTTTCTCTTTGCAACCAAGGAGTTAAACTGAGTCACAGGGAGATAAAGATCTCTGGTTTTATTGTTTAGTGAGGCTGCCTGACAAACGAAGATCCAGCTGCAATTGTAACATTCCAAGCTCATAAGGCGCCAAGTTTTACTAACTATAATTTAACTGGTCCGGCTGCTGCAGTCCAAATTCTTGTTTGGATAATCAGCCTTTGTTTGAATATGTTCAAAAACAGCACAGGCTAGCATTAGCCTCTGGGTATGTCATGTGAGCTGATTACCCCGTGGCTCCCAGTAGCAGAAACTCATACACAAGAGGAGGGTTATTTTCCTAGTATTACTGTTACGCTAACATATAATCAGTCCCTCCCTCTCCCCCTGTCTCCACAGCGCTTCCACAGCCTCCCCCGACATTTTTGCTCCTGTCCTTCCTTCTTCTCTTTTTCTTTTTCTTTTTTCTTTATTATAATTTTTTTTTTTTTATCATTCAAAAAGTCTTCTTTCCAAGTTCAAACAAAGTTTAAAGGTGAAAAGGTCAAGAAAGTTTCATGGCCGCGGCTGTTTAGAAAGGGTAGGACTAACTGGGGTCTCTAGCTCAGCCTCTACTAAAGGCTCAAGAATCTCATATTTCACTATATTTCTGCAGCGCCCAGTCGCCTTGACACAATCTGTTTGGAATGAAAGTAAGCCCTTGTTAATAATTTTTAACATAATAGAATAATAATAACTCCACCTGCCAAGCAATCATTTCATACATAAGCAACCCAAGTGGCTCATTTGTTTCCAAAAAAAAAAAAAAAAAAAAAACCCGATTCTCAAAATTGTACATTTTCACTGGAGGGCACTCATTTGGGATCTGCCCAGCCCACCAGTCTTTAAGTCATTTGGCTCCAACCAGCCAAGGATTCTGGAATTCTGCACCTATCCTGTCGCTTGGGCCTTGGTCTGGCCATTCTCAAAGAGCCCTCATGAGTTAACACATTTTAAGTACTTAGGACAGTGCTTGGCTGACAGAAAATGCTAAACAGTATTTGCTATTATTATTTTGGGGGAGAAATCCTGACTCAGAGCTACAGATCTAACAATCAGTGGAAAAACTGCGAGCTGGGGAAGGCCAAGGCTCAGGAGATGCCATGATTACCCGTTAGTACACAAGTTGGCAAAATGTTGCAGACAGGGAAGGTAAGGTGGGAGCTCAAAACTGGTCTGGAATTGTTGGAGTAAATCTGGCCCCAGCAGCTCCCACATTGCTAGAGGGAAGCCCACCAAAGGAGAAGGAAACTCCGCTCCCTGGGAGGGAGATCTGTTTATTTTGCAATTAACAACAGCAAAGGAACCCTTTCTGAAGTTTTTCCTGGAAGGCTCCAGGTTTAATCCTCTACAACAGTTTGGTATTGAATCTGCAAGGTCTTGGCGGAGATGACAGGTAGAAATCAGACTGCCTTGGATGTGGCTCTGGTTAGAGAGAGAGACATAGGGAACCAGGAAGAGCCCTTCTGGGGCCCAAATTCTGAACCATGTAGTCATCTAGGACTTGCGAGAGGAGAGGAAAGACAAAGAGGGAGCTGTACACTAGTACTCCGCAGGAAATATATACAAGCAAGGTCTACTGGCTAAAGGTTGGTCATTCATCTGTTCCTCTGCGTTCTTGTTCCAAGCATTCTGGGGCAAAGGAAGAAGGTTTCTATTGTGAATTTCCACAACTTGTAATAGTCATATGTTTAGACTTGTACTCATCTTTAATATCAATGAATTATATCTTCTACTAACTTAAATCATGCTGAAATTTAATACCATTTTTTTCCCTCCCTGCTTTGGGTACTAAGGGGGGAAAAATAACCTAGATCCACTGATATTGATAATGCTCAATTCACATTAATTAGAATTATAGAACGCCACAGCTGGAAGAGCTCTTAAAGAAAGATCAAATAGAGCAGAAATGCCTCAGGGACCAGAACTGAGGCCAGAGAAGGATTCTCCCTGAACCTCCATTAATGAAATATCTTAACTTGTATCTGTTTTATATACTGCATACAATTTCTGCATACAGTCCTGCATACAATTTCACTAGAAAGAAAGGCTCTGTCATTAGGGAGGAAAGTTGAAGAGGGAAACTCAAAGAGCTGGTCCAATTCTTTTATTTTAAAGTTAAAGAAACACGGGGCAAGGAGGTTATGACTTGTCCAAGGTTTCTCTGTGAGCTGAGGACAGGGTAAGACAAGAATCCCTTTCCAGTCTCCAGTTTCTGTTACCCACAGTCAAACATGGCTGAAAAGCAGCTGACCCACCTTCCAACCCAGACTAACTCCATGCCACATGCTTACACCATTCATCTCACTTACCTCATCACATAGGCATTTTATCATCTCACATCATCATCACAAGAAAAAGAAGAGTGGATACAATCCAACACGATATTTTGTGTGTGAGAGACCATATTCACCTAACTTTGATTACAGTATACTGTTACAGTTATTCTATTTTATTATTAGTTCTTATAAATCTCTTATACTGTGCCTCATTTATAAATTACCCTTTATCAGAGGTATGTATGTATAGAACAAAACATGGTAGATATAAAGGTTCAGTACTATCCGTGCTTTCAGGCATTCCTTGGAGATCTTGGAACATATCCCTCAGATAAGCAGGGACTACCATATGCTTCATCTTCAAATCCTGTCTGTCTACTTCACTTTGTAGGGAAGCCCTCCATTTACTATGTTTTGATTACAAGACTGGAACCCAAAAAGAAACACTTCTTGGAAATATTTTACTGGTGCCATAAGTCACATTAACAATCATTTTTAGATCTGGACAATGAACTAAGACAAGCCTGGTTGATGGCCATCTCTAGTTGTAAAATCACTTCTGCTAAAGCCATTAGCCACAGAGTGTTCTGGGCAGCTCACTTTTTACAACAAAACCTATAAACCTGGGGTCAAAACTCTTCCCTGGGGCTCAAAGGTGTGAAGCTTCCGAAATGAAGCTTGGGCATTCAGAACTTTCCCAACCAGTTCTAATCTTTACCACCTCCTTTATGTTATCCCTCAAAGAGTGTCATTAGATAATATGGAGGGGAAAAAAAACACACCAAGAAGAAGTATTTTTAGCCTCTTCTTAAGTGGTGACAAAGTTTATCACACTCCTACTCAAATTAGTCACACAGGTTAGTCCCAGGAGAGAGCAGTCTGGCTACAGATCATTGCAAAGGAATGACTTCTTGGAGGCCTAAAACAAACACTTAGGCACATGGTTCCATCTGGAAATACAGTCAAATAGAAGCAAATTCCATGAAATTCCCAACTGATGCAAGCAACATAATTTTGTATCTTACAATACCAGTTCAGGCTAGCTGCTGTGGTCTGCTAAATGGATATACAACCATGAAATACTAATAAGGGAAATAGTTATTTTAATAATAATTATCACTGTTATTATTATTCCAATACACATAGTCGCAAGAGCTGGAGGTGCCAATAAAGCAGCAATGGAGGAGAGAGAACAATTGAGAATAAAATAGGTCTTGCAAAAAATTCCCCACCATTTTAGTTCTTTTTCCTTTAAGAAAGAGAGAATGGTCCTGGATCCTTAGGATGAAACTCAGACTTAAGGTTTTTAAACATCATCTTCGCAAACAATAAGGTTTTCAAACATCATCTTTGCAAACAATAAGGTTTTGATGCCAGAACTAACACATGGGCCGTGGATTGGCTATATTCAAAGGGCCTGCCAAATGCAACGAAGATTTCAACTTTGGCTTCCCTGTCCATGAAAGAGAAACACTCCCTCCCTACTCTTGCTCGACACAGATTTTGAGAGAAATTAGCCCTCCACTCTTGTTTGCCAAAAAGCATCTGCTTATGAAACATTACCACTAGTATCTACAGTTACAAAAAACATACATGCTTATCCAAAATTAATTATTTCTAAGCTATCTGGGAAACTAAGTGCACTGCACGTGAATAACTCATAATTACTAACTTTGTGGAATGTTTTTAAACCTGCATTCTTATTTCTTTTGAAGATAGGATTCCTTAATACCCAGCATGGTTTTGTATGATAGATTTGGACCTCAAGAAAGACATGGGTTAAAAAGAGCTTTGCTATTTTGTAGTTTATAAACTTGAGCAAGTGCCCAAACTTTACAAGACCTCTTTCTTTTCTGTAAAATGGGAATACAACAACAAAAAACTACCAATGCTTGTGTTGGTGCACTATTTCTGAGAGTATGCAGTGGTGGGTCAGGGAGAGATGATTTGCTTGGAAATTTTAGGGGAAAAAGTGAAATAATTTGGCAAATAATTTAAATATTAAAACATATACACTGTGGAAAAGAATATACCATCAACACTAATTTAAAGATAAAGCCCTAGCTTTCAAGAAAACTTTTCAGCTAGTAACAGGGCTGTGGCTCTAGAACTGGAGACTGGGTACAGGGGACATAGAAGTATCCCTCCTCTGCTATGCGATGTACTTTAACAGAGAAGCTTTCAAAGCACAGGAGTGTGGTTCACCAACTTAAATAGGGGCTGCCTAGAAAAGTTATTGTATTTAGACACAGAAAATAGATCTGTGACTTCAAAGGTGACACCTTTCATTCTTTAGGGTGACATCCAATGATTCTGGAGATTATTGTACTTACTGAACCTTTTACTTTAGTGTTTTCAAGTCCTTTTAAAATATGCTATAAATTATGGTTTCCTGTTAAGGCAGCTCTGCTGGTTAAAGACTTTAATGTGTCTATAGTCTCCTTGATAATTTCTCAATACTATACGGGCTCAAAATCTCAAGGCAAAATAAGAAAGGCCTCCTGAAACTGTTCAAGGCTTCAGTTAAGAGCCAGATGACTGGACCTCCACATGGGAGTCACAACTGCCAAAACGAGGAAGGTCCTACTGCCAAGTGTCTACTGGGCCTGGGGGGCTGAAGCAAGAACATGCAGGGATGAGTGTAAAGGAAGAGGTATTCTTATGAAAACAAGATGCAAAACCTATCAGCTGAAAATCCAAAAGGAGAGTCTCCAGGGGAGAAGGGAATCTATGGCTACACCAGTGGCTAAGCCTTTGCACTTTATTTCTGGGGGTAAGGAGGTTATTCACTCACAAGGAAGAGGAACAGTGCTGCTAACACCACTGTAGAAGCTGTCCTTCCCTTTTATAAAGGCTCAAGGACTGATTCACCAAACCCCCTTTCTAGGGTGACCTTAGTGCACATTTTACATAAAACTGAGGAAAAAGCAAAAGTAAACCATTATAGAAAATATGAACAGAAAAGCAAGTTCACGTGTCCCAAGTACAGGTTTCTGATTCTTAAAATCTCTCCTTGGAGCAAGAACGGTCCTGATTTCAGGCCAGTGTGCTCAGATCTGATGGATGCTCATTAACTCTACAGGACCTCTGCCTCATCTCTTCTTTGCTTCGGCCCTTCTCTCAGGCATATGACCTCCAGGCACATGAATTGTCCCCAGCATCTGGGACTGCCTCTACTGTGTCCTTGCTCACTGCACCTTATTCAAGAGCAAATACAAATCCTAAATCCACCCCACCACATCCCTCCATCCCCATCTCAAAGCTAAAGCCCTTGTCTGTTTCTAATCTCCCAGTTCCTCTGGGAGGAGCTCCTCTGTACTCAATGATCACTTCTGGTCTGAAGGACAGGTTTCAGTTAAAATAGCATTGGTGACCGACACCTACCCACAGAGGCCAAACGGATTATCTTAATCTGGGATCCAGGGATGAATTTTGGTTGGGGGGGGGGGCGTCCTGGAATCCCAGACACCATATGTGACATTTGTATGAGTGTCTGTACATTTTTTTCCTGGAGACAACTTGTAAATGTCACTCACCTCTCAGAGCAGAGCTGAGGACGCCAAAATACTAGTAACTGATTATTTAGCCTTTCCACATTTAGGCAATGGAACATGCACCCTCCTAGAACAGTCTGTGAGGGCTCATTCAGGTAATCCCTCTATCCCTAGGCAAAAAACTGTCTCCCATCCTGACTCTTAGTAGAACGTTAGCTTAACTGTAGATTAACTAATCATAACGTATGTAAAAAGGCAGGAGCCTACCCAGGTAAAATACCTCATGAATGCCTGACCTAGAACCCCTCTCCTGGTCTTCACCATTCTTTAACCAGAGGCTCACGTCAGAAGGACTCACCAGAGGATACTTTGTCATATGCATGATCCAGTTACCCCGACTTCTGGCTGCAAGAACTGGAAGTAACAAATTCAAAGGAAAGGAATGATGGAGGTAGGTGCATGGACAGCAGTAAGAAAACAACTTCATCTCTCTGAGCCTCGATTCCCTCCCATGTAAAGTGAAAACGGGGACAGCTACCTCCTGGGTATGCTGTGGGGACTGAAACGTCCAACATTAAGCTATGCATCTGGCACATATTACATAGTCAATAAAAGATTTTTGTCTGGCTCTCTCTTTCTCTAAGAGATAAGGTTATCAGTCTTGATGGCAGAAAGACAAAGAAAAGTTACAGGAAATACACATGAGCACTGAAGCTATTTTGCATTTGAGGAAAAAAAAAAAAAAAAGCCCTCAAAATTTAAGATCTAAGTGCCAGTACAGAATTGTAAGCTCATAACAATGAGTCACTCAACATGATTCCACAACTGAGACCCGCATGCATGTCTGTTATGGAGAGGCTCCGTCCCAGATCAAAGTGTATTCAAGAAGTAAGCAAGCATAAAACCCCTTGAGAAAGACCTCCATACAAAGGACTACAGCATTAAAAAAAAAAATCATCTGAACATGTTGTTCTCCAACTATGCACAAAAAAGATGAAGTGTTAATATAATTTAAATGCTTTGAATATTGTCAGTCTTCTTTCCGACAAGCTGGAGTTATCTAGAAAGTAGGTATCACAGGGCAGATATTTCCTGAATTCTCTACAGAGAGGATTTGAACATAACAGCAAGCATGTTAAAATGTGGGGCGCCTGGGTGGTTCAGTGGGTTGGGCCTCTGCCTTCGGCTCAGGTCATGATACTGGGGTCGTGGGATCGAGCCCCGCATCAGGCTCTCTGCTCAGCGGAGAGCCTGCTTCCCCCTCTCTCTTTCTGCCTGCCTCTTTGTCTACTTGTGATCTCTGTCAAATAAATAAACAAAATCTTAAAAAAGAAGTTAAAATGTATACAATAGACACTATTTGTGATCACCAAGCATTTTAGAAACCATGCTGTATTTCTGAACATGTAACAAGTATCAAATCAGAATTAGCATGTGATAGAGAAAAAAGCGAACCTTGATTGGCAAAGGCAGAATCACATATTCTGTAGCTGAATACAGATGGCCCCATGATACCACATGTAAAGGAAATAGATTCTCTGAATGATCACTAATAATTAAGCTCCCACCCTCATACCCATTTAAAATGGGAATAAATACCTGCTAAGGTCTTAGGTAGAAAAAGAAGCCAGGATGGCTGCATAGTGCTGTGAAGTGTGTAAACCTGGTCATTCACAGACCTGTACCCCTGGGGATAAAAATATATGTTTATAAAAAATAAAAAGTTAAAAAAAAAAAAAAAAAAGAAGCCAGGAGAATAAACTGATTATACATGTATCAAGTACAAGCATATAGATAGATGTATTTCTGGATTGTAGGGATAAGATGCTGTGGGTTTATTACTGCTCCTTGATCCAAAGAGGTTTAAAGATCTGGCTTCAATTAGATGTTTTAAGCTGATAAAACTACATCAATAAAGACACGTATTGAAGAACGTAAAATGAAGATAATTAAGATGCGGAGTAAACTGATGAATTTCATTCTTTCTCCTTCTCCTTTTTTATCACCTATTTGCCATCCAAATGAAGGAAGAAAAAAAGTGCCTTATGATTTTATGAATTAACCAATCGTGGCAAAATTAAATAAACTAATCTAGAGGGATCCTAGCAAATGGAGTACTGATACAGTGAATATACGGGGAGGAAGTATACAAGTTCATGACCTTTAACACTGTGGTCACTGGCTAAAACCAACACAAGCGTAAAAGGTAAACTTCAGAAGCAACTGGAATTAGATCAGTACAGGGGATTCAGATGGCCAGGCATTAAATGGAAAAGGGTAACTGCTATATTGAGCACATAATCTGTGTTCTTCTGAGGTTGTTAGACCTATACAATGGCAGGCTTGGTCAGGAAAGAATAAAAGGAGAGATGAGTCTTATTCTTCATGCCAGAGTAAATCGTACATGTCCCCCAGGATGGACTTGTACCAGTAATTGCTTTCATTCTAGATAACTGCTGACAAATCTCTTGTGACTGGCCAACTGAGAACAAAATTTATTTGGATTAACTCCTTCTGTCATGTCAAAATGTAAGCAGTAGCTATGGATATCAGCAATGGAATGACTTTTGAGTTCCACTTGAATGTCTCTCTCTTTGTGTTCATAAAACCAAAGGCAGTAGAGAGCCAAAGAAGTGGTTCTAAAGACTGTGGGTCTGTGCTGGTAATGTGTGGCCAATGTGTTGAGCACTGGAAATACAGAAAGTCCAAACTGAGATGTGCTGGTAAACACAAACTGTACAGGAGATTTCAAAGACTCATCATGGGGGAAAAAAAAGAACATAAAATATGTCATTAATAATTTTTATAATGATTAAATCTTGAAATGGTGTTTTATGGAGACTAGGTTAAATTAACTGTAGTATTAAAATTCATTTTACTGAGATGCAGAGATGATAAGGAGTATGCCTGAGGTCACAGTGGTAAAGAGGTGGTAGAAGCAAGATTCAAATTCTGACGGACCAATGGACTCTAGAGCTGTCTGAAACATTGCAAAGTATTTAAAGACCTGCACTCTCTAGTCTTACTTTTCAAATGTTCTCTTTTTTTCCTCTCTTGGTCACACCTTCTCCTCCAGGCATGCCAAATCACCCGCTTTGCCTGTATGGACACCCTGTTTTCTGAGCATTGTTCTTTCTGCTGGACTGACTTCCCTTTCCTATTCCCATATCACAAAACTCAGCTCAAATGATAACCTTCTAGAAACCTGTCCAGAATTTCATGTGGAGACAGATTTTCCCTTCACCTCTGAAGAACCCCCCACCCCCACAGCTTCACCTGTACTTCTGGTGTGACTTTAAAGTCACAGGTGCCCTCAGCCCTCCTGCTAATGAGAACTTCGGTTTATATGTCTTTAGATCACCTATGGGTCCTAATGGAGAGAGGCACAAAATACGTGCTCGAAAATCCCTTCTGATATAGGATTTAAAACAACAATTGCTTTCTACCCTCTACAGGAACCAAGGACAGGAGGAAAGATGGACCCTCAGCTGATAGCAAGCAAACGCTCCTCTGCCCTCAACTAGGTGGTTGAAGGGAACTGAAGGAGGGCAACTTCACTCTCACCACCTCCCTCCACTCAAATCCAGCATGTGACGATACTTGGCAGACACCCTCCAGGCATGATCAGGCTACAAGTGAGTTCTAGCTATATTGCCTGGTTGACCTCTGTAGCAACAACTTTACACATGGCAAGGAACCCAGATTTAGGAAATGAGCTGTTTGGAAAATACCTGACCCGTGTCTTTCATAACACAGCCACCTCACCAACAGTGCTCAAAGATGCAAATATCAATTGCTCCATGCGGTGTTCTGAGAAACCAAGATATTCCTCCTATAAAGTATACCCTAATTGCTTCTTTTAAATTTTTAAAAACTTTCCATCATGAAAAGGTACTTATGCAGCCCTTTATAATAACTCATGGTCACAGACATCTCGTAGCTAGACATTGGCAGGTGGTATATAAAATAAGGAAACCCACATGCATGAAGAAAGACAGGAGGCACGGCAGATGGAAGAATGACTGGGTCAGGTGGCTTGCTAGCCCCCCAGAACCTGGTTACCCATGTCTCTATTAACTTTTAAATTGTTTTGAATATTTAGAAAAACCAGCTTTGAATCCTGAGTCACATCCTGAAAGCAAAATTAGTATTTGTAAGGGTTCTATTCTACAATCACCTCCTTCAGTTATGATTAAAGAAAGGGAGATACTGCAGAGGTACATAATGCAACATCTTCTTTAATTCATGACAATCTTATGAGTAGTTTGTAACTCTCAAAATAATTTTCATCTTAGAAATAAGGAGGCTGAGTCAGAGGGATGTAAGTCTATTTGCTAGGTAGTGATGTGGCTGGCTTTCTCTTTAACACTATTTCACCATTCTACTCTCCCACGGGCCATATTCTTATGGTTTTTCCTTTATAGGATGTAGCCTCCTGCAGTTTTCTTCACACAGTGCCCTACAGAAGATTCCAAACACAGGGGCATCTAAGGAGCCTTTTGATGATGGTGGTTCGGGTAAAAGTCTCCACAGCAGGAGAGCAGCAGCAGTTTTGGGAAAGGTGCCCAGCAGTGAGAAAGCAAAGGGTAAATAGGCTTGGGCCTTGCCAAGAATCCATTTCTGAATGTGTCCCAGAGGTGTACTGCCTTTTCTCCCTCCCGACCTTGATAATCAGATTTATGCCTTAATAGCTAAAGTCATGCCTCCACTGGTGACGAGAAGTTAAGAATCTTAAATCTCTGAAGGACAGTTGATAACCCACTACTATCAGTTTGGTTTGGGAAGAGAAGGCTGTGAAATGGCTTTAAGTGTCTGATAGGAGATTCTTCTTAGGCAGCCTGAAAAGACTGTGGAGGGTGACAATGACAAAAGCCAATTCTAAGCAGGTAGAGGTTGAGATGAAAGAAGCCTCTTTCTCCTATTGGAAGGAAGTATTCTTAGATCTCCTTCGGACTACTCCAACCAAACTACTGCTTCTCTGCCCCTGAGAAGGGAAGGTGATGGAAAGAAACAGTTACAGCAGTTGATGTCTGCACTGATGCTTCCAGACACAGGGATTCTACTAAGAACTAAACTTTTGGGGTGCCTGGGTACCTCAGCCAGTTGAACGTCTGACTCTTGGTTTCACCTCAGATTGTGATCTTAGGGCAGTGGGACTGAGTCCCAAGTGGGGCTCCACACTTAGTGGGGAATCTGCTTGTCCCTCTCTCTTCCTCCTTCCCCTCCCCTACCATCGTGCATGCACACGCTCTCTCTCAAATAAATAAATTAAAAAAAAATTTTTTTTTTTTTAAAAAGAACTAAACTTTCCAAATGGAATGGAGACATATTCTCTTCAGGCAGTCCCTCCTGGTTAGAATGAGTTCTTATATCACACTAAAAACTTTATTATTTTATAGCCTCCATTTTTTTTTTTTCCATTCTCATCACCAGTCTCCTTTTGGGTACCCCCCTTGACCCTAGGCACAGAGATCAAAAACTATCTTTGGCACCACAGCTGGAAGGTCAATGTAATGTCTTTTTTTTTTTCTTCTTCTTTTTTGCTTCATTTTACTCTCTCATCTTAAACAAAGAGAAGTCTACCAAGAAGGGCTATCCATCTCCTTTCATCCTACAATTTGAGGTTTTAAGTTACTAGCCGGGAATTCAATCACTTTGTTGCATCTGAAGATCAAGTGATGGAACCAAAGCAAGTGAAGCAGCATTAATTCACTATGCTTTAACCCTTGAGATATATTTCATAACAGTAGAGAAAATCTTAGGGTATCATGAAATAGTTTGGAACCGTCTTCATGTGTGGAAAGGGGCCCTCCTCATTTGTGTGTCTGTCAGCCATTAAATAAAACTCTAAAATGTGGGAAAGCTAGAAAACAGGGGCTCCAGGCGTGGCATTCTCCAAATAGATTCTTATGACTCCGTCAGATGAGAACACTTTAGCGACACACCAGGACTTTTCTCTAAAAGGTTCTGGGAATGGCAGACTTATTCCTGCTTAGACCCTCTCTGTTGCCCCCCCCCCCCACAACTTGCCTTATTTTTCCTGCCCCCAACAGGATGGGAAGAAAATGTCCTTAGGAGACCTTTCCTTTTTTATATTACACAATCTCATCTCTGGAATTCAAGTCCTAGTTCTGCTCAGCCCAAATAAGAAGTGCTTGTCACCAGGAAGGCGGCCATCTAAACAAGCAGCAGCTGGATGAGAAAAGAGGGCATGTCAGCCCGGAGCAGCAGAGAGGGTTTCTCACGGCAGCTATTTGCAACCCTCCAAGGAGCTACAGAGGCTGCCCATTAAAACCCTGTTAAAACACTTCTGATGTTGTCAGCAGCAGAGAGCTGAAATAGCACAGTGATCACTGAGATGCTATCTGCCTCAAGCAATTCCATGGTACTGTCAATACTATGAGTGAGAAGGTACAAGATAAGTAACAACCTAATTTCTACATCAAAATTTCATAAACTCCCTAAGCTGGCAGCACCAGTGAGACCAAACCGATGGACCATCTTAGGGAGAGAAGGACCTTTAGGTTGAGATCTGGCCCAAAAGTCCTGAACCTACACACTGCTTATGTCTCAATATTCCCAAGGAAATCTGCCTAGAAAGGAATTACTGGAATGTTCCTCTCCAGGGCACCACTGGGCATCACATGAGGCATGGGAACTCTGGATAAGGTTCCCTTCTGAGAGGTGTTCAGAAGACAAACTGCCGCACCATCATCTATCCACCGTTGTCCCCCAAGAGTCAAATTTTCTTGAAAAGGTTACAGAACCTGCCTGGTTTTCTCCTTCGCTGCTTTCTGATTTCCTAAGAAAACTACTGGTTAGAGACCAGAATCCTGAACCTAGAGCTCCTTTCTTTGTCACTAAACATAAAGAAGACAACTTAAAACTTTTGGGGTTTGAACAGAAAACAACAGGCTAATTCTAACGCTTGAGAAACACACATCCTGGTGTCATTCCAATTAGTGGTTCTTTCTTTTGGCTCCTAAGACTAGCACTGGGTCATAACCAGGGTGACGGTCTTCCAAACCTGTACACTCATAATGGGGAAATGGGTTTCAGTGATCATTCAACTAGTCCAAGGGAGAACAGGATCTGGGCAAATTGGGGCCTACAGTCACCCTAGCTGAGTCCCTATCCTCATAGCAAACTGAGGCCCAAAAAGTTCTGTGATGAAACAGGAAATGAGTAAGTGGCTATTTCCTCGGAGAGCTAACAGGCAGCATGGAATGGAGATGCTCAACCCACCAGCTGGATGTCTTGCTTGCTTAACAACAAACATCGGCTGTTTGATCCACGGTGTCCCTGCACACAACTGTGCTGACAGGCGCTGACTCCTTAGTGAGAGGGAGGACGCATAATCAAGGTGATTACAATGCAGTTGTAAAGACCCACCGCAACTTCACGTGCAGGCTCCCAAGACCGCGAGCAACATGTTTCTGTAAAATTTACCTGAAGCCAAGAGCACGCGGGTCTTAGGGTCCTTTTTTCGGGCTCAAAGGACAGACTCTAGAAGACAGACAGAATGTGGCTTGGCCATTTGCCACTTGGACAGCGGAGAACAGATGAATTTAAGATAATCCCAAAAATCCATCCCCCAAATTCAGGCTCTAGTCTTCAGTTAGGGGAAGGAGTATTATCTCACCCTCTGCGTGCTTCTAGTTACTGTGATAACAGGCTCATAGCAGCCTAGGGATGGGGTAGCAGGGAGGAGATTTAAGACTGAGAAAGTCAGTACAGCCAGCTCCATGAGAAACAAGAAATAAAGTGCTCAATCTAAATTCTCATGGCCCAACATTTCACATTTCTTCCTTTGAAACATCTTAGTTCTTGCTCTGGCCTGATCAAGATCACGATAGCATAACTAAATTGCATTATTAAATGAAGAGCCACCTGGAGAAGACAGGATAATCTCCAGGACTCTGGCTACAGAGGCTGTCCATTAAAACCCTGCTAAAACTTTTTTTCATATGATTTTTTTTGTTGTTTATTATTTATACCACACCCTGGTCCCAAAAAGGATGTAGGGGGGCAGGATAGCTTGGAATAGCTTGGCACAGGGAGAGCTAAGGAGTTCACGTCCCCTGCAAGATGTCGGCTTAGGAGGCTCTATCAGGAGAGAGGGGTGCTAAGTAAGAAGAGCAGTGGCAACTTGTCCTACCTCATCTTCCTTCTCCTTGCCTGTCAGCCCCACCTCAGGAGTAAGGTGGGAGGTGGGAGGGCTGCAGCAGGCAAGATTCACAGCAAAGCAGGAGGGCTGATTCCCAGAGAGGTACCACATCCCACCATCCTTGTCTCCCCCACCACCCCCCATGCCTGCTGAAGGTAAGGGGTTTGGGCTTCTCTGAAGGACTTTGGCCAGGCCTCAGGTCTCCTGTGGAGAAGAGCCAGCCTGGTCAGTCTGAAGCTGGAGGCCCACTGCTAGCTGCAAGCCCCAGGCTCTGCCCCTCATCATCCCCCACCTCCTCCTCATCAGACAGCTCTAATGAGGGAGTATCTATTCGGCCATCACTAGGATTTGGGCTGTGCAGGTTGGTGGAGTCATCAGAAGACCAGGAGGAGGTGTAGGATACAGTCCTTTCTGGCGTGGGCATTGGCAGGGTCAGCTTGTCTAGATGGGCATCTGTCCCAGACGTCTGGGAGGCCAGTGGAGGGTCTTCGTGAGGCAAGAACGCATCTGCTCCATCCTTGTTTCCAAGGTTAGTAAGCTCTACCTGCTCCCATGCATCTGGAACATGTAGGCCACCTAAACTATCGGGGCTCAGTGACAGCAGTGTTCATGCAAAAGCATGAAGGCCTCTCAGAGGAGCAAGGAACTCAATCACCAAGACTATTCTAGAGGAAGTGTGACACTTTTCTCATACAGTTTATTCTGTGACTGTCATCAGGAATTTTTTTTAAAGTCATTTTGAAAAAAGTAAGGGAAAAAAAGGCTTAGAGGAGTAGAAGCAGAGCAGTATGGGATGCTACCTGAGCAAAAACATTTCTCAAGCAAATGAACAAGTTATTAATAATTTGCCTAATGATAGCAGGTTTATAAAACCTAACTCCAGTCACATAACCTAACTTTGGAGAGAGCCTAAGTCCTGGGAATATACCCTTCCTTTATTTGTCCATTCACTAGCTTCAAACAACCATGACAGGGTAAAAAGCATTCTGCCCTTAGTTCCTGTTTATCTTTTTCAAGAAAGATTTCCTATAATTTACAGCACTAAAGCAAACCAAACTGAACCGCAATGATTTCTGGGCCACAACATGCTTACTAAATGCTTCCAAACCATTGTAAGGACTGGAAATCATCCAGGTGAGAAAAGAATTTATTCTTTTCAGGAATTCAGATTTTTCACTATCACAAAAAGCAGAGGACACTTTAAAATTTGTGTCAACTTTAAACTTTGCAGATTAAGGACCTGAAATTTAGATAAAGAAAACCTGCACAAGAGTGCTCAGATTCATCATTAACAAATGCTACATTTAAATTCTGTATCTTGGTGGAGCAGTGTATTTGAAAATTATCTTATTCCATATAAAATCACAAATATTTAGTGAATTGTCAAGTCCATAGATATGATATATGCTATAAAACTACATGAGGTTTAATCTGGTATCTCCTTTCTGAACTGTTTTTCTCACTTTACTTTTTAAAAATTTTTTTGAAAGATTTACTTTTTTTTTTTTTTTTCATTGTACTTAACTTATTCTTAAGTAATCTCTATATCCAACATGGGGCTTGAACTCACAACCCCAAGATCAAGAGTTGCGTGCTCCACCAACTGAGTCAGCCAGGTGCCTCTGTTTTTTCACTTTAAACTTCATTTTGGGGAAAGCCAATTCTGGAAGAAAAACCTTGTATACTTGAGGTTAGGGCAAATCTGACAAAACAGTAACATAAGTCCCAATAGTAGCATCTTCTGTTGTAAATAAACACGTATCAACACCACCTTAATCCCCTCACGTCTCTCAGGCCACAGAATTTCCAGACATCCCATGGAGTACTAAGGAGTCTTCCTCCTAGCTTAATCATAGGAAAAGGAAATAGAATGTACATGTCATGTTGCTTCACCTGAAGCCATGCTGTATCTCCAAAGGGAGGAAAATGGCTATCAAGAGAGATTAGTAAGGAATAAAATATATATTCAGTTAAAATATTAAGGAAAATGTTCTGAAATATAAAAGATCCACTGCTGGAGAAACTAACCTAAATATATTTTTTAATATATTAGAAGAATGGACTTACATATTTATAGTCTGAAAAGCAGAGATCCAACTAAGGTCAGAGGTTTTCAAATTCGGTTGCATATTAGAATCATCTGGGGAATCGGAAGAATACTGATGCTTATACTCCAACCTCAACTGCTCTGAGTATGGCCTGGGTGTAGGGATTTTTTTTAAAGGTCTCCAAAGAATTTCTAATGTGCAACCAAGGTTGAAAGCCATTGCACCAGGAGTTGATGCTCGTAATCTAATGAAGCCTGAATGCCATGAACCGAGGAGCCGGCAAATTAAGGAGATGGATGTGAAAGAGATGGAAACTGGGAGAAGTTAAAGTTAATCCAACACATTTCTTTTAATTCTAACAATTTTATTTGAGCTCAAGTAACTTTTAAAATAGGTAAAATTAGGGGCACCTGGGTGGCTCAGTGGGTTAAAGCCTCTGCCTTCGGCTCAGGTCATGATCTCGGAGTCCTGGGATCAAGCCCCACATCGGGCTCTCTGCTCAGCACAGAGCCCACTACCCCTCTTTCTCTGCCTGCCTCTCTGCCTACTTGTGATCTCTGTCTGTCAAATAAATGAATAAAATCATAAAAAAATTTTTTTTAATAGGTAAAAATATATCCCTTTGTATTTGAGAGCACCATAAGAGACATTACTTCCCACTCTATGCAGAGGGAGCATTTTGCAAGTGTTTGGAGATGGACATTCAAATATTGTCTGCATTTCTTAAGTGATGTATCGGTAAAATTACTAAAGATCTAGAGGAGAGATGAGGAATCATCTAGTTCAGATGCTTCACCAAATATACTTGGCAAACAGAAGACTCTTGTCCCCTTGTCTCCTACTCTCAAGAAGGTCTGAACTGAAAAAAATTATATCAGGCCAAGGAGTAGAGTAGATTAAGAAAAACTATAATAATAGACAATGGGTGAAATGAATCCTGGTTAGTTACATGTCCTGCTTATCTTCTCCAGCTATCAAAAGAGATCCGAAATAGTTCCTTAAATTTTACCTACTAAGTGAAAGAGACATACTGTTTGTATTTTTTTTTTCCTTAGAGGGCAAGCTTGTATATTAAATACACACAAATGGCAGGGCACCTGGATGGCTCAATGGCTCAGTGGGTTAAGTCTCTGCCTTTGGCTCAGGTCATGATCTCAGGGTCCTGGGATGGAGCCCCACATCAGGCTCTCTGCTCAGCAGGGAGCCTGCTTCTCCCTCTCTCTCTGCCTGCCTTTCTGCCTATTTGTGATCTCTATCAAATAAATAAATAAATCTTTTTAAAAAATACACACAAGTGGTAAATTTCCTAATATGAAACCAACAAAAACTTGTTAATGCTAGATACTGCTTAGCATCTGTAGAGTGTGTTCACAGCCAGAGCATATCCCTTTTAACAGTTAGCTTTCAGTATTTCCCAGAAAAGGAGTACTTCCATCAAAATAGTCCTATGTTTAGAAGGAGCTTTCAAAGGAGCCATCCTGTGTGATAGGTGTCTTATGTGCAGTTACATCAAGAAATCACACATAGCCATAGCTCTCTTGCCTTTCCCTCCAGGAGGCATTTGGCTGCCAGAATTCCTTACTCATCCTTTTTTGTACTCCATTACTATAACCCTTCTATGCTGTTCTCTGACAATTATAAAAAGGTAGAAGGGAGAGTTTAATATCTCATTCAATTCTCCCCTGCTTGCTTCCTTTACAATCACATGCTGGGAACTGACAGAGTTTGGTATTAAAAAAAAAAAAATTCACATCCAAAAAATTCAAAATTTGTGAGTTCTAATCCAGTTGCTGCTCCAAATGTCTGTCTGTCCATTCATCTTCCATTTTTCTCCTACCACTTTCAAAAGCAATCGTGATTTAAAAAAAAAAAAAATTCCAATGTAAGACAGCTAAAGGTCTGGAAGAGAGATGAGTCATAATGTAGATAAGTGGCAAAGAGATCATTCTTCTTGACATAAGGTGGTTACCGTATTACGATTGCTTCAAATTTCCTGTCAATGTTTTGCACAGCAAAGGAAACAGTCAACAAAACCAAAAGACCAACAGAAAGGGAGAAGATATTTGTAAATGACATATCAGATAAAGGGCTAGTATCCAAAACCTATAAAGAACTCATCAAACTCAACACCCAAAAAACAAATAGTCCAATCACGAAATGGGCAGAAGACATGAACAGACATTTCTGCAAAGAAGACATCCAAGTGGCCAACCAACATATGAAAAAGTGCTCAACATCACTCGGCATCATGGAAATACAAATCGAAACGACAATGAGATACCACCTTACACCATTCAGAATGGCTAAAACTAGCAAGTCAAGAAACAACAGATGTTGGTGAGGATGTGGAGAAAGGGTAACCCTACCACACTGTTGGTGGGACTGCAAGGTGGTGCAACTGCTCTGGAAAACAGCATGGAAGTTCCTCCAAAAGTTGCAAATAGAGCTCTGCTATGACCCAGCAATTGCACTTCTGGGTATTTACCCTAAAGATACAGATGTGTGATCTGAAGGGGCACATGCACCTGAGTGTTTACAGCAGCAATGTTCACAATAGCCAAACTATGGAAAGAACCTAGATGTCCATCCACAGATGAATGGATAAAGAAGATGTGCCATATATATACAATGGAATACTATGCAGCTATCAAAGGAAATGAAATCTTGCCATTTGCAATGACATGGATGGAACAAGAGAGTATTATTCTGAGTGAAATAAGTAAATCAGAGAAAGACAATTATCATATGATCTCTCTGATATGAGGAATTTGAGAGGCAGGAAGGGGGGTTGTGGGGAGCAGGGAAGGAAAAAATGAAACAAGATGGAATTGGGAGGGAGACAAACCATAAGAGACTCTTAATCTCACAAAACAAACTGAAAGTGCTGGGGGATGGGGATGTAGGGATACGGTGGTTGGGTTATGGACATTGGGGAGGGTATGTGCTATGGTGAGTGCTGTGAAATGTGTAAGCCTGATGATTCACAGACCTGTACCCCTGGGGCAAGTAATACATTATATGTTAATAAAAATAATTATTAAAAAATTTCCTGTCAACTGAACAAATAATAAAGTTCTCTTCCTGCCTTACTTGTTTTCATATGGGAAATTTATGGGTAACAATTAAATATGTAAAGAAAATTAACACCTATTTATGCACTGAATGGTATGTTTTAAGGAACCCAGAAAAAGCAAGACATGGGTCCTGCCTCAAAGAAGTTAACTATCTGGTTGGGAGTCAATTCTAAAACATAAACACATTTGCGGTGCCTAGATGGCTCAGTCGTTAAGCATCTGCCTTCGGCTCAGGTCATGATCCCAGAGTCCTGGGTTCAAGTTCCGCATCAGGCTCCCTGCTTGGTGGGAAGCCTGCTTCTCTCTCTCCCCACTCTCCCTGCTTATGTTCCCCCTCTCGCTGTCTCTCTCTCTCTCTGTTAAATAAATAAATAAATCTTAAAAAAAAAAACTCACATTGCACACAATATAATAAAACAGGTATTAACTAAATAAGGGATCAACTCTAAGGAAAGGGTTTTGGAAGCACCAGAAGTTTCTAGAGATCCTGGCAAAATTTCCCAAGGGACCTCATGAAAACAATGCTAACCAAATGCTATTGGCTAAAAATGGGACAGCCAAAAAGGCTACTTTGATACCTAGTATAATTTCAAAGAATTGCTGAGAAACAGAAGTTGGAAACTAGTACCGATGAGCCTCATAATTGTCTTGGTAACAGTTAAAACTCTTATATTTTATATTTTTGTACTGATTATGTTTATATATTTATACATACTTTATTTTGCTATATTATTACATATACTTTTTATATTGTTCAAATTCATATATAAAAATAAAGTTTATGGGCTGAAAAATTAATATTGTTGAAAGCCCCATACTACTCAAAGCAATCTACAGACTCACTGAAATCCTTACCAAAATATCAATGGCATTTTATCACAGAACTAAAACAAATAATTCTAAAATTTGTATGGAACCATGGAAGGCCCTGAAGAGCCAAAAACAATCTTGGGAAAGAATAAACCTGGAGGCATCACATGCCCTGATTTCAAGTTATATTACAAAGTTAGAGTAATCAAAATAGTATGGTACAGGCATAACAATAGACACATGGATCAATGAAACTGAAGAGAGAAGAAATAAAGCCACACATACATGATAAATTCATCTACAACAAAGGAAGCAAGAATATACAATGGAGAAAAGATAGTTCTTCAGTGACGGTGCTGGAAACCAGGACAACTATATGCAAAAAATGACACTAGGCCACTATTGCCTATTCCATAGGCAAGAGCAAGAAAAGCAAAAATAAACAAGTAAGACTGTATCAAACTAAAGAGTTTTTGCACAGCAAAAGAAACTATAAGCAAAATGAAAAGGTAACCTACTGAATGGGAGAAAATATTTTCAAACCATATACCTGAAAAGGGTTTAATATCCGAAATATATAAGAAACTCATACCGCAGAAAACAGACTACCCAAATAAAAAATGGGCAGAAGATCTGAATAGACATTTCCCCCAAAGAAGACATGAAAAGATGCTAAGCATCACTGATTATCAGTGAAGTGCAAGTCAAAATCAGATATCACCTCATACCTGTCAGAACGGCTAATACCTAAAAACCAAAAAATAACAAGTGTTGTCAAGGACTGTTGTCGTGCACTATTGATGAGAATGTTAAATTGGTGCAGCCACTGTGGAAACAGCATGGAGCTTCATCGAGAAATTAAAAATAGAAGCACTATATGATCCAGCAATTCCACTTCTGGGTATTTACCCAAAGAAAATAAAAACACCAACTTGAAAGTTATGAGAATTACATGCAGTGAATTATATGCACCACTATGTTCACAGCAGCATTAGTTAAAATAGCCAAGATATGGATGAAACCTACCTAAGTGTCTATCAATAGCTCAATGGATAAAGAAGATGTGGTATATAGACACAAGAGAGTATTACTCAGCCATAAAAAAGTATCAAATCTTGCCATTTGCAACAACATGAAGGAACCTTGGCAGTATTACGGGAAGTGGAATAAGTTTGGCAAGAGAAAGACAATACCATATGATTTTACTTAGATGTGGACTCTAAAAAACAAATGAAACAATCAAACAAAACAAAATAAAACCAGACTCACAGATATAGAGAATAGACTGATGACTGCCAGTGGAGAAAAGGGTTGGGGTGGGGGGTGAGGCAAAATGGGTGAAGGGGATCAAGAGGTACAATCTTCCAGTGGTAAAATAAATAAATCATGGGGATGTAATGTATAGCATGGAAAATGCATAATAATAATGTTGTATTAAAATTCTATATGACACATGGTAACTAGACTTATGGTGATCGCTTTGTAATATATATAAATGTTGAAAATCACTATGTTGTACACTGAAAACTAATATAATACTGTATGTCAATGATACTTCAATAAAAAACAAATTAAAAATAATTTAATTACTTAAACAATTAATTTAATTATTATTGTTAATAATTAACATTATTTATGCATGTGCGTATGTGTGTGTGTATTAATTTATTCTATGCCTTGTCTTTGCTAATATAGCAGGTTTTAGATAGCTCTTCAAAGGTATAAACAAATTGTTCACTGAAGACAAAGAATTTAGGGGCTTATTACATATATCATCTTATTTAATTTTTTTAAAAAGATTTTATTTATTTACTTGACACAGAGTGAGAGAAGGAACACAAGCGGGGAGAGTGGGTGAGGGAGAAGCAGGTTTCCCACTGAGCAGGGAGCCCGACATGGGGCTTGATCCCAGAACTCTGAGATCATGACCTGAGCCAAAGGCAGACGCTCAACAACTGAAGTGTCCCTATCCTCTTATTTTAAAACTGTGCTTCGAAAGGAGATATCCTCACAATGGAACAGATCTTTTCACAGGTATGCTTTTTCAGAGCTATGGATAGTCTTTAAGGAACAACAAGCTGAGGATATAAAACTGTCAAGTCTAAAATATTCCTATTGAGTCTCACAAATGACAGAAAACAATAGTGTACCAGTTCTTTCTAACATTAGCTGCTTTGTTCCTCCTCATAGCCTTATAGAAAAGATTATTTGCAACTCTTCACATCCTTACAAAATATTCAGATTCTTCAATGAAATGAGGTTCCCACGTTGTGGATACACCCACACAGCGAACTGCAACAGTGAATGAAACGGATTATAGTCAGATCTTTGACAATATTAACTTTATGCTAAGGCCCTGCTCTGGTGGGCAGCTTTCCCTCCAAATCTATGCCTGAAAAATTTTACCCAGTAAACACGTCCTAGCCCTTCAGAGGAGCTGCTGAGTGGTGTTCTGAGTCATAACATTTCATGTGTGGGAACAGCCTTGATATAAGTACAAGTAGGGTTCCCTGGCTGAAATGTCAGAGGCATTCTTGATGGAGAAACGACCTGGACATGAGGAAAAGATCCTGAGTCTAATGATGCATAATTCCTACTACACCAGTGCACATCTGCAAACCCAACCTCGGGAGAGCCTGCCTACCTTCCGCAGCCACCTCTGCTGCTCTGGATAGTGCTCTTTTCAGCCAATAGCTCTTACGGGGAGCAACACTCACTTTAAATCAGCTTTCAAACAGCTATTCATCCAAGGGAGGCCAACTCAAAAGGGCTCAAATTGGGCAGCTAAGACATCTGCGGCCAGAGACGTGATGAAAGAGGTCAAAAGGGACCCCGTGGGAGGGTGGCTCTCAAAGAGGCCGGGAAGTGTCTGGATGTTTAAATCCTTGTCTGCAAAGTCTTCCAGGGCACAAATACAGTCAGTACAGAGGTGCAACCCCTTGGTGGCCAGCTGGGCTCTCATGTGAACTAACCAGGCAGCGATTCCTGATTCCAGAGCGGGGGAAGGTGAAGGGAAGCTGGTTCCAGCATTTCTTGTAAAGAACTTTAATGTCATTCTATTTCCTTGGAAGAAGTGAGAAAGCTTCAGTCACCTCAGCCCCTCCCCAAAAGGCCTTCTTCTTGCTTTTCCTCCACTTGGGGCCAGACCCTGGCTCCCAGAAGGCCGCAGGGCAGCGAAGACTCTCTCCGTGGTTGTGGGTCAGGTTGCGCTGAGATGAACTAGAGAGAAAAGCCCTTTCGGTTCTGCAGAATGAGTTTTATGCATTCCTTCATTTTCCTGTGATAACCTACACTTACGTGCAAAGAAGAAAATGGCCAGGAAAAATGGACTCCCTTTCTTTTGTGGTACTCCCGGCTACAGAGGAGGATTGTGTGTTAGTGGCAGAAAAAGCCCCTTCTCTTTCACTTCTCATTCGTCTGTGTTACGGCTCAGAGTTAGGGAAACACTTTAGGAACTGATTTAATAGCTGCCTCTGAAACTGCTTCTGCCAAGCAGCTCATGATTACCAGCACCATGAGGAGATTCCCTGCTTAACACCTGGTCACAGAGCAATTTCAGTGACAGGTCCTACATTAGAATATAATGGATCCAAGGCTTTCGTTGATATTGTCTTATTCCTGGCCACCAGATATGAACTGGAAGAAATTCGGAACTCTTACTTCTTAATGCTGGTCCTGTCTTTCAAGACTTTATTCCAACATTCACTCTGTTAGGAGTTCTGGATATCATTTAATAAACTGTAAAGGTCAATTTCTAAATGGTTCTAAAAGGAGTTAAAAAGCCACTCTTTTCATGAAAACTACAAATTTCCTTATTATACAAGGAGATCAAATTCATTGGGTTACTGCACCTTTCAGGGTATAAACTACTCCCTGCCTGATGGGATGACATTAACGTCTACAGCAACAACTTTGTAATCAGTAGGTGCCAATATTCCTGATGATCCACTTGATCAATCTGAACCTTCCTCATATTCTATACTTTTGCAAAATGTGACACTTCCTCTCCGAGCTGAGGCAATCAATTCCCAAGCCTGGTGAATTTCGTGTCTAATGAAAGTGGTCCCCAGATCTTCCTGCATAGGCTGAAGACTGAACCACATTCAACTGGGTTTCTGTCCAGCCTCTTTAAGAATTAAGCAGTGACAGCAGTTCTCCTACAAAATGGTCTAGGGAAGGCACCTAAAAGGGTGGGTGATCTTCATAAATGGACAGGAAACAGAAAAGACGAATATTGGGCGGATGACAGATCCCTTAACTGGCCTTCAAGATACGAGCTGTTCTATTAAACATAGGGCCATTATGCTGGCCGGCCATCCACTTTAAACCCCAGAGTGATTAAAATGCTGGCAGGAAATGAAAGCTCTCTATTGAAGGTCCTTCCCTGAGGTCCTAATTTCAAACCAAATTTTACAGCACCGCACAGGAACAAAGGAAGCCCAGTCTTCCAAGTCTTCTTTTTGTCACTTTGGACAAAGACACCCCCTCATACTCTTCAAAGAACAATGGCCTCTGTAGAGCCACAGCCACGCCAAGAATGGGCACAAACCATACAGAAACACATTTTAAAAATACATTTTACACTGCCCTTGACATTTCAGATAAATAGAAACCACTGCACTGAAATTCCAAGTATTTCATCCTTTCCCTCCTCCCTTCGCCTTTATAATGAGAATTTTCCTATTCTCCTAATCTACTTGATCTTTGACATTTTGGCCTCTGTGAATGAAGGACACAGTAGAGTAGCCAAATAAATTAATTATTCAGATAATTGCATTTTATTAAAGTAATCACTGTAACTGAGACAATCCTATGATTTTCACCAACAGAAGACAACAAGGATGCCTACAAATCTTTTTTAATTGAAACATCTCCAGAGCCATTCCCACTCCCCAGTCCACTATGAGCAAGCCAGGGAAAATACGTTATCAGAACAGGGATTTCTTTTTTTACTCGACTAGCTGTTGTTTCGGGGTGGCCTTTCCCCCACCCTTCTTCTTTAGCAAAAACAGCTTTTATGTTTTTACTGAACCACTTCAGATTCACTCTTCCACACAGTGGATGTTTACTTGGATTTGGCAGGCTGAGAACAGCTGGTTGTTTCCTAACGAATGGAACATGAGACCATATGTTTCAACATTTAAGCAATTTTGAACCAGAAGTATAATTCTGAGTGTCCTTTGTTGAAACTGTACATTACATACCCAAAGGATCTGAGCTATACAAGAGATACATCTTCCCCTAACCTCCCCACCCCCACCCCAAGCACACTTCCCTTAGCAAAAAAAAGAAAAGAAAAAAAAAAAAAAAAAAACCCTCGGTCCACTCTACTTCTATCACAGACTCGTCCCAAGTTTGCAGGGAGCACTGGTGAGCTGACAAACGGCTCTGCTTCAGGGGCAGCTGTATTTTAAACAGGAAAAGACAGCTAAGCAGACTTTTTCCTTCTAATTCTGTTTGGGAACAAAATGTGTCTGAGGCCCTCTCTGGGGGAGCATCAACAACATGGATACCTGCTTTCCTCATAGAAGCACGAACATAATAGATTCGTAAAAGAAGGGCCACTGATATTAGCAGTTAGGCTGACCAGTGCTTTGCTTCTCCTTCTGCCTTTTTTAGAACATCCTCAGGTTAAACTGGGCTAATGAGACTCAGGCTGAACTCAAGCTGGAGATAAGAAATGCCCCAAACAAAAACTTCTCATGAAACTTACTATCTCGGCTCTCTAGTGAAACTCTTGAATTTCCTCTCTTTGGTGCTTCAATATTAATCATTAATCGTGTTAAAAAACAAAACTATGGATTTAAAGTCAGGCTGAGTCACAGCATTAGCAAAGCATTAGCAGAGAGCATCAAGAAGAAAATTTTCCTGTTCCTGGAAGCAGAAGAGAGTTCAGCTTTGGGGGAAAAAAAAAAAAAAAGAAAGAAAGAAGGAAAGAAAGAACGAACGAACGAACGCAAGCAAACACAATGAAAAGTCAGATATATTTAAGTAGGCAATCTCGTCACTGATATACCAAACACAGGGAAGTGGGAAAGGAAGCCACCAGTCTCTGGTAAGTCTGGGAGCTTTCCAGAAACCTCCCCGTGTTGAATTTAGACTTGAGGTAGTAAGTTGAGGTCAATAAATTTTTTTACAGTTTCTAAAATATTAAATGAAAGTTATTTATTCAGATCTAATATGTAGGAGGTAAAACTATAGGTGAAAACAGGTTATTTCTACCCTAGGTTCACAGAGACATTTCTCTGACCTTGTTTTTGAGTCCCTAACTGTGTCGGTCTCTAAGTTCATGCACCTGTGTGGCTCGGTATACTTTTTATGGGGAGGATTTTAACAATAGCCTCACTAATTATCATGACTGTGTATTTTAATGATAACTTCAACAGGTGATCAAGATTACTTCCTGTTTGTTTTGTTTTTTATCCAGGTTTCTATGTAAAGAAGATTAATAATACCAGTAACACTTTCCTTTTCCTGATTCTATTTAACATGCAAGGACCTTACAGCAAATGTTATAAAGCCCATGTTTTCAGCCACATTACTAATAACATTTCAGCAAAACCAGAAACATCATCCCTCCCCACCTCTTCCCACCAACCAAGACACAAATGCATTTGTCAGTCTTAGTTTAAATCTTATAGCTCCACGAAAATTTTGGAAAAATGGAACCTAGCTGAATTTCTTTGAGCCATGGGAGAGGACAGGTTTTCCCCATTTCTGGTTCTGCAGCAATGCAGGGAGTGCTTGAGGTAGGAGTGGGAGGAGAGGACAACTATATCCATACTTTTAGGATTGCTTATAAAACCAAATGTTTGGAACAACTATGATAGAGAAGCAGTCAAATAAATTTTAATACCTCCATACAACAGAACACTATTGAAAAGAGCTCAGGGAACAGGAGCACAAGCCAAGGAACCAGAGTATCCTGGTTTGAATCCAGACTTGGGTTTTACTGTCTTTGTCACCTTGGGCATGGCTGTAACCTTTCTTTAACTCAATCTCCTCATCTATTGACACCTATATCCTAAAGTTATGGTGCAGACTAAATGAACTGATACACACCTGAGATATTACCCATTCTTATTACTATCCAGCCGGTAGAATGAATGAAATAGATTTGGATGTATAATCTGTACTGACAAGGAGACCAAAGTCTATCATCCAAATGGATGAGAGGACAACACAGGGGGAGGGCAGAAGAAACAGCAGTGTGAGAGCAGGGAAGGAAAATCTGAATTCTTGTTCTTTTATGCATGAGGCAGATAAAAGGTTAAAGAACAACTCTGCCATTTTTGGCACACTGCAAGAGTTTATGTGCGGAAAACTTGGCAAAAGTGGTAAAAACAAATATTAATACTGTATCTCCAAATGAAGAGATCCTCAAAAAACATACCCCTCTGGAAGCCTAAATGTCAATTGTTCCCCTAATATGCTTGTCCTTTCAAAACAAAATTATTTTGGATCTGTATAGAGTTCTTCAAGTTAAAAAAAGAACTAGATTTAAATTAAAAAAAAAAAAAACAAAAAAACTAGAGAGAATCAAAGTAAAAACTGGTATATCCACTGTGCCATAGAATAATTTACAGATACATGTGTGTGTACAAACCAAGATAAAATATGGCCTTACTTGTTGTAAAACACAAAGAGATTCCCAGCACTCAAGAACCATCTGCACAGCTCTGACTCAGAACATGGGGGAACACTGTGGACACGATGCACAGAAAATGCCACAGAGTGCTCTGAGCAAGTCAGCTATCCTAACATAAAGCACATGCCAGGGTATGTCAAGGTGTACAAACAGCACAAAAGCTAAGGTATCAATTTTAGGCTAAAAATCAAAGGCATGATATAGATTGAAGGTCTTATTTTATTTTTATTTTTTTTATTTTCTTTAAAGATTTTATTTATTTATTTGACAGACAAGATCACAGGTAGGCAGAGAGAGGAAGGGAAGCAGGCTCCCTGCTGAGCAGAGAGCCTGATGTGGGGCTTGATCCCAGGACCCTGGGATCAAACCCGAGCTGAATGCAGAGGCTTTAACCCGCTGAGCCACCCAGGTGCTCCAAAGTTCTTATTTTAAGAGTGATGATTTGATGGCTTAAGTAAGGCTTTTTCCAAGATTATCATGTACTGTATACATCTTGAATTGTGCAGCGTTCACTCCCTCATTCATTCACTCAGCATTTATTAAATACCTATAACTACAGTGCTAGAAACAGTCAAGAGTCTATACAAACTTTTACTGGCTAAAACCTATGTTCCCCAGATATATGGAAAACCTACAAAAGTAAAAGAGAAGTAGAATTCAGAAATATGCTCACTTCAGTTGACTCTGAGGTAGGAAAGAGATACTGTTTTTCCTTTAAAAGAACAGTTTCAGAATGCCTGGGTGGCTCGGGTGGGTTAAGCCTCTGCTTTCAGCTCAGGTCATGATCTCAGAGTCCTGGGATCGAGCCCCACATCGGCCTTTCTGCTCAGCAGGGAGCCTGCCTCTCCCTCTCTCTCTGCCTGCCTCTCTGCCTACTTGTGATCTCTCTGTCAAATAAACAAGTAAAATCTTCTAAAAAAAAAATAAATAAATAAATAAAAATAAAAGCACAGTTTCTCCTGGTCTGATGGGTACAGAAAGTGTAAAGCACTTTGGAGCAAAAATTATCTTTCTAAGAGGAGCATCAAAACTGTCTTTCTGATTGTGTCAGCCTTAAACTCCCCTCCTAAAACAGTCCATACCCTAAGAATACAAAGACTATTCATCTCGGAAGTATTTGGGTAAGACTAGGTATGCTCCACAGGTCCTACAAAGCTTCTAGGAAACATTAAAATAGCCATTTTAAGACTAACCAGACTGGGAAAAGCATGCTGGGCAAGGGTCTACAGAACATACAAGAAGCATATTCTCTGATGAGTAGCCCTTTCTCCTGCCCCCTCCACTCTAGACCAATGGCAGGGTTAGAAGGCACGACAGCATGTGGTAGCAATCACAAAGACCAATTTGTTCTGAGCATGTCAAGGTCAATGACATTATGGCTGAGGAGACGGTCTTGAGCACTGGAAGTCTGCAATAGTTCCTGAATGTCACACAGGATCACCTATGGTGTTTGTTTGCCATTTCCTTTATACCAGTTCTCTTAACAGCTATCTTTCCTGTAGACTTAGAAATATGCAGAAATGCAAAGACCTCATTCTGGTGGTCTTTTATTGGTCAACAAATAAATGTTATTGATGCTGACAATGTGGGAGGCCCACCAGGAAGTCCAGATGTATTTGTTGAAATAAAACAATTTTTCCTTCTTAAAATACATGTTATCAGGAAAGTAGTCTCTGGCTATATCCAGCTGAGGATATATTCTATCTGTTCCAGCTCTAAAAGACAGAAAAGGAGGAAAGAAAATAATACCTATTTGGTTTTTTTGCTTCCAGTTTCAACTTTTTTTTTTTTTTGACAGAAAGAAAAGAGAAACATAATATTTCTTACATTTCCCAGACAGGTAAGTTCCAAAGAAAGTCACTTTTGAGTAAGAGAGTCTTATAACTTTGCCTCTACACTAACAGTGGGCTAGGAAAATGAATGGATGGGGAAATCCATTGTGTATTTGTCCAAACTTGCTATTTAATCTCTTCTTAGTCTAAACCAGAAGTCTGCCTTTGATTTCTGATGGAACTGGACTTCCTAATCTTTATCCTATCACTCTTTAATTTTTCTTCACATTATTCTTGATGCTTATGAAGTTCCAATGCATTTTTCTCCCTTTTAGACAATGTAAAGACTGAAGAATACAATGGGACTTAGATTTAAAGAAAAAAATCCTGACACTGTGTTTTCAAGAGAATTATATTCTCGACATATTTAATGTAAGGGCTATAAACTCTGTTTTAAAGAAAGTTACAATGATAAAGCAACAAGAAATTTTGTTATTTTTAACGTGGATATTTTAGTTTAGAAAGATTCCATTCAATGTTTTCCAAATTCAATGTTTCACATAATGGTCAGTCTTAATATGAATGTGGGAAAAAAAGACAAAACCAAACATGGAATATTATTTTCAAAAAATAGTGAACTAAATGTAAAGGTCCAGTAAAATGTGATATCTAGATTTTTCTGAACTCATTCACATGACCTTCATTCTATTTATAGAAATGCAGCAATTCCCATTTGAATATAGAGCAATACCTTGTAGGAGAATTTGGTTTAGCACAAATAAACTTGGGGAAAGTGTTGACTTAAAAATAAAACACTGGAAGAGGAGGGAAGGGATTTTTTCCCCCCTCTGTGAAAATTTCCGGAAAAGTTGTAAACAAAGGCAGGTTTGGCTCAGACACTGAGTGACTCTGGTGAGCTGAGGAGGATGAAGAGTATATCAAACCTCCCAGAGTGAGGAAATGTTTGTAAAACAGTTAGTAAATCACAGGCAGCCAGGGTCACCATGCTGAACAACCCAAAGGACATGCAGCCAAAACCCCAGCTGTGAAAGAAGGGGGCCAGGCACTGTTCACAGCTTGAACCCCATTTTGAATGATCTCTTGGTTCCATTCTCTGCCCTTTCCCCTCTGTCACTCAAGAGCTCTGATGGCATTTAATTAGCTCTGAGCCACAGGGCAGTGCTAACTATCCCTCTCCTGATTGACAAGGTGAGGATACCAGCACACTGAAAATGTTCTCTGCAGGGTGATACTGATTGAGCCTTTGGTCCTAGGGACAAGGCTGAAAGTTCCAGCTGGGAAGAAAGACTCACACTCAACCTGGGGGGGAAAAAAAAAAAAAGTTGACAAAGATAAACAGAAGGCAAAATATGTAGTTCGAAGTTTCCACGAATTTTGAGCTATCTTTTCAAGCCCCTTTTGATCACTGTTCTCCCTAACTATTCTATGATACATCTGTTAATTATTCTTTTCCTGATTTTACACAGATGACAATGTGGAAATTGTTAAATTCTTCATAAACCGTCCCTTTTGTGCCCCCATTGTCCCCCAGAAGTCAGGAAGACAAAAATAAAATAAAAATAGGAACGAAGAACTGCTAACGGAGAGGAAAGGGAGGATGCACTTTGGAAGTCTCTTCTCAACTACTCTGCACAGAAAGTTCTTCCTGACTGGATTTACATTTAGTTCTCTTCATTAATCTTTACTCTCCAAAAGTAGTTTTTTAAAACAGTCAGATTCTTTCTCTACACCAAACTCAAATTTACTCGCACAGAGAATGTTACTATGCACTTAAACTACGGTATGAATGAAGGATAATAATTAATGGCTTAAAATTTTTCTTAAAAATGAGAAGTGTGTTGGGGCACCTGGCTCAGTGGGTTAAAGCCTCTGCCTTTGGCTCAGGTCATGATCCAGAGCCCGCATTGGGCTCTCTGCTCACCAGGGAGCCTGCTTCCTCCTCTCCCTCTCTGCCTGCCTCTCTGCCTACTTGTGATCTCTGTCTGTCAAATAAATAAATAAAATAGTTAAAAAATAAAAAAAGAGCGAGAGAGAAGTGTGGGGGTGCCTGGGTGGCTCAGTTGTTAAGCATCTGCCTTCGACTAAGGTCATGATCCCGGGGTCCTGGGATTGAGCCCCATATTGGACTCTCTGCTCAGTTGGAAGCCTGCTTCTCCCTCTTCCACTCCCCCTGCTTGTATTCCCTTTCTCGCTATTCCTCTCTATGTCAAATAAATAAATAAAATCATTTAAAAAAAAAAAGAGAGAGAGAGAGAGAAGTGTGATGATAAATAAAAGTGTTTATTTTTCTGCTGGCTAACTGAATTTAAATAATAAATAAATAAATAAATAAATAAATAAGGAGGGCATGTGATGTGCAATTGGTTATATGCAACTAATGAATTGAATACTACATCGAAAACTAATGTTGGCTAACTAAACATAATAAAAAATAAATAAATAAAGTGTTTACTTTTCAAATACTGAATGAAAACAAGGTGGAACAGACAACAGCATATACCTCTGATTACAACCAGCAGAGACCAAAGATAGGCACAGTAAGGTGCTTACACTGAAAAAGACAGGAAGGAAGGAAAGATGGAAGGGAGGGAGGAAGTTGGTCTCAAAATTATACAAAAACTTTTCCTTTTTAGACCTAGGAGGTACAAAAAAAGTTTTTTTTGAAGAGAGAGGTGATCAACACAGACATTACAGCAAACCTCTCCAGCAATCATACACAATTTAATATGAGCCCTGATTCACAACAGAGACGAAGACCTCCTTAGTCTCAATGCTGATGGTGTAAATAGAAACCTACTTAAAGAAAATTCAGTACCTCGAGAACTTAAACTGAAACAGGACGGATACATAAGGGTCAGCTTCACTACTGAAAAGCTACTGGCTTAATGTAAGTTATTCAGGCTGTTTATTTCTACCACAGGCACACTACTTTTATGCCTTTTGGATCTTCAGACCATGTAAGAGCAAGAGGGCATGCGCAGCTGAGTTCTTTCTCTGGGCTGGCTGGCAGTGAGTCAGACACACTCTTAGCTCATCTCTCACACTTTTGTCATAATGGCAGGCCAATGATGATGCCATATAATTCTCAGTTTTCCTTTGTAAAAAATTCACTGGGCCCATCCAGAGATCAAACAGAATTTGGGGCCCAATGCATTCCCTATTCTAACTAATGGAGTAATTAGCCCAGACAGCCTGGAGCAGAAAAGCTAGGAAAATGGAGGAGGACAGTAAACTGTCGAGAGCTCTAGTTAATGCTTTGAGTAATACTTCAAGGCATTTGAGAAAAGCATGGGCTTTGAAGCCAGATCTGGAATCAAATCCTGACTTCCATCTTACAAGCTGTGTTGCACTGGGCAAACTATCCATCATTAGTTTCCTCATCTGCAAAATGGAATGAAAAAAATCACTACCTACTAAGCATGGTGGTAGAATGAAGTGTGATTACTTCTGAAAGTACCTGGAATGGTGTCTGACACATTAAAAATATCAAAAACTTTAGCTTTCTTTTCCCAACTTTCCCTTTGTTTCACTGGAAAATACAGAAGAGCTTTCTTTAAAAGTACATGGCTTTTTCAGACAGACCATGGAATGTGCTTCATGAAGGGAGCCACACCATTCTCTCTCACCATTAACCACAACCTGGGCAAACTCTGCAGGACCTTGAGTCTCTCACCTCCTCTAGCACCACATCTGTTACAATCAAAGTCAAAAGGACTCCGTTAAGCCTCACAGAAGAGAGTGTCCCCCCAATAATAAATGGGCTTGACTCAAACTTTGGATATTTAGCTATTTAAACATGTTGCTCACAGCTCGTGTTCTCAGCTTGAGGAATTCCTCTTGGATCCTTTCTCCAGTGGCAATGGAAGGTTTCCACATTACATTCTTTGCCCCCTTATTCAGCTGGCAAGTCAGATAAAATAAAAATAAATTCAGAACAAATACACACACATATACATACTTCAGTGCTATTGTGAGCCAGACAAGTATGTGATTAATACAAGATGGAAGCACGATTATTGTTCGTAAGGCTCCTCCCTCTGACTTTGATACTAGTAGATACTGGCAAATGTCAGTCTGCATCCGAGGAGAAATACTGCTGTCGTGTTTGATTTTAAGTTTAGGTTAAACTTTACCTTAATTTTTTAAAAGCAAGTTGTTACAACTTTAATGGGACTAAAAGACAACTAAATAATGGCTTAGAATTTTTTACCATCTGTCCTTTTTTGTTCTATCTGGTGGATGAAGAAACAGCACTTCCTGAGTAAGGATCAAGGACAACTACCCGTCCTACTAAAAATGACTCCGCGCTTCCCCCTTGGCTTTAAAATCCTCTGTGGAGGGGTTTTTGTGATTTTGTTTTGTTTCCTAGTGGGGATATTCATGGACTGTGGCAGGGGTAGAGAGAGGATTATCTCAACAAAACAGAGAATGTTCCAATTCTATCTGGCATTTCAGCACTTGAGTATTAGCCCAGAGAAGTTGTTTCATATGGAGAACCATAAATCTACCTATACCTGGCCTTATGGTGGCAGAGACAAAACCCAAATATTGGCTGAAACAGCAGCAACATAATACTAAAAGGATACTAACATAATGAGAGATAGTCTGTTGCACCACCCTAGCTGAGAATCAAAAGAAATTTGCTCTACTTTTAAAGCCCCTCCAACAGGAATGGTTGGTTGCAAAGGATCAGGAGACAGGAGGCTAACAGTCCACACCAGCTCTGCCATTTATCTCTGTCTGGCTCTGGACAATCTGAGGACCTATTCTGCACCTCAGGTTCCTTTACTGTGAAAATAAAGATAACCTTCTCTGCATTGATATGGCTATAAAATGATCAAGATGACAATGCTTTCAACAGTTACGTGCCTTAGGGGGGTTAGCTCTTACAATTATTGTCCAATAGTACACTGACCAGGAGGGCAAGAATAATGAACCAACTAAGTTTATTAGTCCAGTTCTCACTCACTGAAACCACTTTTACTTCCTCTGATACCTCAAGTGAGCTGTTGTGACCTAAATGAAAACTTTATCACAGAGTCAACAGTAAATTCTAAGGTTTTCTGTTTTTCGTTTTTGAAAGGGAGTATATGAAATGAAGGGGCCTTGACTTCAAACCGGCTTTGACAGGATGCTGTAGTTAGTTCTGTTCAATTTTTTCCAAGCATGTTTCTATTTAAAATCATCCTTTTGCATTATTCTAGAAGAGAGGGTAACTCTTATCTCATCCCAAATTGGTGTTTCCAATTTCCTTATATAACAAGGCTTGAATGTTGTGGAGGAAGTAGGCAAAAACTACGGAACCAAGAAAGATCAAAAAGCAAGAGACCTATAACCTGTAAGGTTAAGAGGTTATGACCCTAGGGCCCCGAAGTAAGGTGGAAGTCTAGAGATATGTTTTCAGGTAGTTTCAAGCAACTAACTTTACAGGGCTTTTTGAAAACGGATGGAGATAGGATCTAATACTTACGACAACATTCCTGGCATGAATACACTTAGAAAGAACATAGAGATCCCATCAAAATTAACCTGCCACTGCTGTCTGAGGAAGGATGTACAGTATTAGTAATTCATTACCCTTTGCATCCACTGTTTAAAATCCACATCTGTCCATCCTGAATGTATTTCTTTTGACTTACCGTAGCTTTTATTCTAGTCCCAAACCTTTGGCAAAGCAGAGTCAGACCACAAATTAAAATAATAAATATGATGAGGTAACCACACAGCATCACACACACACCCATACAAGAGTGTCAGCCACATCCTAAATTTGGTTTTGACACATACTATTTGCCTTTACACTGACAGAAGAAAGTCGCCATCCATATAATGTCAGGATATCATTAATACAACACCACACACAGGTCTCCTCCCTGTTTTCCTACTAGTTGATAGGGAAGTAGCTGTGGCTGCAGCAGAATGGAGAAAAGAGTAAGGCTGGGGTCATATACATTCTGTCCAACATATCTTATGTGGTTGTACATGGTACACAAGTAGCTAAAAGAAGAGGAGGAAATGGAAGGGAAAAAATACCTTCCTGGGATATCCCAGCAAGACCATAATGTATCATGGACTGGGAAAGTTTTAAGAAACATAAAAATAAGATACAGAGCTGCTTTAACTAAATTCAGGAAGCCTCTGCCAAATAACTTTTTTTTCCACTAAGAACCACAAAACAGAGAAAATGTTTCAGTTACAGAGTTCTAGTAATCAAAGTATGGTAAAATACATTCGAAGTCTTTGGAGCTTGTAAATATATATTAAAGACATCAGCCATCAGGGAGGAATCAGTGATTTCTAAGTATCATTATCTTAAAAGCTTTAGAAACATGCACCTTTCAAACTTCCAATTATGTTAAACTAATCTGCATCAATCTAAGGAAACATTTAGGTTCTCAGAGTCAGGAAATTAAACCACTAGTTCTTAAATTCTGAGCATACCTCTAAGCTTCTGTCTTGCTTTTATACTTTGTGTTTGTAGATAAATGCTAAGAAAATGTTTGAGATGAAGTGAACAATGTATTCAAATTAAACAGATTAACCAGAAGTAAGTGCACAGAAACTTTTAAAAAAGGGTCAGGTACCCAGCAGACAGCAGGAATAGCAATGACAGTTTGCGAGAAACACCTTCACCATACACTCACTCTCCTACAAAACATAACCCAACTGGTATGTAAATTAAGGTAATAAAAAGCACCTCTCCAAGAAAATTTAGCATAAAGCAGCTGTAGGTATTATAAAAGAAAACATATAAATGAGAGAATGACTTCAAAATTAACATTTCCTGTCCATTGTTTAAATATCACATCAGCAAACATCGACTAGACACTCCTATCTGCAAGACTCAGGGGATATAAACAGGAGTAAAACCTAGTTTTCTTGCCCTCCAAATGCTTAAAATCTAGTACTATACACACAGCAAAAATAGACTTCTAACACAGTCCTAACACACTTGCCTTATTATCCATAGAAGTACCTGACTAAAACATAATCTAGAAGCCATCAGAATACTTAATAAAATGTTGATGCTTTAGCAACATTTGCTTTGACATGCTAGGGCCATAGAACAAAGTGGGAAGCAAGTGTGGTTGCAGAGTAAACCTAGGTACATCTGGGATCAGCAGATGGCACTGATGATTTCAGGCTTCTGCAGGTCTTTTCTGGCTTGGCCTAGCGCTGTCCTTCAGTACAGGGTCTGTATGCATACATACCTGACCCTGGGTCCTCAGCCTCCCCCAGCTGCACATTCTACCTTGGTGATCTCTACTAGTCCGGCAGTAAGATGAGAGGAAGTATCTTAGATGATTACTAAAAGTTCCTCCTAGCTGTGACATTCTATGAATAAAGCTAAAATGTTGGTTTTAGGCGGAAAGAAAGAAAGAAAGAAAGAAAGAAAGAAAGAAAGAAAGAAAGAAAGAAAGAAAGAAAATGCATTATTTAATTTCTGTGTCAGATGATCATTCTCTAAGACAACGTCTCCATTTTGGCAAAAGATCCTAATTTATGTCTCTTTATGGATTCCAATAGCATGAGCTCATCCTACACCTAAAAAAAATGTATTCATTATGTAAGCTTTCCCTTAAGCAAATAGAAGGCTGGCGAGGAGGAAAGTGCTGCTTGCCATTCAATTTGGCTTCAGCAGAACTTTCCATTATTAGGGAGGAGGCTGCCCATTTCTAGATAATGAGAACAAATTTTTCATCATCATGGTGGTGTCTTTTATTTTACTATGTCACTCTGGAACAGTCTGAAAGTCATATACTCTCCACCTTTGCCTCTTGTAGCAACAACAGGTTAGAAAAATAATACTTTGTCTCCTGGTATGCAACCTTAAGATGAACTCGGGAAAATGGTATTCGTTATCCTGTTGGATATATTAGATGTGCAATAACGTTGTATTATAAAGTAAATCAAATTACAAAAATGAGTCCTATCCCATGGATAAAGTTCTGGGAGGGAGCCAACACCACAATTATTATCTTCTCTAGCATTGAATGTTCTACATAAGTGTTTGGAAGATGTAAACAGGATATAAATCTGAGATCGGTTCTTCAATCTGTCTACAAATAACCATGACATTATATATAAACTCGACTTTAGAGCATATATGCTTTCTGTTTTAGCAGTTAAGAAGTGTATTAGACACTCTGATAAACAGAACAAAACGAATACCGATAAATGCAAGCCTTCCGTCTCGGAAAGTCTTCCCTTATTTGATTAAGTTAGGTGAAAAACAGAGCAGTCATGCTTGTAGCCTTTCTTCCTTTTCCCTTTCCTCTCCTCTTTTCATTTCTAATGCGAATCGGAAGTCTATGTGGAGCAGTCTGGCTAGCCCCAGTCTAACCTCCCCATCTGGAAGGGGACTAACCAGCCTTGGGGCTACTTCCAACCCTTCCCAGCTGTTGGGTTGGGGTTTTTTGTTTTTGTGGGCTTGAGAAAGCATATTTATATAAATGATTGCCATATCCTTTGCCAGCTGTTGACCCTGCTCTTGTCCCGGTTGGGGCATGGTTTTCATTTTTAGCGGCCACAGACTGGAACTGACCCTGATAGAGTTAGCACGCTATGCAAACAGCTTTACGCGCTATTGCTGTGACAGTTCAGACAATGGATGCACAGTGTAATCCGAGGGACCGGTGTTTCCCTTTGGGCAAATGTCACAGAATCCAGAGCTGGAAGTATCAGTTGAAAAAACAAATTCTGAGATGCACTGTGTTATGGAATATCTTCTCTTCAGTAATTCAGACTGCAGTGATCTCAGCTAGGGTCAGAGCAAGAATTTATCAGCAGCAACAAATGAGTTTTCCCTTGTACATATATGAACCCCAAAAGTTCTCTAGATGGATCTGCAGAAGCAAATGCCTGTATAGCTATGGGAGAGGTAAAAAGAAGTTATATTTTGAAGACTATGCCTGTATCTTTCTGATGTTAAGGTCCATAAATTTAAAAAAATTAAATGCTTGTATTTTGATAGGACAAAAAGAAAAATCATTCTGGGCTTTTGATCATTTCTATAACCTACCAATAACCATTCCTAAAGATCCACTCAGATCACTTCTTACACTCATTATCAACCAGAAGAAATATATGTTTAATCTCTGGGTAACTACAGGCACAATGAACTGAGAAACATTCTCAGGGAGAGAACAACTGGAAGAGGGGCACCCACAGGGATGGGAGGGAAGAGTATTCCATTAAGAATAATTTATCCTGAACAACAAATATTTTGTCCGCAGTTAAATGGGAGTAAGAGAATGAGCAGCATATTTTTACAACTTTCATAAATTTATGAAGTCCTTCTGGCCTTAAGGACTGATGGCATGCGTGGAGAACGAAGACATTTAATTAAAAAGAATTTGATGGTGGATGCTTCAAGTGATATACTTACAGGAACTAAAGATTTCTAATATTTGATAATTTATCAGGTCATTTAGTCATCACAACGGACTATTATTTAGGGAGTCTAACTGCAAAGGGAAAGTAGCAAGAAAGCTTGTCAGAAAGAAGTCCTGTGTTGGGTTTTCTCCTTCTCTGCCGTCAAGCCTGAAGGCTGGCTGGCTATGGCAGATGGAGACGGCATACGTAACTATAATTAAAATGTGAACCCCATCTTAGAGGTCAGAATAGAATAGTTGACAAATAGGGAAGCTGGGAGACGGAAGAGAAAATATTCCCTGACACAGGCGGTTTTTATTCTTTGAAAAACAATCCAAAAGGAAATTTAGCCTATGAATTTAAGCGTCACATACTTAGTATATCTTTTTAAAATCCTTAGAAGCTTGAGGTCTGGAATTGCTTTAAAGGCAGCTCAGAATTTCAATCAGCTTTAGCACAATGAAAATTTCAAGTGCTGGAGGAATTAACTGATGGGATCTTTGAAGCTTCTATGAGCTCTGATTAACTAATGACAAAATCTGTGAAATTACAAGGCAATGTTTTCTTTCTCTGATGTAAATGTATTTGGAATAATGAAGAAAAGGAAAGGAAACCATTTGTTGCTTACAGCTCTTGACTGAAAACTTCACACCACGGGAACAAGCTAATGGCACAATCTCCAGATAATACTTTTTCTGTAAGCAAAATACAATTATATTTTTAAAAAATTCAATATTGTATCTCCTGTCTTTTGTGTTAATTATTGATATATTTGGGCTTATTTCTACAATCTTATTTTGTATGCTCTGCTATTCTGTGCCTACAATTGTACATACATTTATTTATTTATTTAATTTCTATTGCAGTTTTCTATAATCATTTGTTCTCTATATGTTTGAAAGCTATCAACTATATTCTTGTTAATGGTTTACTCATTTTCATCATACTGCACACAACTTTTAATTTCCCCAAGTTACTCAATAAGACAGTATTTGTCCTAACTATGCTTTAATTGCCACTGAACTGCCCACACCTTCCTTGACATTATAGTCTGGGGTTTTACTTTCGTACCAATATATGATCACATGAAAGGTAATATTATTACTACTATAATATTCAAAGTTAATTACCAACATAATTCTCTGTAGTCTATGTAACTCCTTCCCTCTGCATTCACATTGTTGTGGTGAATACTTCTTTAAAGGGTGTTAATTTCAGCAAGACAGTGTGAAAGTACTGAATGATAACTTTAGCTGGGTATAGAATTGAATATCTTTGCTCAGCACTTTGGTGTATTATTCTACTTTTTCTAGCATCTAATGCTATCCAGTGGAAGTCTACAATCTATGTAATTTTCATACCTATGTAGGTAATGTCTTTTCTCTCTATTAGCTTTTTAAAAATCAATGGTCTTTAATTTTACTATAAAGTGTGTGTGTGTATATATATATATATATATATATATATATATATATATGAATTTATTTACATATATTCTGCTCAACACTCAACTTATACTTTCTTCGTTTTTTCTTAAACATTTCATTTATTTATATGAGAGACAGAGCGAGAAAGAGAAAGCACAAGGAGCAGGGAGGGGCAGAGGGAGAAACAGCCCCCCCCCCCCCAGGAGGGAGCCCAACACAGGGCTTGACCCCAGGACCCTGGGATCATGACCTGAGCTGAAGGCAGATGCTTAACAACTGAGCCACCCAGGCATCCTCAAATTATACTTTCAATCTGAGGATGAAATCTCTCCAATTCTGTAAATTCTTAGTTATCATGTGAACATCACTTCTTGGTCATTCCATCTTATTATTCTGGAGCTCTTATTAGATACATATAGAAGTCTCTAAACTCCCTGCTTCTTAAGTACTCTTTCACACTTTTTAATACTTTATTTATTTGTCAGAGATAGAGCACAAGCAAGGGGAGAAGGAGGCAGAGGGAGAAGCAGGCTCCCTACTAAGCAAGGAGCTCGATGTGGGACTTGATCCCAGGAGCCTGGGATCATCATCTGAGTCGAAAGCAGATGCTTAACTGACTGAGCCACCCAGGCATCCCAACTCTTTCACATTTTCATACCTCTGTGCTGCTTTCTGAGAACTACTATCCAAAGATACAGTCTGAAATAGTTACTGAGTTTTATAATGTCAATGTCTTTTTATTTTATTGCTAATATTTTGAAGTGATTTTTTTTAATCTTCACTTGTTCTTATTTCTGCTAGTTTTGTTTTATAATTTCTTGTTTTATAAGGCTATTCCTTTATCTTTTTGAGAATCTGAAACATAAAGGGTTTTTTCAGATTATTATATTATTTCCTTTCACCTGAGCAAATTCATCTCCTATCTTCTAACTTCATTGTCTGTCTTCTTTGGTATTAATGTATTACTTTATTTTATGCATTTTGACATTTGATCTGTAGGTTCATCTTGGGTCTGAGTTACAGTGAATTCTATTCACTTTCTCTATGAGTATACCACTCCCTATCTTCCAGTTTAATAGTTGCCTCTATGGAATCTGTAAAACTCCAGTCCAGAATTTGGTCTTATATTGAGCAACTAGGGATCAGATTCCTGCTAATATTGGGGAAAACTACAATCAGAAAATGAGTCAGTTCCTAAGGTTGTCATTGTCTTCTCACCTCCCTGGGCATTTGATTTCAAATAAGCCACAGCTCTTGGCAGTAGTCCTCAGCAGCTTTCATTAGACATCACTTGGTCCCAAATGGAGCACCCTACAGAAGCCTAACTCCCAGCCACTTGAACCATCTTTCAGACATTAACACCCATACTCTTCACCTTTTGCCCCTTAACATTTCTGTTCCAATTTTGGTGCATGGAGATGTCTTTTTTTTTTTTTTAAGATTTTATTTATTCTTTTGAAAGACAGAGATCACAAGTAGGCAGAGAGAGAGGGGGAAGCAGGCTCCCTGCTGAGCAGAGAGCCCAATGCAGGGCTTTATCCCAGGACCCTGGGATCATGACCTGAGCCGAAGGCAGAGGCTTTAACCCACTGAGCCACTCAGGCGCCCTGAGATGTCTTATTTTTGAGCTTTGTCGTGTCTTACACATTTTTTTTCTGTTTCCCCCCCCCCCTCTTTTATTTTTCTAATAGTTTATCATCAAGGTACAGACTATAACATCATTTTACTGAAAGAGTGCCCCCAACCAACTTTGTAGTAGTCTCCAAGTCATTAACCTTTTGATATTCCTCTAAGCCAAAAGGGCCTTATTATTGTTATATCATAGATACCGAGATATGCAAGCCATGCTGAAAACTTCTTATAATTTATAAGGATAATTAATTTCTCATACTCTTTAATTATTCAAGTAATGAAAGACACTAAAATTTCGGGTGCTTGGGTGGCTCAGTCAATTAAGGGAATGACCCTTGATTTCAGCTCAGGTCATGATCTCAGAGCTGTGAGATCAAGCCCCAAGAGCTTAAGATTCTCTCGCCCTCATCCTCTGCCCCTCCCACCCCTCTCCCAGAAAGAAAGAAAGAAAGAAAGAAAGAAAGAAAGAAAGAAAGAAAGAAAGAAAGAAAGAAAGAAAGACACTCAAAATATATTCTCTTAAATGACCAAAACAAAAATTCAACATCAAAAAAAAAAAAAAAAAAACCCACTTAAAGCAAAAGACACTACTTTTGCATAGTGAGTTGGAAAAAAGCTAGGGAAAAGACAGTAAAGGGAAACAATTTCCTACATTTATAGGGTAGTGCAAACCTGACAATTGTTTGAAAAGTGATTTGGCTAACACATATCACAAGCCCTAACAGAATACATACTCAATGGATCAGCCATTCTACTGCTGGCAAATTTATCCTGAGAAAATAATAACATAAATGAACCGAAATGTACAAGGAATTCATTTGTTTATAAAAGCAAAAAACAAAGCTAACAATAGCAAAACAAACAAAAGCAAAGGAACAAATAAAGTATTTATTATCAAGAGACTTGTTAAATAAATTACAGAAGACTACATGGTCAATTTAAAAATACACTCATATACACAGAGGAGAGATGAAAGCTTATACCAAAATGTTAACTCTGGAAGTATGTTAACGGGTAATCCATATTTTTTTTCCTATGGCTATGATATTAGGAATTAAAATTAAAAATTAAAAATTAAAATTTTTATTGTTACTGGATCATGTATGTATATCTCTGTAAAGAATAAAAATTAAGCAGAGGTGAGAGGAGCAATTACTCTTAAATGCACAGAAGGTAAATGATGGGAGGTAATATGAGCTTGAGGCCAATCAACTGAATCCCTCGACTGTCTTTACATATAAATATATCACCATCCACCTAGAATTATTTCTTCCTATTACATAAATCTGAGCTTCCTTCTTTTCAAGATCTCCAACCCAACCTCCTCCTGGTTGCTCAGGATTTTGCTCCGTCAGGCATCTGAACACTCTTTCATTTCTAATTCACCCATCAATTCTGCATCCCTCCCTAGACTATAAATAAGCTCTTTTTTAAGAGAAAAAACAAAACCATCTCTTGAAAATGACATCCCATGTCCTATTTTCTCACTCACTACTTATTCCAATTCACTCCACAATTAGTAGCAGTAGGCTCTCATTTTTGACTGCTATACTCGAACTATTCTTGCTAAATGCCTCTCGTGACTTGCTAATTGCTAAATTCAGTGTATATTTCTATTGTTATTATCCAGGACCATTGCACTATCCTATATTTAATGACGTTGCTGGTTTAAAGTCTCCCTCCATCCCCCCATGACTCCTGATGATAACATACTTTGGGGTTTTAGTCTTCATTCTCTGGCAGCCCCTTCTGAACAAATCATCCTTTGCAGGCCTCTAATATCTTGCTGATTCTCCAGGGCTGCTCCTGACCCACTTAGTCTTCTCATTCCACAGAGTTTTCTCTTTCATCTACATTGATAGCTCCCAAATTTTTACTCAGGGTCAGGCTTGGTTCTTATAGGTACATCACTTTCAATATTCCTAAAATTAAAAATAGTAAGTTCCCCATTAATCTGCTTCTCCCTTTATATCTTCTCTTTCATTTTCTTTCATTCAATTAATGTAGACAGAAACCTGAGATTCATATTAAACTCCTCCCTCTTCCACATGCCTGATATCCAATCACCATTTCTGATAATTTTTACTCCTAAACACTTCTCAACTTTCTGCTCTTCTCGACTCTCCTTCATTTCCGTTTACCACTGCCCTAGGTCAGGTCAATACCATAGGTGGTCTCCCCGACCCCGGTCTTAACCTTTCTTCAAATCTGTCTTCTCTACAGCTACCAACTGGAGTGTTTTGTAACATATGTAAGTGCTAAATTACTACATTGTACACTTGAAACAAATATATTATATGTCAACTATACTTCAATTAAAGATTTTAAAATGATAATAAAATAAAATAAAATAAGTTAGGTAAAGAGAAAAAATAAAATAAACGCAAGAATGATTATATCATTCTTCTGCTTGAAACACTTCTCCATTCCTTACAAGATAGATTCCAAATTTATTCTCTCTCTCTCTCTCTCTCTCACACACACACACACACACACACACACACACACACACACACTGTTCTGGATTCATCTCCCAAAACTCTCTGCCTAGGAATTTATATTATGGCAACATCAACCTCCTTATGAGTCCTTTGAATACACTGTGGCTTTTCTTGTCTCTATACTTTTACTTATGCTACATTCTATACCTGCATTCCTCCTCATCCTGGGTATCTTAACTCTAGAAAGCTTTCCTTAAATATTCTCTACCTTCCTCAACACCAAGATGTAACAGAACTTAAAAACGAAGGACATCCCCTGTAAAGTCTGTTCTTTGCTGTATCCTATTATTAGAAATCCAGTGGATTTTAATCTCTTACCATAGGTTGGATATATTTGAAATTTTTTCTGTATCTGTTACTTCCTCTCCTGCTTTTTACCCATTAAGCTCAACACTGCACTCTGAGAAGTCTGCATTAGGGAACTTTCCCTGCTTATTGTACCTTCCACCCAAAGAGTATTCATTATATGCTTAGTCACAGGCTAAGACCTACAACTAAAATTATAGATAGAAAGAAAGCAAATCACCAGTAGTAAGATAGGGTTGTGTTTTTTTTTTTTTATATAAAGTATGTTTCTTTTTTTTTTTTTTAAGATTTATTTATTTATTTGACAGAGAGAGAAAGAGGGCACAAGGAGGCAGAGAGGCAGGCAGAGAGAGGGGGGAAGCAGGCTCCCCACTGAGCAGAGGGCCTGATACGGGGCTCCATCCCAGGACCCCGAGATCATGACCTGAGCCGAAGGCAGAAGCTTAACCCACTGAGCCACCAGGTGCCCCAGTAATATAGTTTTTTAAAGGCAAGTAAAATCTTCTAGTAATCAAATAAGCCAAGATATAAGAGAAACAACTTTGGTATAAGAGACCTAACAGTGACTGCAACCAGAGCAGGCTTGCGGTTTATACCAGAATATAAACCAGGAATTGTGCGGAAATTCTCAGGAGGAAACTCCACAGGGAACACTTACTACATGACAATTGACAAAACTACATTATAACAGGTGATTCTTTTTGCTGAAGAGTAGAGAGAACCAGGAAGGTTTCAGATATCAGGGCACCAATTAAATCCCTAAAATTGGAAACAATAACAACAACAAAACTTGCTAGTTTAAAAGTTGGACATTGTTTAATAGCAAGAAGAGCAAGGAGAAAGGCTGTCTCAGGAGAGAATGCATCCCTGAAATCCTAAAATTCTGCTGTGTGTTGGTGAGTTTGGTATGTAAATACATGGAGGAAAAAAACCTTAAAAGTTGAAAACTATAAAAAATAGTGGCATTTGTATGTTGGGAAATGGATGTTAAAGGATATAAAATTTTTTAAATCTTAGAAAAAAGTTCACATTGCTTCATGGACTAGGAAAGGGGGCTAGGAAAAGATCTGGATAGAAAAAAAAAACACCACCTCTATGAAAACTTAAATAAAATTTGATCAGAAAGGAGAGATTCTTTAAAAATTGGGAGAAATTAATTTGGCACGTTACACAAATAGGAGGAAATCTACTAAAAAAAAAAAAAGAAAGAAAGAAAAAAAAAACTTAGCTGCTAATCTTAGGTTAATAGCAAATGACCCCATCCACTCTTAACCTCAAAGACTGACCTCTTGACCCACAGCCAGTGGCCCTGTTCAGAAACATGTTGCCACCGGAGTAAATAAAAAGAGAACATAACGTGCTGAAATTGTTACTGCTAATGATAAGTGACACACACTTTATCCTGCCAATGAGCAAAACCATCAATAAATAACTCTGAACATGTTTGCCAATATTCTTCTGGATTTTAGTTTCCTCTCATGTGTTTGTAAGTTTTTATTTATTTATTTATTTATTTATTTATTATTTATTTATTTATTATGGAAGGAGGGAAAATTAGTATTCTTAGCCCTGGGCATTTCAGAAGGAAGTTTTTTTTAAGTACAGATGATAAACTTAAGGGGAAATCCCCATGGCTAGATGTGTGGCTGATCAGTACACTCAATAATTCATACTCACACTCTCTTTCACTGGCATGGTCCATACTAGAAGATAAACAGTAAGAGAGGAGTTTCACAGATATATCAGCCTAGAACACACGCCACAGACATAAAGTCCAGAGATAGGAAACTCTAAAAGCCTGACATTCGAGTATTTCTTAAAATCTCTTACTGGAGAGACTATCTTGATGTCACCAATAATGCTTAAGCTTAGATTTGGTTGATGTTGCCAAGGTGATTTTATAAAAATCAACATGTAGAAACTGATTGCACGATATTTTTGGAAAATTTTGAACACCACCCCAATTTATAAATAAAGTGTGCTTCAGTTTTTTTTTCTTCTCACCTAAATATATATTGCATCAAACATTTCTGGAAGGATAAAGAAACTGATAGTATTGTTGGCCTCCAAAGAGGAACTGGGTAGCTGGAGGACAGAGGTAGAAGAAAGGTTTTTCATTATGTACCCTTTTGCATGTTTTGAATTTTGACCCATTAAAATTAAAAACATGAAAAATAAAAAATTCAAATGAATAAATAACACAAATTATAAGCCTATCTATAACCAAACTCAGAGAGCTGGAAAAAACATATTTAAGTATGAAAAGATATGAATTCCAAACAGGAAGCAGGCTCCAAGGTACACAGTATAGATTTACATGGGTAGAGTAGTGGAAAATAGAGGTAAAATATAGGGACAGGTAACTAATTTTAATAAAATTAACCTTAATACACAGGTTTAAAATTATAGAATGTATATGAATCAGCACATAAGATGTAGTAAAAATAAATAATAATTTAAGGGAAGAGAAAGGGTAGGGACACTACATTTTTCAAAGTAGAGGCCTCTTAGATGGAAAATAAAAATTACATTTCACCATCCATCCTACCCCAACACCTCTCCGCCAAGAATACTATGTAGTAAACGTACAGATGAAACTGAACTGTGTATATACAATTGTGAATTGACTATTTTCTTCTTACACAGTATTTCCAACTTGAAAATAAAATGAAAAAATGAAGGCTTTTGAGTACAGTTATAATTGTAACCAAACACAAGCATATAAAAGTAATATAATCCATAGTTCTTAGTGATAAAATTATGTTTAGCCGTAAAAAGCAACCAGTTTCTCTCCATTTCTCAAATTTTTATTTTTGTAAAATGTTCTCCGCTTTAAAGTTGTTCAAGAGTGAAAGATGCTTTGACATGCTTTTAATTGATTCGTTTTACACTCAAAGGGAGGATAACAGTGATTTGTGAAAGGATTTTTTTTTTTCTGTCTTGCACACATCTCTCATTTGTCCATCTTAATTCAATTAAAGGAAATAAGGACAGTTTGACCGATGAATGAACCATATTTTAACCGAGGACACTTCTATTTAAACTGGAGTGTATCAACCACTGTAATTGTCAGTTAGTTACTTCCGATCTCTAACTTTTGTTTTCAGAGGTCATAGCATGGTCATGGAAGAGAAGAACATACTAGAATATGGGTAAGTATTTAAACCATTACCCCATTAGTTATTCCAAGAAAGAAAATTTTTAATTATTACTGGCTTATATGAACATAAACTCCGCCCAATGAGTAGCTTTTGTTGTGCTAAAGGACTATAAATTCAAATACAATAAAACTTTTATTTGTTTTCATTGAAAAAAGTAGGCATGGTTTTATTATGCTGGGCCTTATAGTTTCCGGTAAGTTTTGTTGTTGTTGCTGTTGTTTTAATAGCTTGAGAGGGGCATTGATTTATTTTCGATTAAACTATCCATTTTAAGTGTTGACTTTGATGAGGGTTTTTTTTTTTTTTTAAGGGTATACAATATGTAATCCATCACCACAGTCAAGATATGTAATATTTCCAACACTCCAAAAAGTCTGCCCATGCCCCTCTGGAGTCAATCCCTGTACAGTGACAGGTGGTAACTAGACTTATTGTGGGGATCATTTCATCATATATTAAAATACTGACCCACTATGACATACACCTGAAACTAACGGATATTGTATGTCAGTAACACTTTAATTTTTAAAAAAGCATTAAAAAACTGCCCATATACTTAACCATTTCCCTAGTACTTAGTGGATATTTTAAAAATTATTCTGTAACCTTCCAATTTGCAAAGCCTGCTTGATTACAAATTTGGTGTTTTTGTGCTGTATTGTCTTTTGAAATATGCAAGCCAACCAACACTAGTCCAAATGGCTATAAGCCTTTCCTGCCCCTGGGTAACATGACTATAAAGTTCTTTTCAGTTTTGGGTTTTTTTTTTTAAGTTCTTTTCAATTTTAGCTCTTACTTTAGATTTAGATGATACCATTTAGAATTAAATTTGATATAACTTTACCTGTGATTCCCCAGGGGTAAATAAATTTTTAACAATACTGTCCACCACAGTTTTTTTTTTTTTATCAGTTGTTATCTCCTAAATCCACAAGGTTAGCTGCTTTTTCATCTTTTCCATAGCTTTATCAAGCACTATAGATGTTACTCTAGCATTTCCCAGAGCAGTCTCGTGTACTCATCAATGAATTCCTTGTCTTTTCTCAATATGTATTGTATTGTTAATTCATTAACATTGTACTCATGGCTAACGGAACTATAACTCATACCTGAACTAAGTTTAGGTAACATACCTATTTTTTCCAGAAGGCACCTTGCAGCTTTCTTGCACTCAGGAACACTAGATAACATTTCAGCACTATGCTTGGGTGTTGTTTTAAACAGAAACATCACCAGCAAAAGCACAAAAATGCAAAAAATGTGCCACTAAATAGATCCAAAAAGGACACTTACCCCATAGCATGAGAGTTCAACAAGAAGGCAGAGCAAGTGTTGCATTGTTTGAAGTCAGCTGGGAAAGTACATGTCAGGCAACTTAAATGTTTGGCAGCTCTACCCCATCAGCCCATGAAAGCACAGCAAGTGAATATTGATTTGGAGTTATAAATATATTCTAGTAAGTACGTGAACTCACAAATACAGAATCTGTGAATAAGAGGAACCAAATACTTATGTTCTGCAAAGATTTTCTTCCACTCTGTAGCTTGCCTTTTTATTTTTAAAAAAGATTTATTTATTTACTATTTTAGTGAGAGAAAGCACATCGGGGAGGGGGTAGAGAGAGAGAGAGAATCCCCAAGCAGACCCCGAGTGAGCCCAGAGCCTGACAAGGGGCTTGATCCCATGACCCCGAGATCATGACCTGAGCCAAAATGAAGCTTAACCAACCGAACTACCCAGATGTCCGGCCTTACCATTTTCTTAACAATGGTTTTCCAAAGTCAAATATTTATAATTTTGACTTAGTATCAGTTAGTTTTTCTGGTTAAAGTTTTTGAATCCTATCTAAAAATTTCTACTTAATTATGAATAAAAAGATATGCTTTTTTTTTTTCTTCTTAAAGGTTTATAGTTTTAGCTCTTTAGATTTATGATCCCACTTAGAATTAATTTTTATATATACCTTTCCTTGTGACTTCCCAGGGGTAAATTACTTTTTAATTATTATTAATCTCAGCAAACCTCATGTTGAAAAATAACAAATATATGTTTATGGTACTTTTATAAGTCTTCTGTACAATATTTAGCTTGAAGCATCATATAAATTAAAATAATATATTTTAAAGATTTAAATTAAAATATTCATTTTGAACTACAAAGATAAGGAGAGAGGTTTTTTTTTAAGATTTTATTTATTTGAGAGACAAAGCACACAAGTGAGAGAGAGCACACTCGAGCGAGACTGAGTGGTGGGGGGAAGGCAGAGGAAGAGGGAGAAGGAGAAGCAGACTCCCAGCTGAACAGGGAACTGGGCACAGGGCTCGATCGCAGGATCCCGAGATTAACTAGAGCTGAGGCAGAGGCTTATCTACTAAGCCACCCAGGCACCTTGAGGAGAAACCTCTTACTAATATGAAACAACACACTGAAAACACATTTGTCTAGGGGTATCTGACTGGTTCAGTGGGTAAAGCATGAGACTCTTGATCTCAGAGTCATGGGTTCAAGCCCCATGTTCGGTGTAGAGATTACTAAAAAAATAAAATAAACTTGGGGCGAAAAAAATAAAACACATTTGTCCAAAAACCACAGTTAAAACCAGGTTTAAGCCTTTGTTCCTATGATGCTCTTGCCAATGAATTTTCCTATCAAGAACACCTTGGCCACTAATACATGAAATCTGTTAACCATGCAAATAAGTAAGTTTTCTAAAAGCAAGAAACTATAAATTTCTAAATGAAGGAAATTTCTTAATGGAAAACTGTAATAGCAAAAATTTTTAAATGATATTTAATACTTCAAGAGTAGGAGGACCTCAAAAGAAGGTTCTTCTATTAAGGAAACATATCCCTCAACAAGTTACAATTAGAATTAACACATAGAAAGGTGAGTTCATTAAAACAAAAACAAAACCCAATCTCCTTTCCCTCTAAAATGACACTGAAAGTACCAGTATATGTTGGTGTTCAGCACACAGCCCACAGTCAAGCCAAGATGAAGGCCAAGAAAGCTGAAATGAATGGGGTCCAAAGCCACAAAAAGAATATCTCAAAAAGTTAAGGGACAGTGATGAACACAGAGTACAGAATTATTGAATCACTATATTATATACCTGAAACTAATATAATAGTGTATGTTAGCCATACCAGAATTAAACTTAAAAACATAATAACATTCAATTTTTTTTTTTTAAGTTAAGGGAAAAAGGTACTTCTGTATTGACCAACATGGATGAACCTCAAAGATGTGAATAAGCCAGACTCATAAGCCTATGTATTATATGACGCCATTCATTTAAAATAACCAGAAAAAACAAATAGAGACAGAAATCAAATCAATAACTGCCTACAACTAGGCGTATAAGCAAGGATTCATTCTTAAGGGTTGTAAGGAAGCAAATTAACCAAGCACCTGTCCTTTCCTTCTACTTCATATTTCATTCTTCAAATCCTTTTTCTTTTCTGTCCTTCATCCTCTCAATTATGCCCCAAAACTTTTTTTCAAGTTTTATGTTTCATTCATCTCTCAAGGCATCTTTGTAAGCCAATGGATGCATAATATACTCCTGACAATGGGTCCCCTCTCTCTGAGCAAACAACCTGACTTGAAGAAGCAGTCTCACAGACCAGCAGAAAGAAGGTGATCTTTGCTGACTTCCTACTGTAACTCCCAGCATTGTCATCATAAGGCTACTCAAAAAGAAATACCAATTTGCAGATTTTTTGCCAAAGAGGAAAAAAAATTACTTTAGATCATAAGGAAATGGTTGGAATACTTAACTTTTTGTGTTGTGTCAGTATAGAAAAGATTGTTTCTGGGTATATTGATCCATAAATGGTTGAGCAAAGGTTCAGAGAGAACATACCCAGCAACACCGAATAGCTTCTCAGTTCTGAGTTGCAGTCAGCATCGTCTCCTGGCAACTCCATACTTTGTTCTGAGCTGCTTAGCATCCTTCCTTTGACCACTACCAGTGAGCCCACAGTATTCTAGGCCTTACCATAGAAGCATGGATTCAGGCCCAGATCTAATCATCTCTTGTCCCTCACCAGTCATGTCAATTAATTAATTAAAATTTTATAACAAATTGCCATTTTCTGCCAGGGATTGTTCCAACTGCTGGGAATTCAACGACAGAAGAGATGGCGCCATTAGCTTATATTCTATCCCTGGGCTCTATGTGGTTATCTTACTTCCTCCTCAATTCAAGCACTGCCTGGCTAGGATAATTTTATTCTGCGCCTCAAGTACAAAGTAAACTATGGGCAAAGCCATCTGTGAGGTTGGACTGCTGCTTTTTGGTCCACTACACAGACACACAGCATGGGACCAACGCTCCTGATAAAGATAGCAAGCATCATCAGCCAAGACTTGCCATAAAGGCCCATCACTTGCTCTGAGTCCTGAGTTGTCTCCTCATACTTGTAGGACACCCCTGTTCTTTGCTGATACCTGGGAGCATGTGACAATTTCAAATGTTTCTCTTGTAACCTCTGACAAAACAGGGTCCAAATTCAAACCACATTATTTCTACCCAGTGGCTCCCAAGCTAACAGTATATTGGTTCAGTATTTATTTATTACAGCTTGTTGGCTGAATAGCTTGATCTCTTATCTGTGGCCATAATAATTTTCAGTCTTCATTTGTCTTTCAAGGTTTTTTAAATGAAATAATGTGTCTTCTCAGACTACTCATTAGGAAAAAAAGAGAGAATATTGTAAAGCTCTTGGGATTAATATGAAAATGTACAAAGGCTTCTCTGAGCTTTTAATCGTTCCTTCACTACAAGTCTCCTACATTAATGACTTAATGACGTTTGTCAAACCAGGGAGCACCGAATCTGGTCTCAGACACTAGAATATCTGCAATATTGAGAATTAATTACATAGCAACTCCATGCAAGTTAAGCGTCTCTTAAAAAAAAAAAAATCCCAGATTTTTTTCTTAAATACAACTTGTTTTTATGAAATATTACAGCAAATACAAAGGGATTGCCATGATACACTACTGAATATCCTGCTGAAAGTATCTGAAGTGAGTTCTTCCAGATGATGAATGCTCCCAGGCCTGGACCAAGTTGGCCTTAAAGAAAAGGATAGTGGCATTTCACCTGCAAATCTCTAGTAAGGACAGACGACCATCCCGCCTACCCTCCGGAGCTCATAAGGTTATTCTTGTGTTAGTGACCTCACACAACATACAGATTCAGTCTTTCTGCTTCTCTTTCTCTTTAGAATGATTTCCCTAAAGCCAATGTTGGGCAAAATGCCACTAATACCACCATAAAGCCCCCACAGTGCTTGAAGGGGGAGGCATGAGACAGAGGGTTAGGAGGTAATCAAGCTTACAGATTAAAGCTTACTAAAGCTACAAGATGAGCACAGCTCCTGGTGTTTATTGACTCTTCTAGTATTGAGCACCCCTCCCCACCCTCATGGCACAAAACACAAAGGTCTTTTCATCAATGGACCTCAAAGGCTGGTATGTTTTAGCGTTAAACTTCCAAGAACAGCATCCCTACTGGGGTTTTCTTTGGTATCCACCACAATCAGGCAACCATTCCTGCCTTTCCATACAAAATTATTCATGGCTGCGGATAATGAAATTATGCTATCCATGCACTGACATCTGGGAGGAGGGGGCACTGAGTATGCATAATAATCTGGACACACACACACAAGTCTTTTTCTGTGACAACAGGAGACAGAAATAGGAAAAAGTTAAAATAAGAAAAATTTTAAAAATTAAATACTATTTTAAGAGGAAAAAAAAAGACTGTATTTGCTTATAATTCAACAGTTTATAGTAGGACCTTTTCTACTAATCTACTCTGGTAGAGGTGCTCTAAGGATTGATTCCCCCCTCCCAAACGTGCTAATGTTGGGCTGATTGGCTCAATTTACCTGTAACCCATCTCAGTCACTTTGCACATTAATCCCCAACTCTTTTCCTACTTCTTGAATTCCTCAACCCAAGTCCAGGAGAAGCAGTCACTTCACTTTTAGAATTTAACAACCACAGGACTTCTGTAATGAGCTAATGCTCATTACTTTGCAAACCTCCAAAGGATATGTAAACTTCATGTAGGATATGTAGGATATGTAAACTTCATTAATTATTTCCACTTTTTAACGTCTTGGGGCTATACCTAGGTTGCTAAATTGGGGAATACTAATTCCTGAGGGATATTTATTTGATTTTAGGCCATGAAAAATTTCCCACTGCTATTTGATAAATTATATTGTTTCACCATCACAACTAACTTAAAAGTTATGTAAATTATCCAGATGAACAAAAACAATTTACTATTATAACATTGTTAAACGAATTAGATAGCAATGACCACAGCTTCCCAATCGCAGTTTGAGACAGATAAATTTATACTTTATTGATAGCAGGAGCAGAAAGCCCTAATCACTAAACGCCGGCACAGTCTGGTTTCTGTAGGGTAATGACCCATCTCTCTATTCATAACAACAATCTCATTCATCATAATTCACATAAAAAAAAAAAAAAAGAACCCTAGTCAAGCTAATGGAGGAAACGTGTGAAAAGTGATTGGCTGGGTAAAACTCTGTATGCAGCTGGAGGGTCCTAATTGATTGTATTGTGCTGCAACTAAGCCTTCTGCCTAGTACAACAGATCTTTATCTAACTGCATTTCAATTGATTTTCACTGATAGTCTTCTTTCTTATGTCTAAGGCTTAAAGTACTAAACTAATAAAAGGATAAAAGACTCTGTAATACAGATTTCAAAATACAATGTCCAAGCAGGACTTCCAAGGAATAAGATGGCAGACTGGGTGTGTACAGCTCACCAAACAAACCAATGCCAGAACCTGGAAATTGGGGAGGTAATTTTTTTTTTTTTTTAATGTTTAGGATTTGAGTCTCTATTTTATTAGAGTCCAAAAGCAAAACACTAACCTAAACATTCAAAGATACAGTACCTAATGTTCATCTTGTCATAGGATGTAGAAATGTAAGACAAAAGATTACCCATTTAGTAGCTATTACATGTGTTCTCAATATACCCATTTTATTGGTTTAGTACAGAATCAAAATGCCTTGGATTTAGTTTTCTCATTAAAAATAGTGATGGGCTAGGGCACCTGGGTGGCTCAGCTGGTTAAGCATCTGCCTTCAGCTCAGGTCATGATCCCAGGGTTCTGGGATCAAGCCCTGCATCAAGCCATGAGTTCGACGTTGGACTCCCTGCTCCAGCAGGAGTCTGGTTCTCCCTCTATCCCTCCCCACTGCTCATGCTCTCTCTCACTTTCACATTCCTCTCTCTCTCTCTCTCTCTCACAAACAAATAAATAAAATATTTTAAAAGAAAATTAAAATAGTGATGGGTTTGGAAAGAAGGAAAGTATGATGGCTAGATAATGTTTAGCTTCCAGGTGAAAAACCTGGATTAACTGAAACACTAGATTAATTGAAACACTAAATCAAAAATCTAAAATTGGCCAAACAAACAACCCACTCCCCAAATAGCATTGTTGAACAGAATTTAGAATGAGGATATAAACTGCCATCCTTAAAGTTGTAACAGTTTGACCTACAATAAACTGTGCATATTTAAAGTATACAATTTGATGTTTTGACATAGTATAACCTATGAAACCATCACCACAATCAAGATACTGAACATACTCATCTTTGCCAAAGGTTTCCTTATGCCCCTTTGTGATCATCTCTCCCCTCATCCCATCTACATATCCAGGAAACCATTCATTGGTTTTAAAGTACCATAAATTTGTTAGCATTTTCTAGAATTTTATATAAATGAAACCATACAGTATGCATTTGTGTGGTCTGGTTCCTTTTATTTATTTGAGATCCATCCATGCTGCTACATTTATTAAAAAAAAAAAAACCTTCCTTTTTATTGCTGCATAATATTCCATTTTATGTATGAACAATAATTTGTTTACCCATGGACTTGATGGACATTTGCATATCCTCTGCAGTTCTTAGCTACCACAAATATAGCCACTGTTAAATTTTGATGTATGAGTCTTAGTTAGGGTGGACACATACTTTCATTTCTCTTGGTTAAATACTTAGTAGTGAAATGTCTAGGACATATGGTAGGTATATGTTTAATCTTTTAAGGAACTGTCAAATTGTTTTCCGAAGTGTTTCTATGATTCTACCTTTCCAATAATAGTGTATGTGAGCTCTGGCTGCTCTATGTTCTTTCCTAAACTTGGTATGGTCAGTAGTTTTCAATATGAGACAATCTACTAAGTATGTAGTGGTACCTCATGGTTTTAATTCACAGTTCTCTAACGATTACTGATGTTGATCATCTTTGCATGTGCTTATTTGCCATCCGCATTTCTTCTTCAGTGAAATCTATTCAGATCACTTGCCCAATTTTTCTTTGGTGGTTTTCTTGTTATTGAGTTTTGAGTTTTTATATATTTACATTTTCTTTTACCATATATGTGATTTGAAAATATTTTCTCCTAATGTATGGCTTTCATTAATATTTTCTCCTCATATGTGGCATTCCATTTAACAGTATCATTATAAGAACTGAGGTTCTTAATTTTGATGTTCAATTTATCAATTTTTTCTGTTATGCACCATACTTTCAGTGTAAAAACTATGAAATTAGTCTTATACTAATTTTCTCTATTGTTTTTCAGTTTTCATTTATTTGACTTACACTTTGATCCTTATTCTAGCTTATTAAGATAGGAACTGAGATTATTGAGTTGAGATCTTTCTTACTTCCTAACATAGCCATTTAGTGCTATATATTTTCCTCTAAGTACTGCTTTAGTACATTCCAGAAATTCTGATATGCTGCGTCTTAATTTTCACCCAGTTCAAAATAAATTCTAATTTTTAAATTTCTTCTTAGACCCATTAGATTAGAAGTGTTAGTTTCCAAATATTTGAATGTTCTTCCAAATATTGTATGGTTATTGATTTCTAACTTACTGCATTGTGGTCAGAGAACATACTTTGTATGATTTAAATTCTTTAAATTTATTGAGGCTTGTTTTATGGTTCAGAATATGGGTTATCATCATAAATATTCTGTATGCCTTGAAAAGAAGGTGGTTCAGCTGCTGGTGGTGAAAGAGACATATACTGTATAGAGATAGATATCAATTAGACTAAGTTGGCCATTAGTGTTACTCAAGTCTTCCATGTCCTTCCATGTCTGTCTGTCTCTCTCTCAATTACTGAGAGAGGGATATTGAAATCCCCAACTATAATTCTGTGTTTGCCTAATTTTGCTTACAGTTCATTTTTGTTTCATAGGTTTTAAAGCTCTTGTAATGAGGCACATAAATATTTAGAATTGATAGATCCTCTTCATGAATTAACACCCTTATACTATGAATATTCCCTTATTCTGTACTAATATTCTTTCTTTTGGAGTCTACTTTGTCTATTAATAGAAACTTTACTGTTTTCTTTTGATTAGTGTTAATATAGTATATTGTTACTTCCATACCTTTACTTTTATCCTATTTATGTCTTTATATTTAAGTGGGTTTCTTATAGGTAGCATACAGTGGAATCTTCCTTTTTTAGCCAAGTTCATAATTTATGTCTTTTAATTGGGCATTAGGCCACTTATACTTAATGAGATTTTGTTTTAAATCAACTATATTGCTATATGTTTTCTATTTGCCCATATGGTTTTTTTTTTTTCCTTTTTTTTTCTTCCTCTCTCTTCTTTTGGATTGAATATTTTTATGATTCCTTTGATCTCATTTGTTGCCTTATCAGCTATATAAATCCTTGGTACTTCAGTGGTTACTTTAGGGTTTATATCATATATTTGTATTTATCAAAGTTTGCCCTTAAGGAATATTATAACACGTCATATATAGTATAAAAAGCTTACAATGTTTTTCTCTTTATCACTGGCTCTAAGTAATTTGATTATGATGTGCTTTTAAGCTTTGTTAGGCAGGCCTGGAACAGTCTAGGAAAATACTATAGGAAAAATTCTGCCCCACTGTGGAGACAAAAACCCTTATGAGTATTCTGCCCATTTGCCTATAAATGATAAGACTTCCCATGTGGTTGGTGGGAACAGAAACTTCTTTGCAGTTCTGTGTGAATTTCAGTGAATTATTCCCTTTTTAGGTGGGCCTTCCTGGGCCTTGGGTAGCTTCCTCATGTGTCAAGCAGGACTCTGCTAAAGTCTAGAGATCTCTGCAGATTTTTAGAGTTTTCTCTCTGTGTAGCTCTCTTGTTTTCTGCCCTGTGCATAACATACACCTCCCCAAACTCCCAGTTCATTTCTTCTACTCAGAGAGACTGCTGTGCTCCACCTAGATCTACCTCTCCCTAGAATATGTATTGGCAGTGAGCCAGTATAATTGTGAGACTCACTTCATTTGTTTTCCATTTCTTGGGGATCACTGTCTTTAACAACCCGATATCCAGTATCTTGAAAGCCACTGTATCATGTAATTGTCCAGTCTGTTTCAGGTGAAAAGGTAAGTCTGGTACCTCCATTCATTGAAGGCCTTGTAAAATTCGATGCAGGGAGTATCCAATTAATACTCAGAAAATAAATGTTAATTTTTTCACCTTTATTAAAATTAACTTACAGAAATTGAAAGGAACATAATCTATTTTAAATGACATTAGTAAAAAATTGTCCAATATCCACAAATATCCTTAACTTCAAAAACGCCAATTCATAATCTTATCACCAATACCACTCTCTGCTTTTCAGATGTCTTTAACATCTGTATAACAAATGAAAAAATATACTGGTTTTTCTGATTTTGTGTATACTTATGGACGTTGATGTTGAGAATTTCTATAAAGTACACTAAGAAATCCTTACACAAAACAATCCTGTCTCATAGTACAGTTAGCTTAGCCACAGGCAGAACCCCAAACCAAATTGTTATACAAAGGACTGGACACACAAAATGTTATCTTCATTCTGGATTTCATAAAAACTGTTCAGTTTAAAGGGATTTACCATTTTGCTTCACGTGAAATATTTAAAAAGTCAGTTAAAAGTTTTTGTTTTTGTTTTTTTGCACTTTATGGTCAAAACAACATATGGTATTGTCTAAACACAGGAATGAAATGGTTATTAGAATTATTGAGAAAATACGTGTCTTGATTGTAAGGTCTTAAAAATTACCATGAAATACATTCCAACTTTTAATAATGTATTAGCTGAGAGCACAATGAGAATCCTTGCATTCTTGTCCTTAAAACAGATGACCTTTTTAGATAATTAGGTTTAGAACAGGACCCTGTATGATGTGTTCGTGGATGAGGACACATTTATTAACACATGCATCTTGAGGGGTGAGATCTTCTATTTGCAGGCACTAGAAAACTAGGCAAAATGACTAGAAGTTAGCTTACACTACTGCAGATCTTTCAACATTCTATATCACTCTATGGCATTACTGAAGTGAACATAAGTCATTTCAAAACTGTACTATATTGTAATTAGAATATAAGGTATGAGAAGTCATATTTACAATGACTATAAGCCCTCAGAGGAAGTTAATGAACTGAGGCTGACCTTGATCATTGACTCAGATCCTGCAGCACAGGGCAGTACCTGCTCCCTCTCCCACATTTGCCAACCTTTGCTACAACAGTAATCAATTTGCTGTCTTGATCTCTCAAGCATATCATACATTTTTTGATCCATCATTAAGCCTCAAACTTGTGGCCTAATTAAATTACTGAAGAAAGACACTTTGGAATTCTAGACTTTGGTAGGAGAAAAATTAAAGATAAATATTTGAACAAGGTGAGAAAATTATGACCTAATCTCCATGCAGTCATTAATGATTCAAAATTGCTGTTCAAAATAAATTAATTTTTACTTGAATGCTTTAAAAACAAAACAAAACAAAATGATGTCAAACCATTTTACAGCGTGGTAATTACATCCTAAATATAATATGTAGAAGAGAGAAACAGAAAAGGCTCCAGGGACAAGACAGCTCCACGTAACAGGTGTAAATAGATATGGAGTTGGTGTCTAAGAATCATCAAAAAGATCTTCTGGACTGTAGAAGTTACATGGGAAAACTGTGGAGGGATAGAAAAAAAAAAAAAAGCCTAGAGTTAGAGAAATGAAAGACAGAAAAAGGAAGATAGATCAGAGAAAAGAAAAGTCAAGCTTGACACAGCCAATGAAATAATGAGCTAATGCTAAATTTTGTCAATGGGTATAAATTTCACTTGTTTCCTATGAATGATAAAAGCCAATGGAGAAATCAAATTATTTCTAGAATCAGGAGACAAGCAGTACCATCTTATACCAAAGAGGAGAGAGAGTAAGCCTCTAGTTACAGCAAATATAAAAAAGTAGGTTTTATAGACTCTTAAATACAGGGGATACTGGTAGTTGCCAGAAGGGAACTGAGTGTGTGTGTGGGGGGGGGGGGTGAAATAGAAGGTGATTAAGAGGTACAAACATCCAGTTATCAACTCACAGAAAGTATAGCATAGGGAATACAGTCAACAATACTGGAATAATGTTGTATGGTGACAGATGATAACTACACTTATCATGGGGAGCACTGAGTAATGTACAAAATTATCAAACCACTATGTTGCACACCTGAAACTAATTTAACATTGCATATCAACTATACTTCAATTTTTTAATAAAGTAGATTTTAGCCAGGCAAAACCCCATTAAGAGTGGCTAAGACGGTGAAAAACAGGCAGGGGGAACAGATGATATTAGAAAGAATAAAGGAAAACAGAAATTAATTGTGTAAGCACTAAAAAACAGAAAGTAAATCACAGCATTTCTCTTCGCACAGAATGCCCTTCCAAAAATTACCACCAATTCAGACATAACCCCTACAAGAAGCCATAGTCCCATTAATAGGATTTCCCCCCCTTACCTCTGGGAGCCCACAGCACTCCATATAGGTAAGGCTCTTGTGTGGTATTTGTGTAAGTTTATCTTGCAACCCAGTTAACTGTAAATATTTCTATCCCATTCGATTGCAAACTACTTATGTCAGGGGCCTTTTCTTTAGTACAGTACCTAGGACCTCATGCCCTCGGCCACGGCCCACCAGGATGCTCAATGGATAGCTGCTTTAAAGCTACCTGTCAGAAGCTTAAAAATACCAGTGCTAAGATTTCATTTCTCTCTCAATAATCTAAATGATTACAGATCAGAGAGAGTGGAATTCTAGATATGGCAATATCTTGTTATATAAATTTAAGCTTGTATACCCATTTTGCTGAATTTTACTTTCATTTAAGGTGGTAGGACTTGATAAGCATCCTCTTAGTGCTTCAGTTCTAAGATGATGATTCTCCCTGCCCTGAATGCAAAGCATTTATTATCTGTGTCATTAATTTTGCAATGGATCATATAATGCCTCGTGGTATTTCTTCATCTTTTAAGTAATTCAAATTCATTTATGCCTCATCTTTCCCAACTGAAGTGCCTTGAATGGAGAAAAGGAACAAAATTTTCTCATCTCCCACATGCTAAGAACACAATAAAGATTCAATAAATATCTACCTACTTCACAAAACAAGAAAATGCTCCTTGGGCTGCAAATTCCCATCCTGAGATCCCACTGCAGATTGCCTTTTAACTAGAAGTACATAGTTGGAAGGGAACACTGATAAAGCCATCAGTTATACAACTGAGTTTATAGGACAAAAATATGACACAGAAGAATTCAAGGCTTCTGCTTGTTGATAACCTGACAAAAGGAGCTCCCAGGAAGGGTGTTTTGTTTTGCAAGAATGAAAACCAATTGAGCAGGGGCATCTCCTAAATCAGCAATCATAGGGGAAAACTTACCAGAGACTTTGTGCCCTTTGTTCACTGAGAGGCCCAAGGAGCAATTACCTGCTTTCGCCATGGTCATGACCATCACAAAGAATCAGGCACTGTCCCAGGGTGGAAAGACCGTATTTGCCTTTACAAAATTTCCATTCAACTCCCAGCTCTAACACTTGGTTATCAGGCTGGATTCCTTCACCTCACTAAACCTCTGTTTAAAATCATCAATACGATATGAAGTACTAATTCCTGCCTGGGATTAATTCAGGCAGCACAAATGTAGAGTTCTCTTTAAATTAGAGTAATGTTTCAAAAAATCACACGTTGCATTGAGAGTGCCTGACACCACTGAAGTAGGTGGGGCTCACCTCGGTAATGGTGGCCAGTACAGGTAACTGACTTTCTCCAGAGCATCTGTGTTCTTACATGTGACTGTACTGATTTCTTTGGATCCCAAGATTTCCTTTGAGGAAAAGTCTCTAATTTAAGTACTCCGAGCCCTAACAGGGCTTCTTTTGAAACCTATCAAGTAACTGAAGAAACTACAGAGAGAGAAAAGACCATCTAAGGAGTAATAATCTAGTGGGTAGAAACTGTCATGGCATGTGTTCTCCCAGGCGGGCCTGCTGAGCACCCTGATTCCTGGACAGATATTGTATGGAGAACCAGCTAAGGACTGTCACCTTTCAATCTGAGTGCCTATAGTAGGGTCTCTGGTTCAGAATTCTCAAAACAGATCATAGAAGTAGCCCAAAGAAGAGAAAACATGTTGGGGTTAACAGAACAGTCTTACTAATGAAGACGTAAATTATTTTATCTATGTGGATAAAAGTTACAAGGAACTGGAAAATTATGACAAAAACTATACTGAACATAATGTTTTTTTTGATGATTTAGAAGACACGTTCACTATCATGTCACTGTTTCAGAATCACTATACAGGTGATTTCATGGTACTTTCATTGCCTTCTGTTAAGGGTTTTATAAATTTCCCATTATCGAGGTCTCCAAAAATAAAACAAGCTGAATCCTTATCATTGATTACAGTGCTTAACAATATGGCCAGTTTAATTAAAACTTTAGCTTTGTTATTTTGTTTCTTTGACTCCTGGACAGATGGTATATTACCATTTCTTAAACTATATTCCAGAAGAGACTCTGGAATAAAACCTTTAAACTAAATAATGAATCTAGGCAGCTCTGCATTGGAATAAGGTACTGGCTACTCTTTCAAAACTAAAATATCTTGGTGAAATAGTGAGAGAAAATAAATTATTTTATCTCTGGTACTTAAGAAGAGTTGACCCCCTAACTTTTAATGTAGAAGAAATGTGTTATTCAGTAATATCTACCATGTGTGCTGTAGTGCTTTGCTTATATGATGGGAGCAACATCTAATCATTCTAAGCAAACTCACTCTAGGTATTCACTATCACATTACACAAATAGGGGTTCATTTACTAAATGAATGTGAATAGAACATTGCCCTGTTCTTTCACAACATAAGACTAAACTCACAGAACTATATACGAAACTTGAACAAGATACATATGTAATTTTCTTAAGGAAAAAATTCTAACGCTATGATGGTCCTCTTGAATGTCTCCTGTAGGAAGAAAAGGAAGGAACATTAAGGATGTAAACAATACCCTGTTCTTTCTTATATTCCACCAGGAGTGGTTCCTCCGGTTCCAGCCTTGGCCAGAGATACAGCTCCTCCCCAAGGAGGGCACTATGACATGGAATCAGTTTCAGAAAGAGAATATATCCCTGAGCTGGTTTACTTATTATTTTTGTTTTCAACAACAAAAAGCTGAAAACTGCAAAAAGCTATCAGAGAAGTCTGCTAAAATAAATGCAGAGTCCAAAAAAATCAGTGAACCATACCAATAAGGTTTATTCCTGGGATCATCTTGGTCTTAGCTGCTGTACAACAGACTGTAGCACAGAAAAAGATAGGCATTCTGTCAGAACCTCTCCAAACAAAATATGGGGTATGTATCTGCCCTTCCTCTGTAGCCATTTCTCTGTAGGAGAAAATTCCCTTTCTGGGGACACAAATGCAGATAAAACCTCTATTTGTTGGAAATAAAAAGAAACCCGGGGTCAAGAGCACTTCTGCAATTCCAATGTGAGACCTCCCTCAAGAGATGATTCTCTACCTAATCTACCCCCAACCCATTAATCTTCACGGGGCCTCCCCTGCTTACATGAACCATACAGACACCTGTAAAAATGGCGGCTCCACACACATTGCAGACACTGCCTGCTTACCCAGGAGATTTTCCAATAACAGATGTGTAGTTGTTGTTTTTTTTTTTTTTAATTTTATTTATTTATTTGACAGAGATCACAAGTAGGCAGAGAGGCAGGCAGAGAGAGAGAGAGGAGGAAGCTTTCTGCTGAGCAGAAAGCCCGATGAGGGGCTCGATCCCAGGACCCTGAGATCATGACCTGAGCTAAAGGCAGAGGCTTAACCCACTGAGCCACCCAGGCGCCCCAACAGATGTGTAGTTTTTACTTTTAAAAAATGTACAGGGGCACCTGGGTGGCTCAGTGGGTTAAGCCTCTGCCTTCAGCTCAGGTCATGATCTCATGGTTCTGGGACGGAGCCCCACATTGGGCTATCTGCTCAGCAGGGAGCCTGCTTTCCTCCCTCTTCCTCTGCCTGCCTCTCTGCCTAATTGCGATCCCTCTCTGTCAAATAAACAAATAAAATCTTTAAAAAAAAATTTAAAATGTACAGCACCAGCATATATCTATCTATCTATATATATATATATATATATATACACATACAAACATAAATACACACATACATACATATCATTTGGGATAGTAAAACCACCCGCATACAGACTAACCTATATAGTCTAGCAACCACATCTACATTCAGCAGGTAACTATAAATCAACTCTACATTTATCTATTATACACAGATTTAGGGTTTCTTAGAAGAAATCCAATTTAGTCATGGCATCAAATATGTGTTTTTTCCCCCTCTGAGAGAGTAATATAATTGAATTCTGTCCCTCATAGCAGATCAGTGCTGTTCATCTTTGTCTAGCAATGTGTTTATAAAGGCCAGGGAAGGCAATACTGATACTTTTCCAGTACAAGCTACTAGTTAAATATCAGCTGAAGAGAATGAGTTCAACCAACCAGACAGCAACTCAGGCACCATGAAACTGGATTTGCAGAGGCTGGTGTGTGTGTTGGGGGGAAAGGGTAGATGACTACCCTCAACCAGCAACCACCCTTGCCCTCAGCTGACATCACCTTTCCAGATGGCTTGCTCAACCCTTGCTTAGGTGGTTCAAAATAAAGGCACTGTCTGTCTTTTCACCCAGAAATGTGTACACTGAGGTATAAAATGTAAAAAAAAAAAAGGACACTGATAAAAATCACATGATCGATCAAATATTGCCTAGACCTACCAGCATATTCTGTCTTCTGTCTCTGCCTTTTAACGAATAAATTGAAAAACAGTGTGCTCTGTGATAATGAAATCAGGACAACTGCTTTAAATTAAATATAACAAGTAGACCTTGTAACATGACTGAAATCCATCCCAGCCTTTTTCTAAATTCCAAAGGCACCAAATTCCTCCTTAACAATATTTGATAAGAGATGTTTAACACTTTTCATATATTTCCTGTAATTACACATTTATAACCAAATGTGGATTTACTTGGCAGCCACACCAAAATGTTTCATATTGCCCTTCGATTGCAACCCTTGTTGCTGAAATACAGTATACTAAAAATGAAATAACTTTTCCATTTTAATGTGGTTATAAGCTTCCTGCTAGGCAGCAACCTAATTGAGACTTTTGATGTTAGTTTTTTTAAGACATGCTATCCTTCATCATCTGTAGAGTATTTTAACTATAGATCTCTTGCAGTCTTCCTCAAGTTGACAGAGGGAAGGGGGAAGGGGTGGGAGGAGGAAGGCCACTTTATCAAAGTCAGTGGAAATACAAGGTATTAATTATGTTAAATGAAGAAATATGGGCATTTGGTTACTTTTGTGGGTCAGAAATATTTTAATCTGTCGCTGCCAGCCGGCTGCCTCACCCTGAACACCCCTGCACTTATATCAGTTGCAGGAACACATCAAAGTTCCAAACTGTGAGGAAAGCAGCCACCAAGTAGGGCTTTCCCCACCACCCCTGCTAACCCCTCCCTCTTCACCCTCTCCCCTAACCCTCTCCACCCCGCCCCCACCAAGGTCACAGTTTTAACTAGCAAGACCACAGCATTATCCACTACAATTGGTAATAAGGCCACGACCTTTTTTTTACATTTTGGAAATATAGATGTTAGAAAAATTGGTAAACCCTTGGCCCAAGGCAATAAAAAGAAAAAAAAAGCCCTCATAAATAAGAAATAAAACTTTTGTGATATTTAGAAAAGAAAACAAATGGTGTACTCAATTGCTCTCCGTCAAAGCAGAGTTGGCTCACACAGATGCAGCTGACTTCTAAGCTTTGCTAAGACGGCCAAGCACACGGTCCAGCAGCAGAGTTACAGGGAGGGAAACATAAATGTCGGCTTCCACGCCCAAACGCATTAAGGCAACACTTGGAAACTCTGCATATGAACAGTCAAGAAAGCCAATAGCTATTCTGTAAATGCAACATATTCTCTATAAGACCTGGATAGGGACTTATTCAAGGTCACCCAGCAACAGTTTAAAAATTCACTCAGACTATTTTGTAAAATTTTTCTGATCAAGGAATCAGATAGGTTAAGAAGTCAGGTTACTATAATATGGTGTGATAATTGTAAAAATAAACAACATTAAAAAACCAGCCCAACCACACTGCTTTTGACCAAAAAAGCAACTTTTTAGTGAACTATACTTCCCTGCACTCACTTTATATTTTTTAATCTAGTTGCCTATAATGATTTCAGACAGATGCATTTATAGATGATTCTAATTTCAAGATAAATCTTTGATTTAAATAAAAATCAAAGATAACTACCAATTTTCTCTTCTACTTCACTTTCAGAAAATTTGCAAAGCAATTAATTTAACCATGGTTCAAATTTAAAGAAACGGATCCTCTCCATATAATAGGCAAACAAAATTTACCTGTTCTAGGGCTGGGTTTTGAGAGTTCTCATGTTTGAATTTTTTTAAAAACAGGAACTCATCAGAGTAAGGTACAAAAATCCTGTGATTGTCTTTAAGCTTACATTTCATGATGGTAAGTAAAGAGGGGGACATCTTTTAGGTAAAAATCCCCCCCCACCAAAAAAAACCCCAAATACAATAACTAAGCCCACAGAACTCAAGTGAAAAGACAAAGGCCCTCCCTCTCCCTGCCTCTGAAAAGAAACTATGAAGCCAAAGGCCTTTTCACTATTGTTGAGTCACTGCGGACTTACTGAAATGTGTGCACTTCACTACAGCCTTCCGCATCCTCAAGGATGTTAAAACTACACAAGATATCTATCTAAAGATACTCATTACAGAGCTGCATGAATTTTTTCTAATCCTAATTCAATAAAAATCCACATACCATGAGTCAGGCTTACCGACTGGTGTTCAATCAGGAATAAAAGGATTTAGAAAGACATTCACCTGCAATCACCTCACAATCTTCTTTATCATTTCACATACTACTTCTTGGAATAAAAGCGCTATGATAGGACATTTTACTTGTGTTGATAATTAATTGTTGCTAGAAGTAACAGCTCTCGCCACAAAGAATTTAAAAGTAAACAAAACGAAACCTTTTCAAGCTGACCCTGGGTATACCTTCTCTGATATTAAACCATAGCAACATTCAATTTTGAAAATAAGCAGAAGTAAACATATTGATTTTCTGTTCCTATGTGTAATTCTTACTGAGTAGTCAAAGGCAAAAAAAAGTCGTAGCTGAGACAGTGAAGACTATAACTCTATTCTCAGGCTCTAAAGGAGAAGATTTATGAATACATATGGATTCATAAGTTTGTGCTTTAAATGAGAAAAATTATGGTTACATATATTTTGATTTGTTGATGTTAAATTGTGTCAAGAAAATACGCAAGCTGATATATAAATAATTTCTACCTATATATACACGTAAGAAAATAAATACATTTCTGACAATACAACATGTGAACTTCCTATCAAATTTCTGAGCTTTTAGCAATTTGGTTTAGCCATTTGGTTATTTGCTAACTTTTGCATTTGTCTGTATCTTTCAAATATAGAAGCCTCTTATATTAAACAAATGTAGTCAGACTAGCCTGGCTTTTCCACTGATGTCTAAATAGAATTCCTTTACTAGAGCTTCCCTACTGCCTCATGTACTACCCCTCTCTCTCCCTTTAAGCAAATAACAGTTATCAGTCAACTGGCTATTTGTGTAACTTGAATTTCATTGTTAGGAGAGGAGTGTGGAAATTATTCAAAAGTCTAGATAAAGAGAGCCTGATATTTGAGGCATTATTAACACAATCTGTCTAACGTCAGTTAAAGATTCACTACTAAACATTACCAATTATAACAGCTACATGAATTCAGTAAAATACTTTTGAAAAAGGTACCAGCCTTGTATGTCTAACTTGATTTTTAAAATGACTCAGATTTAGCTTAACTATACGAAAGCAGCCGACGTTATTACTAAAACAAATACCAACCACAAAAAGCCATGCACATATTCTAGCACTCTTTCTAAAAAAATGCCTGAAACACTTGAAAAACTTGGCATAAGATACAGTCCTAACATTACTAGAGTAAGAATTCATCTCCCAGATTTGAAAAACAGGAAAATAAACCTTTCCATGGATATAGAAAAAATATCCAAGTATAAACAAAATATCCATGATTAAATAAAACTTTACGTGATTAAAACTGGCTAGCATTGTATGAAATTAATGCTAATGGTTCATCATAGTCTTGTTTGCATGTTTAACATCTCCCATGGAAAAAAAAAATTAAAAAAAAAAAAAAGACTTGCAGGAAGGAGAAGCAAAGGGAAAACTAAAGTCATACATGGTTAAGGATGGAGAGAGAAGAAATATCCCATCAGCCAGATTTAGACAATAGCAGTTTCCAATGTTGGGTCAGGAAATAAGGTAGTTAGAGAAAAGTTGCAATCTAAGGAGAAAACACTTTTAGGAAATGGCAAAAATTAAAACAGAAGTAGATATGTAAAATAGATGAATGAAGACAAGGTCTTCCTGCACCAAGGGAGTTGTTTAGGAGAAACAGTGTCCGTTTGTGGCCAGCGATAATACTTTCCATTCAATAGAGTTTGCAGCTTGCTGATTCATATGATTGCAGGCTGGCGCCCTGCTGGCGAGCCTCTCCACTGAAATTAAATCCACTCTCTTCAGTTATAAATTATAATGCTCTATAAACAACACTCCCATTGGGAATGGGGAGAGCGAGAGAAAGAGAGGAAGAGAAGGAGAGGGAAGAGTGGAAAAACCAGGGAGGGAGAGAGGGAGGGAAGAAGAAAAAAAGAGCTGGAGAGGGAGAGCATTTCTGCACCGTCCACTCACTGTTTAATGTTCTGCTCGTCTGCAAAAACGAGGAGAGCAAGTCTTCCACAGATAGCACTCCTGCTGTAATTCCCACACTGTTTGATGTAGAGCCCAGAAAGGAAAGGGGGATAGTAATGGGAGGCTACGAGGAAAAGCACTTAGAAATCAATGAGTATGCAAGAAGGAGAAAAATAGATTTTAGACATGGATTTTGCAAATATATTATTGAATGTATCTCTGGGGTCCCAAGGGAGACCCAAAATAAAATTCCCGATTCTACTTAGATAAATTAGATCTACACGTTGTGCATCTTTTGATATCCAAATCAATCAGTGATAGTCCCTCAAAATGCATGGGGGGGGGAAGGGGGGAGCAAAGGAAACAGAGGAAAGCGAAGATGAAAATACTCATGCCTTCACGGCCACAGACAAGGAGTCCGTAGCAAAAAGAAAGTTCAATGATTTGCTCACCCGCAGCACCCAGAAATTAACCATACTTCTTGGGTTTTTTGTTTATGAATACCTATTTCAGAATTCAATGCTAAATTCACAGGAAAGTGAACCTCAGTTGTCTCATGTTGTAGAGGTTTTGTTTTGTTTTGTTTTGTTTTAAGGTGGTTTCAAAAGTGGAAAAAATGGCAAATATTTGGTGTTGCCAATTAGCTAAATAACTTGGGGAAGAGCCCATGAGGGCTGTTCCAGATGCAGCAGCTTCGGGGCATTAACTTCTACCCACAGCCCAGGTTTCTCTGGTGTGTGTGTGAATCTTCTTTAGGAGGGATTTATGCTGCGAAGCAGGGAAGAAACCATTATTGTCATATGCCAATCAGCATTCTGAGGAATCACGTTCACGGGTTACTCATCAACTATAAAAGGACATGGTTCCGTAAGAAGAAAATATTTAAAATATTTCTTACTGAATGATGAGCCTGGACATAAAAATGGAAGGGAAGGCAGGAGCTGGAGGGGTGAGAGGAGGAGGGAGGAGGCAGAGGAGAAGCCTGTTCAAACCTAGGTCTGAACATGATTTAGGGAAAACAGCAAACCTTCAAAACCCCAAGGTGCGCTTCAGGTGAGGAAACTTCCAGGGAACCAAATCCCCCCCCAAACACAGACTTCTGTTTCTCTATCTCACTGACGCATACCAAACACTGCTCTCATTTTTCTTCCAAAGCAACACGATAAAAGCAAGCTGCAGCTTTCTACTGAAATCACGGAGTGAAGAAGGAAAGGAAAGGTGACAGATCCCGGTTTTAGACATAAAGTAATTTTACCAGGCTAAATTCCCAATCCTGAAAAAAAAGGCTTCAAAATGGAAACACTGACCCAAACCTTAACTAGAGAATTAGGTTTAGGAACAACTCAGAGTTTACGCTTTCTTTCTTTTTTTTAATGTGTCCGGCTGTCTCTCTCTGTCTCCCTGCTTTTGGTTGTGGTGCATACCAAGTAAATTATTTGCTGATAGGTGAATCTCAGCAAATGCGTTTCTTCCTTTGAATGCCTGGTGAGCTTGTTGGGAAAAGTCATTTAAGTCACTTAAAACAATCCCATGAAAAGTAAAACTCAATTCTGAAATAAGAGTATAACTTAGAGCTAAAAAATAAATTAAATAAAGGAAACATTAAAAGATAAATGGAGCAGGATGCTCTGTGGCTGAGGTAATCTGAGTGGAAAGGGAAGAAGGAGGGTTACGTTAATAAATGATTAAAAGGCCTTAACAAGGGCCTATCAGGTTGACCAGGAAAGCATTCTTCTCCTCGGCTCCTCCTGGAGACCACCTTTTTTACATTTGTTCTCAATGCTGATCAATATGGTTTTCATTTGCTGATTTCCATAATGCCATATGCGATCTGCCAGCCTGACACAATGAAGCTGGAAAGAGCTGAAGTCATTTGAACATTCTCGCTTATATGACTGTCGCCGGTTCACCAAATGCCTGATATTTGAAAGCCAATATTTTCCTTTTGCTTATTGACAAGTACCAGAGGAGTCTGGCCCTAGACACGTGTAAAAACTCCGCATTGGGTGGCAAATTTAAATAAGATTCAAGTTAGGTACTACACTTTCTCTGTATTACTTTTTTTTTTTTTTTTTTTTTGCCGCCACACTTAACCTATAATTTAAGTTTGATTAAACAGAAAAAGACAAGATTGGAGTGTGAATTATCCATGTTTGAGCACAAATGTTCCCTTCTGCTGATAAAGCAAGAAATCCACTGAGTGGATTTCCACTTTCTGAGTGGAAATCCACTTTCTTGAATAAAATTCTTTTATTCAAGAAAGAATAAAGCACAAATATTTTCCGATGCCACCAAATGCTCAGGGTACATTTATTTTTTCCTGTAAAGAATCAATCTGGTTGGCCCACTACTATGTGTCTCCAAGAACTTTCACCAGAATTCATATCAAACTATGTTGACTAATTTTTTTACTCTGTCAAAGTTACTTGAATCCATGCTCTAGGATGTTGAAACAATTTTATCATGTGTTCATTTCTTACACTTTTTTTTTCCACTGCGTAGTAAAAGGAGCTTGTTGAGGTCATCTCACACTAGTGAACCACACACAAACCTTCCATGAAGCCTGAAATGTCTCATTAAAAATTCCATTTTGTTTATTGGTCACATTTCCATACTCAAAAGACCGTTTCAAGTAAAAATGCAGACAGGAACACATTTCTGAAGTGACTTTTGTCTTTTGCAAGCCAAACCAAAAAAAAAAAAAAAAAAAGTTTGCATTCAAAGTAATATTTCAAATTTACCTTTAAAAAAATGAGATTATAAGGAGTGCCTGGGTGACTCAGTGGATTAAAGCCTCTGCCTTCAGCTCAGGTCATGATCCCAGGGCGCTAGGATCAAGCCCGCATTGGGCTCTCTGCTCAGCGGGGTGCCTGCTTCCCCCTCTCTCTCTGCCTGCCTCTCTGCCTACTTGTGATTTGTGTCAAATTTTTTAAAAAATGATATTATATTTAGTGCTGGATGTATTAGAACTGGATGTATTCCTTTTTAGTACACTGAACACATTAAGTAATAAATATTCCAGTGATTAACCAAAGTCATGTTTTAGTTCTCAAGAATGTGAAAAGTCTGTAGTGGGCAGTGCTGTCCCGGAACTACGAAAACAGAATCTCAGAATTTCGCCAAAAAATTTTCCTGAGTTTTCCCAAAAAGGTGAATGTGTCATGACTGAGTCAGACCCAAAGTTTTAAAAATAGTTATATCTCCAAATATTGTATTTGTCCTGACTCGTAATTCACAATCTCTGCTTGCTGTATTACATTAGTCCTTCCTTCCTTCCTTTCTTCCTCCCTCTCTTCCTTCCCTCTTTCCTTCCCTTTTTACACATGCTCATCCAATGAAGGGCATGGCTGGCTCAAAACAAAGTGAAGGAAGGCAATGTGACAAATATCTAAAAGAAAGGTTCTTAAAGAGAACCAAGTGGTCCTAAGGAATGAACAAACACCAAGCTTCCTTACTCAGTCCTTGCTTCCCATCTCTAAAAGAATGAATTATTGTCCATCCATTTTCCTTTCTCATAATTCCATTATCAATGAGAAAAGGACATTAAAACAATAACCCCCTTAAACTGGCTCATTTCAGAACATGGATTGTTCAAATTCGTTGATGGTGGTGGTTGTTTTTTAAGTCCTTTGGAAAAGAGCAGCAGATTCTACTCCCAAATGGGAAGACAGAAGTTCGAACATGTTTGCTAAAGAATCTTATAAATGCTGTTGAGTTTTGATATAAAAGTTGATAAGATGCAAACAGTGAAGCTTAGCAAAAAACAAGAAAACAAAAAAATCAATACAAGGATTCTACAGGGATACAGTGGTGGAGAGAATGCATTTCAGGGGCCTGCTCTGTGACTCTGAAATTTTTGGCTTAAGGTAAAAGGATAAAAAATATGCAGTCTGTCTAAAAGTACCAAGTTATTTTCTCTTATGAATTCCAAATTAAGTAAATGGTAGAGGTCACATTACTTAGGGCGTTTGGAGAAGTCAGATCTTTTATGCACACAGGCATTGCTTTCCCTCTCATATTCATAGTAAAAACAGTAACACAGCAAATGGACGGAGAGAAAAGATAATGTTGCCTACATAGGAATGTAGAAAGGCAGGAGTGATATTCTCAAAGTCTAGTGACCAGTGGCAGACTGCCCTATGAGAGCTTTAGCTACTAACATTTTGCTTTACTTGAACCATGATTACCACACAGAGACAGGTCAGATTAACACTCTCCTATATCAAAACATTATGGTAACAATAGGTTAGTCAGAACACTTGAATAGACTCTCATAAAAGATGTAATCACAATCAGAATAGACTTCTAAAGTGAGGTAATGAGTGGGAGAGAGGCAAAGGCCACTCATATGTGCAGAAGTAACAGGAAGAGAAAGAGGGCTCTATGTACAATTGACAGGTGAGAAACCCATCCAGGTTCTTCTGAGCTCTAATGAATTCGGGAGGATGAGAAAAACTGAGTTAGAATAGGATGACAGAAGAACATTGCTTAAATAAGAAGGAAAGGAAATCTCTCCTGCAATGTCCATATAGCACAAATAACAACAGTTTACTAACAAATGGTTCCCTTGTAGAGAAAAAAAAGTCTCTGGGAAGCTGTCTGTAGAGCCCTTGCCTCAGATGGGACAGGGCAATCATGATTCACTGCTTTGTAGAAGGAAGTGTACCAGCAAATGAGAGGGCACCCTTCTTTCCAAAAGGAAAATGACCAGGAATTTGCAGTATTGGGATAGTTATGGTCTTTTATGATTTTAAACCTACCCTAAAGATCTCATCCTCTTCATAACAAAATGAAACATGCAGCTTAGAACTGGATGTCTTGGGGTGCCTGGGTTGGTTCAGTCAGTTAAGCATGTGACTCTTGGTTTTGGCTCAGGCCATGATCTCAGGGTTCTGGGATCGAGCCCTGTGCCCACCTCCATGCTCAGCAGGGAGTCTGCTTGGGATTCGCTCCCACTGCCCCTACCCCCTGCTCACACGCACTCTCTCTCTCTAAAATAAATAAAAATAAATATTAAAACAAACAAACAAACCTGGATGTCTAGCCCTTCCTCTTATCTCCTCCCAGTTCAAAGGGCTTGCATCTCTTACTAGCCAACATCCTCTGAGATCTGTTGTTAGGGTCAACACATTCAAACCTCAGCACCATCTTCTTTGTTGAGTTAGCTTTTCCTTGGATAAATCGACCTGGTCTACCCACCATTGCCACTCCGCTTCCTGTCGTGACACTGCTTTCCGTGGGCAGACAGCCCTTCCTGTGCTGTGTTGTGTCCCTTTGTGGGGGTGGGTGCCTGCCACACTTCTTAGAAAAAATCAGGCAGGCTCAGGACTGTGCACTATGTCCGCGTGGGCGCACAGTGCCCCAGCTGCCAGCTGTTGTCCCCATCGCCACATCTGCGGCACTGGTAGGGGTGTCTGGAAAGCAGAGTCATTCAAAGCGTGGGGGCTGAACGATGGAGAGCTTTCGAAGTAATGAGAGGAGCTGCAGAAGTCCTTAATTTTTTTTTTTTTTTTTTAAGTAGCAGCAGTGAAGTTAAAGAAGCAGAAGAAACAAGAGGAAGTAAGTTGTAGGCAGTGGTCATTGTGGTCACCACATCCTTCAGTGACAAGCTGGAAGGGAGGTGAAATCCAGTGGTCTGGATGTAGCTACACAGAATTCTGTGGCTTGAGGGCCTTATCATCAGTAGAGATTTACTCCCCTTCACCTGGGCTCCCAGGGAACTCTGAACTACAAAAGAGGGCTTGAGCAAGGGTGGGAAACCAAGATCTTGAGTTACAGAAGGATTTATAGTCAAGTGTAGCCAGTGAGAAATGAAATGATGAAGTAAGTACCTTATTAGTAATGCTCAGGTCAGGACCAGGTCAGGGTGGGTTAAGACAGAAGAGCCCTGTCGCAAGCTCCAGAAGGCGCCTCGATGGCTTAAGACATTTTAAGGAAGGCCTCAGTGTCCTTAACTCTAAAATACCAGAGACCCAATCTAACTATTAGGAGTCTTACAAAAGCAAATCCAAGGGTAATCAACTAAATTAACTAAGCTAAATTGTAACTAAATTACAAGGAGATGAGAAACAAATCTGTTGAAGGCAGATAAAAGAAAAGACTGTCAATTTCTGGAATGACTATAAACACTCTGCCGGTAGCCGCAAGTCTATTTCTAGAGCAGGTAGGGCTCTATCACACATCGGGTCTGACTGTTGCCACTTTCCAGTCCATGTGGGTGGTGGTTATTATTTTTAATGTATTCCTACTTCAATAAGTCATAAATAAGCTTACCTATTCAAATGACCACAATAAATGATGAGAAATAGCACACTGACCCATAAGCAGCAAAGACCCAGAAGGCAACACTTAAAACATAAACTGCCAACAGCAACCTGATCAGGTTTCATAAATCAGAGCAGCAATGGCCCTAAAGAGTGGGAATGAGAGCTCCAGTAATTGCAGCCTTCTGTCTGGGCGCATACTGTAAAAACAGCCACAGTAAGCACTCCTACTGACCAATCAATAGACTCCTATTAACCTCCTGGCCAATTACAGGATGATTGGCTAAGCAAACAAAGAATTATTGGCTGTTTAGTTGGGACTTTATTCAGGCCTCTCTCTTCCCCTGTTTCTCATTCTTTTCCTCCTCTGTTCCCCACCCCCTTTCCTGTTAGGAAAAAACATCTGCAAACACCTGATATTCATCTACGTCTCTGCAGTTGTACAGTCTTGTTAAATTGTTACCACCTTTTCCACAAGCAGTTTTGGCAATTAACCTCATGGCCAGGGACTTCAAAGAAAACAACTGTTGAGTTTAACCTCTCTGAGCTACCATAGATTCTTTTATGATTTTTCCTGAAACACTTTCATCCAGAGAGGAAAAAATGCAGACTGATAAAATTAATGTTTATTTTAATATTTGGTTAATTTATTAAGAAGATAAACGCCTCAGATGTTGGCCATAACGTGGCACACTCGCTTCTCAAAGTCTCCACTGAGTGAGGTTTTATTTTAATTTACATTCCCAACACATGTGTGCTTCTCTGCTCTTCCACAAATCCTACATTTGCTGGAATCCAAGGATTTGATACATTTGACCCTCTCTTGCCCCTGTACACAAATCTCTCATATGTTTCTCAAAACTGTTTAAAAGTTCAGAATGAAAAATGCATGTAAAATTAATGCTAAGAACCAAAGTTGCCATTAAAAATCTATTTTCATTTTATATTTTTACCCTCATAGATACACTTTTTACATTAAAAGCAAGGCTAATCCCCAACTCTCATGAGAATAAACTACTAGCAATAAAGATCAAAATATATGACTGAACAAGCAATACAATTCTTCTTGAGTAATCTTGTGGCCTAAGTGTTTCAATGCAATTTATGCTATGTAACCAGCTTTTTACAGCTGTATATAATAATAATAATGGGCCTGATCCTACCAGCTGAAAGCAGGTTTGTGGAGGTGTGTTAACTCCTTCAGGCCACAAAGTTCATTTAGAATTTTAACAAAAGTGCTTAAATATTTAGTAGATCCTGAGAACTGATGATTTCTCCTCTCTCTCTGGCAAGGTCAGGCCTTATAAAATTGCCACTAATACTTTTGCCACTCTTTGTGAAACATGATGAACTCTACATACGATTTAGCGTTATTTGTGTAGCTTTTCTAGAAGTAATATGAGGTTGAAATAATAAATCCACAGCAAAGGAAACTGCCTTTTTAAAAAAATTTTATTTATTAATTTATATTGACAGACAAAGATCACAAGCAGGCAGAGAGGCAGGCAGAGAGAGAGGAGGAAGCAGGCTCCCAGCTGAGCAGAGAGCCCAACGCGGGGCTCGATCCCAGGATCCTGGGATCATGACTTGAGCCGAAGGCAGAGGCTTCAACCCACTGAGCCACCCAGGTGCCCCAGGAAACCGCTTTTGTTTGATAGTCACAGTCGCCAACACCTTCATGCTATCATTAATCCCACGCCCTGCCAAAGGCAATGAGTAACTGTTCTCTGGAAGATGAGACTCTGGTAGAGTACGACCTGATGTGATAATTTTGATATGGGCCTGGCTTTAATTATCATCAAAACTGCCAAAAAACTGCCAAAAAAATATCACCAGCACCACCCCCACCCAGTGAATCTACAGAAAACAGCAAAGAGCAGAGTAGCGCTGTAGCTTCTGGAGACAGACCCAGGGTAGTATTCCACTTTTGCTATGTATTAGCTGTGCTGAAGGGGGGCGAGTATAAATAATTATGCTTATTTTGCTGGGATGTTGTGAGAATAAAATGAGGTTGAGTATATAATGTAAAAGTCACAAACTTTTACTTGGCCTATACTGTTTTTAAAATCAGGAAATATCCATAAAACATGTGAATTTCCTGTCTCTCTTGACTAAATGGAAGGTTTGGCAACGCCAAGCCCACATTTCTGCAGCAGTGACACGGACTGCAGTAGCGGGAACAACCTGAAACACAAGTCACTTGCCATAGCCCCACCGCTTAAACTCTGCCATCGGAGATTCTGATGTTTTACACTCTGTTTGAAACAGAGTTTGGAACAGTGTCAGATGCAAAATGTCTGGTAATAATAAATACCCAATAAAAGGGAGGTATTATAAGAAGAGCTACCACATCAAATTGATGGAGGTTTCTCAGATACCAAGTAAACGTTTTATGCCGCAAATAATATACTCAGCTCTGGAAATAAAAAACAAAAGACTCCCATGTGTTTACATATATGCATAAGTGTTGTTTTCCAAACCTTCCAAATAATCTCTTTACTGGTCTAAAATTCCTATAGCATTTACTTTTTCTAATGCTTCTGGAATTTAGCAGAGTACTACCTTGTATTGGTATTTGCATCCCCAACCAACTTGTAAGCTCCTTAAGTGTGTATTCCTAAAGCGTTGTTGAGAACATAAAAATACCTCTAACTCAGACAATTAGAGAAATGGCCAGTCTTAAACAAGGGAACAGGTGAGTTATACTTAAGAAGAATACTTGTTGAGTGGCAGAAGTCTGTTAGGGCTACTTTGAAGGAAGAAACACCTGCAATTAGGAACACTGTATACAACTAGCTGCATATATCGAAGTGTTTGAAATGCTTTCATTTTCTTCAGTTAGTGAATGGTCTCCTCTGAAATACGATTTAAAATACTGCTGGCATAACAAACTTTACTCACAGTTAGTTCAAAGATCAGCAACAATTGAGCATAGTCACACATCCTGAATCAGTGGGATCCAAATTAGGGACTTGATTTTGTTCTCATCCATAATCCCATCCTTTTGCTGTGACTGTGAGGGTCACAAGGAAAGAAAGTCTGTTTGGAAGAGCAAAGCCTAGAATTCAAATCCGCCTTCTTAGCTCAGGATTTTGTCATGTTTTGTTTTTTGTTTTTGTTTTTTTTTAATGGGGGAGGGGTCGCGGGAGAGGGGTAGAGAGAATCCTAAGTAGGATCCACGCCAGGCACAGAGTCCTATGTGGGGCTCGATCTCACAACCCTGAGATCATGACCTCAGCTGAAACCAAGAGTTGGACACCCAACCCGCTGAGCCATCCAGACGCCCCCAGGATTCTGTCATTTTTTTACCTTAATTATAGTCTTACTTTCAAAGCCATGAAAACAACCTACCAATTTGATTAGGTCATTTTACACATCTGGGGGAGGGAGTGGGTAGAAACACTCCTAAGAGGTCATTTTAAAGAATCTGTGTTTGAAACCAATTTTGAGACTGATCCAAATTGCACGTAAGTGTCCAAAAGCATGTAAGTGTCCAAAAGCACATAAGTGTGCTTGCACTACGGAACATTAATGTGCCAGCTGCCTGCCTGGGGTAGACTGGATGCAGAAGGATGGGTCCTCTGCAAAGGACTTGAAGGCATTGCAAGGAAAGGGACAAAAATATGTCTCCACCAAGAAGATAAAAGGCAAGCTCAAATTCCTGGGGTATCTTCGAAGCAGCCAGGGATGGTTTGGTGGGGGTTTTTTTGCAAACAAGTGGCCTGGGCTGAAATTTGTGAGAGAAGGGAAAAATGAAATATGTCATGTACATGAAGTTCAAATCAAACCTCAAACTTCCTCTGTCCACTCTTGTTAAGTAGACTTTCATATTAAACAGAACTCTCCAGAGAGAAAAGTGATTTCTGGTCATTCTCATCGCAATATTTGGCTTTTTTCTTTTTTTTTTTTTTTTTTTTTTAATCCTTTGTCAACTTAAGAAAAAGGGGGAGGGATATTTGTGCTGAACATTTAAGCACAATTTTTAAAAGAAACTTTAAATGACACAAAGGTCTGGTGCTAGGCTGTACAGTTCAATGAACTCCCGCACAGATCAGCAAGATGGTTGGAAATGCCTCTCTCCGTCTGTTTTTCATCTCCAAAGTCTGTGTACTCAGTAGAGTGTGAAGAGAGCCTCTCTTCTCTTCAGAACATTCTCCCAATGGTCCTGCCCCATCCCCCACTCCCTCTCCATAGCCCCTGCAGCAGAGAACAGGAACTAGAGCAAATGCTTTTGTGAATTAAGAGATCTTGTGAGCGTAAATTTGGTCAGGCTGCTCCTTTCTGCAGGCCAGCCCCTGCTGCTGCCCCAGGATGTGAACTGTCAGTTTGCATAGCTGGTGATGAGTTGCAGAACCATCAGCAAAGGTGAAGACGGCAGAAACAAGAAAGATTCAAGACTGGTGGAAATCATTTCACAAGGAAAATTTCAGCCATCAGTGGGAGGAAGCTTTGAAAAATGCTGCCATTTCCGAGTCAGAATGAAGGAAAAATTAAATTACTGCCGGTGAGGCGAGCCAAAGTTGCATCTCCCTCCAGGGAGAGTTTTGATAATGGTAAACATTTGACAGCTGGCCTGGAGTTGTTATCTTGTTCTAACAGTTGTTATGGTCTAAATGAATATTTCTGATAAGGAAATAGAAAGAAAAATTTAAACACTTTTATACTTTTATGTTTTAAACCTTGTGGTGGCGAGCCAAACAGGTTTCGAGCAATTTGTCACTCAGGGCCTACTCAAAATCCTGTAATGATCCTGGTCTGGAAATCTTACCGGTATCCTAATTTCAGTTAATCTACATGAAGTAATCCTTTGATGTACAATCAACTTACTAAGAAATTATCTTTAACCTCTAGTTTCTTCAGTGACTCAAAAACAATTCCAACCATTGATGGGGAGAAGAAAATAAAGGGTTAATTAAGGCAGACGTAAATGCTCAAGAACTTAAAGCTCCCAAGAACTGGGCAGAGAAATGCTGTGCTGTTAAAGAGCTTGGGTTTTGTTTTTTTTTTTTTTTTTTTTTTAGCTATGGAGGGTCAATGTTAGAAAAATCTAATCTTTCCCGAATCCTGTTATTTTCGTGAACAATATTGGGCCAAACATTTTAGATAGGTAATAGATAAAGCAGCCGACATTTTAAACTTAAAAAGGATTGCTTATTGGATGCCTCCTGAGGGTTTCGCATTGCTAAGATGTAGAGTGCATGAAGAGATATTTCATTATAAAACACTCGCTCAGTTCCTAAATATAGCACAAGAAAACAAGTCCGAGTTATTGTCTGAAATGTTCCAGGTCTTCATAGGCATTGGATCTATTATGGTATCTAGACATAAGCATAAGGAGGCTCAGAAGAGGTGGGAAGGAGTCCAGTTGCCTTATATGGAGTTGCTGATGGATGTGTCTTCAGAGAAAGAACTGAAGTCCTGAGAATACTAGAACCCCCTCAATCTGCTTTAAAAAAAAAAGGAATAACTACCCTTCTACCTTACTGCCTCTGACATTCTACTAGATGGGAGTTTACCGATGGCCAAAATATAAGGACAAGGGCAAATGAGTAAAGAGAAGAAAGGAATCAGGAAACAGCCCCGCTCTGGAATGAATAAAAACTTAGAAATCATTTTTAGAAAAATTTTAGAAAATTTGAGCTTTGCTTGTCTAAAATATAATTGACACGATGTTATGAGCATTTAGTATTTACCAGTCAGAAACAAACTCAACCGGCCTTTATCCTCAAGCAGTAGGAAGGCACGCAGGCCGTGGGAATCAGTGCCCCTAATTGGCCAGCATCCTATCTTTCTGTGACTTGCATACTTTAGAATACATTTACAATAATCATACCTGACCAAAAAAAAAAAACTTAACCCAAACTCTTTCCCGTCTTTTCTTTAAAAAACAAAATCAGAAAATCTACCTTTATTCCTATAGTTGTGGGAAGTAAGAGTTCATTACTTTTCCCCCAAGGACCCTGCCCTTCTTTAATACGAAAGTATATAAATCGATATTAAAGTATGGTATTTTGAGAATGTTTCAAAGTAAGGTCAAACTGGTGTTAAAAACCCTACTAGTGAAGGCTAAAATAACAGTCTGGCGGAACAGTCTTAAGTGCAGCTGACTCCAATTACTAAGTACATCCTAGCGATTTTTTTTACTAACAAGAACAATGCAAGCAAGCCTTTGAGTTCAAAAATAATGTCAAAGAGAAGGTACTCATAAGAGAAATTAGATAAATTATCCCAAGACTGCAGCCATGTAGGCAGCTGACAGTTCACTTCACCTTCAGCACTGGCAATGCTGAGTTCTTTCTTTAATGAATAATCAGAAAAAGAACTGAAGGACGTTCTAAGAGGGAACAAATGCTAGAGGAAAGAAAGTGCTCCTTTTGACATCCAAGAGAGTTCTGGATAAGAAACATCCAAGAGAGTTTTGGATAAGAAAACATATACATAATCTAAACACTATAAACTCATGAAAACAGTGCTTTCAAATAAAAACTTAAAAACATTTTTTTATGGAGAATTTTGAACATACACCAAAATAGAAAAAATATATATAATAAAACCCAAGCATCCATGGCACAAGCCAACAACCATCTAACCATGGCCAATCCTGCCCCATCCACATCTACTTCCCCCCTCCTGTATTATTTTGAAGTAAATCACAGATGTCATCAAATCAAACACAGTACATGAAAAAGCAGAGATCCTCCCAAGTACGAGATTCCACAGACCGCCTCTTTCTGCCTTCATCTCCTCCCATAAATCAATTTTTTTCTAAAGATGACTACCTCCCCCCACAACAAACACACACAGGATATTGTTACTGGTACTAACTCTTACTACTCAGGGCACTGTATGAATCGAATAGAGAGAATTCAGACACACAGGACTTTTGTTTTACATGAGGTCTGATGACTTCCATATACCCTTCCATTCTTAAAATTCTACGACTCCTCTGTGGTAACACCACTTTGGACCAGTGTTCCTCTATTACCAAAACTGGGGTCATATCATCTGGCACCAAGGAAGACACAGTGGTTAAGGAAGTATAATGGTTAAGACAATGGCTTTGGTCATTCAGATCTGGTTTTAAATCTGGCTCTGCCAATGACTAACTTTGTGTCCTTGGGCTAGTTACTTAACCTCTCTGAGTCTCTGTCTCCTAATGGCTAAAACTGGAATAATTACTGCCTGGCAGAATTGTCAAGAAGAGTAAATGAAGTAATACGTACAGAGTGCTTATTAGCCAAGAACCTTAATAATAAATGTTAGCTCATTTTTAAAAATTTAGCAATAGACTCTTACATGTGAGACAACAAATAATGAAAAAGGGGTATGTATATGGTGAAAAAGGAGCAAGGAAAGGAGGAAATGAGAGTAAAAATACCCCATTTTTATAAACTGTACTCTCAGCTACCTTCTTTTAAGAACTTGAGTATCTCAGTATAATTGTTTAATGGGATTAAAGATTGTAATTATTTAATGGGATTAGATTAAGCTCATAATTGAAAACACAAGTGATTCAACCTGTCCATAAATATTGATCCTTAAAAAATCAAATGTCCCACACACCAATATAAAGGGCTTTGGTTAAGAATGTAATACTGGGGGCACCTGGGTGGCTCAGTGGGTTAAGAATGTAATACTGGGCACCTGGGTGGCTCAGTCAGTTGGGCGACTGCCTTTGGCATAGGTCATGGTCCTGGAGAGTCCCAGGATTGAGTCCCAAATTGGGCTCCCTGCTTGGTGGGGAGTCTGCTTCTCCCTCTGACCTCCCCTCTCTCGTGCTCTCTCTCTCTCAAATAAATAAATAAAATCTTTTTTTTTAAATGTAATACTGATAAACTGATGCAGACTCAGGATAGACGGGGATGAACTCACTACCTTCCTATATGAACCAGCCACGTCCATTCGTGCAGGTGATGGGGAGTAAAGCAAAGAGAAGTGATCGTGCTGATAATGAAAAGTAGCAACGGCAGCCATGGGGCTCTCACTTGGCTTCACGCCTACACCACTTCAGTATTACACTTTTGAAAAAAAATCACTCAAATGAACAAAGGGCACAGGGAGGCATGCTTTTTGCTTACTTAACATTTGTCAGGACGCTTGCAGATTAGGACAAAATGTATCTTAAATCGCTCACTATCAAACCACTGCATTACCATCTGTAATGTGCCCAATGTCATACAGTCATTTCATACGGAAAAGAACTGATACAAAAGTTGTAAGATCTAGTAATTAAAAATCACAAACTAGCGTTTCACTGACTTTGTAATGAAAGTGTTCTTCTCTCTCTCTTTTGCATTCCAAAGTTTTCTAAAGGTACGCTAAGATGGCCACATGCCAGAGCAGTATTTCTCCGGGATGTGGTGGGGGTAAGGGGAGAGATTGGCAACTTTCATGTGGTTTTACAAATTAAGCCTCAGTTGGTGTGATTACCCGATAAATGTTTGATTGTGATAACCATTTAATGGTTTTCTTTAGTTCTTCCCACATCTATTCAATCCTGCTGCTTGGATAAGCTTTCTAACTTCATCACTCAACCCACCTTAGCATTTTGTTCCTGATCCCCTCTTCCAAATCTTTCACCAGCATGTCCTTCCACGGTCTGGTCCTCACCTCCCTAGATGGCTGGGTCTCCCACAACATCCCTTCCCATAGCCGTTCCTAGAAATCAAAGCAGCTTCTGGTTTGTCCTCACATTAGTCCAGTACATGTATGCCTTGGTGCCTTTGTGTCCTGCCAACAGGAGCCCTTTTCTCAATCTTTACCTATCAAAATTCTACTGATTCCTCAAATTCTAGCTCAAATGGGATCTTTCCTACTCTCTCTGACTTCAGTTAGAACTAGTCTTTTCCTCCTATGCACTCAAAGAGGACTTGATCTGCCCTCTACTATAGTCACTAGAATTTTATCCTTGTCACCCATATGCCAAATTCCTGGAAGTCAGGAAGCATGCTTCTTTCATTTTTTGTACTCCCTACAGCATGGGGGGTGGCAACTTTTAATCACACTGAACTGTGCTGTGTATTTGAGATCTAGGAAACCATCAATAATAGCATTTACATCTTCTCTGATAAGCAGTCCACACAAGGAATTCTTTTAGGAAATTCCTTAATTGGCTCACCAACTCCTGGACATTATGGTTTTTGCTACAGACAAAGCCCCCACTGAGCCCATCTGTTATATGCACAGAATCCAAACAGAGCAGACAGAGTAAGAAACTGAAGAAGGAAGACACATGTGTAAGAGGAAACACCAAAACCACAAATATGGAAACAGTATTTGTGAAAGTCTTTTGGCCAGATCACAGACATCTTTAACCTTATCACACTTCCTTAAAAGGAGCAAGTCAGGAAAAGGGAAAGGGAAAAAAATCTTTAAGCTTATTTTTAAGTCTTCCATATTTTTAGATTAGATCATCTGTAATTCTAAGGAGAATAATTAATAATCTTTAAGAATGTACCTATTGCTTCTCTGCCTTCTGGCTAAAATCAAGTGAAAAAAATGTACCTATACTTCAAAACGTCAATCCCTAGCAATTCATACAAGCTAAGTGCTAGATAAAATAAATATAAATAAAAAATTAACAATAACTCTTGAAAATGCAAAAATAATAAAACTCGTCTCTGTCTCCATTATAATTAAGTTGCTCTTTTCCTAGATCCAACAGACAGGCAAAGGCATAAAATGAGTTTAAGTACAATTTGCCAAAAATTACAGATTAATTAAAGATTGAAGGCCTTTGAAATAATTAAAGATTATTAGAAAAATAGTTGAAGATTGAAGGCCTTTGAAATAACTGTTTTTCTCCCTTTTAAGAATATATTGCTCATGAAAATGCATCAGTATAATATCATATTTATTCTCATCACCATAAATAAAATATTATGGACATGAAAAGAATATTTTAAAACACTGCATCTTCTGAAATACTCAGCAATATACTCAAAGAAGAAAAATTTTGTTAAGTTCCCTAAATGTAGCTGTCACTTGGACCAAGAGTCAAAAAACAAATATTCTAGTAAAAAATTCTAGAATTTCAACAAAGCAAAAGTCTCTTACTGCAATTCTTACTTTACTTTAAATTCTTACTTTAAATTCTTAAATTACTTTTAAATTCTTACTTTAAATACTCTTACTTTAATTCTTAAGCACCTAAAACAATCAAACACATCATGTTATTCAATTTATTCCTCAATGTCTCATCATCCCTCTTTAATGGAGAATTTATCACAATAGTAATCAAGTCAACAGAAAAATACAAAATTGCTTACTAGAAGATGTTTACAAATGTTGAATTAGCACTGAAATGTGAGTTTACTCCCTATAGAGTAATTTTGTCCTCTACAAGTCACAAATCTGATATACAATAGTAACCTTTGAAATTACAATGTGAAAATACATAATCTACACTCTTCCATATGTATTCAGCACTGATAATTTATTGAGTCTGAAACTAGTATCTCTGACCCTGAAGATATTTGCTGGGGTTAAGCTTAGGTTTGTGGTTTTATCAAAGCTAAGACTTCCAAAGCTATCCTGTCCAACACGATAGCCACTAGACACATATGGCTATTCAAATTTCAATTAATTAACATTAAATTAAAAATTCAGTTCTTTAGTTCTCTCAGTCACATTTCCAGTGCTCAATATCATATTGGAGAGCACAGAGATCTAAGTGGCACGTATCTATCACTGTAGAAAGTTCTATTGCACAGTACCCTTCTAAAGATTGCCAGTTTGACAGGTTATAATTTGTTTTAGTGCCATTGCTCCAAGGTAAAGTGAAAGATGGAACCCATAATGCCAACTATTAATTTTCTTTTCTTTCTTTCTTTCTTTTTTTTTTTTTTGGATGAAAATTAGATCTTTATGTTTTAGAATCAATTCCCCACCACCTCAGGATCTAAAGACATGGAAGAAAAAATCAGTGTCCCCTTGGTGTCCTCAAAGAAAACAAACTTAAAAAAAAATCATAGAGCATGTGTGCTGTTCTACAGATAAGAAACTCACTATTTTGAACAAAAATAATGTTACCATTATTTCGAAACTGTTCATATCTACTATCTACATGCACAAGAAGGTTAGCTTCTTGTGGCTAACCTCTGGCTTGTGGAAGCAACATGGTCAAGTGATATGAACACAGGTCTTTACTTTCTTTTTAAAGATTTTATTTATTTATTTGTCAGAGAGACAGAGAGAAAGAGCACAAGCAGGGGAAACAGCAGGTAGAGGGGAAAACAGGCTCCCCACTGAGCAAGGGGCCCGATGCAGGAATCAATCCCAGGACCCTGGAATCATGATCTAAGCTGAAGGTGGACACTTAACTGACTGAGCCACCAAGGTATCCCTGAACACAGGTTTAAAACCAGACAGGAGCTGAGTCCTTTATTCCTTTATACATACTCCCTAGTTTTGTGACTTTTGAGTAAGTTACAAAATCTTTTTGTGTCTGCATCTCTCCAAAAAGTAACAAGCAAAACTCGGGTCAACTTCCCAGGCCTGAAGTTAGTACTAAATAAGATAATGTAAATTTGGTATCAACTAGCACTATATATGACATTAACAGTTGCCCTGGCAACTATTCTAGAAGACAAATAAAAACCACCATAATAACACCATTAGTGATAACTAATAGTAAACCAAATCTTTTTTTTTTATTAAAAAACAGCTTTATTGAGAGATAATTAACACACCATACAAATCATCCATTTGAAGTGTATGATACTTAATTCAACATTTATTCAGCACCCACTATGGGCTGATGACTGCAAAGTTCTAGGGCAGGGGTTCTTAAATGGGGACAATGATGGCCACGGGGAGACATCTGGCAATGTTTGGAGACATTTTTTATTATCACGACAGAGCAGGGGATGGGGGAGGCCACTAATATTTAGTGGATAGAGGCCAGCGATACTGCTATACATCCTACAATTTCATGGGATGACCCCACAACAAAGAACTATTGAGTCCAAATGGCCAATAGTGCTTAGGCTGAGAAACTCTACCTAGGGCTACAAAGGTGAACGGGAGACAATATCTCTCTTATAAGAGCTTGTTGTCTGGTGAAGAAACACAGGTAGAAAAGAGCACAGAATGCTAGGTAAGGTTGCAGAGAAGGGGCGCTTAAACCAAAAGAATGGCAGACCAATAGGAATGTGCTAGGGGTATTCAAGATGGAAAGGAATGATGTCATGCAGAGGGAACAGCATGGAGAAATAATTAGATATATAGAAAGCAGTTCAGAGTTTAAGAGGTTCTGGTAATTCAAATTGGTTAGTACAACACAGTTAGACCTTATCCTGCTTACCGGAGAGAAAAAGTATAGAAGATGAAGCAGGAGAGGTATGCAGAAGCCAGATCATAAAGGTTTTGTACACCATGCTTGGAAAGAGTTTGGATTTGATCTTATAATCAGTGGTTGGCAAACATTTCTGTAATGAGCCAGACAGGAAGTATCTTTTGGCCATATGGTCTCTGTTACAACTCCTCAACTCTGCTATCACTGTGAAAAAGCAGCCCTAGACAATACACAAATGAGTGAATATGGCTGTGTTCCATTAGAACATTATTTATAGCCACTAAAATTTGGCTTTCATATAATTTTCAGGTTTAATAAAACATTCTTCTTCTTTTTATTTTTTCTACCATTTATAAATGTGAAAACAATTCTTAACCCATGGGCTGTACAGAAACAGGTGTTAGCAGTTGTTTGCCAAACCCTGCCAGAGCGAATACATAGGACTCCAAGGTGACGAGTTAGCTGATTAGATAAAAAATGAGGCAGGGCATTTCTCTTTAGATCTCTGGAAGTACTGACCATCCTCTAGCCATTTTCTGCTCAGGAACAAATGGACGTGGGCCCCAGTTTTGTCAATAGCTTGTTTATAATACTTAAAATAAGAGGGTATGCTAACTAAAGGAATAAATAGCTAATTTCAGGCTACTGTGGTGAAATGACATTTACCTAATGCAGATAAAAATTTCTTCATAATTAGTGGGCACTTGACACTGATGTAAACTGATTACTGCAGAAAAGTCATCCTTAAACTAGCTCCCCACCACTAACAGAGTATGTCCTTGATAAGACAATTAGGGTTAAGTGACAAAAAGCACCAACTATTAAGAAAAAGCTCTGTATTTATCATCATTCGTTACAATGAAGATAATACCAAATACCTGACAGTGCCACTATGAGAAATATGAAATGGGGTGCATGATATGTAGCTTAGGTGTTCCCACTATCTCAGATGGTCCTGATGTTATCCCTAGTCAGATTCTGGAGACTTCGACCTACCACAAACTTCATACCTTTAAATTTGGACCTGTTTCCAAGAGAGAAGTCTAATAACATGAATTCAAACTGTGGAGAAAATGTATCACTTTTAATAAATTTTTAAAATATTTTTTAAAAGAATTACCATATAATCCAGTAATTGCACGACTGGTTACTTATCCCCCAAAACCAAAAGCACTAATTTGAAAAGATATATGTACTCCTATATTCCCTGCAACATTATTTACAATAGCCAAGATACAGAAAACACCCAAGTATCCATCAATAGATGAATGGATAAAGAAAATGTAATGAATACATATACTGTAGAATATTACTTGGCCATAAAAAAAAGAATGAAATCTTGCCATTTGTAAAACATGGATGGATCTACAGCGTATAAGGCTAAGTGAAATAAGTCAGAGAAAGATAAAAAACCGTATGATTTCACTCATGTGTGGAATTTAAGAAACAAGACAAACAAAAGAAAAAGAGGACAATCTAAGAAACAGATTCTGTATAGAGAACTGGTGGCTGGCAGAGGGAAGGTGAGGGAGGGAATGGGTGAAATAGATGAAGGGGATTCAGAGTACTCTTATTGTGATGAGGACTGAGTAATGTATAGAATTGCTGAATCACTATACTGTAGACCTGAAACTAACAGAACACTACATTAACCATATTGGAATTTATAGATGAATTAATTAATCAAACATATTTTATTAAAAAAAAACTGTGTAAGAGAAAAGTACAGACTACTAACCTGGAGAAACATTTCCTTAAAAAAACCTGTTTCTCCATGAGTCCAACTTTTTGTTACTTTTAGGAGCCACAGTGGTATACTATGATAATTAAAGCCACTTGAAATCTAAGCAATTGTCTTTTATACCTTTGATATGGCTGACTCTTTATGAATATTTATGATCTTTCTTAGGGACACTAAACCTATGTCAAGAAGATTGTTTTGAGGATTAATTGAGTTGTTTGTAAATTTATTACATGGGGCCTGGTATATAGTATACACTGAATCAATGCTAGGTGTCATTAACTTGAGATGGTATTGTAATCTCTACTTGCATTCCTCTAAATGCTTTACTGTGACAGAGTTCTCCTAACTTTATAATACTTTCCAAGAATTGTAGAACTGAAAGAATCTAGAAATTGTATACTTCAACTCTCATGTTATCTAAATGCACTGACTGACCAAAGTCACACAGGGAGGTAGAGGAGCCTAGTATAAAAGGTGAGGGCTCTGGAGTCAGGCTAGTTTTGAGTCCTGGCTCAACCAGCCCATCAGCTGAGTTAATGCTGGCAAAAGCTCAATTTCCTTATTTATAAAATGGGAACTGAATAAGATAATGCTCACAAAGTACTGAGCACAGTCCCTCTCACCTATTTTTAAAAATCAATAAATAGGGCACCTGGGTGGCTCAGTGGGTTAAGCCTCTGCCTTCTGCTCAGGTCATGGTCTCAGGGTCCTGGAATCAAGCCCCACTTTGAGCTCTCTGCTCGGCAGGGAGCCTGCCTCTCCCTTTCTCTCTGCCTGCCTCTCTGCCTACTTGTGATCTCTCTCTCTCTCTCAAATAAATAAAATCTTTGCCAAAAAAAATCAATAAATAAATGTTCACTATTATTATTGCTCTTCCTACTGTATAATTTTATTTCCTTGATTCGTCTTTGGAAGAAAGGTGGATCAGCTGCTGTGATACTGAACTTGACTCCCATCTAACCCTGCTGCTGTGATACTGAACTTGACTTCCTTCTAACCCTACTGGCTGATCACACTGAACTAAAGCAGACTATTTAAAATACTATTTTCCAAATCAGGCAAACTCTACCTCCTCTCCCTTTTTTGTGTGTGATTCCTTCCTTAGTGCATCTCTCAATTTCAAGTTACTTTCTAGTCTTCTAATGCTTCAAGTCTCTCCCAACTCTGCTCCATGGATCCTGGGGATACATATGTGAAAATAATATGCTAAATATGTCTGTGAAATACTTTGTTAAAGATCAGACAATAAGGAACAAAAGATGGTGTTCTGGAGATTCCGGGCAGTCGTGGGCCAATGAATGTCACAGAAAGAATCCTTCCAATTCGCTTGCTTCAAAAGGCTAAGGAAATAACCTATTTCCTTTTCCCCCTTTTCTATCTGATTTCTCTGATGTGTTCCCAGATACTCAAAGAAAGATTCAGATATCCATGAAATCTTAATATGCCTGTTTGAAGCCAGGAAAAATAAAGAACAGTATGCCAGTATTTAAGACCAGGAAGAGTCCATCAGTACTTGGGGGGAATTTGGTGCAGGCTTGGAAATTACTACAAGAACATTTCTTCCCCAGTTAAAAGGGAAGTAATGTCAAATGGCTCTAATTTGCATGGAATTCTACTACCCTGGAGCATGCTCCTGAAGTAATCCCACGATCTTGGCCATTAGTCCAGCAGCCTGGATCTTCCTCGGTTGCCAGATGAGCTGCAGCAGTCTTTGGCCCTTCCTACAGCCCTTGTACTTGACATCATTTAGCCTAAACTAAGACCTTGACCTCGCCTTTATAGCTGGGGGAAGAGTTCAGAGGAACCGAACCTCAACAGGAACAACATAAGTGTGAAAGACTTTACCCACGTCTTCTCTCAGCGAGTGCTCTTTAATCTTCAATGTTGATCTTTAATCTCTTATGTTCATCAGAATGGAATAACCTCTAATACTCCCTTGTATCTGAGAAACGTTAAGCTCATAATTACTTGCCATTGTTGTTCATTTCCTTGTTTTTGTTTTGCCTTAGGACACAAGTAAAAATGCCAGAAAGGCCACAAGGGTAACTTTAAAGGCTCTTCTTACACCAATTATTGTGTTAATCAGCTTTGTTCATCTGATAGAATTAGATTTAAATTTTCCTTTAGCCTTGGATATTTGACAAGGTTCTCTAAGTACACTAAGATTCTCTCCTCCAAAAGGAATCCATTTGATCCAATAAGAAACCACTACTTGCCTCTGGAAGCCAAACCTTTTGGTAGGTCAAGTCAATCAGGGGTGGGGTGGCATCTTCTGAACTCTGCTTGGGTTCTTTAATATTTCCCTTTTCATGCGTGGAGATCTGCTAAGGGGCTTCTTAATTACAGGGACGGGAGGCAGACTCTGTCTTCTATTTCCTGCCCTTCCCTCTCTCCGCCTTGAACACTGTATCCTCCTTCTGCACTGAACGACGCATGGAGCCCACTAACCGGGTACATGCATAGTGGTTTGCTCCCACTCGCCGGAGTACCTCACAGCTCCCGAGGTACTTCACCTTTCTCTCTGTGTGCTCCGAACAGGACATTCTGACCATTCAATGTGGTTCAGAGGCTCACTGTGTAAGCCTGTGCAAACAATCTAGATCCTTAGTATTAATTCCAATGTTAGGGATTCCTCTGAAAGAAAACAGGATTTTTGGTTAGGTCTGACCAGGGTAGTGGATTACAGCTTATCGGGCCACACACAGACGGTAGGACCACTGATTTGGTCATGCCCAAAGACCCAGGTCAAGTCATGACACTTATTTGCAAAGTTCCCACTTAGACTCAAGTAATTCAGGAACAGTGTCCTAGGTTATGGACATAACACTGGATTTGAAACTTCTGACTCTAGTTTTGATTAAAATTACTAAGTGAATGAGAATTTGTGTTTTCCACTGGCCTTCTGTCTTCTAAAAACAAAAGGAAGGGAAGATGATTATAGGCACCCACCTAACATCAAATTTAGTAAAAATCATTGGGAAAAAAACCAGAAGTGTGATTTAATGATCTGAGAAATTAGGCAAAAGTGTCAAGTCTGAAGAATTTAAAAATGGTTATAGGTCAAAGCATTAAAAACTTCTTCAAGGATGGAGTGGCTATAAGGGGAACCTGGTGAGGAATCTGCCAGGGGTTAATTGCAACCCTGCATGAAAAGCAGTTAACAAGTGAGAATTAGAACACCCAAGAGGAAAAGAAAAATGTTTCCAGTGCCATGAGAAATAAACAACAAAGGAGAAATATTTCCTTTGGCTACCACCACCTCCTTTACAAAAGCTCAGAGGAGCTACGGGGAATGCCAAGGACTGGTTTTCTCTCAACTCCCTCTGAAACATTTGTCTTCATTACCACTCTTTTTAATCAGGGCTCCTTCATGAGTGTTTCTGCTCAGCCCCTAAGGGGCAGCTCTGGTCTGCGATAAATCAGAATCCACACCGCAAGTCACTAATCAGCACTCCCAGGGAAAGAAAAACAGAGACGTGCAGACCACGACGCTTTGAAAACCTAGGGGCTCACAGGCCTCAAGGAAGAAAGGCCTTTGTGGAGAAATACTAAGTTAGTGAAGGTAGAACAGCACTCTTATGTTTAGGCTTTATTTTAAAATCTCAAAAATAAATTGTTCACACTTAATGGGAAGAGCTTGGAACATAATTTTGTTTTCACAATGGAAAAGAGATTATGAGTTTGCTTAATAAGTTGTGATTGGTACCCTAGGCTTGACGATTTTAATATCTAATTCAAAGCTGAATAAAGCCAAGGCAGAGGGACAGGAGATAAATTTCAAAAATTAAAACTAAGTCAGAAACTCCTTCCCACTTCTGGTTTTAGGGATGTCATTAAATGAAACAAAAAATCCCAGGTGGGAACTCTCTAATGTCTACGATATGACTGTTCCTTTGCTTCAGTGGAATTAGGATCATAAAATTATAAACACATTGTAGTTTTTCACTGAAAAGGATCTTAGAAGTATACTCTAAGAGAAAAATTAAACGGACTTGTAAAAAGTCAGCATAGCTGGCTCGTAGCAGAGTTTCCTCTAGAACCTAGGATTCTAATTATACAGCTACAGATCTCATGCATGAGGCAAATACTGAAATACCACCACTCACAGAGGGAGCACGAAGTGAGGAGAAGAGTAGAATGTAAATCAGGAAATGAGGGCTCTAATCCTGGGTCCACCACTTACTGGTTTACCTTGACAAAAATAACCTAATAGTCTGAGTCTCAATTTCTTCATCTGTAAGATGGGGTTTACATCTTTCCTAAATTTACTATAGGGTTGCTACAATTCCCCCTAAACTCAAGGTATTATTAAATTATTACGAACAATTTTTCTGAGAGCACTAATGGGCTGAAGAGCTAACAGAATTCATGTAAAACAGAGAAAACACACTTTTCATAGGAAGATAGATCCAGATGATGGCAAATACTCCTAGGACCCTTGGATACAAGTAGAAATATGCAACCACCCCTTAAACACATTGAATCCATGTTTTCCAAAATCGATGCTAACTGCTCTACTGACAAAGCTAAAACCTACTTTTTCTCTAGCTGCCTATGACAGAGTGTGCATGGCATGGACTCCAAAAAGAAATCCTGGGTGACACTTCGCCAAATACATGATGCCATCTGGCAATAAGGCAACCCACCTGCCTAGGAGACAAGAGCTACTACTGTTCTGACCCTGCTTGCATTTTGTTGCTTGTTGTCTATGAAAGCTGATGGCATAATAATATCATCCCACTATGGCCTGACAGATACGGACCCTGCCCTTACACAGAGGAGCCCCTCTGAGGCAGAGTCACATCTATCCCAAAATGCTAGTTTTCCAACACTCCAATAGTACTAAAATATAACTAAGAAACTAGAATCCATCAAAGCGATGAACACTTTCTGAATCTAAGCGCATAAAACATACTCCTGCTTTTCCTATTTGAACCAGAGCCCTTGTCTGTCACCGACTTTATGAATAAAAACTCTCATGAGACCTCACGAGACATGTTTTTTGATACTGACTTCAGAAGCTAGGATCTGAACTGCTCAGACTGACTGAACCAAAAAGGTCAATTTGGCTAGAGGGCAGGTGCTTCCAGAAGGGATATACAAAAAACATGGCCAGAATCTTGAATCTTTACTCACAATATTTAGACTTCATGTTGTAAAATGGGAAGAAATCAAAGGTTCTTGAAAACAGAGTGACATAAAAGCAGTATTTGAGAAGATTCTATTAGCATTTCTCAGGATTAACTGTAGGAAATGACAGGGTCAGAGATCCGTGTTTGTGGGACCAAGATGGACCATCTTGTAGTGTTGCAGACAAGAAGTAATTGAGGATCAGTTTTGTGCTATTCTGATGAATGGGCTTCCTCAGGTTGTATTGCTTATTCTTCTGGATATTAGAGCACTAATGACAGTAAATAAACTGTACAGATTAGCTTTCTCACAATTAATTGGAAACAACTTTTATTTGTTGGTTTTTAAGGAGCCCTGGACATGAGCATTAGAGAAATACTTTCACAATTATTATTAAGTATTAGTAAGCATTTGAAAGAGTTTTAGATTTAAAAAAAAAAGTGCTTGCAGTAAATTTAGAATTAGTGATATAAACTTAGTAAAGCTGAATGTGGGTTTTCAGTTGTCTACCAAGTATGTGATTAGAACAACTGGACAGATGCTATCAAGGCACCATCCATATGCTCTCTCTGGGACCTGCCAGCTGTCTGAGCCACAGAAGCAGAGTGTGGGTAGATGCTGTGGAATACAACATTGCTTTGTGAACAAACCAAGAATCACTCTCAGTCTAGAGAAAAGGGTTGGCAGCATTTGTTAAGTACAAATATGGATTTTATTTTTCTTTTAAATATTGCAATGAAGTAAGATACAATTTAATGATCTGTTGGGAGAAAGAAACAGGTCTGCCTTATGCACAAAAATGGCTTCTGTGGATCCTGCAGAGTGGCTCAACAAAAGAAAGAAACCAAATTGCAGGCTCTAACATATGGGCACAGAAGAACATGGAGACGTTCATGGGAGAATGAGAGGTGTCGCACAAAGGCTCTAATACTGAGGCTCCACACATCTCTGAACTGGACATTCAAGGTGCAGCCAATGTCACACACACACACACACACACACACACACACACGCAAAGCTCCTCCTCTCTTTTTCCAGAGTGCTTTAAGGAGGCTCAAAGCCCTGAAAGTTGAAAATCAAGTCTGGCTGCTATAAAGCAGCCCCTCTCAGACATATCCTCATTCCTGACAAATACCCACCCACCGGCAGGCCTGGGAGACACATGGCGACCAGAGCGAGTTGTCAAAACTTATCATTATAAAACGTCTATCTTCCAAAAGTACAACCTTTGCTCAATACAATGTTTTCCTTGGAAGACAGCTCTTCTGAGAGCTATAAAAAGGAGGTCAGAATTGATGAGGTTAGCTCCTGAAGTCTGTGCTAACAATCCTGCTAAAAACGTGAAGGTGAATAATGATGGTGGAGTGTTTTGCCAAAAACAAAAGCAACAGCAACAACAAAATCATCAATTATGTCCCCCTACTTCAAAGAATTTCGTTTTTAGCTTTCCTCTTAAGAAAACTGCCTGAGTGGCATAACCCTCCTCCTTTCATTTCCTTTCTTATCCCCTACCCTCAGGTGGCTAGCCTGGTGCTACACAGCCAAGGCTACACAGAAAGTTCACAGCCCTTCGCCTGATCTCATGATCCTCTATCAAAACAGCACTTTCAAAACAGTTTCCTGTCTGGCGCTGCCCATTGCGTGAGTGTTTTCTTGGCTGGATCAACTGCCAAATTAAGTCCCTTTGGTAGAGGACCACAGAGAACTCACTAGAGTCCTGTCCTCCTTCCACCTTAAGGCTTGACATCCGGAAGTGACTTAGGAAGTCCTCTAATGGTTACCAAATTTGGGGGAACTGATTTAACTTTTCTGAGCTAAACATATGTTTAGGGGAGGCTGCATCACTAATCATCACTTGACCTTGTGACAGACCAAAAGTTGCTGAATTTCTTTTCCTTAAAAAAAGAAAAACACAACTTTTCCCAGCTAGCTGATGTAAATGCAAAGTCATGTTGTGGGGTGACTGCAAACACGCTGATTTCCAGATGTTTGACAAGACCATGCAGGAGCACCAAGAAGGCTGGTTCACAGTTTGTCACAAACTCGGCTGGGTTACTTGCGTTCTGGGGATTTTGCACAGCTGTCAAACTACTTAGGATAGAGAAGCGCTGAAGGTCAGTCTATTACGTATCAAATTTTAACCCATCGATTATGGGCTAAAAAGAACTTTGCCTTTGAAAACAGAGAAAATGTTCCAAATCTATTATCATTACTATGTTCAGAAATAACTGTAGTGGGCTTTTTCCTTGAATGTATATTTATCATTGCCCCAACATTCACTTAAATATGCTTTACACCAATCAAGTGAGATATGAATCTTGAACAAAGCCCCGCACATTCCACTAAATAACCCCTCTGTATATCAGCCATAGATAAAATCTGACTTAAGTCAAAACATAATATTGCTCAGGCTATCCTTGATGTACAGGCTTCTTTTTTATGTACTCATCCTTGATTCTCACTATTCCTGGTGGAAGTCTTCCAAAAAAACCAGATTTAGTTGTCAGATTTACAGTATCAAGGAATCTCTAAAATGAATGGGTTCTTTAAAAGAAAAGCCAAACTTTGGGTAATTACATTCAAATTCCTTAATCACATTTTCTGAGCTCAATGGGAATTGTGGTGTTTCTTTCCAGAGCCACACGAATGTAATAGAGATTCTTCCTTCAAAAGGGTATCTAATAAAAGGATTCCCCCTTGGCAAAATGTTAGTTTCAAGTGCATGTTTCTTATGTTTTCTTTTTTATGCAGTTAGAAGCAGTGTGTGTGTGGGGGGGGGGGCGTGTGTATCTATCAATCTCACCCTCTTCACTTTTTACACACACACACAGGGAAAAAGAGGATTTAGAGTATCTCAGTGTGTATTTGCAAGCATTTTAGTTTACCAACGGTGGTAGACGTCATTGCAGTTCGGTAGTATCTGCTTCTTCCCCTCCTCTGGGCGCATCAGAGGGCTGTACTTCCCCATCCCTTTAACATTCTAGTCCAGTAGTCTCCAACAGAACTTCCTGTGATAATGGAAATGTTCTATATTTCTGTTGTCCAATATGATAGATTTATAATATGGCTAGTGCAACCGAGTAGCTCAATTATACATTTTATTTAATTTCCCTCATTTAAATTTAGATAACCCAATGGAGCTGGTGGCTATCACACCGGACAGCACAGTTCTAACCCAGGAATTATGAGACGTTACCAGCACGAGACCTCCTGTGTCCCCTCCCCACCAACCCTTCCCATCCCACCATCATCGCCTGCAACAATTCATTGCTGAAGCCTCAGTTAACCTAGGTTCCTGAGGGAAAAGCAGGAAGTTGAGGCCCATGCAACCTGTGACAGACAATCACTAAGCCAGAAAAGCCACAAAAATAAACAAGAAAGAAAATACGGCACAATCTGATCTTTGTAAAGAATGCATGGGTCAAAGATGACTCATGAAAATAATGTCAAGAAGCTCCTACTTCACACGCACAGGTGGTGGTGGAATAAGATGGGGGAGAGGTAGCTGTTCTAGCAGACTATAGCTACTGCCTCATAATATAAAGGTGTATCCTAGTGTAAAGATTAAGCTGCTCTGATAAGGGGTAGATAATGTTGGGCACTGTACTACCAGCTGGAAAAATAACTCAAGAAGAAATCTTAACACCTTTTAGGTTGCTGTTGCCATATAAGCCATTCTTGTATCCAAAGTAGTAAAGATATGTTTGTTAGCAATCTTTTTTTCCCACAAAGGGAAAAGTTCCCCAGTCGCGAAAGAGTTAAAAGAGACCAAAATTAGACACAGTTCATGTTAAAGGTTAGAAGAATAATCAGTCATTTGAAAAACACTACATAAACATTTTTCCGGATGCAATTTTCAGTCCAAGGATACATTTCCCAGTAGAAATCAGCAGCTAAAAAGGAAATCATTTCGTCTCCATAAGTGCCAAATTGTATCCTGATTTTTCCTGGTCTGGCTCAACTTTCAAAACTAGTGGTTCAACTTCTGCAATCTTTCACCCAATGACTATGTAAACATATCTTTATAAGACAGACATAATCCTTGGGTGGGCCAATTTATGTTGGATTATGAAAATAGTTAAAATACAAAATCGTATAATGACTGTTGTCCTTTGGTTTTTCACTAAAAGGAAAGAAAAAGCCAGTTAACATAGGCAGTGGTTCAGCTGAAGATAATAAGGGCATATATACATTGCTTTCTTTTTCCAATATCTTTGAAAATACTCCTGACAATCCAGTAAAGGATGGCCTCATATTTTGGCAGGGGGATATGTACATTTAGAATTTGTAAATATGCCTCTGATATCCTCATATCACATGATATCCTACACCACACAATCAGAATGAATTCAACTACTCACATGAGGCCAGGAAAAATTCTCACCCTTGGAAGTACTTTGGATCTTCTATACTTGGTCAGAGGTTATAGAAACATTGGTTTTAAGGATAAAGTAATCTAAAGTAAAAACTCAAAGATTCATTCAGAATTTATTACTGCCTCTGATTCATTTATATCTTACATTATTCAGGACTTTTCATAACACAATTTAAGCAAAATCTCAACCACATAGCTAGAAGAAATCATAAATTTTAAATCTTCATAGAGAAGTAAACTCTGCTTTTTCACTTCTTTGCAATCCTAGAGCTTTTACAGTCAACTACAAAATGCATCATGAAAGCTTATCTCCATCATTTAGCATGTGGAAGAGAAGAATTTTAACTTTTCCTCCAATGGATAAAGTTATGTAAAAGAAGACATTTGGGGAGTCTTTGGAGAGTGCAGAAAAAATTATAGTGGTAAGATCTGGAAAAGTTTGGTTGAATGTTAAGAGATTTTCACATCTGTGTCTATACACTCCTGTCTTGGGAATAATGTATCTCCAAAATCATTCACAGAAAAATGTTGTAAAGCACTCCTTCCTTCAGTAAGCAAAACTTGAGTTGCAATCAGAAACATTTCATCATATGCTCTTGACAATTACATCAAATATCCATAATTTTATTCATATAAACAATTTTTGCCAATATGTTACTGCAAAGCAAAGAATCTAGGATAGCGTAACCTTAAAGGCTCCTTACAATTTATAGTATAACTCTGAATAATTTTCTAATGGTTAGATTAATCCTTCATCTTTGTTACCCAAAAAACACAAAAATGTCACTGAAGCAGTATGAAAAGACTATAAAAGACTATAGAAACAAACACAGCACAGCACACATTTTCTTTCCTATGTGAGAAGAGGCTGAGGAATGATACACTTTTTTAATTCATAAAATTTTAACTGAGTGCAAGGACATACTAGGATTGCATTTTCCTCTTCAAACGACTGCTGCTGCCCAAACCAGTATGAAGTGTTTAATTAAATATTTTCCTGTGGGTCTAATTTGAAGGCCATAAAATTTTTAACTTGTTTGCCAAAATTAGAAAATCTTGAGTTTTTTTGAATATACATCTAAAGACACTCAAAACTAAAAATCACAGGTTGATTATTTAAATCTCGCCTTAAAATTAAAATATTTTGCATTCCTTTCTGACTTAAAACACTCTCCAATGAAAGCCACCATTATTTCTAAGTGAAGAAAGAAAAGGGAATTTGTCTTACTTCTCCCCACTCCTCACTTTGCCATTGTCACCTGTATCTATTTCCAGGAAGCCAATATTCATTAGGGTTAATCTGCCTACTAAATGAATAAACAAAGGATTTCTCTGTCACTAAGAGGCCAGGTGAGCCGATAGCATCTTCCAACACAGAAAATCATCTGTACCATACAGCTCAGGAAATTACCTGCTGCAACCCCACACCTGGGATCATTTGGCAGGCAGATCACTAATGTTGAGTAATATATGGAAAATAGTCTATAAGCATTTTTTCAAAGGACTGAAAATCTCACGTATTTTATTTTATTTTTTTAAGTGAAAATCTCACATATTTTAAAACAGAAGAAAATTTTTATGTATTTAACTGTCTGACTCACCAAAGAAAACAAGTTGCGGGGAAAGCCCAACTAGAGACTTTTTGCATGTTTTCCCCCCTATGAAACAACAATGGATATAAGAACTAATGTCAAAGTCCCAACGGGCAACGAAATCAGAACAGGTTCAACAGTACCAGTATTTCTGTGGATCACAAGATCTTAGAAATAATTGAACAGTTCCACAATAAAATGCAGTAAATAAGGTAAACTAAATAAGGTATACTGTTCTGATCCCTGACTTTATAGACTGAGAAATTCAGACCAAGCAAAGCTCAGTGATTCAAGACTCTGGGTAAAGAACACAAGACCAATTTTTGGTTAATAAATTAAATGTATAATACTCCCTTTGCATGTTTTCCTTTATGGAGCAAAATCCCAGCTCTTGTTTCCCTGTGGTAATCATCTTTTTCCAGCGAAATCATCCAACAGTTAACCACTGGTGGTAAATAAACAAGCGCAAAATAAAAGAAAGGAGGTCAAAGACATCTGACCTCACTATATATGCCAAGGGAGAGAGAGAGATCCAAGATACTAGTTTTAAATAACATTTGATAGCCTGAAAACTATGTGGTATAAGCAGATAAAAGAACCAATTGGAGGAGGATTGATGTGATTAGGCATGTGACACTGTGGTGAGAAAACTCATTTGCAAAACATGAAAATAAATAGTGATTAGCTATTATGGCCTTCTCAGAGTTCAGTCCTACAAGAGGGCTGATTTGTGACCTGGAATGAGGAAAGACTAAATCTATCAGTTGGCATGCCAATGAGAACCAGCCAATGGCTCTCCTCGGCACACAGACCATGAAGTAGCTGATGAGGCTAGTGCTATCTTTATTCAACTTTTAATAATCTACAGAAAAGGAGTCAAACTTTGGGGCAGATATTAGGTCATTCAATAGAGGGACTAGAGATTGGAGAATGAAAAGACTGAGAGAGAGAATTAGTCAACATTAAATGAGTGCCTACTATTTGTCAAACCCCATATGACACAGGACTGGGTTTGCTCAAGGGTGATTAAAAAAAAAACAGACCCAGTCTCTGTACAGTGTGTGTTGTTTTTTTTAATTTCTTAGCTTCACAAGGGCTCCCTGGCTGTTTTTAACTGAATGTGTCACACACCTATCAGATACTACAAAACTGTGGGAGGAGGTGACCATGAGGGGAGCAGTGTTCTCAATGGAGAAGTAGCGAAAAAGAGGAACCCTAGTCCCACACGCATTGCACCTAAGGAAATGCAGAACAGAAACAAATAAAAAGGCCTTACTGAAAATGTGGGCTCTTTCACAGTTTTTAATCTGTGGGCCAGGTTTTCTGAGATAAACCAGTGAAACATAAATCAAAGCAAATGCAGACTGTGTGTGACTCCCAATAGCCATCAGGTTATATTGTATTGACAACAGATGCTAAAGATATGGATGTCATATATACATATTGCTGACTTTATTTTTGCTGAGAGGGATTTTTTGGTGTATGTGGGAAAATTCAGCACGTCAGTCTAAGGAAATGTATATGATTTCCCTTTCAAGATCCAAAAAAACATATGGAAGCAAGATAATGTTTGTCCTGACCTGCCAAAATCCTGGGGAGATCATCTCAAATCCACATCACATTCCTGAGTACTAATGCTCACACTGGGGCTTTTGCATTAGCAGATGTGTGAAAATGCATGTACTCAGAGAACTCCCTCACGGCTTCACATCTAAAGAAGCTCCTCGACGACAGCTATTCCAGCCAAAAGCCGAAATGGTATTTCCAAGTGAAGTAGACCTTCATTTAAGCCAGTGTCTGGACAGAAAAATTCAACTGAAGAGTTTGTGATTTGGCTCCGAACCAAGAAGAGCCTGAGTGAATGCTGGACAGATTTTCAGGAAGCCTCCCATGTTCTACTCCCAGACCTCAAATCATATCAAAGACTCTGGTAAATTTTTCCTCACTCATGTAACAATTTCTAGCAATCACACTTTCCCATTTCAAACCTATCACTGGAAGAGTCATGTGTATGATTCTAGTTGTGATTGAAATGGGGGTCGGGGGGCTGATGTGCAACACTGTCCCTAGTTCATTATTTAGGCTGAGGCAAGAAAATATGCTGAAAACATTAAGGAAACCAAACTACTCTGCATACTTTCTTTACAATTTTCTTCTATAAAAATAATAGGTTTTGAGCCTCATAAAAGTAACACAAGTTCACTGTAAAAAACTTTGGAAAGACTTTAAAGAAGAAAATTTAAATTGCCCATAGTCCCATCACTCAGAGGTTAAAAACTATTTACATTTTGGTCTGTTTCCTTCTAGTTTCTCAAATACCTATATCTATAACATTGTCTACATACATACTGGGTTTGTTTGTTTGTTTGTTTGTTTAGTGTAACACTTAACACAGTTCAGTATTCTTCTATGTTCATAATGACAAAATGAAAAGCAGGGGTCGCAATCTTAATTAAACAAAAAGCACTACACAAGAAAAAAAAGGGGCACTTAGAAATGTTAAAAAGGATATGCAGGTATGTTATATTTATTCTATAATGAATCCCTAACAGTTATGCATATCTACATATTACATAACATTAAGATTGTACAGAAGTGCTACAGAATGTAAGGAGAAATAAAGAGAAAATTAGTAGCATGAGATTATAATTCACTTTTCTAAGTCCACAATAAGAGAGATGTTCATGTACGTGTGTGTGTAAACTTAATAATATATACACATGTCATCAGAGGATACACAATTAAGGAGGTAAATCTAACTAACATAAATGTAACTTTATGTCAAGAAGATAGAGATAATAGCTTTTTCAGATGCCCATGACATAAATTCATAAAAATGTAAGTATTTTTTGCTAAAAAATAAAATCCAATCTAACCAATCTTCTAGGTGTAATTAACAATTTACAGGAAATTTCAGAAACCAAAGAACACCATGGGGATACAATCAGCAAAATTCCACCCATGGGAAAGGAAACACTGTAGGATAAATGGTCCTGTTTCTTCAAAAAATATATGGAGGTGACAAAAGGAGATGGAAGAGAAATCTATAAATAGAGGGTCTTATGAGATATACCAACCAACTGCAATGTGCACAGGTCTTACTTGGAAAGTTATTTTTAAAAAAGGAGATAATCATTTGATAAGGAATTTGACATGGGTTGGAAATTTGATATTAAAGAATCAGTTAATTTTTTCACACCTGATAATACTATGCTTTAAAAAAGGACTCCTTATATTGTGGAAATACATACTGAAGTATGTATAAGTGAAATAACATGATGTCTGAAATTGGCTTCAAAATAATCTGGAGAGGTTGTGGGGTAAGATATAAAAGTAGTCTGGCCAGGAATTGAAGCTACCTGACAGTCAGCAGTTCGTTATGCTAATCTTTCTATGTCTGCATATGTTTGAAATTTTTTATATTAAGCAGTTAAAGAGAAGAGAGAGCATGTGTGTATGTTCCTACACACACACACACACACACACACACACACACACACACACACAGAAATTGATAATAGAAAGGACACATAAGACACCTAATTCTTTTGAGGAGTTATGCTTTAAAGAAAAAGAAAGAAATGGGTCTGTAGCTGAGGTCACTCTTAAAACAGACCTCACAGTTCATTCATTCTTATTTAAACTTTATTCTGGCTAGAGAGATATTATAAAATGTTGGCAACTGTTTAATGAGAATATTTATATATTTTTGGATTATATTTTTAAATTTTTTTCTGGAGGTTAGAAATCTTTCATAATAAAATATTGTGTAGTAAAGATATCTACTCAGTGCCAAGTTGAAAAATAACCTCAGCAATTCTTGCCTGTTTATACTTTCAAATGCACTAACAAATAATTTTATTGAGACACCAATAAAATCCACTGGTATTCTGACTGAGATTGCAAGAAAGTTCTTTTTTTTTTTTTTTAAGATTTTATTTATTTATTGTCAGAGAGAGAATGAGCAAGCACAAGCAGAGGGAGTGTCAAGCAGAGGGAGAAACAGGCTCCCCGCGGAGCAAGGAACCAAGTGCTAAACTTGATCCCAGGACCCTGGGATCATGGCTTGAGCAGAAGGCAGATGCTTAACTGACTATGCTACCCAGGGATCCCTGAAAGTACTGAATTAATTTTGGAATACCTGCAGTTTTTACATTAGTCAGTTTCCTTATACAGAAACATACTTCTCTGAAGAATTACAGCTTTCCTTATTATAGGCTTTCCATATTACTTTTTAGGGTTTTTCCACATATTTTATGTCTTCTGGTACTATCATAAGAGAAATTTTTTAAAGAATTAGCTCACAGCTCATTTAAGTAGTATTTATTAGTTCATAGAAATCATATGGATATTTTGCATATTAACCAAGTATCTGATCAATATAATCAGTTCTTTAAAAGTTGGTTCTCTTGAATTTTCCAGATTAAAAGTTATATTATCTATAAATCGTGATTTTGTAATTATATCTTCTTTATGGTTTAATATTATGGAATTTTCAGAGTAACTGTATAAAAACGGGCATGACATGATTGCCTTATTCCCAATCTTAGAAAAAATGCTAATAATAACCTACATTAAAAACGATGCTGGCGTTTGGTTTAACTGGCCATTCTTTATTATCTAAAAGATGAATCTGTCTATTCCTAGTTAACACAGAATAAACCTCGTGGACAAACCCTGAATTTTATAAAATACCTTTTTCCACATCTAGTGAGATTATGATATTTTCTTACTAGACCAATTAATATTACATAACAATAGATTTTTCTAACATGGAATAAATCATATCTGATCATGGTGATTCTCTTGTTATAATGTTTAATCTGGTTTATTGGTATTTTATTTGAGATTTATGACTCAAGATTCCAACCGAAGAGAATAGCATAGTTCTCTTTTTTTGTATGTTACGTTTGTTAGGTTTTAGTCATTCATTTTTTAAAATCCTCCCTTAGAGGGGATATAAAAATCCTGCCCTCAATAGGTGTTAAAAAGTTCCTGAATGCTAATGCTATTTGTTATTAAATAGGAAAAGGAAAGAGGCCCCAGCCTGCAAGCACAAAGGTGAGATAATGGCTTCCACATCACTTAACTGTCAGCCTTACTTAGTGTGAAGTGTTGTGTCTAGAGACTCCCGACCCAGCAACCATTTAAAAATATACAGAATATTAAAGCAATTGACAAACATAAGAACTGTCAACTTTTTGGAAGGTAATCTAAAAACCATAACACACTTTTTTTCAGTGTCAATATGGAATAAGAAATAATAAAGCCGGGTTAGAAAACAAGCAAATAATATGTATTTCAAATAGTAGCACCAGAATCCCAACAAGTTCGTCTCTACTTCGGGAGATGTTATTGAACATGTCTAGAGCTCACTGGAATCCTAGTTTGCATCGGATTCTAGCAGTTCGTGACAGAATCTACACAGTGACCTGGGGAAAGAAAATACTTTGATCTTTGGGATGGGTTCTTCATTTTATAAGGTGTACTACGTCCCTGAGTTATGACATTGCAATTGCTAGATACTCAGAACACAAAGGAACACAAAGGAACAAAACAGAAGCAGTAACTCAAATCACCTACCATATGAGAGAATACCATCTCATTTCCAGAGAAGTGGAAGCTTGAGATCTCTGCAGGTTAACTCGTAAGGTGTCTAGCAGGGAAGAGATTGGTCTACAAACTTATTTGTAAAAGAATAAAGCCAGATAAAAGAAATGGAAAGAAAGCAAAGCTTCACCCAAACTTAGCAAGTCTCAAAATTTCAAATATAAACCCAATCTCATACTTGGTCAAGGCACATTCTGTGGCCATCATAGTTTCAATGTTTTTCTTTCCCAGTTTTTTCCAACATATTTCCAAAAAAATAATGGTACCGGCAAACTTTAGCTTACTTTATTGTAGATGAAACTTCCAGCTTGGATTTTAGCTTGTGTAATACTGAACATGACACTCTTAAATACTGGTAAATCGGAAGGAATCAAGGAAGAAATGAAAAATTCAAATGTACCTACCATTATAGTATGGCCTTCGAAGTCTAAAATATTTACTATATGGCTCTTTAGAAATAAAATTTGTTGACTCCTGATACTGACCAAATCAGGAACAGAAGGTTCACTTATAAGATATATTATCTTTTTCATATACATATAGACAGACATATACAGTGTATATTTGCTGAAAGATTTGAGTAAATTACAAAAGCTGATTCTACTTAAGGGAAGACAGTAGGTGCTCATTTCTCCTGCTAGGTACAAACAAAAATTCTGGACATTACATATAAAACAAACATCAGATGATTCTGAAAGGTGGAGAAAAAAAGGTAGTCAAGCTGGGCTTTTCAGGACACAAGTACTGATACAACGAACATGAAATCTTTGGTTTTCTTTGTGCCTCAAAAATCCTAGACTTAGAGGTTCAAAAGCCAGAAAACCTGAAAATGCCAATGAATAAGGACCAAAAAAGTCTGAGCTGGGGCACCCAAGTGGCTCAGATGATTAAGCGTCTGAGTTTGGCTCAGGTCATGATTCCAGGGTCCTGAGATCTAGCCCCACGTTGGTCCGGCTCCCCACTCAGCAATGAGTCTGCTTCTCCCTCTCCCTCTGCCTCTCTCTCTGCTTGTGCTCTCTTTCTCTCTCTCCTAAATAAATAAATAAAATCTTAAAAATAAATGTTTGAACCAAAACCTGATCTCCCTAGCCAAGGAATATGAAAGGGACAGCCCCACTGGACAGAAACTTACAGAAAATAATGTATTACTCTACAAACACCGCAAAGAAAAACTGGTTCTACCACCACCCACACCGGCAAAGACCAAGTAGGGAACCTAGACATTAAGCTTAGTGAGGGTATTACAAGATACACAACACCTCCACTGGGATGGTGTCAGAATAAGCTAGGTAGGAGTTAAGGACATTCATTCCTGCCAGCTGTTAATAAGCACCACCACCTAACACACATGGAGTGTCAGAACAGGGAGTTTGGACTTCCATCCTCATCTGGCGGTAAAGAAGTACTCCTGTTCCTCCTCACTTGGACACTGTCAGAGGAGGCCTGGGAGGAAGTTAGGATTTAACTCATCAGCCAGCAGTAATGACCTCACAGTGCTGTCAGTGGAGACCAGATGGGAAACTGTAACTCCCATCTCTGTCCATAGTATCCTGACCTTGGATGGCAAGTCTGGCCAAGCAGCAGTTCTACCTCTTTCTGCCAGAGTGATGTCTGAGAAAGCCAATCAAAATGAAAGGTTTAAATATGATCCAAATCTTGGGAAATTTCAACTGAAAATCACTCAACATACCAAGAACCAAGAAGATCTCAAGCTGAATGGGAAAAAGACAATTAACAGATGCCAACACTGAGATGACAAAGATGTTAAAATTAGCTTACAAAGTTTTTTTAAATACCATGATAAAAATGTTTCAAAGAACAAGAAAAAAAAAAAGGTAGAAAGGCTCAGCAAGGTAAATAAAATTCTTAGCAAAGATATAGAAGATGTAAAGAAAAATCAAATGTAAATTTTAGAACTTAAAAACACAATTAAGCTGGGTACCAGAGAGGCTCAGTTGGTTAAGCAACTGCCTTCACCTTGGAGTCCTGGGACAGAGTCCCACATTGGGCTCCCAGCTCCACGGGGAGTCTATTTCTTCCTCTGACCTCCCCCACCTCATGCTTTCTCTCGCTTTCTCTCTCAGATGGATAAATAAAATCTTAAAAAAAAACCAAACACAATAATCAAAGTTAAAGTTCAGTGGGGCGCCTGGGTGGCTCAGTGGGTTAAGCCTCTGCCTTCGGCTCGGGTCATGATCTCAGGGTCCTGGGATGGAGCCCCGCCTGGGGCTCTCTCCTCAGCAGGGAGCCTGCTTCCTCCTCTCTCTCTCTGCCTGCCTTTCTGCCTACTTGTGATCTCTGTCTGTCAAATAAATAAAATCTTAAAAAAAAAAAAAAAAAAAGTTCAGCGGATAGGTTCAATAATAGAATGGAGAAACAGTGGAAAGAACCAATAAGCTATAAAGAACAAGAGGAATTACCCAATTTAAACAATACAGAGAAAACAGACTGAAAAATTAATAACTTATGTATAGTTACCTTATGTATAGTTAAAGTAGTACACTTAAAGCAATCAATAAATATCTATATGCATATGTATATGTATAAAGCTACACAGAAGTAAAATAAAAAAATAGATAAATCAAAATGGAATTTTATAAAATGTTCAAGCAACCACAGGAAATCAGGAAAAAGAAAACTAAGAAACAAAACAAAACAAAAAACACATAAAAAACAATAAATAAAATTGTACATTTCAGCCCTAACATTCAAACTAAATGGTCTACAAAAACCAAATAAAAGAAGATTGGTAGATAATTTAAAACATGACTCAACAACATGCTGTCTGTAAGAAACTAATTTCAAACATAATGATATAGACAGATTAAAAGTCAAAAGTTGGAGATATATAGATATATAAACATATAAAGATATATATCTGTATCTATATATATTTAGGAGATCTTAGAATCAATGAGAATAGGAAAACTCCAAAGGTAAGAGTCAATGGTTAATTAACAATTTTTCAATGTTTAACTTCAATAATAAATAAATATAAATTAAAATTACCTTTTTTCCAAAAATAAAACTTATTTTCTTATTTTTTGATAATATACATATAAGAAAATTTGATGTTTTAACCATTTTTTACATTTAAAAAATTAAAATACAACTGACATGTAACATTATATTAATTTCAGGTATACATGATTGTATACATCTATACTGCAAAATGATCATCAATGTAAGTCTGTTTAATATCCATCAACACACACAGTTACAATTTTTTCCTTATGATGAGAAACTTTAATATCTACTCCCTTAGCAACTTCCAAATATACTCTACAGTATTATGAACCACTGTCACCATGCTGTATATTATATCCCCAGGACTTATTCACTTTATAACTGGAATTTTGCAGCTTTGACCACTGTCACCACTGGGACCACATCCCTCCCTCCCCCCTCTACCTCTGGCAACCACCAATCTGTTCTCTGTATCTTTGAGATCAGTTTGTTTTGTTTAGATTCCACATATATATAAGTAAGATCATAGAGTATTTGCCTTTCTCCACCTGGCTTACTTCATTTAGCATAATGCCCTCAAATTCTATCCACGTTGTCACACTAGTAGGATTTTTTTTATTTTTTAATGATTGAAAAATATTCCACTATATATATACTATACTTTTCTTCATGCATTCATCTATCAATGGATACTTAGGTTATTTACATGTCTTAGCTATTGTAAATAATGCTGTAACAAACACAGGGATGCAGATATCTTTTTGATTAGTGTTTTTGTTTCCTCAAATAAAAACTGCTGAATATATGGTAATTCTATTCCTAATTTTTTGAGGAACCTCCATGCTGTTTTTCACAGTGGCTACACCAATTTACTGTCCAAAATACCAATTTATGGTGCAGTAGTGTTCCCTTTTATCCACATCCTTACCAACACTTGTTATTTCTTATCTTTTTGACAACAGCCCTTCTAATAGGTATGAGAGGCTCTCTCATTGTGGCTTTGATTTGCATTTCCCCACTGATTAGTGATGCTGAGCACCTTTTCATGTACTTGTTGGCCCTTTGTATGACTTCTGTTGGAAAATGTCTAGTCCAATCCTCTGGCCATTTTTTAATTGATTTTTTTTCTATGGAGTTGTATGAATTCTTTATATTCCTTATAAATATTTTGGATATTAACCCCTTATCAGATACATGATTTGAATTCCATAGGTTAATTTTTCATTCTGTTGATGGTATCTTCTGCTGTACAGAAGCTTTTAGTTTGTGTAGTCCCAATTGTTTATTTTTGCTTTTGTTACCTTTGCTTTGGTGTCAAATCCAAAATATTTCTCCAAGACCCATGTCAAGGAGTTTACTGCCTATGTTTTCTTCTGGAAGTTTTATGGCTTTAAACGGTTTTATATTAAAGTCTTTAATCTATTTTCAGTTGAAATTTGTGTATGCTGTAAGATACCAAACCAGTTTTCCCAACACCATTTATTAAAGAGACTATCCTTTCCCCACTGTGTATTCTGGATCCTTTGTCATTAATTAATTGATCATATATCTATGCATTTATTTCTGGGCTCTCCATTCTGTTCTCTTTATCTATGTGTCTTTAATAGTAACACTATATTGTTTTGATTACTAACTAGCTTTAGAATATAGTTTGAAGTCAGGAAACATGATGCCTCCACCTTGTTTTTCTTTCTCAAGTTTGCTTTGGCTACTCATGGTCTTTTCTGGTTCCATACAAATTTTAAGACTGTGTTCTATTTCTGTGAAAAATACTATTAGAATTTTGATAGGTATTGTACTGAATCTGAAGATTGTGTGGGTAGTATGAACATTTTAACAATATTAAATCTTCCAATCCATAATAAGCATGTAATATCACTCCATTTCTTTGTGTCTTCAATTTCTGTCATCAATGTCCTATAGTTTTTGTTTACAGGTCTTTTACCTTGCTAGTTAAATTCATTCTTAGGTATTTCATTCGTTCTGAAGCAACTGTAAATGAGATTGTTTTATTTCTCTGTTAGTTATTAGTGTACAGAAACCCAAATGATTTTTATATACTGATTTTGTATCCTGCAAAATTTACTGAATTTATTTATTAGTTCTAACAGCATTTTGGTGGAGCCTTTGGAGTTTCTACATACAATATGTTATACGCAGATTATGACAGTTTTACTTCTTCCTTTTCAATTTGGATACCTTATTTCTTTTTCTTGCCTAATTGCTTTGGCTAAGTCTTCCATACTATGTTGAATCAAAGTGGAGAGGGTGGGCATTCTTGTCTTTTTCCTGATCTTGGAGGAAAATCTTTCAGCTTTTCACCACTAGGCATAATGTTAGCTGTGAGTTTGTCACATACGACCTTTATTATGCTGAGGTATACTCCCTCTATGCCCACTTTGTTAAAAGTTCTTATCAAAAATGGAAGGTGAGGGGCACCTGGGTGGCTCAGTGGGTTAAAGCCTCTGCCTTTGGCTCAGGTCATGATCCCAGGGTCCTAGGATTGAGCCCCACATCAGGCTCTCTGTTCAGTGGTGATCCTGCTTCCCTTCCTCTCTCTCTGCCTGCTTCTCTGCCTACTTGTGATCTCTCTCTGTCAAATAAATAAATAAAATCTTTTAAAAATCTTAAAAAAATAAAAAAATAAAATCTAAATAAATAAAATCTTTTTTAAAAAAAATGGAAGGTGAATGTTGTCAAGTACTTTTTCTGAATCTACTCAGGTAATTTGATTTTTAAACCACATTGACTGATTTTTGGATGTTAAACCATCCAAGCATCCCTAGAATATATCCCATTTGACCATGGTATATGATCCTTTTAATGTACGGCTGAATTTAGTTTGCTAATAGCTTAGTAAAGATTTCTGTATCTATGTTCATCAGGAATAATGGCATGTAATTTTCCTTTCTCATAGTGTCCATATCTGGTTTTGCTGATGTTGTACAATGAGTTTGAAAGTGTCCCTTCCTCTTCTATTTTTGTAAGCATTTGGGAAGGATTGATATTAATTCTTCTTTAAATGCTTGGAAACATATAAGCCAAAGGTTTATATATAAGAATTTTATTTATTCTTAATTAGTAGGGTTAAAAAAATCAGAAATCACGAAATTTAATGATGAAAGACTAGATAAATGACTTAAAGAATATAACTATTAAATTATCTATGTTTTGAAAAATATTTAATTATTTGAAGGAAATCTGATAATAAATGAGGCAAGTTACAAAATACTGTTTAATATATTGCCAATTTTAAAACCTTTTAAATAAAAAAGGCACTAAGAAGTTCTTTGCCAAAATGTTAAGAATAATTGCACCTGAATTTTAAAATTTTATTCTTTATAATTTTCTGAACTTTCCAAATTTTTTAAAAAGAACATATATATACAAGTAGGAGAAACCTTTTAAAAAATATTTTATTTATCCATTTAAGAGAAAAAGAGAGTAAGCATGAGCTGGGGTTGGGGTATGCGCAGAGGGAGAAACAGGCTCCCTGCTCAGCGGGGAGTCTGATGTGGGGCTCCATCCCAGAACCCCAGGACTCCAGGACCCACAGATCATGACCAGAGCTGAAGGCAGATGCTTAACCATCTCAGCCACCCAGGTTCACCAGGAGAAACTTTTAAATAAAGCACCATTAAGGGACAAAAGAACTCAACCACACTTTCCTTGCTCCCTTGCTTTCCCAAAGTATACCAGCCCTAAAGTTCTTCCACCCTCCTCATTTTTTTTTTTCTTTTCTCCTGAACACTGGAAGCAAGTAGTGTCAGAATTCTGCCATTTTTCCTCTAGTGTCAGCAGAGTCATGGCTTTTCATGGGTCTGGTTTTCTAGCCACACTCCACTACACTTTTACTGAAAAACCTCACAAATGAAACTGGGTTCCTCCTAAGTTTTTCTGTGATCATTTGGTTTAAAGAAATTAAAAGTCTGAGTAAGGCAAACTCCAGGTTTGGGGGTAAACCAGCTGGCTGGAAAACTGGGCTGGTGCAAAGCAGTTTTTCAAAGTGCTATGCCCTACGGCAGGGTAGTTTTCAATAAACGTCAAGTTGAGAATATTTAAGTAGCACCCAATTTACTTTTTACTCCCATAAAAAAAGGGAGGGATGAAAGAGTGGAAGTACAGAAATGGCTCCATTAAAATCCAGTTGAGCCAACAGCAGACAGGCAACCCATGGAGCTCACTGGAAGTATTATATAGTTTGTGATGATAAAAAAGAACTCACAACTCTTCTTTTTCTTGGATATGTCTAGGTTTGTGTTCTAACCTGAAGCCTTACTGAAGGGCACTACTTGCTTTGGCCAGGAAATACTTAAATTTCTTCAGTGGTTACTTGCGGACCCTTCAGAAGCTTAGACCTACTGGGCTCACATTCAGAATGATCCGCTCCAAGGCCGGATAAAGTAACTCTGATTAGCAAAATGTAAAATAAAAGCTTTTTAAGTATTATTTTCAGGAAGAGGGGAAACAGATTTCATTTCATTAAAGCCTTCAAATACCTTGGAAAAATGAAGATGCTTACATGAAATCCTTTCATGAAGCAGAAACAGACAGGGGCAATGCAGAGAAACTCTCAGAAGGTGACATGTCATGCCTGATCTGGAGCTTAAGGTGCTGACCTGAATGCTGATCAAATGAGACTGGTATTTGATCCAATAAATGATGAGGTATGACATTAAGTATATATTTGAAAAGCACGGATCTCAATTCCCAAAGGTGGCTTGATGGTAATTAGTTGATATGCCAAAGCATTTGTCCTACATTCTGTAAATGAAACAAATAGTCAAAAACGGCCTGTGGTATTCTGTCCTGACTTCCATTTCGGCCAAAAACATTTATTTAAAATAACAGCAGAAAAGTGTGTCTTGGTTACTCCTTGGTCAATGATTTGCCTCCCAGAAGTCTGGAATTATGCTTAAAGCTCTCAGCATTTCTGCCAATGTGAGAGTGTGGGTAGGGAAAGAGAGTGGGAGAGAGGACATCAAGCCCACCCAACTCCCGGAAATTTTAAAGAAAAGACAAAACTTTCCAAGAGAAATAATCATTTTGGTAAGTGAAACCATTTGTAACTTTAGAGGAGTTTTTTTTTTTTTCCCTCCAACATATCATAAGAAAAATCCACACTGTGCACTAATAAGCTATAAAGCTTTGGTTTAAAAGGAAGGGTCAACAAGAGCTAAAACCACTAATGTCATACTTCAAGAAGGAAAAGTGGAGGGCAGTGACGCGCCAACACTTTCATGATCCCAATAAAAAGTCTCACCCAGGCTAAAAACTATCTGCCAAATTTATGCCAAGAGTAAGCTTTAGAGCCAAGCTAAAATCTTCTGTGCATTTAAGGAGTGCTATAAAAATAATGACATATTCAGCATCCTGGGAGAGTCTTTCACTTACAGAAATAAAGCAGAATTATCCAAATAGGAAGACAGAAGCTAGGAGAGAGGAACAGAAACAGAAGACAAACTAACACAGAGACAGAGGGGAGAAAAGAGTGAAAGGGAGCAGGGACAGTCAAAAGCAAATGTAAATAGCCAATCTAACACCCACAAGAGAGTGATCTGCTCCCCTGGCAAACAGAACAGCTCCATTTTTAAAGACTGAACAAAATATATTTACATATAAAACAAGCATCACTAAAGTCAAATCCATTTGGGCAGAACTATTTTGAGGTTCCAGCACCACCCCCAAGATTTATTTATTTATTTTAGAGAGAGAGTGCACTGGTGAGAGGGGGGCAGATGGAGAGAATCCTCAGACTCCCTCCAAAGTATAGAGCTGGACTCGGGGCTCGATCCCATGACCCATAAAATCATGATCTGAGCCAAAACCAAGAGTTGGATGTTTAACTGTCTGAGCCACCCAGGCATCCCTGAGGTTTTTCTTTTCAACGAGCAAAGAGGCTTCCGGAGTTAATTCCTGTTCTATAGTCCCCACCAAAAGCCCCATGAAATGGCTAATTTCAGTTCAGTAGAGAAGTCAATGTATTCCTTTTTAAGCCAGGAAAATGAATCTCTTTCCCTTAAAGGACTATCAAAGCTGTCTCAGAATACTTCAGATAAAACCAAATAATACAGGATCCCAGATTTTAGAATCAGAAGAGCCTCTGAATGTCTAATCCAACAAACTTACTGTAGGAATCAAATGAGGATCAGGAAAGAAATTGTCATATTGTCACAATCTACAACTGGAAGAACTAGAGGGGGTGGGGGTAGAATAATAATTTCTGAGACTTAAACTGTTGTCTGAAATATCAGAATCTAACCTATTGATATTGGAACATATTCTCAAAGAAAATCACATATTAGTTCAAAATACAAGCTCTGGAATGAAAATGCCTGGCCTCCACCATGGGATCTACCACTTCTCCCAGTCTGTGTTCTCAATCATAAAATGAGGACAATACCATAACCAGTCCCCATAGGTATATAAACATAACATATAAAACAGCAAAACAGGGGCACCTGGGTGGCTCAGTGGGTTAAGGCCTCTGCTTTCAGCTCGGGTCGTGACCCCAGGGTCCTGGGATCGAACCCCGCATCGGGCTCTCTGCTCAGCAGGAAGCCTGCTTCCTCCTCTCTCTACCTGCCTCTCTGCCTACTTGTGATCTCTGTCTGTCAAAAAAAAAAAAAAAAAACCAGCAAAACAAAAACTTTGGGATATAGTAAGAGCTATTGCCATCATCATCATCATCATCATCATCATTAAAATAAAGTAACAAGGAGAGAACATTTAATGAGTCCTTATTGCATACCTGAACTATGGCCAGAAGCTTTACAAATGTCATCTACTAATTTTCACAATATAGGAGACAGGTGTTCTTAAATCCTTCTGAGGACAAAGAGACTCAAGGTCAAACACCTAGTTGGATATAAAGACAGAGCCTACATTTGACCACAGAGTTCATGAGCTTCCACTATACACGCCTATTCTACAAATGTCTCTATCAAAAATATATTTGGGATGCCTGGGTGCCTCAGTCACTTTAGTGTCTACCTTTGGCTCAGGTCATGATCTCAGGGTCCTGGGATGGAGTCCTGCATCAGGCTCCCTGCTTAGTGGAAGCCTGCTTCTCCCTCAACCTCAGCTGCTCCCCTGCTTGTGCACACGCTCTCTCTCTCTCTGACAAATAAATCATAAAATCTTTAATATATGTATATATATATATTCCTTAATAAAGAGCTGTATAAAACATGCTCATGACAAAGAAATTCAGATGGCACTGCCAAAGTGGAAGGTAGTACAGTGTATGTAATTTTTCTGAATCATAGCTCCTTACTTTGAAGAAAAAAAAAAAAAGAATTACAGTTGAATATTGAACAACATGGGTCAGTTAAACATGGATTTATTTTTATAAATAGAATATAGTACTATAAATGTATATTCTCTTCCGTATGATTTTCTTAGTAACATTTTCTTTTCTTTAGCTTACTATATTACCAGAATACAGTATATTAAAAAATAACATGCAAAATATGGGTTAACTGACTATTTATGTTCTCAGGAAGGCTTCTGGCCAATAGGATGCTATTAGTAATTAACTTCTAGGAGACTCAAAAATTATATGTCACTTTTCAACTGCACAGGGGGGTTCAGAGCCCCTAACCCCCATATTGTTCAAGGGTCAACTGTATAACAATACCTTAAACTCATGAGAATTTTATGAAGAATAAAGAAGATAATGTATGTGAAGTACTTAGCACAGTATATTGAGCAATCAAATATTATAAAAACCAACATTATTCATTTTACATAAAATTTAATATGCAATACAGACCTGTATTGGCTGCATGTAACTCAAGATTTAAATAAAGATGTTAAATATCCTATTTATTGTCTTTTAGCATTACAACTTTCCCAAAATACACAATCCAGTTAGGTTTTCTTCAGAAATAAGGATACACATAATTCAAAATTATGACAATTTTCATGGTCACAACCTCAAAATATTTTTGTCTCAGTCAAGGGCATCTAATAATTTGCATATAGCTATTTTTGTGAATGTTAATCATTCTGTATTCATTAATGTTCCTTAATAATTTTTTTTATTCTTAAGACTATATTGCTAAAAAAAAACCAATAATGAACCAAAAACAAACCGTAATGTTTATTCTTGAAACCACAGTGAACAAACTACAGTGAAAATTCTACCATCAATAGCAGGAAGTGACAGGGTCCCAATCTAGAGCCTCTCAGTTTACTAGTATTTTCTTCATATCAACCAAATAGAAGTCACTGTTTAGTTACCATTTTGCAGATGAAAAAACAGAGGCATAAAATGTTTAGTTACCATTTTGCAGATGAAAAAACAGTGGGCTGGTTAAGACCCTATAGTTCCCATGCATTAATGGACAAGAAAAGCAAGCAAATACACTTATATCTCAAGTATACTTTCACATTTGAGCTGAGTTCTTCTTTCCACATTTACTGGAAGACGAAATATTATTTTTCAGAATTTGAAGTGGGAGTTATTTCTGAATAAACTATACAAAACAAACCAGAATAATTTAAACATGTGAAAACACAAGTCCAGTGAATGGGATCTGAACACCCTTATAAGTTTCAAAAGGATGAAGAACCCCCAGATCTTTATAGTAATAAATGTTGTAGTGTACAAAAGTCCTTTGGGAATCCCCACTTATATGTTATGCCATGATAGAAGATCAAGGTGTCAGGTCCTTTTAGGATCAGGGCATTTTTAGCTTCTTTATGCTTTAATTCATATTTTGAAAAAGCAATTAAAAATAATTCTAAGAGAAATATAATCACTTTGCCTCCCTCTCTTCTATCCCCAAATATAGAATAAATTATGAATTTCAAACACTAATATTCTGTTAGTTTGCATTTGCCCACAAGTAGATAGAAAAGAAATGTGACCTTGGGCAATCACTATTCTTTAGGGAAAGCCTTTTTCAGCTTGAGAAAACATTACCTGATTGATAGTGGCTTTCCTAGCTGAAAATAAATGTCTACTGCTTAAAGGTGAAGAGTTTCTCTGCAAGCAGCTGGGATACCTAGGTGAGTCATGGGTGAAACAGTCTTCAGTCACCAAAACTTTATCAAAGAGGCCTGACCAATGGCCCCTTAATATAGACATGCCATTCAGGAGTGGAGGCGCTGTATCTACTGACTTCTATGATGTACACAGTATATGATATAAAGAATAAATAAGGACAGTTCCTAGGTCAGATATAATGCTGCTACTTGCTAATCATATGAATGAAATCAAGGTAGGCAATTGTGGCCAAGATGCTGTTTAATATTCTGGAAAAAATTAAGGTTTCAGAGATTTATATCCTTGCTGCACCACCTATGAGCTATATGACAATAGACAAGTTCTTTAACATCCCTTACGCTCAGTTTCTTCATTTGTATAAACAAACAAAGAACTTGCAATGGTAACCTTTCAAATGCTGAAAACTATGTTTGGTGTTAAAGAGTTTCATTTATGTTTTATGGATAAAGCATGCACATGTTCTAAAAGACTACAGTGGGAAAGAAAAAAGTCTCCTTCTCATTTCTGTTTCCTAGCCGCTCAGTTCCTCTCCTAGAAGGCAACTACTGTGTCTAGTCAAATGCAAAAATTTGGTTTCAATATTCCATGCTGAAATGTTGAATTCATTAACATTTATTGAGTGCCTATTATATGTCAGAGCCATTCAGGGTGCTGTGGGGAGTACAAAAGATGAGCTCACAGTCGAAAATGGGAAATGGTATCCAACTAACTTTAATATGAGGCGATAAACACAACAGTAAAAGTTTAAGAACAGCAGAGAAAGTAATTAATTTAATCAACAGGGTGAATAGGAATAAAGAGTAAAATTAAGAACAGGTTTCAAGGCAAATGAAAAGTTTCAAGCACCATACCAAAATTTTACTAAGGTCTCTCTAGCTTAGGCCGCCTGCTTCAGGAACTGGGATCCTACCACAGCTCTAAAAATTCTCTGTAAAGGTATTCACTCATGGCTAAAATGGAAAAGTCAGCCCTACAGGAGAATGTCAAAGGGACTAGTATGTATGCTTGTAAGGGATCTCTTTAGGAAGAGAGAAACAGAGGGGTGAAACAAAAGTCTTTTCTCTTCCCAATCATGCAAACACTCATTTGAAAGGTATATAAACTCATCTAAAAAAGGGATTAGTAACTGGGGAATTCAAGTTGCAAGTGTAACTTTGGTATTCCCTCTGATCTCAACACGGAGCATTTATAGAATAACTGTGATCTTTCCAATATGCTTAGCACACCAAAGCAAAACCAGTTTAAGACTTAAGACACTGTGTTTTGCAGGGCTGCCTGGAGCATCAGTACAAGTCATTGAACTGTAATGACATTACCAAAACGGTGGCAATTCTTCAACAAAATATTCTGGTTTAATGGAATTTAGGTCAGATCCTTATACGCTAATATCCTGGGTTCATGTATGAAATGGCTGAGCTTAAAAGGCAGTCCCAAATAACCATACAATGTTATGTCAGAAAGTTAGCCTAGTATTGCCAGAACAAAAACAAGTCCATTCCCTTAAGTGGATTTTTGCCAGGCTTGACCATAGATTCCAGAAAGTGGGAATTTGCTACAGTGAATGCTTTATAAAGATAACCTTAAAACACAAATTCACATGACAGCCTAGAAACACAAAACGTAAGTGATTTGAGGGCCATAATTCCTTTATTTTTATTATCTGATGATGTAAAAGCTCTCAAAGATGAGAAACATACTACTTAAACATAATGCTGCTTTTTAAAAAATGACATAAAAGATGACTTGAAATACTTTGCCAAATATTCCAACGGATACCCACAGTTTACCAAAGGCTCAAACAAAGAAACAGTGACCATAAACATAAGGGCTAAGTCTAATAAAGGACTCTAAGCCAAGATCACGTTTGCTAAGTTTAAGTGACGTAATGGAGATATAAAGATGTGGCATTATTAAATTTTAATCTGTTTATGGTATATTTAAAGCCTTACGCTTAAAAAAAAATTCGTTTAGTTGACATGCATTTCAATATTGGTTTCAAGAGTAGAGTTCAATGGTTCATCATTTACATATAACATCCAGGGCTCATTGTGACAAGTGCTCTCCTTAATCCCTATCACCCACCCACCACCCTGCATCAACCCTGTTTTGTTCTTTATAGTTAGAGTCTCTCATTGTTTCCCCCTCTGTCCCTTTTTCCTGTTCATCTGTTCTGTCAACAATGCAACAAATATTGATTTTCCTCTCTGTGGCAAGCACCGCTACCAAGCATGAGAAACATAAAGCCAGCCCTTGTTCTTAAAGAGCCCTCTATTATAAGACATTACCTTCCCCCTCTTTTTCAAGGCATCCTATCCACAGGGTAATCCAATAATAATGCCAACCAGAGTTATTTTAAGCCAAGCAGTGACAGAGCTATCAGGATCCACATCTCCTGTTAAGTAATTCATGCCTCTTTTTCACTGTTTTTGCAGGCAAATTAATCTCGATCTCAATATACCTAAAAGCATCAGCATAGACAGTGACTTAAGAACTGCTACCAGTCTATCTCCAATTCACTCCTGCCCAGGGATAATCACGGATGTTGTAATATCTGCTTACCCAGCTTCTGTTTTCACCATACGCTTAGCTTCCGGAAAATATCAAACTCAAATGTGTTATTATTTAAAGCTGCACTTCAAATCCAGGTCCTTAGATCAATGAAAAAAAAAATTCTCTTTTGGTATTCAAAAATTCAGTCACAAAACATTAAAGTCACAACTTTTTGCAGGATATTAGGATCACATCAGAGGCAAGATTTAAACTTCAGCTCCCCAAATCCTGGCAATACAATGTTCTAATCCTATAAGAATACCCTATTCTGTGATTACTATGATAGCCTCTTAAATACTGTGAAGTATAGGAAGAAGGACAAAGCTCCTATTTTTCTTCTCTCCATTCACAACTTAGCACAAAGTTCTGAATATAAGCATTTTCTGTAACAACAAGCTACCTTTATAACATCCAGATAATTATAGGTTCAGGTCAAGAACTCTGGACCATATTGATTACATCTCTGTGCAATCAGGACCCTCCAGCACTGTTTGTATTCACGATAACAGGGACAGCTTTTAAGTATCTGTGACACTAAGAATTTTCAGTCCTATCAATGCCAGAAATGGAAAGCCAATGACCAGTCAGGCCTGTCAGTTGTTGCCTGAAGCAATAAGGACAAGCTGGGAATTCATCATACTGGAACTTCATCTGCCAGCTGCATTCACACATTTTCACCACCTGAATAGTTGATTCTCTTCAACTCCCACGTGGCTCATTTCAGCATACAATGTTTTGAAATGAATATTTGATCAGGCAGGGTAAAAAGAGGTTTGGACTTATCTGAGGTGTCACCCTAATGCACTTTAAGTAATTCTAAGTATCAGGAGCTAGGTGTCTGTAGGTCCCATGCTTTGCATATTTCTGAAATGGACCTGTGATCCTAATTAAATATGATTAAATGAGACAAGCCATGTAAAAACACCTAGCAGTGTTGGGCACAAAGCTGTTTATCAATAAACATTGGTTCTCTGCTTTTTTTACTTCTATCTAAATGGTGAATATCCTGAAGATTCCTCCTAGATCACTGGGAGATGGGGACCTCAGGATGCCAAAGAAATTTAAGAATTACCCTAATTCTGTCAAAATTCTAAACCCTCACCAAAATATAAACCTAAGAAATACAGAAACATTTAAAATTGCCTCAGGGACATCAAAAGAAACCTGGGATGGCAATCCTTATATCAGATCAATTCAATTTTTAGCCAAAGACTATAATAAGAGATGAGGAAAGACACTACATCATATTCAAAGGGTCTTTCCAACAAGAAGATCTAACAATTTTAAATATCTTGCCCCTTACAGGGGAGCAGCCAACTATATAAACCAATTAGAAACAAAACCAAAGAAACACATTGACAGTAATACAATAATAGTAGGAGACTTTAACACTCCCCTCACTGAAATGGACAGATCATCCAAGCAAAAGATCAACAAGGAAATAAAGGCCTTACATGCCACATTGGACCAGATGGACATCACAGATATATTAAGAACATTCCATTCCAAAGCAACAGAATACACATTCTTCTCTAGTGCGCATGGAACATTCTCCAGGATAGATCAGAGTGTGGGTCACAAATCAGGTCTCAACCGATATCAAAAGATTGGAATCATTCCCTGCATATTTTCAGACCACAACACTCTGAAGCTAGAACTCAATCACAAGAAGAAATTTGGAAAGAACCCAAATACATGGAGACTAAAGAGCATCCTACTAAACAATGAATGGGTCAACCAGGAAATTAAAGAAGAATTGAAAAAATTCATGGAAACAAATAAAGAAAACACAACAGTTCAAAATCTGTGGGACACAGCAAAGGCAGTCCTGAGAGGAAAATATATAGTGATATAAGCCTTTCTCAAGAAACAAGAAAGGTCTCAAATACACAACCTAACCCTACACCTAAAAGAGCTGGAGAAAAAACAACAAAGAAAGCCTAAAGCCAGCAGGAGAAGAGAAATAATAAAGATCAGAGCAGAAATCAATGAAATAGAAACAAACAAACAAACAAAAACAATAGAACAAATCAATGCAACTAGGAGCTGGTTCTTTGAAAGAATTAATAAGAATGATAACCCCCTGGCCAGACTTATCAAAAAGAAAAGAGAAAGGACCCAAACAAATAAAATCATGAATGAAAGAGGAGAGATCACAACCAACACCAAAGAAATACAAATGATTAAAAGAACATATTATGAGCAACTATATGGCAGCAAATTTGATAATCTGAAAGAAATGGATGCATTCTTAGAGACATATAAACTACCAAAACTGAACCAGGAAGAAATAGAAAACCTGAACAGACCCAGAGCCAGTAAGGAGATTGAAGCAGTCATCAAAAATCTCCAAACAAACAAGAGCCTAGGGCCAGATGGCTTCCCAGGGGAATTTTACCAAACATTTAAAGAAGAATTAATTCTCATTCTCCTGAAACTGTTCCAAAAAGTAGAAATGGAGGGAAAACTTCCAAACTCATTTTATGAGGCCAGTATTACCTTGATCCCAAAACCAGACAAGGATCCCATCAAAAAAAAAAAAAAAAAAGTGTGGACCAATATCCTTGACGAACACAGATGCAAAAATTCTCACAAAAATACTAGCCAATAGTGCAACAGTACATTAGCCAACAGTACATTAAAATTGCCTCAAGATTTCAGGATTTCAATAGTTTGACTCTGATATATCTAGGTATGATTTTCTTTGTTTTTATTCTATGGGGTACACTGAGCTTTTTGAAACTTTTAGAGTTGATATCTTTAACTAATTTTGGAAAATTTTCAGACTTTCATTTATTTCTTTGCCATTTCCCTCCTTGTCATCCATGTGTAACAATCACACATATATTAGACAATTTAACACTACCCCATACTCCTCACACTGAGTTCTTTTTATTTCATTATTTTCTTCTTTTTCCACTTCGGGCTGATAATTTTTGACTTGTTTCTGAGTCTCTGATCCTTTCTTCTCCTGCATCCAGTCAGCTATTGAGCCCATTCAACAAATGTTTTTGACTGTATCATAGACATTTTTTTTCTTTTTCTTTTTTTTTTTTAATTTTATTTATTTGACAGAGACCACAAGTAGGCAGAGAGGCAGGCAGAGAGAGAGGAAGGGAAGCAGGCTCCCTGCTGAGTAGACAGCCCAAAGCGGGGCTCAATCCCAGGACCCTGGGATAATGACCTGAGCCGAAAGCAGAGGCTTTGACCCACTGAGCCACCCAGGCGCCCTTCTTTTTTTTTTTTTTTTTTTTAAGTAGGTTCCACACCCAACATGGGGCTTGAACTCATGGCCCTGAGATCAAGAGTTGCAGGCTCTAAGGACTGGGCTGGCCAGGAGCCCCGTATTATAGATATATAGATATATACGTATCTATATATAGACATTTTAATCTTTACTTGAGAGAGAGTGCAGGAGCGAGAGGGAAGGCAATCTCAAGTAAACTCTGAGCTGAGAGCAGAGCCTTACATGGCACTTGATTTCATGACCCGAGCCGAAACCAAGAGCTGGATGCTTAACTGACTGCACCACCCAAATGTCCTCAACATTGTAAGTAAACTGTAATTTGTTTGTTTGGGTTTGTTGCTTTTTATTTTTTTTTTAAGATTTTATTTATTTATTTGACAGAGATCACAAGTAGGCAGAGAGGCAGGCAGAGAGACAGGGGGAGGCAGGCTCCCTGGTGAGCAGAGAGCCCGATATGGGGCTTGATCTCAGGACCCTGGGATCATGACCTGAGCCAAAGGCAGAGGCTTTAACCCACTGAGCCACCCAGGTGCCCCTGTTTGGGTATTTTTTTTTTTTAAACTATGAGTGAATACCTTCAACTATAAGCATAGTTTGGTGCCCCTGCTTTTATTATGCTAAGACACCATCAGTTTTATCTACCATTGCTTATGCACCATCTGGACTTAATGTCAATGCAGTATAAAAAAGGAGAGGCAAATAATGACTTCACATTACTATAAAAATAGTTTTCACGCACAGACCCCTTCAAAGTGTCCTGGGAACTTTCAGAGATCAGTGGACCACACCATGAATTATACATATACATTTGTATACATATGTATAAATATACACATGTGTTTGGAAATGCAAAGAACCTAGAATAGCCAAGATATATATGAAAAACAAAAGTGAAGGCATTAGACTGCTAGATCTCAAAACTGACTAAAAAGCTACAGTAATTCAAACAGTATGGTAGTGGTGTAAAGACAGAAAAACGCACACACATATATCAATAGAACAGAATAGAGAATCCAGGAAAAATACATTTTTTAAAAAGACATCAATGAAATTCTTTGGAAGAAAAGTTTATCTCTTTGATAAATAGTGCCAGAGGAAACTGACATGGAAGAAACTAAACCTTGATCCTTTTTCTCATAGCATAATAAAAAATAATTTGAAAGGGACCATATACCTAAATGCAGAGGCCAGAACTACACAATGACTAGAGAAAAGCATCACTTCAAGACTGGGTGAAATGGCAAAAAATTTTGCACAAAACACAAAAGGAAAAGCAATAAAACTGGACTTCTGGCTGTCAAAAAATACCAAAAAGAAAGTGAAAAGGCAATAAATTGAAAGGAAATATTTGTCAAATATCTGATAAAAGGCCTACATCCAAAATATTTAAAGAATTGGAATTCAATAAGATAACAGGACAAATAAAAGTTCGTGAGAGGCTTCACAACTACATTACAAATGAAGATAAACAACTGGCCAGTAAATACATTCAAGGGGCCCAATATCAGTATTCATCAAAGAAAAGCAAACTAAAACTACAGTTTACATTTACAAGAATGGAGAACACATTGCTAAGAATGAAAAATGGTATAGTTGTCTCAGGATACCTTCTTGGAGGTTCCTAATAAAGGTAAACAAGAGCCTGCTTTGTGATCCAGCAATTCCAGGCCCAGGTATATGCTTAAAATTTATGATTTCACATGCAAAAAAAAAATGCATATCTGATAAAAAAAAAAGATTTGTACAGGAAAGTTTATATAGCAGCTTTATTCATAAAAAGCTAAAAGCTGAAAACAATAGGGCAATGGATACATAAACTGTGTTATGTTTATATTATATTGCAATGTAAAAAAATGAATTAGTGTCACAGGTAAGATGTGGATGAATCTCGAAAACATTAAGTTAAATAAAAGAAGCCGATGCAAAAGAGTATCTATAAGATAATTTCATTTACATGAAGTTCAATATAGACAAAACTAATTTATGACGATAAAAGTCATAGTGATAATCTCTAGGTCAAAGGTAGTATATTGACTGGAAGGGCATGAAGGAACTTTCTGGGATGATGGAAATAATCTAATTTGTTCTGAGTAGTGATACATACAGGTATAAAAATACATCAAGTTGTATGATTAAGACATGCACATTTCTGCTATATGTAAATTATACCCTCCCTAACTTAAAAAAATTCCTCAAAAGTGATCCAAAGTACACACTGATAGATTTTTCAACCTGGAAGGAGCTTTGGAAATAATCTACTTCAATTCCTTCATTTCTTATGGGAAGTAAGCCTTGGGTTTCAAAGCAATTTACCAAAAAGGCAATTACAGGCAGAGTTAAGACTAGAACCAAAGATTTGTTAAGTTACTACTCTATTCTTTCCACTACACCAACTTTTCAAAACAAGACTTTCCCCGGGAACAATTATTTTCACTTTGATTATTTGCTTTAGCTTTTCTCTGACAGTTTTCAACAATATCCAGGGGACTATCATGAGCTCTGGTTCCGACTAGTTGCCCGGGTGAGGTCCCAAGCTGCTTTTTAATTGCTCACTGGGCTTACATATTCAATGGGGAGAGACCCTTTTGTTTCTTTCTAAGTTTATAGATGGCACCTATAAGCATAAGCCTCGGACACAATTTAAAATAGTGTGGCACTAACAGTTTGACACTAATGTCACTAAGACAAATGGAATTCCCGGTTCAGACTTAAACAAATTCTAATACTGCCCCCAATATTGTCCCTCTGCCACTACGGTCTCCAGCAACAGACTGCATAAACAGTCTGGCCTTGTATTAAAGATGTAGTAATAAAGGTACAAAAAAGAAAAGTTGGGTCTTTTGGCCAAAAAACGCCTTGTAAATATATGGTACCCCAGTATATCAACAGTAGGGAGAATTCCATCAATTCCTTCTCAAAACGCTTAGGAAAAACTTAAAGCCATGTCAAGGACTTGATGCTTGCAATAGAGAAAGCAAAGGCGAGGTTTTAGTTGACACAAAGATTTATTCAAAGAAGCAATGTGTCATCAGAAAAAAAGCTTTCCCAACAGCTTCTACTTCTCTTTATAGTTTGTTCATCTTCAAGTGGGGCAATCTTTTTTTTTTTCTTAATTGTGCTGAGCTAAAATTTTCCACATTGTTAATTTGAATTTCATCTTCTAACATCCTACAAATATTAAAAAGAAGAATGAGAGGAATATTTAAATCAGAAGGAGAGGGATGAGGCCGATCACCTTCCTCATGGACAAAAAATTTTTGATTCTATACAGACAAGTAGGTGTTCATCAGATTAGAGTTGAAATAATGCATAAACTTTCTCTTTTCTAATAAAAAAAAGCCAATCTTAACATCTGAGTTTGAATATTTGTTAACTGTTTCAAGAATAAATAGTGTCAAGGTAAAATTACTGACCTCCTTTTTCCCCTCTGAGGGACTGTTCACAGGTCACGACTAAGCCTTCTTTTAATTTCGCCCTCATCCATAATCCTCTTACTGATCCCACATAGGCTTTGAATACTCAAGGTACAAGTATGCCTGGGCTTTTCATCACCTTATAATCACAAAGAGTATCTGGAAGTCTACTAAATGAAAACCACATCATGTATGCAAAGAAATATGTCAAAATTTCTAAAGAACTTGATTATCTTTCATATCTGAGAATTATTTTAAGAAATAACGAACACATCTCTGCCCAAAAAAGTAAAACGATTTTTTTGCACTGGGAACCTTAAATTCTTTCTACAGATGCAGAGAAGACCAGATACGTAGGAAATAACACCTGTTGAAAGTTTCGGTGAAATGTTCAAGGCCATGATTTCAATGTCATGGTTTTGTCATTCAACTCTAGTTTTTGAAATCATGGCGTTAAGTAGCCTCACCACTGGATGACTAAATGATGTTTCTTACAAATCTCTTTGCTTCTTACCACCAGCATCTCTTGTGTCTTCGATGGCTTTAAGACACAGTAACTAAGTCTTTCCGCCTCAGATTGGAATGACAACTGTAGATACAGTGAAATATAATCCCTTGGAATATTCTTCCCTCAGCAATTCACAAAAATCTCTGTAAAATAAAAGCATGCCTCTATATGAACATCCCTCCAGCAGAGATTTGACTTAAATAAGCTCCTTGTTGCCTACCCAATTGTACTTCTCAAATAAGTATTGTTTTGTTTTTTTAAATGTCCGATGCACCAAATGCTAAGTACATAAAGCAGGCATAAATGATCATTATAAAATCAGTCAAAGCAGGCATAAATGAATCATTATAAAATCAACTGAATCAAACCAATTTGCATTTTTAAGTGTCTCATTTTCTTCAGTAAACAAATATTTTGATAGTGGGAAAAACTGGGTGCTGAAAAAGTATCTTCTGGATTAATGAATTTCCTAGAAATTATTTAGATTTCTTTAATTGTACAACAAAAATAATATTTCTCTTGAGTCCAGAACTCTGTCCCTACTTATAGAAAAGTTTATTTTAACACTAATTCCTGATTTATCGAAGCCTGCTCTAAAGTGTAAGAACTCATTTTACTTAACTGTCTCAATTTTCCTTCTCCTACTATCATCTTCCATAGGAATGTACATAAATGATGCCCCCACCACTTCCAATAATGTTTTTTCTATACAATGTTTATTTCTGTAGAGTTGGACAAAGGTGTCTGCTTTCACATGAGCCAGGAATAAGTCTGTCTTTCAATCTCAGATGCTTTGAGTTCTTTATTGGTAAACATCAACTGCTATAGTAAAGCCACAAACGAAGAGAAACAAACTTAGGATGAACTAGATCTTTCTAGGCTTTCTGTCTGGATGACTCCAAAGCCACTTGAGAGTTGCTATTAAGTTACCCAACAGGTACAGTTCACAAGTCTGGAACAAGAGGATCAGTCACCGAGGTGGGAAACAAAGTCTGAATGAGGCATGGACAGCTATCTTTCTACTTTCTTTTCAGAGGTCCTACACCTTTATCAAAAGGACACATGTTATAAAGAACAAACAATGAGAAGAAATTCTCAGATACCTAACCAAAAGGAATGTACAGAGAAAAAATGTCCTTTGTCTAGAAATGTTATCTATGATTCAGAGACACCGATGTTAATGAAAAATGGAATGGTTCCTTCAAACCTCCTTTATTCTGGGTAACCTAGATATAAGGGTAAAATTCTATAAAGTATCCTTCCAGAATGGTCTTCTCCTTAAGTCCAGAAGGGAACATCTCATAATTACCTAAACTCAAAATTTTAAGTAGGATAGTACCCTTTTGAATCACCAAAGGTCAAATGTTACAGGAATGACATCTCCTTAGGAAGCAGTTACAAATATTTATACAGAGACAGTAATAAGCTGGTTCATTGACTTTTAAAGGCATAGAATTTATGCCATGCCTAAATCACTGAAGTTAAGAAAAACATAACGTAATTTAGGGAATGTTCTTCTTTGTGAAGGAGTGAAGAAAAGACATACTAGATGATCAAGAAATTATAAAAACAAAATTTCTTAGCTTTCAGTTTCAATAGAATAACACTGCCAGATAAATATATAGATATCTAAACCATAACAGGCTGGCCCACGTTATAAAAATAAAATACTTTCATTCTGAAGTCTGTTACAACTGTCAAAAGATTTAATCATATCACATTAAATTTCTAAATTCTATGCCTCTGAAAAGCAATTAATGAAAACTAATTAAGCCACCACTAGTTTAGACAGAGAATGAGCTGTCACTGGAAATAGAAGGACAGTTATAAAAGGTGCCATAGGAACAATTAAAAAGGCAATACACTTAGTTGTATAAATTGCATGAAGGTAAAACAAAGCAGTGAAGCCCAGTAAGAGGAGGTGCTGCAGCAGTCATATCACCAAGCAAAAGCAATCAAAACTCCAGAAAAGCATCTTCAGCATATGTAGCTAACTCCAATGCACGGGTCATAATCAGAGAAGCACTTCCTGGTTCATGAGCACTGGTACAAATTTATTAGACTCCTTTAATAGAAGAACCTGAAGCAGAATTTTCCCATTAACTTCCTTTTATAAGGAACCCAAACCATTTAATCTCTCAGCTTCCTAACTTATGAAAAGTAAGTCTATTAGAACAGTGGTCCTATTAGATAAAGTAGATTAAGCTTCCCCAACAAAACATTATTCACTCACTTAAAAAAATGTGTTGAACAAAAGGGATCCAAACCATTTGAGAAGTAGAGAATTATTATTTCATAACAATCCAATTCCTCATCTATGGGGTTTCTTTAGCTCAAAGTTAGAGAAAGCAGCACACACATTTCACTGCTCTATCTCAGAAAGGAACTCTGGCTTTCTGGAATGAAAATAGGCTTAGAAAAATAACAACAGAGCTTAGTCACCAAGAAGTCCTTTCTCTACTCAAAAGATTAGTACTTTCGGGCAGAAGCTCACAGCTGTAGAACAATATCCTAGAATCTCCTACACTGTGTCTCTGCTGCAAATATAAGTAAATCAAGGACAAAGATCTAGTTCCTTTTTCAAACATGAGTTGAAAAATTCTTCTCATGGCAGATTTAAATCAAATGATGGTTGCCAAGAGCTCAATGAAATTCCTATCTGGAACCTTATTACAAAGAGCTAAAACTGAGATAGTGCTACATGATAAATATGTAGTATTACCTCAGAGCAGAGTGCTGAATACGGCAACTTCTCATAACACCAGTAACTGCTTTAGTGACATGTATTTCACTTGCCTGGGAGTCACTTGACTCAAACATTCACACTATGGCAGTCTGAGAATGTTGAAACCCCCCAACAAAGGCTACTACTGTAATCCTGAATCAAAAACTTCAGGTTACAATACAGCGCTGCCAGGATTCACGACGGTTAAATGATAATTCCAGATGAGCGGAATCTGTTAGCATTCTCAGACTGAAACTATCAAAAAGATGTATTGTTTAAGTTGCCCATCTCAATATTTCATTCAATTCAGGGGAGCAAGGATAGAGACTTCACACATTTCTGTGCTTGTTTCCAGGGGCCGAACCATGGTTGCCGAGAGAACGCTGAGGGGCAAGTATGAGCTCCCTGAAGTAAGAGTCTACATTAAAAATGAAGGCACAGCCCTGGATATGGACAGCTAAATCAGACACAAGGTACAATCCACTGACCAAAGAATCAGAAAACTAAGAAAATGTACAAAACCATTCAACTTTCAAAACTTCCAAATACATCCAGACACAGAATCAGAAACAGAAGCTTTAGTCTTTTAAAAGTGACCTTCACAAATCAGTTCTGTGTTTGTTTCCATTTTCTTTCACAGTTTAAGCCTCAATCAAATCAGCAGTCTCCAGGGATTTTGAAATTGCTATAGATTAAAATCCTCTCTGACTCAACTGTTTGGCTAATGCCGAGTATTTAATAATTCTACTCATAAGAGACGTTTTCTTGATGAAACCCTGCTGTATGCTTTCTTCAGATGCTCTGCAGCTGCATCAAAAGAGAAAGCATCACTGTCCTTATTTTACCAATACATTTAGAGATGAAAAAATGTATTGTCATAAACAGGTCTGTTATTTGGCAGATGTAGCAGAAAACAGTTTGATAATACTAATGCAGCAACTATCACCTACAGAGGCAAAGATCTACTCCCAGGTACTAATGGTACATATCCATGGCTTGGCTCCAAGGAGAGGAGGTTAATAACTGTGATAGATAGACTAAAAGTTAAGTTAATGAATTTCTAAACTTTATGCTTTCAATAATAAAACCATTTAAGCTACAGCATTTGGACTCTCTACTTCCACAGATCAGACCCTTTGATACTCAACAGGTTGAGTAAATTGAATCCATATATTGTATTTACGTTCTCTGTCAAGGTTGCTTCTCCACATTTGAGAGATCAAAGGCAAAACAGTCATCAACCCTGTAGCCTTCAATACTGTGTTCATTACATTTAATCAAGTGCCAACCCCACCGCATCATTCACCAACCTTAACAATACTTAAATGCATGGCATTGTTTAGCAACAAATGTAGGCACAGTATTGTTTTAACAAACACACACGTGTATACATGCACAACATGCATGCACGTCCCAAAATAAACAAACACACAAAAAGAGGAAGGCAAAAAATATCATTCTCTCCATTGTGCAGGAAAAGAAATTTAAAATGCGCACAACTATCAGGCACACATTTTGGAGGTGGTTTCTACCTGAGGCAGCATCAATCACGGTGGAAATTCCCCTTCGATCAGAGACTGGACGGGATGACCCTGGCATGCTGACTGGGTCAGAGCGGACCGGCTGGATCCTGTAAGGCAATTTAATTTAATTCACATATGTTACCAGCATCAAAACTGCCGCGTGCTGCAACAGACCTTAAATCAGGAATGCTGGAATAGGCCAATCCATTAAAGAAGCATTCATTCTAAAACGAGACAAAAAGGGGAACCGCAGTCCCTAACTCTTGCACAAATCTAATGCACTGCAAATATTTCGTACACTCTGGACCTCTTCTCCTCTGTGTAATTTACTCAATAGATTTTAAGGGGTTGAAAAATTGACATTAACTGAAAGGGATAAATTTAGTAGGATGGGAATGGAAACAAAATACTTTATACCAAAACCCATGATATTTCCAAGGGACAAATCTGAAGAGTTTTGATACTTTTCAAATTCATGAATAGCACCATACCTCGTAACACCCGCCATAAAAGGCAGCATATATTAGATTTGAAATTTTGAGGAACTCCTTTACAATCCTGAGTGAAAGTTACTTTATGTATGATAAGAAGCATAGGAAAACAAAGCTGTGTTGGAATGTGATGGCCACAGGTTTAGCTAAAATCACTATTATCTCAGTTACCACCATAAAATTATCAATTAGCATGTAAGAATCAATTAGAGTATCAGCAAAACTGCAATATACTACATATAATTTCAAGTTGCTTAGGAATGATAAATCTATAGATGCCAAGAGTCGCTTTCCAGCTGTATTAGATAAATACTATTAAGATTAAAAAACTGGTATGATTAGAAGATCTGAGACCCACACGCAACTTAGAATAAAAACCTGTTATAGCAATATAAGCATGCATTTTCAGTAATTCATTCATCCAATAACTATCTACTGAATATTAAACATGTGTCAGTATTATTCTAGGGACAGGCAGAAATAAAACATGAACTAGAAGGTCTATGTGTGGATATGTGGTCTAGCACATGACTGATGTAAAATAAAAGTGTGAAAATGAGTGAAATAGGCAATAAGAGCTCAGAATGAGAAAATGGAGTAATGAATACATGGTCCACAGCAGACTTAAAGATCTCGTGGAGGTAGAACAAGAATTGGATGTGGACACAGTCATAGGCTATGTATATATGCAGAGGAGCAAGAAGCACTCCTTCAGCATAGAATGAGAACAAACAGACCCTTGGATTGGTAACTAAACATGACAAACGCAGGGAAGCTTAAGGAGCTTGATTTGGCTGAAGCACAGAGTTTCCAGTGGATCCAGGTGGAAGATAAGGGGTTGATAAATGCCATGGGACAGATTATAGAAGTCTGAAATGCCAATGAACAGACTACAGAAAAAGAATACTTACTAAAATCACAGTTTAAATGTTTGTGTATTTGTTTTGTGAGAAAAGTACTGAGAACAAAGACTGGTTGCTGCCATTGCAGACAGCAGGTACCACCTAACCTTTGTTCTACCCTAGCTGATTGCTACACCAGTCATGGTAATCCTATCAGCTCATGGCAGAAATTAATCAGCTCCATGATGGGCAGGCCTAAGCAAATTTGGGCCAGTGAGAAAAGAGGAGCCATTTATTTGAAATGTCTGGAAAAAATGTTTTCTGGTTCTTAACAGAAATAAGAAAATACATAGTTAGATATGGTCAGTTCATTCAAAGAAAAGCCCCTTCCTGGTCTAAACAACTTACGTGGGTTAATAAATTTCCTATCATTAATTCAATTTATATTAGATTTTCTGAATAATCGAGTTGTAGGTGGAGTAAAACAAGGCTGGCCATGAACTGATGTGTTGAAGCAGATACATGGGGGCTTATTCTATTATTTTCTTTAGTTTTAATTATGTTTATATATGTTCAAAATTTTTCAATAATAAAAATGACAAAAATAAAAACAAACTGGTAGAGGTGATAGAAATGTTCTGGAACTGGATAGTGGGGATACCGTCCAACATAGTGAATATACTAAAAACTGCTAAATTTTACCATGAATTTTGTTATGTGAATTATGTATCACTTAAAATAACGTAAATGAGGTCTGAGGATCAAATGTATAACACGATGACTGTAGTTGATAACACTATATTATATAACTGAAATTTGATGAAAGTAAAACTTTAGATGGCCTCACTAAAATAATCATAATACATATATACTAAATATGTGAGCTGATGGATGTGTTAAGTAACTAGATGAAAAAAGTAAAACAATAAAGTAAAAGGAGCTAATCTTGAGTAGAAAACTAGACTTTGTATCTTAGCTTCTTTTACATGATCTATTTCTCAGATCTAAAAATAAATATTTCATTGACCTTTTTTTAGTTTAACTCCTGGCTCCAAGTAAGGAGCTGCCATGAGTTTAAGCTAACCCTTGGTTCCCTTCTGGACATGACAGTCAACTCTATACCTGCCTGCTCCCCCCTTAGGGTGGGATATAGGGAGGTTGACTGTCACAGCATCACATCATTCTTAGTGCTGTCTTGTGGAGTACAGGAAAGGTACCAGGTGTAAAGAGTTGGCTGAATAAAGAACATCTAATAAATCTTTTAAAATTTGAAGGAGAATATAAGGATAACAGCCATAGTGTCATTGTACATAGCCTAAAGAAATGCAGAAGAAATTGAGATGAAGCACTCAGAGCAACAGGAAACAGGAATGGGGAGAATATAAATACTTGGATGTCTAATGAGATGCTAGGCCGGAAATGGTACTAAAGAGGCCACTTATAATTCAAATTATGTAAGTCAAATCTGAATTTCCCATCAAAACTGTGTTCTAATGGAAGTTAAGGTTTTAACCAAGGGCCCATATGCTCAGATTTTTAAATATAAATTATAAGAGCAATCAAAAGAAATGTATAAGATAAAGGTATCTAAAGTTTAGATTTATCCAATCAACAGGACCATAATTGGGGCGCCTGGGTGGCTCAGTCAGTTAAGCATCTGACTCTTGGTCTCAGCTCAGGTCTTGATCTTGGGGTCCTGAGTTCAGGCCCTGTGCTGGCTGTGGAGTCTATTTAAAAAACAAAAACAAAAAAACCAGGACAATATTCTAATCTAATACATACAGCTTAAAATCATTTAAATGACAAATACTGGGAGTGCTTTAGTGTAAGAAAAAGGAAAGCCCCTGAGGAAAATTGTAGAAAGAATTTAGGACAGGGGCTGTCTAAAGATGCACGTTAGAGAGCTCTTAGGTGAAGGGCTATGTTTGAAGTAAAGAGTCATGAGCAAGCTGGAGGTTACAAAGCAAAGGAACAGAGCTGCATATATAAGAAGCTAGAGATATCCTCCAAAGAAAAGGGACAAGGGCTTATTATAGTACAAGGTGACAGTCATCAGAGAAAAAAAAGAATAAATACAGTTTTATGGGTTTTCTATTTAAGATGCCTTATTATTAACATTTGAGTACTCAAATGATTTATAAACATGAATGACTACACACTGAATCATTAAATTGAGGGCTGACAACTTCCTGAAAATGGACAATCTACAGCAGATTACATTTGACAGTACCAGTGAAAATGGGTTTAGCATTCAGTATTGACACTATTGCCTAACATCTTGAGGGAAAAGTTCCACTTTTGAAAAGCTGAAAGACATGCTAGGTTTAAAAAAAAAAAAAAAAAAAGCAAAAATGTATGTATGGAAGAAAGAAATAAAGTACAAACAAACAAAAAATTAAGACACTGAAAAAGATATTATAGGAGACATATTTCCATTATGCCAATTACTTTTATTTTTAAACCAAACTCTACACCCAATGTGGGGCTTTGACTCAGGACCTGAGATCAGGAGTCTCGTGCTCTACTGACTAAGCCAGGCAGGCACTCAATAAATTACTATTAAGGAAGAAACATTAGGCCTCATCTACAACAGCTTTTGCATTGTTAGACAAACAGATACTGACAAAAAGATATATAAAAATGTATTTCCAATATATAACTGGGACACATTTTTCATAATTTTTAAAGGAAAAGATCTATTTTATATTCAGGTAAGATACATTACAGAACTTTTTGTAAGAGAAGACAAGATAAGAGAGATTACGTTGCCTTAGACTGAGCCCTTTATTGTTGAATCAGAATGTGTCAGGTCTGGATAGAACAAATTAAACTGGTAGGCAAACCTGAGACTACAAAAGTCAAAAAGTTCTCAGTTGCTTTAGAAAAAAAATCTTTAATAATAAAAAGCATACTTCATAAACCTTATACCGTGATTCTTACAAGTGAGGGCCAGAGCACATATATGATGAATAAATGTGTGTTTGTGTGTGTGTGTGTGTATTAAACTATAAGTGAATTTATATCAATTCTTTCTCATCCAAAAACTTTTTAAAACCTAAAAGAAGGAATAAGTAGGATTTAGATGAAGTTAGTTGAAAGATGAAGATCAGGAAGGGAAGGTACCCTCAGACTTTAAGCAGTTAGAAATATGAGGAAGGCAGCATAAAATGAGAATTTTTTTTTTAATGCACTGAATATTAGATTTAGGGAAATATAATCTGAAACACAAATATTTATTGAATGTAAGGAGATCCCACATAAGATCCCCAGCAATAATAATGAATCATAAGCTACAGTGGATGTATTTTGTACCACAAAACTGTGTCGAAAAGAAAAAATGTCAATATTACCTAGGATGCTCATTAAAAATGAATATATTAATCCAGTCAAATTACTCCTTAGTTCTTCTTACCTGAGACTGTTGAGATCAAGATCATCTGTGTCAAAATCCAAAAGGGGCTGTGGAGTATCACTTGGACCGTGAGACTGCAACACGGATGAACTGGATGATATGACTGTGGTTTGGCCTGAGGGATGGATGGTTTTGAACTGGAACTGTGGACCCATCCACAGACGTCTGTGGGGTCCAGTGTGCGTTACAATTTCTACCTGGAACAGATTACAAATCATGACTTAAATGTCTTATGACCTCCTTTTAAGAGCCTTTCTGGATCTTCCCATCCTGCCTCCAAACACCCTCCATGCCCTTCTTAACCCAGTGGGAGAGGTACAAGGCATTCACATTCCAAAGGCAATGGTAATCACAGCCTATATAATCATTCTCTACATCCCTCTAATGGTTTTTACCAAAATAAATAAAAAATTCGTTTTGTGTGTGTGTATGTGTATTTATATGGGTGTGAGCATGCACACGCACACACACAAACACACGTTCCACAGTAATACAACACAAAAGTCAAAGAGTAAAAGGACCAGTTGCCTGCCTCTCATATAACTAAGACCAATTCCCTAGGGACTACCTTCTTCATTCATTCATTCTAGACAGTACTTACCACTTACTACACCTATCAATCCACAGATTAAAAGTAATTCCTTCACTGAGGATCAAGCTCATGACAAACTAGAAGCTGTTCTTGAACTATCCAAGGAAAAGAAAAGGTCTGAAATAATTTTCAACACCCAAAGCCAGTTTCTTTCCATAATTAATATTGGAATATTTACTATGCTACCCTCAAATCCCCCCAAATCAACTTTTAAATGAAGAGAGTAGTATATACTTTCTCTCAGACTAGATGTGTCTTCAAAATACCATTATTTAATTAGAATGTTTCCTCCACTACCACAAACACTGACACAGGCATTGTTAAGTGCTATGAAACAGTAATACTGTTTGTGAATTTCATGCTCTATGGAGGGGACAGGGAATGGTGCCAATATTAAAGACTTTAGAGACAAAGCAGAGTGTAGAAGATACAGAGTAAAACCTGAAGATAAACATATCATATGATTTCATAAGTGAGCAACTAGAAGAAGAGACTAAATATGCAAACGTTTGGTGAAAGACTACCTCTTCAAGTCTTTAACTGCTACATCTGTGTCTGTATATACACTTTATGGAACTGACTTCCCATGTGCCATAGTTTTGCCCTGAGTTCTTTCATATTTAATCACATTTCTCTGATAGCGGTGATTAATTCCTAACAAAACATAACTGAAAAGGTTCACAGAATGCAGCTCTGTGTTTGGTAAGTCCTAAAGGGCAGAAGCATCACGGTCTTGGAACAATATTCTCATTCCCACTAATCACAGGGCGAAAAACACTCAGATTTAGGACAGCAATTTCTGATTCAAGTAGTTGTATTCTGCAATGTAAATTAGGCCACAGATAAAGCATTCTGTGTATTTTAAGCTCAAAACCATCCGTGTCACAGAGCCGAGAGGTAAACAGATGCCTATGCAATTTCACTGAGGCGATGGCCAGATGTTCCTATTCACTCTCCTGTTGTGTGCAGTACAAACATATTGTATATACTTTCACACTGACAGCACACATTACCCCTTTTTCTAATTGAAAAGTTGAAGTGAAGGACAGTGGTTTCTTTGCCAGCATTTTTGTTGTTGTTGATGTTTTTTACTTTACTGTGGTATTCTCAAGACAGGAGGCACCTCCATATACCAGGAACCGAAGCACTGGCCCTCCTTCAAGAGGATTCCTATGAGTACTTCAGGTAATGAAATGTATGTCACCTAGAAACAATGTGGATGCTCTGGCTTCCAGATTCCTTTTAGTTTTTCAGGCTACCCTCCCTGAGAAAGCAGTGAAACTGTAAGACCTCCATGAGGCACCTGTCTGATGACAAGCTGCTTGGATTGGTAATCTGAGACAGGTCATTAACTTCACCAAATGATGTCAGACTTGAGGCAGACATAACAGCATTTGTAATGAAGTCATTCGTAATCTCATCATTTTGAAATCTGCTCAAGTATCTTTTATTTCAAAGTCCTTGAGATGAAGACAGCTTCACCTGGCAAGGGTTAGAAGGGTCAGCTGGAGCGGTCACAGGATGGGCTTAGAGTCCAGTACAGGCAGCAGTCCAGGAGCCGAGGGAAGGAACCCAGCTGGGCACAAACAGGACGTGTGCAGATTAGAAGGCTGACCTTTCCTAATCAGAGTATGGGTCTAATCTTCAGAAAATGTTGGCTCCACAAAACATAGCCAACACATTGTTGAATGGCTTCACGGTTTCAACAAGACCAATTCTCATTTTAATCTAAATAGTCCATCTAAAACCCAAGGTTCTAAGGGATATCAAGGGCTTGTCTGAAAGCTATGCATATTTTATACCCTCTGTATGAAAGCTAATGTACACACACACACACACGTATATAATACATATAAAATATATGTATATGTATCCTTGCAGCAGTAGTTATAAGAAATTCTTAATATGGAAGACATCTGATTAATTCTTGATGATCCCACAAAGAGTTCCCAATTCTTCCCATTCTCCTCTAAGGAAAATAATTTTTAAGTTTTCAGAATTCAAGCATAAACACAGACAATGGATATCTGTTTTCTTTCACTTTAACAGGCCAAACATTTTAGAGTTTTACCTGAGAAAGCCATTCTTCATCTTCCTGTCCACTATGGTCAGAAGCTAAACTGTCATAGGACCCATGCCGAGTAATGGGCCCCGGACTTCCAGGGGGAACCACTGTAGGAGAAAGAAAATATATTTAAGCACCTTTAACTCATGCAGTGGAAAAAGTCATGTGGCTGCAACCATCCTGGTTACTGTGTTAATTTTTAAGATAAAATAGGACATTTAATGCACAAAGCCAATTCAAATAATTGATGAATAAGAAAGACTGAATTTCTTAGGAATAAGAAAGATTTCCAATGAAGAGTACACTTTCAAAAGTATCTACAGGAATTTTGTCATGACAGGTATCAGTGTAAATGAAATAACCACCAGCTGCACCTTAGCAGCGTGAGTACATTAAGGAGCAGTGACAATTCTATTACATGTGCTCAGGATTCAGGACATTTCAGTCATCTCCAATTAACAAAGAAATGAATTTGATGCAGTTCCTATAAATTTGGGAAGGAATTTATAAAACAAACATCAATATTCTTTAAGAGCCTATTTAGTAGTTTCATATAAATTAAAAGGCATAAATATGCATTTTTAACTTAAAAAAACTTCCTGAAACATTTCATTCATCCAAAGAAATATTTCATTTTCTTGGATACTTCAGTAGTTTCCCCAATTCTTAGGTGGTAGAATACAGTTACAAAATACCAACAAAACAAAACAACCCCCCCACCAAAAAAAACAACAAAGAGCCTATTTCCTCATACAAAGAAGAACCTTTGCTTAGTCAAAGTAATAAAATTATTTAACGTTTATTGAATTCCTACTATAAAACAAATATTACCCCAATAAAAACTTAGCCTTTCTTTTTAAAGTCCCATGGTATTTATTTGCTTATTTATATTATAAAATAGACTTTATTTTTTGGATTTCTTTAAAGATTTCATTTATTTGAGAGGGAACGAAAGAGAGAATGCTGAGGGAGAGAGTACAAAGAAGCAGACTCCCCACTAAGCAGAGAGCCTGACATGGAGCTTGATCCCAGGATCCTGAGATTATGATCTGAGCCAAAGGCAGATGCTTAACAGACTGAGCCACCCAGGCATCCCAATTTTTTGGAATACTTTTCAGTTAACAGCAAAACTGAGCAGAGGACACACTGATTTCTCATATACTCTCTGCCTCCATCTATGATTTTAATACTAAAAGAAATAAAGCAGTGAAGTACTAGGGGAAGTGGGAAAAAAAGGGGGAAAAAGAGGAAGAAAAGTATGTGAGTACTAAAAAAAAGAAGAAATAGAAAAGAATGAGAAACCGACAATTATCTCATAATTTCCATCACCCAGAGGTTTGTGTATATGCATCTATATGTGCTAATTTGTTAGGCTACATTCCTAAAAATGAAAGAAAAGGATATGAACATATTTAACTCTTTTTTTTTTTTTAAGACTTTACCTATTTATTTGACAGACAGAGATCACAAGTAGGCAGAAAGGCAGGCAGAGAGAGAGGGGGAGAAGCAGGCTCCCCGCTGAGCAGAGAGCCTGATGCTGGGCTCAACCCCAGGACCCTGAGATCATGACCTGAGCTGAAGGCAGAGGCTTAAGCCACTGAGCCACCCAAGTTCCCCCTATTTAACTCTCTCTCTCTCTCTCTCTTTTTTTAATATTTTATTTATTTCTTTGGCAGAGACAGATCACAAGTAGGCAGAGAGGCAGGCAGAGAGAGAGGAGGAAGCAGGCTCCCTGCCGAAGAGGGGATGTGGGGCTTGATCCCAGGACCCTGAGATCATGACCTGAGCTGAAGGCAGAGGCTTTAACCCACTGTACCATCCAGGCGCCCCACCTATTTAACTCTCTTAATGCTGATTAGGAGTTATACCTTCACAGGCAGTTACTGAGAATACTAATCTCACTGCACTCTTGTCAGACAAAGTATTCTAAAGAATGAAATCTTAGTGAGATAGAGAAGAACCTAGGGCCAGATTTTAAAGGATGCGTGCTCAAAAAAACCCTAACTTACTTGCTGGTGGAGGAGAAGTGGTACCTAAGCTATCAGTTACCATCCAGAAAGGGATAAATAGTATTAAAGTGTCATATTTGCAGTAGTGAAAACAATTAGCTACTATTTTTTTCAAAATCATAGTTCTACTTCTAAGTGGCATGCTGCCATTTGGCAAAAAACACCAGTGATCACCACAGAATAACATCTAATTTCTTACAATTCTCAATGATTACCATGAAGAAAAGAGCATCATAATAATTATCTAATTAATATCTGAGCATCCTCTTGGGAATAATTTGGTGTATATTATAAAACTGTTAAGTAAATTTATGCTTGCAAAAGGCTGAGTTGTTCCTAAACCATTTATCTTTTCAATAAATAAATTTAATATTAAATTCTTTTTTAAAAAGATTTACTTAGGGGCACCTGGGTGGCTCAGTGGGTTAAGCCTCTGCCTTCTGCTCAGGCCATTATCTCAGGGTCCTGGGATCAAGCCCCGCATCAGGCTCTCTGCTCAGCCAGGGAGCCTGCCTCCTCTTCTCTCTCTGCCTGCCTCTCTGCCTACTTGTGATCTTTGTCTGTCAAATAAATAAATAAAATCTTTTTAAAAAATAAATAAATAAAATAAAATCTTCTCTGCCCTCAACTCCTTTCCAAAGTATGTCCTAACCTTTAGATATTTGTCCTTAGTCACCTTCTTGACTCTTATTTATAGAGGGTTTGAAGGATCCACTTTTTCTGTATTAAAAACTTAATACAGGGGTGCATGGGTGACTCAGTTGGTTTAAGCTACTGATTCTTGATTTCAGCTCAGGTCATGATCTCAGGGTTGTGAGATTGAACTCTCCACTGGGCTCTACACTGAGTGGGAATCTGCTTGAAATTCCTTCTCTCCCCTCACCCCTCCCAAATAAGTAAATCTTTTTTTTTTTTTTTTAAGATTTTATTTATTTATTTGGCAGAGAGATCACAAGTAGGCAGAGAGGCAAGCAGAGAGAGATGGGGGAAGCAGATTATGACCTGAGCTGAAGGCAGAGGCTTTAACCCACTGAGCCACCCAGGCAGAGAAGATTTTAAAGAGGTGAGGGTATGGGCCATGAAGATATGTGAGGGGAAAGTGTCACAAAGAGAATATCAAGTACAAAGATTTTTGAAGTGGGGCATAAGGAAAATGTTTTGATAATTATAAGGAGGTAACACGGTTGGGTGTGGTAAGGCAGGCTGAAAATAGAAGATGAGTCAGTAAAACAAAAGGGGTGGGGAGAGAGGACCAGCAGATGACTTAGGGCTCCCCCACCCCAATAAAGCTAGGGTATTGTGAAAGAAAGATATCAGAATGTTGTAAAGAGAAGTGAGGAACTGCATCCTTGTATAACTTACTAGTATTTAATGAGAATGTTTTTAGGAGTTCACACTGCATTCTACATATGCTGAGCCCAGGCTAGTACCTGTCACAGAATAAGCACTCTGTAAGTATTAAGAATGGAATTTTGGATTTTGGACTATGCAAGGACACCAGAATGGTTGGACATTTATTTATTCCTTATCAAAATGGGATAAACTTAATAAGAATACAGTGTCGGGGAAGGGGTAAGGAGTAGGATTGTAGTTGAAACAAGATTAAATCATGAGTTGATCATTGTTAAAGCTGGATGATAGGTACATGGAGAGTCATTTACACTATTGTTTTCTAATTTTGTGTATGTTTGGCATTTCCCATAGTAAAAGGTTCAAAAGAGAAGAAGAAAAAGAATACCCCTCCTCCCAACTATCTCCCTACTTTCCAAAGAAAGTGAAAAAATACGAAATACGTATCTATGAAACATTAAATCCAAATCCTAAATTCCTAAATAGAGATTTTAAGAGTTCCATACCTTATGCTCACTAAAAAATAATTTTCCAATAGCTTTGAAGCATCCAGAAGATTCATAATAAAAAAAATAAAAGTCTGATGGGGTAACATTTTTAACATCAAATAAATATCCTTCCCTCTCCCTCATTTCTGCATTTAAAAAATTTCCCCAATCCAGGTGGGAAGAACATTCCACATTCACTACTTTAAGGAAGCAATGACATGCCAAGTCAGGATGAAAAAATAATTAAAAACTCTAACCCTGGCGTTAAAAAAACAAAAACAAAAAAAACCCTGAAAGTATGATAATTAAGAGCAAGGCTTCCATACTTTCTATCCAGCCAATTATTAGGAAAGATTGAGATTAGAGCAAGAGTGCCATCAGCAGAAAGGGGTAAAACAAGAGTCCTTAAGGAAGGGTAAAAAATAACAGAATCACATGAGCTTTAGGGATAAAACATCTGTAAAAAATACTATCTTCATTCTCGGGTAGAGTTCAAGGAAGTAGCAAGAAATCCCACCTGGTTCAAGAGAAGAAGAAGTGTGCACACAGGGTGTCTACACAGTCAAGTCTGTGATAATCTCTCCAAGTTCCCTGTGGATCAGCTGAGAATAGTCCTTCATATGTGTACAAGAGGAACGGGGATAAGATTCAGAGAACTGACAGGCATTGGAAAGGCTCTGAAGTAGAAACAAGGATGGATACTACAGAGACCTATCAGAACCTATAACCAGTGATCAGGTAGGGAACTGGGACATCCCCCGTGGTAACAATAAGGATAAAACATCTCCAACTCTCCCATCTCTTATCTTTGCACTCTGTAAGTTCTACAGAATTTAGAAGCAATTTTGGAGGGGCGTGTAACTGATTGAGATTAATTTTTCCACATTTGCTAGAAAGAAGGCACGAAAGAGAATTATGTAAGAGAGTTTGTTTATAAAAAAAAAATCAACTTCCACGTCTCACAAATCTGAGTTTAATGGACCAACATAGACAACTTCTATATAAAGAAAAATGTTTAGTATCTTTTACATTTACCAACTATTCTTAGATCATTAATAAAATTGGGACAGGAAAAGAATGTGGAATTTTGTAATAAAAATCTCTGCCATGTTCCTTCCCTACCTTAGGAACAGTAATTTAAAACAAACCTAACTAGAAAGGTTACACTGCCAATTTCCTATAGAGAATACAACTTCAAAAGTACTGCCTCTACACACAGGCATGTGGTAAGTATAGATCAACAAGCAAGGGCAGGATGAGCAGATCATTATGAGGTAACTGTGAGCCAGACTTTGTTTATATTGTGTTCTCAGGAAAGCAGATCATGCTTCTAGTGAGTAAATAAATGCTAAAAAAAAATCACGAAGTGTATTTTGCTGTCTTACAGTGATAGATGAGTGTGTCTATGTGTACATATGTGTTTCTATGTATATATTTATATATTTTAATATGTGTTTATGTGCAAAGCAAACAAAAACAAATCTGTTTCACTGCCGACCTTTGCAAATTAGTCCTGTTAATCTGAACCCCAAAACGTCCAAGTCAGTAGAACAACATAAGTAAAATTATGAACAGGCAGATAAACGCACCTTTGATAACGACCCTAAGTCTGAATCCCACAACAAAATTCTTAATATTATAAAGTGGAAAATGTCAACCCATAATATATCTTTTCAAATATGTAAATAGTTTGCACAAGTTCTCTGGTTTTGACTTTTTAGATGTCATCTGCACTGTAATGTAAGGATCAGTCAGTATAGAATTTTTACAAATTACCCATAAAAATATAGTATTTCTTTTTTTAATTTATTTTATTTTATTTAAGATTTTTATTTATTTGACAGACAGACCACAAGTAGGCAGAGAGGCAGGCAGAAAAAGGGAGGAGGAGGAAGCAGGCTCCCTGCTGAGCAAAGAGCCCAATGTGAGGCTCGATCCCAGGACCCTGGGATCATGACCTGAGCCGAAGGCAGAGGCTTTAACCACTGAGCCACCCAGGCGCCTCAAAAATATAGTATTTCTGAGTTAGAAAAAGTTAAAAGTATTAATTTAGATGCTGTTAAACTACAGCTACAAAGTATTAAGCTACTCAAATAAACTCCTAAATTAAAGAGTTATAGACATTGTATTTTTTAAAAGATTTTATTTATGTGGGGCATTTGGGTGGCTCAGTCAGTTAAGCATCTGCCTTTAGCTTGGATCATGATCCCAAGGTCCTGGGATCAACCCCTGCATTGTGTTCCCCACTCAATGGGGTGCCTGCTTCTCTCTCTGTCTGCCACTCCCCCTGCTTATGCTCTCTCTCTCTCTCTCTCAAATAAATAAAGTAAAATAAATAAAGTCCTTCTTTCAATTATTTTTTAAGATTTATTTGAGAAATAGAGAGAGCACACACAAGCAGGGGGGAGGTAAAGAGGGAGAAGCCAACCCCCTGCCAAGCAGAACCCCAATGTGGGGCTTGATCCCAGGACTCTGTGGGTCAGACATTTAACGCACTGAGCCGCCCAGGTGCTCCAAGAGTTATAAACATTATATTAACAGACCTCTAAAGACACTCAGGTGTTCTTCTTAAGTAAATAATGGTCTGTATTCATGCTATTAACCAGAATGAATACAGCCCATTATTTTATTGTAGGTTAGGATATGTAAGATTAAATCAAGTTTCCAAAATTGAGTTATTACTAGTCCTAGAGAAATTTAAACCTCTTGACATTTCAGGATGTTTCCCCAAAACAATATCAGTATATCCTAAATTATAAGGAACCAAATTCTTTCTAAAATACCCAGAAAGTAATAACTAGATCTCAGTAACCTAGGTTGATCTGCAAAGTATCTAGTCTTCCAGTTAGAGGATAAGTTTTTACAATGAATATATTGAGGATATTAGGGCAGGTAATTATTTTTCTTATTGTATTAGTCATGGTTTAGATATTCAGAAAAAAGCCAGATCTCCTAACTGTGGCATTTACAACACAGTGCACAGAGTCTAGATATTCTGTTAAGATGAAAGAATAAATGGAATAATTATTTGCTCCCAGCACCATTTGCTTTTAAAGCAATGAAAGGAAAAAAGATTTGACAATGCATATCAAAATAAACAGATAAACCATGCACAGGTTATAAGCATCCTTTATATATGAACTAACACACAAAGCATAATATTAACAATGAGCAGTGCTTATTTGTGAAGCCAATGAAGGAAAAATCCATTTGGTTCTGTTCTCTTCTTCCCTACATTTCTTGAACTCCCAGTAATAAATTCTCTTACATGGGGCTCTGGAAGCTTCAGGAGACATAGCTAATCAACCACAGGTTCTGTTGCCAGTGAACTCCACACTCCCAACTTCCGGGGATATAAAATAGCTATTCTCCTTGAAATGAACCTCACTATTGGAATCAGGGAAATCCACTTCTCAAATAAGGGGCAAAACCCTAGTCCAACTGCTATCTAGTTTTTTATGTGAGATATACCTCTCTGCTTTATCTCCTGTTGAAAAACCTGCAATATGTTCATAAGCTGAACATATAAATCTAGAAAGAGACTTAGGGGGTCTTTTAATATGAAGAAATGAAGGTGGATCCAAAGGTTTTTATTTGGAGAACTGAGTACAAGCTGGTCAAACTGGCAGCTGTGTGGGCAGTGGAACAAAGAATTCTTCGAGAGATTCAAGACCAAAAGCAGCTTGTTTCCTACTCCCTACTGTAACCCCACCAATCCTCCGCAAACAATAAAACCTTCGCCATACTGAAGTCTTTAGTGGAGACCGGAGAGGTGAATAATGTTGTGCTGGCATTATTCAGTCCTTTCAGTTACTTAGGGGAACAGCATTCCTTTTTCCAGCAAAAGAAAAATTTGTGAGTTAAATGACATCACGTTGCCTTGAATGAAACAGTTCAGGCTCAAAGTTCACCCGAAGGCCAACAATGATAAACTCTCATCCAAGGACAAATTTCAGTACATTTTTGGTACTTATTAAAAACAGCATTTATATCACAGCCATACAATAAGTGATGGCTCTTTACCAAACTGTTTCTGATCAGAAAGCACTCAGGACCTGAGGAAGAAATGCTGCTTGGGAATGCAGTTTCCCAGCACAGAAACCAAAATGTGCCTTTTAAAAAGTAAGGCTCAAAAGACAAATAATCCCAAAGCAAAGTGGTCTATGGCGTTTCCCAATGAACAAGCAATTCACAAAAGAGGCAATGCAACAGCCAACAAGAACATGTAAATGGCAGTAATCAGAAACTTGCAAATTAAAACAAGTCAGGCTTTCCTACTATCAAACTAGCAAAAATTAAACCTTGGCCTTTTAAACAATAATTTTCTTTAACAAGGGAGAAGGCTCTCAGGTCAAAAATAACACACCTAAATACATTGAGAAATGGTAAGCATTCTTATTAAGGAAGCAACTCTGTTTCTACTGAAGTCTAGAAGGAAGTTTTTCTCTGATTTATAAATGTTTCCATTAACTGTAAAGTGATTCACTGAATTTCATACACAGAGCAGTTAAGCAGCAGCACTGTATATTACTGGCTATTCTGTTTATTAGGAGCCAACTTTTGTACCAGAGCAACAACAGCTGAAGTGTGACAATACATAAGAGGGAACAAGCGTTACCTACGTTATATACTAAACAGATCAATGATTTTCCTTGCACCCTGACCCCGTGGTACCATAGATGTTCTCTAATTAATTATTAAAGTTTTCTAACAGTCAGTCATTGTACATCTCTGGTTTCACTTTCCTTTTATTCCACATTCCCAGAAGAACAGTCACAGGCAATATATAATTAGAAAACTGACATATCCTCATTGCCTATGAGATAATAGATTTCGCTGAGTAACTGACAACCCTGGGTGCATCTCTTCCCCGCCCTGCTCTGTCTCCTTTTCCCTCCCCCTTTGGTATCATATCATATTCCCACCGAAGACATAAACTAAGGAGCTTTCATTTGTTATTCCAGTTGCCATAATGGTCATTTGACATATAGCATCTGGACAAGTTATACCTGGAGATAATCTGGAAGGGTTCACAATTTAGTTTTGCTCAACATCACCGTAAATTCTGTAGAATGAAGAGAAAGAATAAAACATGCTGGCTTCATGCTACCAGCAAGATCAGCTATTCCGCTAAAAACTTCACACTATTCCAATATACTTCCAAGAACTAAAAAGACTGCAACAATCCCTTCAAAACATTTGCAGTTAAGGTCACGGTAGAGTTTATGTACCTGGAATGATGCACACAGTGCCTATTTAATGTGTATTATGGCAACTCGATTCTTAGTACAACCACATTATATATACATTAAAACAACAGCATGACAGTTTAGAAAGTCCACCCTTACTATTTTAAAAGATCATATTATAACTCTATAATACCTTGCTTGTGTTTATAGCTAACAACTTTGTCTTCCTACAGGTTGTAGAATGGTTTTGTTGTTATTTAGACTTAACATGTCTGGGTAGATTCTACTTCACACTGTTCCAATATACTTCTGAGAACTAAAAAGACTGCAACAATCCCTTCAAAACATTTGCAATTAAGGTCAAGGTAGAGCCAATTTACCTGGAATGATGAACACAGTGCCTATTTAATACCTTGACACCTTTAAAATTACATTTACCATGTACCTATTTAAAATTTGTATCCATAAAAAGTTGTGGAATAAGCACAATCTAATTGATATGGTTAGTGTAGTCAATCCAAGAAGTCAAGAAAGGAAAACAAAGAAATCAGATGGATATCAATGAATCGAATCATAGGAAACAATGTAAGAAATAAAAGTTGAGCTTACTGCATAATGAGTCATGCATTTTCCTCCTTATTTTCTTAGATTCAGTGATGCTTTCTTTAAAGGGTGGGGGGTGCATGGAATTGCTTATATACACTCATTCTCCTACTATTCCACACAGAGCCATTTATCATTATCTCTATTTACACACACATAGCAAATACAGGACCAGCATTTAGCAACTGCTCAAGTATGTGAACATATATATATGGTAGTATGTGTTTCCGTTGATGAAAATGACTATTTTTGCAGGAAGCCCGGTCTCCTAGTGCTAATCCTATGTAGAATTAGGAGCTGTAATCCTTAAATAGTGGCAAATGTATTCCTACAGACAACCCTCTATGTTAGATGCATCTCTTTCAAGAATAATCAATTCTCCATTCTAAATTCAAGGAACACTATAAAATATAACACCCTTTACAAAGAGACTAAGATGAGTAGAGGATATGCAGGAACTTTTTTGAATTGATGTCTTGAAGGTAAAAAAAAAAAAAAAATCACTGTTTTTAGTCATTAAACTGTGCTCAGTTACCAATGTACCAATTTGTACAAGGGGCACTAGGACAGTTATTATAAACTTACTGTTCTTGGTCCCATCTATAATGGCAGCCTCCACAATGAAGTACAACAAACAAAAATAAAGGGGAGGCAGTTGTTTATAAATGTGAAACTAACAAATACCATTTTTTTGTAAAGAATTAATGCAGCTTCTTCCCCACTTCATTTATTTAGTATCTAGTTACATATTAGATAAGTCCAGATCATTATACAGTAGGATGAATTAAGTAACATATTTTCTCTTGCCTAAGCAAAAGAGGTAAAGTTCTCTTGGCATGGAGAGTTAAAAGCTTTTAGACATGGAAGACATCAACATATGCAACCTATACTTAAGAATATTATAAAAATCTTTCCAAACAATCATTATGGAACCAACAAAGTGCTCCACACAACAGAGAAACTACAAGTTCAAATTTTTACCTCTAAATAAATCAGAAAATTCACAGCACCAAGAAGATAGGGGAAGAATGAGACAGAGAATACGAGCCCACAACTACCATAGGGTTTTCTCTCTTTCCAAATGCAAGAGAACAGTTTCAAAGGCTTGCTCTCCCCTCTACTTCTCCATAGTGTAAAACTATCAGAAAGAGTAACCTCTAGAAATCACTGCCATGGAGTAAACTACATAGTATATAATGGCATAGTAGTTACTTTTTTTTTTTTTTTTTTTTTAGTTCTTATCATTAGATACATACTAAAGTATTTGTAGGTGAAAAGATAAAACAGTGGGTCTCATACTTTATCTGCCATTCACTTAAAGAAAAAAAAAAAAGATTTTGGAGGCACCAAGCTGGCTCAGTCAGTAGAGCATGTGACTCTTGATCTTGGGGTTGTAAGTTTAGCCCCCAATTAGTGTAGAGATTACTTCAAAATACAATCTTTAGGGGCACCTGGTGGCTCAGTTGGTTAAGTGTCTGCCTTCAGCTCAGGTCATGATCCCAGGGTCCTGTGATCAAGCTCTGTGTCAGGCTCCCTGCTCTATGGGAAGTCTGAAGTCTGTTTTTCCTTCTTCTTTTTCCCTCTCCAACCCCCACCTGTACTCTCTCTCTCTTTATCTCTCATTCTCTCTCTCAAATAAATAAATAAATATTCTTAAAAATAAGATCTTAAAAGAGTTTAAAGGAACAGAAAAGACAAGAGAGGGACAATGTTGTTAACAGTTGAAATTGGGTAATATGTAGATTTATTATACTGGCCAGTGTCTTTCTGTGTATGCTTGAACATTTCCATAATTACATTTTTTAAAGACTGCTATGTGAAGGTTTGAAAAAAAAAAAAAAAAAACTGGGCAGACTCTTGATCTGCAGATGAACTAGGAGTCATCTTGATTCTTTCCTTGGCTAGGGTATGAGATGTGTGAAGTATTCAGAACTATGTTGTTTTCACACAACACTGTATGTGTGAGAATCATTCATGTTAACTCCTTTAGCTCTGGTTTACTGGATAACAGTTAATTTCTATTCTCGATGACAAACTAAAGTAGTCTGTCTCTCCTTCCTCTGTTCTTTCCCTTCCTTCTTTTCCTGCCTTCCTCTTCTCTCCTTCCTTCCTCCTTCATCTTTCTCTCTCATTGCTTTCCAATTTGAAAATCACCTAATTAATATTATATGAATACATATTATAAACCTCAAAGAACATGAAGTAAAAAAATTAAAGGTTTACTGGAATCATGAACAGTGATTCCAATGATAATCCTTCAGAAAATCAAATGTTGTTCTGATATTTTAGAAGTTTTAAGGTTGAGAGTCTTATATTTTTAAGTAAAAGTTTCAGAGTCTTAAGGCAACTATCATAAAGGACTTCCAGGGCAAAGCATTTTTTAATGCAGTGAAAACCAAGAAAAATTTCACTCCCTATAAAATTACTAAGGGAACGAAAATACTCAAAACAAGTAAGTCTAAAAGAAATTTCAATTTGCATCAGTAAGTTAGAACTGCTAAGTAAAATTTCTATAGCTTTCTATAGCTATAGATTTCTATAGCTTTGAAAATGCACACATATTAGGCTAGTGCCATATTTATCCAGATGACCACTAAGAACAGAAGAGGTATGATCTAGCACAATGTTTTATCTTCACTGTTGTTTGTTAACAACAAAGCATCTTTAGCCATGCCATCTGGTAGTATCTCAGTCATAAAGCACTTGGAATTGAGGAAGGCAAAGAAAGACATCCAGAGAGAACAAAGATACCATTTCTATCAACACCAACTACAACCAACAGCTATCTCTAGTGAGTTTTTATTCTATCCAAGATAATGTGTGAAGACTTTTAGATGAATAATCTTACTTAATCTAACAACAATCCTATAAAATAGGTATTGTCAATTTCCCATTTCAAGGACAGGTAAACTAAAAAGGCCAGGCAGGTTAAGTTATGTGCCCAAAATCACTCAGCTAGCAGTTAGTAGAAACGGAATCTAGAACTGCAAACTCCAAAGACCATGTTCTTAATCTGAAGCATAAACTGTCTCAATTCATCATGACTTTACCTAATGAGTTCATTATTTTAAATTAAAATTTTCATATAAACATGTGAAAGATGCTTATCACCAAATACTAACTGTATCATTGATTCAGAGTCTTCATGATTTGTGTTTCAGGTCTCCTTTATTTAATATGATCATTTTTATCATCTTAATAAACATCTATGTATCTTGATCTGAGATACCATACGAAGCCATCAAACAATGGAGAAAAATAACTTCGACCAGATGTTCACAACACAAGAAGTTATAGACATTCATAGAAACTTCACAGATAGTGACAGAAACAAAGAAAGTACTTTGGGCCACAGCTCTTCATTCTCTGTAATATCCCTGAAGAATCAGAAGACTTCATTTTTAAAAATACTGAATTTGCCTTATATTAAAAAGTATATTGACATAACCATGGAAGGACCACTGGCACCTGGAATACAGCCTTGGAAGGCAGCAAAGTGCCCAAAGAGGAAAAATAAATAAATAAATAAACCACTAGCTTCAAAATACTCCTTATAAATCTCAGCTCTGACCCAGACTTGACATCATATAAGAGTGATTCTGATGTTCTTCATGTGGTCATAAAATACAAAGAAAGCATAGTAGAAAAGGCAAGAAACTGATGGTATAAAAGCAATGAAGGCAATTCAGTGTTTCTCGTCTCTCTACCAAGTTCCACAAAATCACATGGCAAAAAGCCTCCTGTCATATGACAACAATAAGGAGAACAGATTCTAACTGTAGAGAGACAATCTATGGCATTCACCCACAACCTTTATGCCTCGGTCACTGGGTGGTTACCTTTATTAAGACAGATCATGAGAAAATTTTTTTTCTAAAAAGGAGAAATTCAGTGATGATAAAAAGCCTACACAGCATCAAAGCAAAAGTAAATAAATTTGACTTAAATAAAATGAGAATGCAGATGTAAATAGAGATAAAATGAAGAATTGAGCAGAAAGTCTCAACTATAGAGTTTGCCTATTTTTTTCCACTTTTCTGGAAAAATAACTAAAAACTATTCTGCAATTAGTAGAGCCTGAAACCTATAATACAGCAGAAATCATTATTTTTGTATCGGTTAAAAGACAGTAGGTAAGAGCAGTCCTTCTGTTAATGGCAAAGAAGTGTAGATACACACATAAGTAACACTACCATAAAATAGAGATTTTTGTTTTAACAAAATCCATATTTATGTGATTATATTTCCTATGGTTGAGAGCAGCTATAATTAATGGATTTCCCTCCTTCTCTTAATGCAGCCATTTGTCAATTCAAATACAGAATGTCCAATCAATTTTGATGTATTTAGTAAGCAATTTGTCAAATGGTGCTATAATCCAGTTAATATATTAATTCTTGTCATGGAGAGGGTTCTGACAACTACAGTTGACCCTTGAGCAAAACAGAGTTTGGGGTGCCAAAGCCCCCCAGTCAAAAATCCATGCATAACTTTTGATTACCCCAAAATTTACTACTAATTGCCTACTGTGACCAGAAAGCTTACCAATAGTCAACACATATTTTGTACATGTATTATATACTATATTCTCACAATAAAATTAGCTAGAAAAAATATTTAGAAAATCATAAGGAAGAAAAAATATGTTTACAGTATTATACTATAAAAAATTTACATATAAGTAGACCCACGCAGTTTAAACCCATGTTGTTCAAGGGTCAACCATATGTGGTTTTCCATAACTGGTTTGGAGAGAAAAATCTGTACTGGAACTCAAAGGTCATTCTCTGGAGCTAACACCTCTATGTCCCAATATCTAAGAGCATGCTATATAGCACATCAATTAACAGGAAAACTATTTTGCTGGAATAAAGACAGCTGGGTTCCCCTGGACAGTGTGGCTGCTGATTCCTTGTAATGAGCTGGGTTTCTCTGAATCCCTGTGTATCTCATATGTTTTTATTTTTTTTAAGATTGTATTTATTTATTTGACAGACACATATCACAAATAGGCAGAGAGGCAGGTGGTGGGGGGAGCAGGGTCCCTGCTGAGGAGAGAGCCCGATGTGGAGCTCAATCCCAGGACCCTGAGATCATGACCTGAGCCGAAGGCAAGGGCTTAATCCACTGAGCCACCTACGCACCCCTCTCATATGTTTTTTTAACGAAGTCAGCAAACCGATACATGTGACACTAAATGTAAACTAAGTATGGTTCTACAAGAGGAACAAGGCTTTATTAATGAAATGTATGAATTTTAAACTTAAAAATATTTCTATAAACATTTTCCACTATTCCAAAAACTTCTTCATATGGATTGCTAAGGAAGTAGTCTCAATCCTTTATTTTTTCCTATCCCAACATTCTTCAGGCAAATACACCTATCTACCAGTACTTAACACAGACACTGTACTAAGGCCACACAGTTAGTTACTGGTAGTGAAGCTTCTCGGAAGGCTGACCTTCACTTTCCGCAGTGGGAAGCTCTGGATTTGACTTTATAAATATATTTCATCTACTCACTGCTATGCTATCTCCATCTTTTTCCAGGTCTTTCTACACTCCAGGAGCTAGAGACAGAACAATCAGATGTTCCAGGCTTTTTGTCAGGGGGTCCAAGTTCACATCACAGAAGAAATCTGGACTATAATGACCAAGAAAGGGTCAAATCCTTCCTAAACTCTTCCTTCCTTCCTTCCTACCCATTCATCCTTCTTTCCCTCTTTTTCTTCCTAAAGAGAGAGCAAGCGAGTGTGGGGTGGTGAGGGGCAAATACAGGAGAAAGAGAATCTCAAGCAGGTTCCACACCCAGTGCAGAGCCCAAGGTGAAGCTCAGTCTTACAACCCTGAAATCATGACCTGAGCCAAAATCAAGAGTCGGACGCTTAACCGACAAAGCCACCCAGGTACCCCAGCCAAACTTTTCATGGGGAGATTTCACCACTACCAGTTTGGCAGAGCAGAGGACTAGAAGACAGGTTTTTAACATGTCACAGATAGCCCCCACAGCTCCTGGGCATAACTGGCAAACACTGTCTAAAGATGATGGCCCTCTCCATGCACTACATCCAAACCTCTATTTCTCTAACAGAAAATATAAAAACATAGATAAAGGCAAACTTTCTAGAAAACAAAACTAAAAAACATGGGGAAAAATTTTTTTTTATTACAAGAAAGAAAAGGAACACCACATTCATCTTTCAGACATCAGACTCCCCTTAGCCATTTATGAACCATGCAAGAGCAGAGGGAAAAAAAAAAAAAAAAAAGCCGAAGTGATTTGGCACAAGGCTGTGTATTTTAAAACCTGCAATGTGTACGAGGCCTCCAGACTACCAGACGTCCCATTGTTTCATGTGTCTGCTGAGAAAGGTGCCCTATGTGTCAGAAAAGCACACTGAATATTTTTCAATGACCCAGGGGGCAAAGGTCACTTATTATAAATGGATAATGAGACCTAATGCAATGCTCTGAGTATGGACAAAGAAAGGGTCTATCCATAGCCCCTGGTGGATTGGTCATTCAGGCTTTTATTTCCTCTCCACACTTAATGGAGTCAAACAATTGACAGAAATTCTATAGAGAAGGCTGAAACTGAGAGAAACAACTGTATTCTAACTCTGATAGACAGACACAAATAGCGACCCTGAAATGGCGCCAGAACTCCTGTTACCACTAACATAGCAGACAGCTGTAGCATTCCCCCTAAATTCCCATTTAGTCATTTGTTAGCAATTAACCTTACTGATGGAAGTGATGGCACATCAAACCACAAGCTCCTGCCAATATCAACCCATTATATTATCGCAGGTAAGCAGACACAGATCATTCTGTTCTAGCTCCTTATTTTTGAAGAAAAGGGCAAACAGATAACCCCATTCCCTCCATCCTATATTCCTGCTACCCAATAACAAAATGCACATTCAGGGATATCAGTATCTCAATATATGAACCTTAAACTCAGGTGGGACACAATAAATTACATCAGAAACAGAGATATGCATAGACTAGTGGCTTTATGACCCATAGATGATTTTTCTTTAATCTATCAGAATCCATGTCCTATCCTAGTCAACCTGCCAAGTAAGAAATAATGATAGTGGTGTCCATAGAAAAGAATGTACACTCTCACCTGTACCTGAAAGAAAGCAAGTCATAAAACAACTTAAAGAACATGAAGATACTAGCATCACTTACAACTGTGTAAAATAAAGAAAGACATTTAAAAATACAAAACAGTCCTTTATAAAAACTTTCCTTTTATTTCTTTTTGAATTTTAAGGACAATTAAGAAAGGAAGGTGGATTGACATGTAAACTGTTTTTTGCCGCAAATAGTAAATGCTAAAGCAAATTACAGAAAAGTCAAGATTTACTTCAGAAAGGAGCAGACAGGTCATTAGAATGTAACAGAAAGGATTTCTGATGTTGATATATCTCAACGATAAATCAGCAAGGACAGAAAAACCAAGGAACTATTCCATAGATGTGAATACCCCTGAATAGATTTGGGTATAAATAAGAAGTATGGCTCCCACAGACAAAAAAAAAAAGGAAGAAGGGAAAAGGGTAATCTAATCCAAACTTTTCAATCCATCATTTGTAAAGTTTGCCGATTGCTGGTGGTACTTTCATTTAACCATTCAACATCTTTTCATTGAAGAAAAGGTATTTAAATTTATAATGTTCCTCAAGTTATACAACACATATAACGGCTAAATTCACGGTTAACACGTCTTAAACTTTTAGCATCCTGAAGAAAAATACCATTCATTTCACTAAAACTATCTTGCTGTGGATGGACGTGTCAGTTAATAAAATTAAGTATAACTAAGAGAAATCATCAAATATAATTCAATCTGAAGTGGTTTCTTAACTAACTCAGATATTCAGACCTGGATGGAGGAGTATGACACACCCAATGACCAACAATGGACTATAAATACTCTTTAAATAAGTCCTGCATTACAAGTTTCCTCTACAAGAGAAAAACATTTCTTTCTTCCCCTTCCACCCTACCCACACTTGGGCAAATATTTATTATGGACAATGCAAGGAAATATTGTTGAGTACCTCCATCATACTCAGTACATACCACAATAGCGATGCAATCCAGGATGTTAAGTTAAATCTAATGTGACATTCGAAAGAGAGCAGCCCAGAGAAGTGCTGCATATTTAATTGCTTTTCCGGGGCACTGACAATGACCATGGTAGATAAGACCAACAATTTTTTTTCCTCTTTGTACCAATACATTCAAAATATTATCACCGTTGTACTGTAAAACCAACAAAACAACAGAATAGTAAAATATCCTCAAATAGTTCATTCTAAACTCATAAGTGTGACTTTATATTACAAGGAAAAGATTTGCAATTTATATTCTCATGGTTATTGCTGGTAGGAGAGCAGTACAAAACTTTGTTAGCAATCAAAATCTCTAGACTCCAACCTTAAGTGCATTGTTGACATCTTATTTTCATACTTGATAGGTAAGATAAATCTCAATACCAGCTTTAGTTACTCTCTACTTCATTATATGTAAAGACTAAAAAGTGCTAGTGAAGTCTAAGAGATTAGTAAAGGAATAACATCTTTTAAAAACAGATATACCGGTAGAGAGCCCAGCTATTCAAAAGAAACTCAGAATGACTTAGTTCTCTTCAGGATCATAAAACCAAGATTTTTGTCAAACCAACACTAATACTTTAAAGTAAGGCTCTGATTGGAGCTTTTAGAGTGACTAATACTGCGTCCTTACATGTCATGCTGTCTAGGGTATCATAATGGAACTTCATCACTTCTGTTTTTTTCCGGGATAAGATTATTTCATAGAAAGTGTACTTGAATTACCAATTACATCCCCAAAAAGCTCCAGAAGGGAACTGAAATCTGTAAACACACATGGAAGTTCGGAGATTATTTCTAAAAGCTTACTGAACACAACTGCCAGGATATATAACATGCACCGAAACAGAAGCCACACTGCAATCACCAATTCTCTGTCCTACACTTTTCAACATAGTTCCCTTAGTGTTGCAATGAATCGCATAACCTATTGCCCAAGCCAGTCACCCCCTTCCTCCTCACTTTTCTTCAGTTACCTCACAGAGTCCCAAATCCCACAGATGCAACCTCCTTAGCCACTTCTCTCCATCCTCACTAATAAGTAACTTCTTCCTTCTTTGAATTTCTATATCAATTAATTCAAGCTATTAACATAGCACATATCACAATGTGCTACAGAAACTCGCATGTTATGTTTCTTACTTGTCTTTATGTTAGAGACAAAAGTAGTAAGTGCCAAAAGTAAAAGTGCGTAGCTGGTATAATGCAAGGTAAAGGTAATACGTAGGATTTAAGCATCTGAGGTTTAAAAAATAGTTATGATCTTACATTTCCATTACGAGCTATATAAGAGAGACTAGATTTACATTATCTTCTAAAATAACTAAATTAGGCCTAAGGAAAAGCCTACTTTGAACCCTCCATAGCAAGGCTTAAGAATAAGCATGGCAAGAATCAAATTTATTCCAAGTACTATGAATGCTTCTTTGGAGTAAAGAACAATCCACCACTTAACAACATGAAACTGAAAATGTCTAGCATCCAATCAAAAATCATTAGGTATATAAAGAAGCAGAAAAATACAACCCAGACCTAGAAAAAAAAATCGATCAACAGAAAAACCTCCAAGAAACATCATAGTGGTAAAAGTCATTAGAACATGGGGATTCTAAAACAGCTATTATAAAATAAATGCTCCATGTGTTCAAACACGTACATGATAAGGAAAGAAATGAAAGACATAAAAAAAGACGCAACTGGGACTTCTAGGGATGAAAAATAGGATATCTGAAATGAAAAAAATGCTGAATAAATTTAACAGCAGATTAGGCAAAGTAGAAAACTTGATGCATTTAAACATACAGAAATACAAATTATACAAAATCAGAGAGAAAAGTATTTTAAAGATCGAACAAAAAATTTTAAAAATTGAACAGTAAGCTGGGAAAATATCAGGTGGTCCATATACATATAACTGGAGTCACAAAAGGAGAAAAGGGGAGTGACAGAAAACAATATTTGAACATGTAACTGCATAAAAATGTTCAAATTTCAGGAAAAAATAAATCCACAAGTCCAAGATTCCCACAAATCACAGCAGGAAAAAACCACTAAGACACTATAGTTTTACTGATTTTTTTGTTTTTCTATATTACTTCTATTTTATCTATTGTTTATATGTTTTTATTTCTACCCTGATCTCTATCATGTCCTTCCTTTTGCTTTAATTTGCTCTACCTTTTCGAGTTTCTGAATGTGGAAGCTGAGTTCATTGCTTTCATAACAGTAGGTATTATTTAGTCCTATAAAATTACTCTTGAGTACTGAGGTAGTGCCATGCCACATATTTTTCTATTTTTCTTTAAAGTTTTTATTCTGAAATGATTACAGATTCATAAGAAGTTACAAAATAGTACAGCACAGTCTTGTATAGCCTTCACCTAGTTTCAAAACGAGGAAATTACCATTGGTACAATCCAAGACTTTATTCACTCACCAGTTTTATATACATAGTTTTATATACACTCATTTGTGTGAGGGTGTGTATGTGTGTTGCTTGTGTGTTTGTATGGAGTCCTATCCAATTTTGTAGCATGTTTATTTGTGGAACCTCAACTATAATCAGGATATGGAGCTATGTCTTCACCACAAAGATCTACCTAACCCTTTATAATCACATCCAACACCTTCCCTTCCATTCTGTCTCTAAACCCTGGTCAAAACTAATTTGTCGTTCACCTCTCTAACTTTGTCGTTTTGAGAATGTTATATAAATGGAATCCTTTCTGCTCTTGGTGTTTTTAAAATGTGTAGTAAGCAAACCTTTGAGATTGGCCTTTTCATTTGGCATAATGCCCTTGAGATTCATCCAATTTGTTGCATGTATTTATACTGCAATCCACCTTTTTTCCCTGAATAGTATTCTAAGATATGGCTCTGTTCTGTTGTCATTTTCATTCAGTTCAAAATAATTTCTAATTTCCCTTTTGATTTCCTCTGTGAACCATGTATTATTTAGAAGTATGTTGTTTAGTTTCCAAATATTTGTGGATTTTCCAAAGATCTGTTATTCATTTCTTATTTGATTCCATTGTGGCCAGAGAATATACACATTGTATGAGTTGATAGCTCTTCAATTTATTAAGACATGTTTGATGGCCCAGAAGATGGTCTATCCTTGTCACTGTTTGCTGTGCACTTGAAAAGAATGTGTATTCTACCGTTGTAGAATATTCTAAGTAGTCTGATATTAATGTAGTAACTCAGGATTTAAAGTATGTTTCTCCTAAGCGTCAATATAGTTGGTTTTTTTAAAATACAACTTGACAATCTTTTTTTTTTTTAAGATTTTATTTATTTATTTGACAGAGAGAGATCACAAGTAGACAGAGAGGCAGGCAGAGAGAGAGAGAGAGGAGGAAGCAGGCTCCCCGCTGAGCAGAGAGCCCGATGCGGGACTCGATCCTAGGACCCTGAGATCATGACCCGAGCCGAAGGCAGCGGCTTAACCCACTGAGCCACCCAGGCGATTTTTTTCTTGGATGTTCAGACTATTTATAACTAATATGAGTGCTGATACTCTCAGGGTTACATCATCTTGCTTATTTGTTTTCCTTTTATTTCCTTTCTTTGTGTTGGTTGCTTTTGGTTTCATTACATACATCACATATATTTTGTTATACACATCACAGTTTACCTTCAAGTCATGTTATACCACTCATATACATTCTAAAAACCTTAAAAAAGGGCACCTGGGTGGCTCAGAAACATCTCAGGTCATGATCTTGGAGTCCTGGGACTGAGTTCCACATCAGACTCCCTGCTTAGCAGAATCTGCTTCTCCCTCAGTGGGGAGTCTCCTGCTCCCTGCTGAGCAGGGGGTCTGTTTCTCTCTCTCTGTCTCAAATAAATTAAAAAACAAAAACAAAACCTTACAATAGTACCATTTCCCATACTCTTGGCCTTAATGCTACTATTGACATACATTATGCACACATACACACACACCATATATATACATATATACACACATTCATGTGTATATGTATTTATATGTGTATTTTAAAGACCTCAATAAATGGATACTGTTTTTGTATTAACAACTAATTAATTAATTTTAAGAGAGACAGCACGCTGGGAAGGGGTGGAGGGAGAGGGAGGGTATCTTAAACAGCCTTCATGGGAGGACAGCAGCTTATGTGGGGCTGGATCCCACGACCCTGAGATCATGACTGAGCTGAAACCAAAAGTCAGATGCTCAATGGACTGAGCCACCCAGGAGCCCAAAGAGTAAATTTTATTTTAAAAATTTTATTTATTTGACACAGAGAGAGAGAGATCACAAGTAGGCAGAGAGCCAGGCAGAAGGAGAGGGAGAAGCAGGCTCCCACTGACCAGAGAGCCTAATGCGGGGCTCAATCCCAAGACACTGAGATCATGACCTAAGCCAAACACAGACACTTAACCGACTGAGCCACACAGGCACCCCAGTAAATTTTATTTTAAAGAGTCATAAACCATTACCAAAACCCTTCCCATATTGTATATTTTAAACCATTTTCAGTGTTCTTCATTCCTTTCTATCTAGTATCATTTTTCTTCTGCTTGAAGGACTTCCTTTAACATGCCATATAGAGCATGACTATTGCTGATCATTTTTAAATCTTTCATATATCTGAAAAAAATGTTCTTTCATTTTGAAGGATGGGGGAGGAGCACAGAAATCTAGATTAACAGGTGCTTCCTTTCAGTACTTAAATCTGTCATTCCTATCACTTCTGCCTTGGGATATAACGTCTTTATTTCCCTCTTGCTGCTTTTAAGATTTTTCCCTTTTTAAATGATTTTGAGCAATTTGATTACAATATACCTTGGTAGAGTTTTCTTTAAGTTCCCTGTGTTTGAGATTTATTGACCTTTGTGGATCTGTGAATTTATAGTTTGTATCAGATTTGGACATTTTTGGGCCATTTCGCTTGTCATACCACCCCTCCTTCAGAGACTCTGATTTCAAGCATAGGATTATCCCACAGCTCTGTGAAGCTATTTAAAATACTGGTTTTTTTGGTGTTTCACTTTGGATAATTTCTCTTGGTCTATCTTCGAGTTCACTAATATTTTCCTCTGCAATTCCTAATTTATACTCATCTTATACAAAGCGCAGCTTTCAGATTTAGGCTTTCTTATCTAGAACTTTGATGTGAATCTTTAAAATTTCCCATGTCTCCATTTAACTTCTTAAACACACAGAATACAATTATAAGAACTGCTGTAGTGTCACGATTCCTGACCATGTGTGAGCTCCAGGCTCTGTGCCCTCTAGGACTCTCTGATGGTTATTTCCTTGGCTTCCGGCAGTTTCCTACAACCACCAATACTGTGTTGTGGACTCTCTGCAGATCTTCAGAGCTCACATTCTGTACAGACCCCTTCTCTCTGATGGTGTATTCCGCAAATTCTAGGTTAGGAGTTAACAGACAGTAAACAGGGCTTTGTGGGTCATGATGACTCAAACCTGTGGTTATAATTTTAAAGTAGTCATAAACAACAGAGAAATGAAATGGCAAGGCTGTTGGAGTAAAACTTTATTTACAATAATAGTTCATAATAGTTTGCTGATAAGTGCTCTTCCTTGGTCTTACTGGACTCTCCGCTCCATCTTCCCTGTATTCCACTTGCACACACACACCCCCAACCCCTGCTACTGCAGCGTGGCCCACAGACTCCTGCAAGGCAATAACTACAGGCAGTTGTAAGCCTTTTGCCTCCTTTGCTTCCCATCTCCCAGAAACCCTGTCCTTCATTCCCTGGTGTCCAGTGACTTGAAAATGGTTGTTTTACATATTCTATTATTTGTTGTTGTTTCAGAGGAATGGTCAGTCTCAAAGGGAGCCTCAAGAAATACCCAATAAAAAAAATATTACTTTCATATATAAAAAAGTTTTAAATCCAACCGAAATGTACATGTCTGAAACATATATGTTTTAACCATCCTCTGTGTTTTTCATTCCTTTCCATATGGTGTCAAAGGTTCTCCTCAACTTTCCTATAATGCTTTCAAAGGTAGAGGAAAACAATTATATCCCCAGTAAAACAGAGAGGTTCTATGGCTCCTGATCACCTTTTTATTGTATATCAAAGCTGTGTTTCTGTTGAATGATCCCTTGTTACCACTTAACAAAGAAAACTCCATGAGTTTAGGGAGGAACCTCTCACATACCCAGGGATTACTTCAGAAATTCAAAGTCTGACACCACCCCCCCAACAAAGCCAGTTTATGTCAGCAATTTAAAAATACTGCTGCTGCCAAATTACCTGGAAGAAAAGGAGGAAACATTCTTTTTCCCCTAAATAAAACTTTCCCAAGTCAATTCACTAAGCCCTATCTTTAATTTACAATTTGGGAAGCTCTGAAGCGGATAAAAGAACAAGTTACTGTCTATTTTGGGATCATATTCAAGGCTAGATGACATTTGTTAGTCTCCTAATGTTTATCTTTGTTTTTGGCAAAGTAATACACTGAAAAAAGTGCCTATTTTAGAAAAGGTAATTATAGTATGTAATTTTTTTTCAAATGAGAAAAAATAGCATTAACACAAAAATTATGAATCTCCTCTGCTATAATCTTTTCATATACTATTCATGAGATTTCTTATGACCAAAGCAAAACAATTTTTTAATATTAGATTCTTGAATTTACCTTTACTGAACTACACATTAAGATCAGATTACTGTCTGTACATTCACTTTGCACATTTAACCAATCTACTCAATAAAACCATAGGAATTTGCTGATATTTTATTTCTGTTTTACTTACTCAAAATGGTAATATCTATGATTCAACCTAATAATGAAGACGACATCTCCACCTCCATAATGTAAAGAACATTCTAGTATAAGTCAATTTCTGACAAACCAAAATGCCTTAATTTTGTATCATTCCCATTCAATTAATATAGGTGGGAAATATCATGACAGTTATGAACACAAAATTTGGGGTGCTTGGGTGGCTGAGTTCTTTAAGCTTCTTACTCTTGATTTAGGCTCAGGTTGTGATCGCGGGGTCAGAAGATCGTAGCCCTGTGTGGGTCTGCTGCTAGGAGAGGAGCCTGCTTACTCTATCCCTTCCCCACCCACCTGACACCCCATCATGCTCTCTCTCTAAAAAATCAAAGTTTTTCTAAAAACACAAAATTTTGGTTTTGACTTCCTTCACTTTAAATTAGGTGATAAGTCTTTAGTGTTTCAGGCAGATTTCTCTTCCCTTCCCCCACCATTTACTCTTTTGCCACATATGTAGAACTCTGTTTATCAACCACCGGTGAGTGTATTTATTATGATTACAGGGCTGGAAGGGGAGTGGGGATTCCTTGCTAAACATCCTGCTCTCCTACTCTCTTCTCCCTGAGACAAAGTCTCTTTCCCATTTCCATTTACATCATGCTTTGTCTACTATTATTATCATTTCCGGAGTTTGTACAAGTCTGCTTCATTTGATCCACAGATCCAAAATACAACACCAAAAAAAAAAAAAAAAAAGCTTGCAACATCTGAGAAAATGCTTGCAACATCAAATTAGCATTAGAGTTTTACTCCGAATGGTTATATCTGAAAATACTTCCAGTAATATATTTATCAATTCTTCAAGTTGAGAAGTAAGAGGTGATTTTCAATATGGTTAAGTAAAACAAAAAACTCCTCGGCATCAGGTATGGTATACTTGTGTTTTAAGAGGTCACAACATCTTTTCAAATGGTTTCAGTAAGAGGAACTAGAGACAAAGCAAAAGGGTACTAAGAATGTCTTCTTAATGAAGCTCTAACTTATATAAAGGACTCAACAGATGGGCAGGTAAAGACATTTTCTCTAAACTGGCTCTAGCATTGCTTTTACCAATTATATTTCAGGCTTTTACTCCTCTGACGCAGATGTCCATCTTTTGCATATTTAATTGCTTCAGTCCTGTAATATATGGCATGTCCAGGACTCCCAATCAAATTATCTTTCTTTATCTAAGGAAACGGGGACTTTAAAATCAGACTAATCTGGGGCAATTGGGTGGCTCAGTCATTGGGTGTCTGCCTTTGGCTGGGGTCATGATCCCAGGATTCTGGGATCAAGCCCCAAGTCAGGCTCCCTGCTCAGTGGGAAGCCTGCTTCTCCCTCTCCCACTCTCCCTGCTTGTGTTCTCTCTCTCTTTCTCTCTCTCTGTCAAATAAATAAGTAAAATCTTTAAAATCAAAATAAAATAAAATCAGGCTACTTCTGTGTCTCTGGCATCAATATAAAGAATATAAAATTATTACAGAATTACCTATCTCTTAGGTGTTTTTTTAAAGATCTACTAAATTATATCAGTGGTATTTCACAAAGTAAGATAAAACAAATTAATTACATCGATGACTTACACAGCAGATATTACAACATGATCAGAATCACATTGTCGGAATAGGTATTATTAAGTCCCTGAAGTCTACTATTTGAAAATCAGTACTTTTGAGATAAGAAACAAAGATACAGATGATGCTTAAACTGTTTTACAGGTTTTTTTCCCTTTTTTAAAAATTTAAATTCAAGTTAGTTTCTGTATAGGGTGGATGTTTACAGTTTTTACAGAAACCCATCCCTTTGTTGACCATAACAACACCTTTATAAGAGTAAATATTATTATTAATATTTTATATTTATCAAATAATTGAAAGGTGATTTGGAACTGGAACTCTGGCCTTTTTATCCTTGTCCCAGGCTAGTCCATCTGGAATGGTCTAACATAAAATGCATTTATATGACATATTTTCATTAGAAACCATAGAATTATCAGTGACTCCTTTCTTTCAAATCATCTCTAATTCTTTTGTATTCCAACTCTGCAACATCTCACAGGTTTGTCCTGACTTTTCCGTAATAAAGACTGAATTGAAGCCCTCTCATCCAGGATCACTGAGCCTCCTCCACACCCCTCCCCTCCTCTGAACCTCGCATTACAACATTGCCAGAGTGCCTTTCTAAAATGCAGTTCTGACAGTGTCACTCCAGTGCCTGAAAACATTTGGTGGCTTGCTACTACCTACAGTGGTGGTTCTAAACTGTGCACCTAGAGATCTCTGTAATTCTGAGAACTGGACAAAGGTGTTTAGAGCTGCTGAAATAAGCAACGTCAATCAGCTTAATTTGCCAGAACACAAAAATTAAGGTACAGAGCTGCATTTGGTTTTTGCCCTAATTTTTGTTCTGTGTATCTTTTTGCCTATATACTGTTCGCCTACTGGACACAATAAATAACAAAATTATCAAAATAACAAAACAAAGCAAACGAAGATTTATTCTGGGTTAACTCTACCTCATTCAAAATGAAAAAATAGCAGTGGTTATTTTCACCCCTGTTGAGAGGTAGGGGGGAATATGTTCTTATGATTTAAATTTGATATTGTATAAATGTCATTTTTTCCTAATTCAATGATTCAAATGATAAGAACTAAGTGTATGCTTCCATGACCTAATAACAGCTATAGGTGCCTGTAAACTCTGCTTCTTGAACCCAAAACCACTTACATATACTTCTCTCTGAGGACTTTGGCAAATGAAATTCTGCACTCATAGTTCACTGATATACCTATCTCATTTTATTTTACTTTTTTATTAAACACCTGCTCCCGAATTAGTGAATTCACTGAGAACAGAAGCAACATGCTATTCATGTTTAACTCATAAGTGCCTGACACAGAGAAGTCACTCAGTAAATCCATGCTGGAAGAATCAGTGAATTCAATTTTAAAAGAGAGCAAGACTGCCAACTACGAGTTCAATTACCGACTTTTAGAAATTTCAAATAAAGTTGGTAAATTTTGTTTCCAGTATAATATATAACACATTATAAACATAAAATAAAACAGTTTTAGAACTATTTCACTTCGTGCTGCTAAAACAGCCAGGCAAGATAGTAAGTTCAATACAACAAAACTCCATTAAAAGTATGTCAATGTTGATTTTTAGGAAGTTTCTTAAAAACATACAGGACTCACAGCCATCAAGTTAAATTAAGGATCCAGTCAATCCTACAAAATTAAATTAAAATTGTAAAGAATTTTTAATTCTATGACCATAAACTGGATAATAAATATTAAATTGTCTTTCCATGCCTCCCCTACAAAATAAGCTGTTTCTACCTCAATGTACATGTTCTCAAGTGAAGAAAGAATATGGATCAATTTCTATAAATGTCAGGGCTTAGATATAAAAGTAAAAAAACAAATAAATACCCAATGAGGTTGCAATCATTACTTTACTGTTCCCAGTAAAATCTACAGAAAGAAAACCTGGCTGATACTTTTCACAGTGAAACATGCTTTTTTTTTTTTCCATGTCAGAAACAGATACCAAGTTTTATGAAGTTTATTATATCCTAGTATCCTCCTTTAAAAAAAAAAAACTTTCAAGACTACCAGATATATCCCCATGAACTTATATAACTGCAGGTGTACATCTCATGGCCATGGAACATGAACAGCCAGAGGCATACTTAATGTGTACTAAGGCTTACCGTTTACATTTATATTAAATATCTTACTTGCCTCAATCTGATTTTTATGGCCTATGGTCTGTGGACCTGTAGTAATATACATGAATGCATTAAAAGTCAGCATTTAAAGATAAATCTCAAAACACTGTACGGTAGGTAAAAAAACAATGGAAACTACTTACGGCCAGCAAGCAAGAACTGATAATACTGGACTGCATCTGCAGCAAGGAGCAGAGGGTGGTTTGCATTAAATGGTGGTTGCAATTCATTCCATTGAGGAGTTCTAAGGAAACGGCAGAAGAATATTAATATTTAAGGTTAATAGATGTGATGTAAATCACATCACTGTCACCACTTATAGACATTGATATAAACTCACACTATCTTTGTAATCATTAAAGTGAACTTGTTGGGAGTGCTGAAACCTAAAATACAAGGCCATCTGCTTAAAAAGAATAAAAAAGGTGGTGGTGACTCATACAATTACATAGAGCTGATATTGGTTTAATAGCAGAAGACCTTCCAATAGGATAGACAAGACATTCAAAGCACTGGACAGAGAGGAAGCATGTTATTCAAAGTCTAGATAAAGTAGCTCTAATTTTACCTAATTTCAGATAACTGCTGGAGCTCACTACTCTCAGAATATGTGTATATTTTTTAAAATAAAATAAGTCAGGTAAAAGTGCTTTTAAAAACCCCACACAGTTAGGGGCGCCTGGGTGGCTCAGTGGGCTAAAGCCTCTGCCTTCGGCTCAGGTCATGATCTCAGGGTCCTGGGATCGAGCCCCACATTGGGCTCTCTGCTCAGTGGGGAGCCTGCTTCCATTTCTCTCTCTGCCTACTTGTGATCTGTCTGTCAAATAAATAAATAAAATCTTAAAAAAAAAAAAAACCCACACAGTTAAATTAATGGCTGACTTATTACAGACCTAATTAAAATCTGAGTTCCAAAATAAGCCATTTATTTCAACAATGATGGTGCAGTAATTTTAATTAGATCTGCCTGTTCCTAAATAGCTTGATAAATAAGGTATTGATCAGATCAATCTAGTCCAGTAAAGTAGTAGTAAAGAATGCTGGAGCCTTCAAAAATCAATATAAGAATATTTTAAAACGTCAAAAGGAGAAGGATCATTTTCATATCCATTTTTGTCTGTTTCCTTCAATAGTTGTCAGGACAAATTTTTTTCTGTCTCTTCTATACCCTTATACACTGTGTCGAACAGGTTTTATTCTAGATTTTATTTCTCCCTCTTGACACTTGCTTATAAAGATTCTAATGATCATGTACTTTTGAGAAGGGCTCCAATTCTTAATAAACATTTCTACAGTGTTTAGCCATTGTATCTTGGTGAAACCTTCCAATCTGCTTATATTCATTTCCAGTCCCCTTAATGGTTATTCCAATACACTTTCTATTTTCAGTGAACATGAGACTGGAAATAGAGGAAGCACTAAAGCTCTATACATGGAATAGAAAAAAAAAAAAAAAACCAAGTTCTGGAAAATGTAATACAAAGATGCAAGGACAAGTTAACTCAAAGGGGCAAACAAAGACAACTGAAAACATGATCACACAAAAATCTGTACATGAATGTTCTCAGCAGCATAATTCATGACAGCTAAAAAGAGGAAGTGTCATCTACTGATGGATAAATGAGAAGAATAAACAAATGGACACAAAACGTGGCATATCCATGCAGTGGGCTATTATTTGGTCATAAAAAGGAATCAAGTTCTGATGCATGTTATAACATGGATGGACCTTGAAAACATTATGCTAACTGAAGAAAATCAGATGAAAAAGGTCATATGCTATATGATTCCATTTATATGTAATGTCCATAGTAGGCAGATCCAAAGAGACAGAAAGCAAATTGGCTGAAGGGTTTGGTGAAAATGGAGAGAGACTGCTAATGGGTATAGGGTTTCTTTCGGGGGTGATGAAAATTGACTGTGGTGATGGGTGTACAACGTACTGAAAATTCACTTTAGAAGGGTGAACTGTATTATATATAAATTATAAATCAAAAAAGGAATTACTGATACATGCAACAATAGGGATGGATCAAAATAATTTTGCCGGGTGGAAAGAAGCAAGACAAAATAAAAAGAGCACACACACTATGATTCCATTTATATAAAATTCTAGAAACTATAAACTAATCTCTGATGATAGAAAGCAGTGGTTGCCTGGGGCTCAGTGGGTAAGGTAGGGATGAAGAGGGGCAAGAGGGAGAGACTGCAAAGAGGCACAAGAAAACCTATGGGGGTGATGGACATACTTATAATGTTGATCACAGTGATGGTTTCACAGCTGTATACATATATCAAATTGTAGATTTTCAATATTTTATACCTCAATAAAGCTGCTAAAGACAATGGAAAGAGGTTTTACCTAACCAGGGTCCAGCTGGCTCGAGGTGAGGTCATCACTTCCAGTGGGGTGTCATCACTAATCTTGGGGGCAGTGCTGAGCGGCCGTGGCTCCATCATGTGCTCCACTAAGGTCCCATAGCAGCTAATGATGTAGAGAGACTCAACTACAACTTGTTTGGACTGATCTACAAACAGAAAAACAAATCCTCGTTTTGCAATAATGGCATAAAAGGAGCACAGTGCAATTTTTACAAATTATTGACCTTTCCGTCCATTTTTGACGCTGTTGAGAGAAAATATGGCAGGTAATGTTTTATGTGGTGCCTGCTCCCTGCCTAAAGGTTGCTTCTTAGAAGTGAATGCTAATGAGTATGAGAATCAAAATATTTTTTTTTTAAAGATTTTATTTATTTGACAGAGAGAGAGGCAGAGAGGCAGGCAGAGAGGCAGGCAGAGAGAGGGGAGAAAGCAGGCTCCCCGCGGAGCAGAGAGCCCGACGTGGGGCTCGATCCCAGGACCCCGGGATCATGACCCGAGCTGAAGGCAGAGGCTTTAACCCACTGAGCCACCCAGGCGCCCCGAGAATCAAAATGTTTTTAAATCTTAAGCAATTTATTTCAAAAATGATTCTCAAAATTCTAATACAATGAAACATTTCACAGCCTTTTGCATTTTTCTGCCATGTAATTTGTTCCCCATTATAAAAAATGAACAATAGCACGTGGGATAGGGACGGACTGACTGGAAAGGAACAACATATGGACAAAAAAGTAGTTATGCAGGATGTACCAATTCAACTGCATGAGAGGCTCTCTGCATGCTTAAATCAGCCTGTCTCCTCTGCTTTCTCTCAGAACACTTTATTTTTTTTTTTTTAAAGACTGATTTGTTTATTGGACAGGGGAGGGCCAGAAGGAGAGGTAAGGAGAGAATCTCCAGCAGACTCCCCCCGCTGAGCAAGGATTCTTGACACAGGGCTCAATCTCATGACCCTGAGATTACAACCTGAGCCAAAATCAGGAGTCAGACACTTAACCAACTGAGCCACCCAGGCATCACAAACTTTATTTTTAAAATCTGGATTAAAACAAATAAATGAAAAACATGCACATCCTCCCTCCACCCAATCTTCTTTCTTCTTTCTTCTCCATGGGATCACTGGCCTCTACGGTAAAGGAAGACCACTCATACTTTAAGGTCAGGTGCTGAATATGGTTCTAATCAAATGACTTTATAAGGAGTACACATGTCCTCACTACAAAAACAGGTTTAGTCCTCTATCTTGGGTTTTACAGTAAACCCAGGAGCATATAAAATGACTCATGAATGCTGGGTGGGTCACCTTATCTCCATGCCAGAGGAATCAATTACAGCTGATTTGAGAAAATGGCTAACGACCAGTCAGGGGGACATAAAGGAGGAGTAAGTTAAAAGGGTAATTAGAACAGAAGGGAGAAGCATTTGAAATTGAGCTTCACAGAGGGTTTTAACTAGTAACAAAAAGTCATTTTGATAGCATCATTAAAACTAAGGAGGTAACAAAAAAATAGAGATGGGATAAGAAAATGGAAGGCTTACATACTTTACTGTATCCTCTCCCACTTAGGCAAGGAACCTGCTGTGCCTGAGATCCTATTTCCAAGGAAAGGGTCACAGAAAGGCGATAACAAGGGAGAGGGCTGATGTCTGACTGCCAGTACTGAGCGTAAAGCAGGGCCATTTTGCCAAGAACAATACAGCCTGTGGAGCTGGGCAGAGAAGAGCCTCGCTAACAACTCAGTTTGTGACCTACTTTAATAGTGCTGAAATAATAAGGGCACAATCTTAACATTCAAAATTAAATACCTGATCCACGAATGCAGGCACTCCTCTACACACAAGCAATAAGGAGTAACATACTAAAGCAGTAATTATACAAAAATTTTAGGTATTATTCTTGGCAAATGAAGCAGGGATTAAAAAAACACAACTCTATAAACTCAGAGGAGCAATGGTTACCATAAAAGATGATTCTTAGGGATGCCTGGGTGGCTCAGTTTGACTGTCCAACCCTTGATTTCAGCTTAGGTTGTGACCTCAGGGTCATGGGATTGATCCCCGTGTCAGGCTCCATGCTCAGTGTGGAGTCTGCTTGAGATTCTCTCTTTTCCTCTCACTCTGCCTCTCCCCTTGCTTTCACACATGCTCTCTCTCAAATAAATAAATAAATCTTTTTAAAAAAATGACTCATTTATGAGCAGGAGCCTGTTTTTATCTTTTAACTTATAACATGGCAAAGGTGTTGGTGGTGGTTTTTTGTTTGTTTCTTAACGTCAGGACAGCGCTTTAGAAAACCCGGATTCAAACTCGGATGCCATCACTCCCTAACTACTGCTTTCAGCTAAGATATTCAAACTTTTTGGATTCGAGCTCCTTGTCTCTAAAACAGGGAGAACACCTCAGAGGCAATGGCATGGAATTTGCTTGTCACAAATGTAAGTATAAAATAATGGAAAAACGCAGATTGGAATGGAATTAACGATGTTGAGGACACTGGTAGACTGTCATCAACAAAGCAAAATACATTTGGATGGGCAATTAATTTCGCATTTATAGTGAGAGGATAGCTTTTGTCCTTAATGAGGCTTGACTAGTTGAGGAGAAACGTGCTAACTGAATGGAAAAATGGATTCAGAGAATACTGGGTTCAAGATTATTCAAGAAGAACTACTATGACTTTCCCTCAAGAAACAAAAATTATAAGTGGCAAGTTTAATCTACATTAAGCTCCATACCTTTTTCTCTTTTCAGACCTGCATTATTTGCAAACCACGATCTGGATGTCCCGAACATTGCAGCCACACAAAATTCTCCGCCCATCGATTTGCTGGGTGAAATTTGTGGAGGTGGTTTAACTTTGCTTAAAAAATAAAATGATAGTAAAAAACAATTAACCATGATGGAATCACAGACCTCAATACAGTAACATTATTTTCTTTAAAATTTCACCTCTGAGAATTCAAACCCTCCAATGTGGACATGCATTTTGCCTTAAGTGATAACTGGTGCTGTGAAACTATGTTCTGCAGTAGAAGTACAATTAGTACAGAATTCTGGAGTATTATCACAATAGTAACATATAAAAACAATAAAAATTAACCCCTTTTTGAGGTATGTGTTGGTGAAATCCAAGTCCCTTCTTTTCAGATGGATAACATTTCCTTGAAGATTTTAAAGTGGAACAATAGAACCAGTGTAAGTATTTCACAGTAATAAAATCATTTATCATTTCATTTTGATATATAAGATGTGGGACTGACAGGACAACTGAATGGAGACGGCATGTATGAAAATAATGAGATGATACAGAATGAAACCCCGCAAATGGTTCAGCCACAATGCTACATACAGTTAGACAATGTAGGGGGAGAAGCTCAAATGTTCTAATGCAATCATATCCACTAATTAAACTATTTGTTTATTTTTTCTTCAAGGCTTTGTGAAAACAATGTGTGTTTCTGCTCTGTTCTTCACATGTTTGAGGACGCCTTAAATCACTAATGTAACTACCATAAAAAAGTACTTGCTTTTCTCTTTGTTTTCTCCAAATTAGCTTGTATACCATCACTTCTAATATCAACCTTTCATCTTCGGTGAAATTCTAGTATTTCTCTTCTGATTTGGCAAAGGCCACCTCAAAGCTCACTGGCAATTCTGCTGGCCACCTCAGATAAATGGTGGTCAGACTTTCTCTAATTCACACACCAGAAAATAGCCTCACTGCATCCTGGTCAAGATCACAGCCCAATTTGGACACCAGAGCTCTGATGTTCCTACACTGCTACTCAGTCTCCAGTGTCAAATAACATCATTTCTACCTTCTTTTGTTCACTGTCCTTTATCTCTTTATCTTTTAGTAAAGTATGATTAGGTGGAGAAAGATTGGGTTTGGGAGCCGAGAAGAAACCTGGATGCTGCCACTTCTTAGCTATGTGACTTTGGTTGAGTTATTTAACTTCTTGGGGCTCAGATGGCTAATATGTAAAATAAAAATAGTAACGCCTATTTCATAGGGTTATTTTAAGCATTATTTGTTATTTATTTCTGTTATATTTCTTATTACTTGTTCTTTGTTCTCTAAGTGGGCTCCGTGGCTAGAAGTACCATCTGAGTACTTCTTAGATATACAAATATTCATCAAGCCACACTCCAAACTCTGGGGGTAGGGCCTAATCATCTGTGCTTTTAGTTTCAGTAATTTTTTTTTTTTTTTTAACAAGACCTTCAAGAAATTCTGGTTTAAGAACCACTGTATTAGGGCAAGTGCATAAGACAATCACGGCAGTGCCTTCCCGTATGATGGTACTCAACAGGGTTAACTGTCTTCTACACGGCACACCACCTTCACCTAATTTTCCAAAACACCAAACTGTGCTTTGGTAATCTCAGTTTCCAGGTCCCTGTGACACCTGAAAGTTTTCCATGTATTTTATTTCCCCAGCCTTCTGCTCTGACATCTTCCTCCTACAGAAAGCAAAAAGTTTGGGTCAGAGTCCACTCTGATTGGTCTTTTTGGCTCTCTCTTTGTGCCAAATCTATGGTAATGCCCTTGCCATATATGAAAAGGCCTCTTCTTTTCATCATTAACATTTCTAAATCACTTCACATCATTACTCATAAAAACTACACCCCAGCCTAACCTACCAACACCAGTCACAGTCAGACTTCCAGTGACAGCGAATTAAGAGACATGTTTTTTTTAAAAAAGTGTTTTGATGAAATGAATCTGGTTCTAGAAAGTTTCACATCTTCCTGGTTTCATCTACCACAACTACAATAACCTACCAGTAGAAAAGAAGACTCCCACACCTTGACCCCACCTACCCCAGAACAAACACACACCTTTCCTAGGTATCAGGGTAACCGCCATCAGATTACACTTTCCAGTCATGATGCTCATTGCTGTAATACCTTAGAGTGTAAATTCTCCTTCAAAGCCTTTATTTCCACCATCACTGAACTGCTATCACTGAGCCAATAAGTTCCTATAACTAGCATTTTTTAGTTCCTTCGGCCATTTTTAACCCTTAAGAGTTTGGGGAGGTTGGAGAGAAAGGAGAAAAAAAGCCATTCCAGAATTTACTGAAAGGTGTTTCCAATTACATAACTATGTGTTTTTACTAGAATCACCATCAGGGAACAATAATACTACAATGTACAAATAAGCTTCACAGGGACAAATTCAAAGCTCTTTGGAAATTACTGAATGCTATTTTTGTTTTTGTTTTTTTAAGACATGTGGTAAACAATGAGAGAGAAAACAAGTGGGTATGACACTTCTTCAGAGAGACTATGGTACATATAAAGTATGCCTCCTAAACAGAACTGAAAAACGGTTGCTATTAGGCAAGATAGTTCCTTGGTAACACAGTAATAAAGAGTAGAAATACGATAACAATTTATTCTTTGGCCATGCAAAAATATATTCTGTATGTGTTTATTAGCTTCCAGTCTAATCAACTGATGTCAAAAGCTAAAACCTCTTATACTTCTATAACACAACACACAACTCAGCTTCTGAACACACAACTAAAAAGCATCAACATGGTATTATTTTATACAAACTCACTATCTCCTGCAGGGAATAAGTATCTTATGATAAAGGTATGCTTAAAATTATGTAAAGAATGATCATTTTCTTTTTTTTTTTTTAAGATTTTATTTATTTATTTGCCAGAGAGAGAGAGAAAGAGCGAGCGAGCGAGCACAGGCAGGCAGAGTGGCAGCAGAGGCAGAGGGAGAAACAGGCTCCCCGCCAAGCAGGGAGCCCGATGTGGGACTCGATCCCAGGACGCTGGGATCATGACCTGAGCCAAAGGCAGCCGCTTAACCAACCAAGCCACCCAGGCGTCCTGATCATTTTCATTTTTATACACTATTTCTTCTTTTTCCTCTGATGGGGCCTTAATAAATCACATTAGCAAAAGTCTGTGTTTAGTGAGTGATTAAAACAGTTTCCATCCCTGGAGTACCAGGGTGGCTCAGTCAGTTAAGCATCCTACTCTTGATTTTGGCTCACATCATGATCTCAGGGTTATGAGATCAAGCCCCACATCAGCTCTGCACTGGGTGTGGAGCCTGCCTGGGATTCTCTCTCTCTCTCTCCCTCTCTGCCCCTTCCCAAAGAGTTTTCATCCCTGAGAATAGCTTGCTATTCTCCTCCGTGGTATAGTGCTGTCTAGTGGGGAGGAAGCATATCTGGTGAACATATTCATAGCAAGTCATTTCTACCATCAAACTACATTTGGGACGACTGTGGTATTTAACAAAACAGAATATAAAGATATGTGTCTAGAAGACTTTCAGAAAAATTAAAAGGAGAAATAATATAAAGAAAAGATTATCACTAATTAAGTATTTCTATACAAGGGAAGAAAAATTTCACTTTGATTCATTTTGCCCTTTATCCTAAGTTTTAAAAGGACTAACAAGGAATTTGGAATGGAGGCAGAACTGAACTTTTCCAAAATAACCCAGAATATTTCTAATGCAAAATAGCCTTTTGTTGGCAGAAAAATAAAACACTGAAAAATGATACATATGTGAAAGGAACAAAAGATAAAAGTACTAGCCTTGTAAATCATGTTCACTTCTATACTGGTGACCCAATCCTTTTAGAAAAGCATTCCAATACTACCTTTTCTCCTGTCTTCCTCTCAACATCTCCCTTTATCCTCCAAAAGGGGCTTAATAAATCCCATTACAAAACATTTGCAAGTTTTAAAAGAAGACCTGTGAGTGTTTGGAGGCCTTCCCACATTTATTTATTAATTTATTAAATAGTCCGATATAAAAAATAAAATTCCAATGTATATGGCACCCAGAAATTTAATTGTGCTGATCATGGTTTTAAAGAAAAACAAAACATACTGATGGAGCTCATGGACTTCTCTGAGAACTCCTGCTCCTTACTCCCCTGAGTCCATCATAAATAGCCTCATGTTCAAAAATGAAAAGTAAAATTTGGCTTAATTTGTGAGCAGTGTATAAAAGAAAAATGGAATGAATTCAACTTTCATTATTATTTTTAACTTACATTTATTATTTTTGCCCTACCGGGCAAAATAATGATTATAAAAATATCATATTTACTAAACTCAATACAAGAGAACAACATAATAAAAAGTAAAACAAAGAAAAACAAAACAAGGTACTAAATGAAAACTCAGGAGTTTCACTCTTTTTCACTTCTATTGGGAGACTTAACCACCTAACTATAGCATGAGAATCATTTTCACTGCTATCATAAGTTCTGGGGCTATTAACATTATGACCTCTTTCAAAATACTTACAAAGACTATTGAAGTTACCCCATTGGCTTTTACTATATTATATAATCCAGTCAGATTAACATATCAAATTTCTCTAGCCTCTTTTTCTCTCTACATCCTACTACAAAGAGAAAAAAGCAAAACTCTAATAATATCTGCTTTAAAATTACAGAAAAATTATGTCCTTCTGGGTAAATCTACTACAACCCATAGAATAGGACGTAAGAGGAGCATCTGCACATGGCATGAAAAGCAGCAATGACGTCCACTGCCTTGTTTAAAGGACACAAACATGGAAAGAGTTAAATTGGGATAGAAGCACTGTTTCTTTCCTTTTCCACTGTAAATGTTAATACAATATTGCTGTAAGAATTACAAGTGGTATGTTATAATATCTTTGCATGTAAGAAAAAAAAATCTTATCTTTATATTCCTCACTGTGATTGAGCTTTTAAAAGGAATTTAGAAGGTTTTTTTTCACTCTAAACTTTGTTTTTCTAAGAGAAGAACTAAGAGGGAAACTGAAACTATTTTAAATAAAGATATTAATAATATACCTAAAATTATTTTATCACAAATTATTCTTAAAGATCTAACAGATTAATGTAAACTTAAGATTCTCCTCTTTATATAAAACTTTTCTTTCAAAAATGAATTTATAGTATTTTAAATATCCTCAAAAGAACAAGATTAGTTTAAATGAACTATTTACATATATATAAACCGAATAGTCTCAGCACTAATTAAAACTTTAAATATAATTTGATATGTAAGTTTTAATTCTTCTTTAAATTAACCTGATATAACACAAACCCAGGTTATGAGTATGGGATATATTCAAATGGGTTTTCATCTACACTATTATGTATATATATTTTTCTTTTGATAAGCAACTAAAAAATAACAGCAGTTTAAACATAATACTACGTGTACACTGGGAGCTCAATAAATACTTATTACTTAATTGTAATACTGGGAGCAAAATTCATTTTAAAAAGTTCACAATGGCTATTTCTCTCAAAATTTCTATATTAAAAATATGTTACATGTGTGATTCTTTTATAATATTTACAACACTATGTTATAATATAAATTATATTATTATTATATAAAATATTATACAATATTTTACAGTCATTCGGACTCAAATATCCTGGAGGATACATAATCCCCAGAGTTCAAAAAATGGCTAAAATGTCGAAGACGGTCCGTACAACTTTCCAACAAGCTTATTTTGTTATCAAAAGGGCAGACATTATTTTAAACTGACTCACTGCAACTGCATGAATTTAAACAAACCAGTTTATCAAAGAATAGAGAATTAGTAGAAATTGTGATCTACCAAGAGCAAAATCTTAGCTAAATACAAAGGTTGCTACTTGAAAGTATTTTTAAAAATTGCATGAAATGTCCATTGCATTTTTTCTTCTAAAATACAAATATCACACTGCAACTGGAAATACTATAAACATATTTATTTGGCATAATGTTTTATTTCATAATGGTAAATAAAAACATCCTCAGGTTGAATGCTAAATATCAAGGAAAAAATAGCAAAGACTATTAAAACAAAGAAACCCTTATAAACAAGCTAGGAGAAGTTGTCAAATTTATATTCATTTTGCTGCCTTAATTTGAAGTTTCATTAAGATCTTAATGGGAAAAACATGCACCACTAGTAAAGGAACGTATTTTAAAGGAGGATCTTTTAGGCTAGTATAAGTGACTAAAAACGGGTTTCTTGTGAGCTAACGATGGCATCAAACAGACCACAGAGCAGTCTTCTAAGGGACAGGCAATGATTTAAAAGTCTACTATATTTCATATATCCCTTTCTTTAATCTGGCTCTTTTAATCTTGTTTCAACCTCAAATCATTTCTGGTTGACAAGTGCTTTTGCTTAAATTTGAGGAGCACATAAGCTGTTGAAGGAATGGAGTTTTCTGATTTCACATACAACATTAGTTACAACGTCTTTACTTCTATGCTAAAACTTCAATCTCTATTAACATACTAACCCTTTTTTTCTTTGTACTTAGAGAATGAGAAATTTATCCTAAGATGGAATCTAATTTTAAGTTTGGTCTACAAAGAAATGTTGTCCTATGTTGAATCTGGCATTTAAAAACTGCTCATCCAAGCTTCTAAATAAGATCCATGTATCTTGTTTGTTTGGGGAAGAAATCTGGTTAAAAAAAAGAATAAAGATTGACTTGTATGGGATTTTTTACTCATTTATATGCTGAATTTCTTTAGAATAGTTTCACAATCTGTGTCCTAATTTTGAGGCTGCATTTCAAGGAGGTTTTTATGATTTGTCGCCCTATTCTTATATGATAATGAAATCTTCAGATGTTCCTGTGGCAGATGACCACTGAAAATAGTTTGCATCAAATTATAGTATACCTTCAAGAACTATTTCAGATTTTTTTTGTCCAGGAGAAAAACAGCTGAGGGGCTTTTCCCTGGGATAATGGGACAGTATGAACAATTCCCAGTAGCAGTTATAACTACACACACACGTGCAGAACTCTTTTAAGTATCCTGTCTACATTTATAAAATTGATATACTTTATATTGCCCCAAATTTCCTTTTGGCTCATTTAACTCTTAAAAGTGAAAAAACAAAAACAAAAACATATGATCAAATTTTTAAAAGCTTCTTCTCAAAAATGGTATTTTTCCCTAAAACAAGAAATAGCAGCAGAAGCATCTAACATTTACTGAGCTCTTACTATGTGCCAAGCACTGTTTTAAGCACTTTATATTGTCAGTTCATTTCATCTTCATGATGAACACATACCGTAGATGCTACTGGTAACTCCTTAACAGATAAGGAAACCAAGAAACAGGGTTTAGAAAATTACACAAGATCATATAGGGAGGTAGTGTGTGAAATGGGGTTTAAGACCTCGATGATCTGATACTAGAGCCCTGACTCTTAGCCATATGTTAAATATACGAGCTCCTAAATATTCTACTTTGCATCTTTACATAAAAGTATTAAATATGCTGTTTCTTTTCCATGACCATCATATCTAAGACTGATAAAATTGTATTTTAGGCAATGTAACTTAAGAACTTGTTAAATAAATAAGTTACAGTGAGGAGGTGCCAATAACTCAAAATAATAAATTATTTAGGAGCTTTTATTTGAATCACAAATTTCCTTATTATGTGGATCCTTAAATAGCTAAACTTCTAAATAAATAAAGAACAGAAAAGAACGTCAGAACTAACTCTATTCCTTTGGTACCAAATAAAATGCAATAATATTTATAGGGTATTTTTAGTAGACCTTAAATATATTTATATTTCAAAATAAATCACATCTTTGAATGTTCAGCACAATATGTAGGGAGCTTCTCTATCATACTCGAAGCTCTAAACTTGGGTGTTAGCCTTGTCTTCTAACATATGCTAGCATTATGAGAGGATCCTTCTAATTTCTTATTTTTAAATATTAATCTGTGATTTTTTTTAATAGACACTTCAAGAAATGAAGTGAAACCAAAATGCCTGCTCTTGTAAAGCTTAAATATCAACATTCATGTTCCATTCTACAAATTATTCAGTAATTTGGTGCATCTATCTGTGATCAGGCCATGCAACTGAAAACAAAAGTACAAAACAGAGTTACTTTCTGAGAGTACAGCAAATGAATTAGGCATGCGGGACTGAACTGGGACTCACCATGGAGCTTTTATGGAAAAACACCCCGCTCCAAACAGATAAGGCCTTCATGGAAAAGGGGGGAAAATGCACAAAAAATTAGAGGAAAACTCATTTCACATTAACAAATACATGTATATCATACGGTTATAGAGTATGGATAAATAACTGAAAAAATTAGTAATCATTTGCTATTCTGCTGCAGATACTAATGAGTCTGATATAACCAATAAACAGATAGACATGAAATAACAAGTCCCTTAATTTTCATAGGATTAGCAATTTCAAAATGGTCTCTTTCTCCCCCTTTTCTGGAGTACCCCTGTAGGGTTTCTAAAGTAAAATAAAATAAACTTCATTTTAGAGGCACTTAAAACAAAGTACAGGTTAAATGGAATAATTAGATGGAGAAAGGAGTGGGATCAGTAGCAACAGATGTGTGGTTGTAGAACACAAAATGTTTAAAATCAGCTAGAGAGAATGCAATAAAAAATTTGATAAGCATTATTCACTCTTATTGGTTGCAGCCTCAGGGCCACAGAAAGCATGTCTTTTCCAAGCTACTCATTTAAAGTACATTGAACTGGGTATTGCTGGCCAAAGGAACAAACACTAAATAAAAGTAGTATGATTTATTTCCATGTAGGGTCGCATTCCAGAAAATCAGCATTTCTCTTAATAGTGATAGAGGCTGGCTTCTTCCACCTGGCCTGCTTTGGGCTAGGTTGGAATACCAGAAATGACAGCCACAATTGCTTATTTTAAATATAACTGGGGATGCAAAGTCAGACTTCATGGATACATGTATTTCTTACTAATATTCTATTCACAGCCATTTCTAGCATGCTACGCGTATTTGCACACAAAGAAGATGGGCCGATTTAATTATATACAAAATCAATTGTTCCTATAGCATCTGACATGTGGAAGTGAGACAGGAAAAGCACACTGGCAAAACCTGGGTATTTTCTTTTTCAACTTTGGGGCTAAAAACACCTCAAAAATAAAAATTCCTGCTAACTGATTAGCATTCATCTGCCAGTGGATTGAGTTTCACAAACAGAAACTTAGGGTAAAAGGTTTTCACAACACTGAACACAATTCTGAGGACTGAAGCACAAAAGAAACAAAGGAGGGAACAGAGAGGGAAGAAATACTAATTAGAGAAAAGTGAGCTGGAAGTATTGAGAGATTGAAGAAAAAAGCAAAGAAACCTCAAAAATGGTGTCAATGCAAAGCAAGAAAATCTCTTATAGTTAATGTGACTACAACCAAAGATAGGATGTTGTTATTCATGCTAAAACAGAGGATGTTCAAATTTTCTTAATCATGACGTGTAGAAATACATTTTAAGGTGCAAGCTGGTGTATACATGAATACACATAAATTGAACCAATAATTTAATGAAGGTGGTTTTTTTCTGTCATCAAACTTACTCTTTTCTATTTCAATGTATTATAAACATTAATGCTGGGATTTTGTTACAATGAAGATCATACATATTCTGGCGGGGTAGTCTGAATGGGGCCTGAGATTCCATATTTCTAACAAGCTCCTAGCTCATGTCAAAGCTGCTTGTTTGTAGAAACAACAGCAAAACTGCATTTTATTTTATTCTATTTCATTAATGACAAAACAATTAGTCAAAATCACCTTATCTGACTTCATGATTCACAAATTATATTGGAAACAAAGTGTTACTGGAGCTCACAATGCACTCTGATGAACCCTAATTTAAATACCTGAGACCACGCGAAGACTCCAATCTCAATAACATGGTAATGCCGTGCAGAAAGGATCAGAAAATGGAAGCTCCCATACGTTTCAATATGCCCACAAATGCTTCCAAAATGAAGAGGTTACTATTACCATACAGTACCCAACTTCCTTTAAGTTTCTTCATTAGGCAGGGCACATGATACAGTCCAATAGTTCAAATGATTCTGACACAGCAGCTGACCATCTGGAACATCTAGACATGAGTGGCTCTTCAGTGTATGTTATGTCAACACTGAGAAGTCTGCCATCTCATTCTGAATACCAGACTACAGCTAATTTGTTGTAAAACATTTGAAAGTTTTAACTTCATCCTTTATGCCTTAAAAGGCTTCTCTACTGACCCCCAAAAACCAACTAAACAAAAATGAAACAAAACCTTCAAGTTTCTACATTTCAAAAGGCTAGCTGATATTCCCTACCTATAGCGCCAGTAAATACCCTTTTTTTAGGTTAAGGTTTCCTTATGTATCAAAAGGAAATATGTATTTGCCAAACAAATTAAACACAAGCTTTTAAAAAAAACCTCCTAGATTTTCCTTTCAAGGCAATGGCAGCGTATGTTACCAACGAAAGATTTCAACAGCCCTTTCCTTCTCCACAATCCTAAAACGCACGGTTAACTCTCCAGACACTGTAGTAAACAGGCCTGTACTAAGTAGCAGCCTCGTCAGATTTAAAGACAATAATATAGGTCTCACTGTTCACAACATAACCCAATTGTGGGAGTTAAAAGTAACCCTTCTTCAATCAAATAAGGATCAACTGGCTAACACAGTTCAGGGAGAAAACAGAGAGCTGGAAGAAACTGAATGAGGACCCTCTCTAGTATATGCTTGGCATGTTCCCAATTTTCACTTACCCACTTCTTAGCCACCCCTGTAAACTGGACCTCTGCCACATACATGTAAAAGAAGAGCCACAAACTCCAAAGAATCAAGAGTGGCTGACATAATTACGGACTTCGTATGGGTAGTGTCAGCTGTTCCTTTGAAATGTGCCTGCTTCATCTTTCCTCAGTAGCAAAAGAATGAAAATATAAAGTCACAAAGGACAGGCCCATGATCCAGCTGTCTTCACCTATGACTTCCCCTCCCCCTTTAAAATCCCACAGTTGTAGTTTTACATGAGGACATTTAGGAGGAGGAAGACAGTATATGAGTGGGAGTGTACGCTGAATTAAAATGGTCTGTATTAACATATGCAACTCCAATTATGATGTTCAGATATCAAGAATTTCTGTGTTTTTCTAAATACTATTAAGTTTCAGCCAGTTTAACAAGGGTGCCATAAAAAACCTATTCACTCTGCCACAATTATATCCTTTTTGAGCTGAATTCTGATTGAAAAACAACAGGACTGGCCAAGAGATTAAAAATCCAGAAATATTTTTTATAGACTTATTTATAGTACAACGTGAAACTACTTGACCATTAGTTCTCAACAGGTTTCTTCTGGAGATTCTCAGAAGACAAGAAGGAATTATGCTTCATATCATAACAGTAATGCCATGTAAGTTTTTAAATGCTGATTCATTTTGTTGAATGCGACATAATACCACAAAAGCTTTGTTTTTACTAGCTGAAAGGAAGGCAAACATGAAGATTTTTTAAAATGCAAGGGAAAAGTAAAACTAGATTTGATTTTGAATGTGCTAAAGTCTCCTATAACTCGAACCTCATGGTAAAAGGTATAAATGATAAGGTTCAATCATCTTTAGAGTTAAAAAAAAACTAGTTGGAGTCAAAGAGAAAAATTCTATGAACTTACTCTGAAAGTCCTATTTTTTAACTGATTATTTCATTATCATTTAACAGACATCAGAATAGTCTATACTTACTATGAGCAACTATATATCAACAAACTGGACAATCTAGCTGAAAAGGAAAAAATTCTTAGAAACACAACTTACCAAGACTGAATAACAAAGAAACAGAAAATCTAAATAGACCAATTATTAGTAAGGAGATTGAATCAGTAATCAAAAATCTCCCACTGAAGAAAAACAAAGGACCAGATAGCTTCACTGTCTTCACTGTAAAAATTTAACCAAACTTTTGAAGAATTAACACCAATCCTTAAACTCTTCCAAAAATTCTTGGGGTGCCTGGGTGGCTCAGTCATTAAGCATCTGCCTTCGGCTCAGTTTATGATCCCGGGATCCTGGGATCCAGCCCTGCATTGGGTTCCCTACTCAGCAAGAAACCTGCTTCTTCCTCTCCCTCTCCCCCTGCTTGTGTTCCCTCTCTCCTTGTGCCTCTCTCTGGCAAATAAATGAAAAAAAAAACTTAAAAAACAAACAAACAAACAAAGTCTTCCAAAAATATCTGAGGATAGAACACTCTCAAACTCATTTTGTGAGGCTAGCATAGTCCTGATACCAAAACAGGAAAATAACAACACTAGAAAAGAAAACTACAGACCAATATCCCTAATGAGTATAAGATGGAAAAATTCTCAGGAAAGCACTAGCAAACCAAAGTCAGTAGCGCATTAGAAAGGATCACTCACAATGATTAATTGAGATTCATCCTGGGGATGCAAGGATGGCTCAACATAACACAAAGCAATCAGTTTGGTACATTACATTAGTAAAATGAAAAAAAATCATCTGATAATCTGACACAGGAGAAGGATTTGATAAAATTCAACATCTATTCATGATTAAAAACTCCTAAGAAATTAGGCATATAAGGAATGTATCTCAACACACTAAAGACAAGCACATCATACTCAATGGTGAAAGGCTGAAAGTTTTTCCTCTAAGATCAGGAATAGGGGGCGCCTGGGTGGCTCAGTGGGTTAAGCCGCTGCCTTCGGCTCAGGTCATGATCTCGGGGTCCTGGGATCGAGTCCTGCATCGGGCTCTGTGCTCAGCAGGGAGCCTGCTTCTCTCTCTCTCTCTCTCTGCCTGCCTCTCCATCTACTTGTGATCTCTCTCTGTCAAATAAATAAATAAAATCTTTAAAAAAAAAAATCAGGAATAGGACAATGACACCTACTCTTACCACTCTTTTTCAATATAGTACTGGAAGTCCTAGCTAGAGCGATCAGGGAAAAAAAAAGAAATAAAAAGTATCAGAACTGGAAAGAAAAGAAGTAAACCATCTCTGTTTGTAAATAACATAACTTTATTTATAGAAAATCCTAAAGACTCAACCAAATAACTGTTAGATTTAAACAATGAATTCAGTAAAGTTGCAGGTTATAAAATTAGCATACAAAAATCAGTAGTGTTTCTACACATTAAGAACAAATTTTCTGAAAAAGCAACAAGTGAACCAATCCCATTTACGATAGCATCAAAAATAACAAAACACTTAGGAATAAATATAACTAACAAGATGGAAGATCTCTACTCTGAAAACTACAAGACACTGATCAATGAACTCAAAGAAGTATACAAATAAATGGAAAGGGATCCTGTGGTCATGGATTACAAGAATTAATGTTAAAATGTCAATACTGGGGCACCTGGGTGGCTCAGTGGGTTAAAGCCTCTGCCTTCGGCTCAGGTCATAATCTTGGGTCCTGGGATCAAGCCCTGTATTGGCCTCTCTGCTGAACGGGGAGCTTGTTTCCCCACCTCTCTCTGCCTGCCTCTCTGCCTACTTGTGATCTCTCTCTGTCAAACAAATAAATAAATTTTTTTAAAAAAGACTTGCTTTAAAAGAATAAAATAAAATGTCAATACTACCCAAAAGCTATCTATAGATTTGATGCAATCCCTATCAAGATTCCAATAGCATTTTTTACAGAAGTAGAAAAAAAATTTCCTAAAATTTATATGGAATCACAAAAGACCCTAAATAGCCAAAGAAATCCTAAGAAAGAAGAACACAAGCAAGAGGCATTATATTTCCTGATTTCAAATTATACTATAAAGCTATAGTCTTCAAAACAGTATGGAATTGGCATATAAACAAATATACCAATGGAAAAGAATCGTGAGTGTACATGGTCCTCTAATATTTGACAAGGGAACCAAGAATACTCAATGGAAACAAGTCTCTTCAATAAATGTTACTAGGATAACTGGATATTCATATGTAACAAATGAAACTGGCCCTATATCTTACATTACTCATCAAACTAAGTCAAGATGGATCAAAGACTTAAATGTAAGGCCTGAAACCATGAAACTCTAGAAAGAAACACAGGAACAAAAGCTCCTTGACATGGGTCTTAGTAATAATTTTTAAAATATGACACCTAAAATACAAGCAACAAAATTAAAAATAAATTTAAAAGCTTCTGCACAGCAAAAGAAACCATCAACAAAGTGAAAAAACAACCTACAGAATGGGAAAAAATATTCACAAACCATCGATCTGTTAATGGGTTAATATCCAACATATATAAGGAACCACATGCACTCAAAGGCAAAAAAACCAAATAACCCAATTTAAAAATGGGCAAATGACTTGAATAAACATTTTCCCAAATAAGATATACAAAAGGCCAACAGGTTCATGAAAAGGTGCTCAACATCAGTAGTGATTAGGGAGATGCTAATTAAAAGCACAATGAGATACCGCCTCATACCTGTTGTTAGCACGGCCATCATCAAATTGACAAGAGATAACAATGCGGCCATGGATATGGAAAAAAGGGAACCCATGTGCATTGTTGGTGGGACTATAAACTGGTGCTGCCGCTATGGAAAATAGTAAGGAGGATTCTCAAAAAATTAAAAATAGAACTATCCTATGATCCAGCAATTCCACTTCTGGGATTCTACCCAAAGGAAATAAAAACATGAACACAAAAAGATATGCACACTGATGTTCATAGCCTTATTTTCCATAGCCAGGACATGGAAACAACCTGAGTGTCCACTGATGGACGATGGATAAAAATGTGATACACACACACACACACACACACACACACATAAACACATGCAGTGGAATATTATCCAGCCATGAAAAATGAAGAAATCCAATCACTTGAAACAATATGGAAAGACCTTGAAGGCAATACGCTAATTGAAAAACATTAAAGAAAGACAAATACTGTATGATCTTATTTATATGTGGAACAAACAAACTCATAGAAAAAGAGATCACACTTGTTACCAGATGCGCAGGGTGGAAGAAGAGGGAACTGGAGGAAGGTATCAAAAGGTACGTACTTCCAGTTACAGGATAAATAAGGACTAGAGATGTGATGTACAACATGATGACTACAGCTAACCCTGCTATATGAAATATAGGAAGCTATAAGTACAGTAAACCCTAAGAGTTCTCATAGCAAGGAAAAAGTGTTTTCCTTTTTTCATCTTTCTTTTCTTTTTATTGTATCCATAGAAGATGGATATTAGCTGAACTATTGTGGTAATCACTCCACAAAATATGCAAACCAAACCATCACACTATACACTTTAAACTTACATAAAATATATGTCAATTATTTCTCAATAAAACTGAAAAATGAATAAGCCCATATAAATATTAAATGTGCTAACCACCAAAAAAAAAAAAAAACAGAGGAAATGCTATACAACACAATGTGTAAAATTGTAAAGTGAAACCATATTCTCTACTAATATATTCTAGGAATTTTAATGACTCTGCTACATTTTGTTGACCCCCATAAGCAGCTACTGAAATGGACATACAATTCCCACATGCATATGAACAAATTAGTCCTTACGTTATTTTTTTCAAGTGTTACTTCTAAATTTTCATTCGTTTAATTTTAATCACTCCCTACTAAAGAGTAGCACTGCTGGCTCTCAAATTACTGATTTGTAGGGAAAACTGGAGCCGAAACAGACAGCTACACTACCTAATTTGGGAAATACTCAACATGCAAATTTAAATTACAAACTCAAGATTTTCATTAGAAAACATTAGATAATGTTCAAATTCTGCCAGATGTTACAGAAAAGAGACTAGAGTAGCACAGACTTTCAAATTTCTGTAGAAACTTATGCCTGTTGATTTTTAATAGTAGGCTTCATTCAAAAACTACAAAATCCAAGGATTTATGGCAAAGTGGAACAAACATATGTAAGTAAACATATGCAAAGTATAGATGAACTTTAACTATTCTAATGGTGGAGTACAAAATTGTAAACCCAAACTATGGTAAGTATATATTGTACATGCAGATCTATCCATATCCATCCTAATGAAAATACACTGTCCATTATTTTATACCCGGGACCAAAGATTTATAGCTTAGTTATCCAAAACTAACACCTACATGAGACAAGGCTGGAAAGTGGAGAATTATGATCCACTACTCTACCTGATGAGTCTTTCTCCAAATCCTTCCTGTTTAATTCTTGGAGCTTCCCCTATAGGGTTTGGGGCTCAGGCCAAACTGTATAGATGAGTCAAAGAAGACCTAACTGAATTGGAAAAAGACAGAATAGACCTTTCTTCAAGGTCTACTATATCCCGATGTCATTTACTTACTTAGCAAGCTCCATTCCAAATTTGGTCTACAAATTTCAAGTAGAAATAATCAAATCAAGGCTATGAAATGTTTCCATTTCTAAATAAGAACAAGTACCCATTTTTTCCTAATGAAGGTCTTATTCAGCACTAGCAAAGGACAGTGAATAAGGCTTAGAAATTAGGTAATTAGGCCTGGTGGGAACTTATATAGTATATAGCTGAAAGATCATAATCCATACATATAAACTTGTATTCTTCACATGAAGAAGCTTACGTAGGACACACTGGTAATAGGTACCAGAACCAAATGAGAAGTCAGGGCATCAGATTCCTATGTTAATAACCTTCCCCTATATGACCTAACTTATTTCTACAGAGTTGTGCCCAAGGTTCCTAATACCCACTTCAAACTGCTCCCAAAGAAATGAATAAGTATAAAGACAGGGAGAGGGAAAAGGAACAGAAGCTGATCCATTTAAGAAAAAGGAAACTTATGAAAGACAAAAGATCATCTCATTACTTCACTAAAAATGGTCAGTTAAGAGCAAGGAAATGACTTCATTACCAATGTCTACATTTTTCATTCTCATGAAATCACTCAGATCTTTTCAAAATTTACTGCTCTCTGTGCCTTAACAATGAGGTATATATATATTAATTACTTTAGATTTAATGTACATAAAATTAAGCATACTGATGAAAAATTATCTACTTAGTAAAATTTTACATAGGAAGCATTCAAAAATATTTTTATCATTTACTTGATTCATTAACTCAGCCAAACATCTATCAAATGCTGCTTAATAAATCCCTACTATAAATACTTAACACTCCAAAATAATGCAATTCCTTAGCACCCAGTTTCACTTTACTAGATAAGACCTATTCTTATTTACATATCATAAAAACATGATGGAGATCTTTCCAATCCTCCAGTCTTAGACTGGAAGAAATTGGATTCTGTTTAAATGAGTGTTGAACCAAATGATTTCTAGCACTTCCTTTGGCTTCATCAGTGTACACTATAGTCAGGTTAAGCAACAGCTGTTACCAAAACAGGCCTTATTTCCTCCAAGTGCTGCTTCAAGGTACAAAACATGAAGGTGAAAATACATCTGTCTTTTGCCATTTGTAGTCCTACTGGCCTTGTGCATGTCTTGGAGTAAGACAGATGGTCCCTGACACTGCACAGGCTTCCAGGGATATATATTTCCAAAAATAAAAAGGCAGATGTGAAATATGGTAAGCACACGTTTTATCCCCTCAAGATTTGAACTGAGGCTTCCATCTCAATTTGAATATTTAAATATAGGATCCTAGGCAATCCTTAGAACTCTCTGTGCTAGAAATACAACGTTTTATGCTTATTTTGCCTTTTTGCCAAATATCTATCTAGGACATGGAATAAATAAATGCTGATCTAACGAGGCAGGTATATAATTTTATTAGATACATTATCAGGTATGTTGGAAGTAGTCACAGAAATTACACATCTATAAATAAGTCAGCTCTGTGTTGTATTTCTACATAATCCATGTCAAATACTCCTTGTTAATTTTTTTTTAAATGCTAGGAAAGGCATGGCACAGAAGCAAAGTTAGAGTTCAATTGGAATTTCCAGAATGAAAAGAGACCTGGAATATGAAAAGTCTACTCGCTCCTCAGTCTAGTGGCCTTAATATGGCAATCAAAATTCTCAGTAAATACAATGAAATTTAATGGAAATAATGCAAATTATCTGACTGCAGACTGAGAATTGGTCATAGTAAAAAATTTTTAATAAAAATGAAATAAATATAGCCTTTAAAATCCAATGAGATGAAATCTAATGACATGAAATGTATGGGATTTGGTTCAAATCTCAGCATATATCAAAAACAAAAATTAAGGGAATATATTATATTCTCATGAAACATTACTTTTCATAAGGCAAAATACATGTATTTCCTTGAAAATGATCCAATTTAAGATAATAAAACCACAAACTGTATTCTCAAAATTCTATAACCAAATGGGGTGACTTAGAGTAAAAGAATTATAAGGAAAGTCCCCTATAGCAATTTCTGGATACAATCAACAAACCCTTCAAAAAGCGGCTGACGGGTACAAAGTCTTATAATCTAGCAATAGCCAACTATAAGTTACAAATACTATTATCAAAGTATTTATAGGTCACTATGATCTGTGTTAATAGGAAGCGAGAGAAAGAATAGAATAGAATAGAATAGAATAGAATAGGAGAATAGGGAGGAATGGGGAAAAAAAGAATTATAGGTGAAGGGGGTAAAAGAGTAGGTGGGGTAATTTGTGGTGCACTAAAGGCTCTGGCACGAACAGAGAACTCATTAAAGACAACAACTACAATTTAAAAACCTCACAGTGAGTTTTAAAATCTTTTCTTTTGATACCTATACTATGGTTTTAGAAGAGGATATCCTTGTTTTTAGAATTTATATATTGAAATTTGTAGGAATAAGGGTTACTAAATCTACAAATTACTTTGAAACAATTTAAGAAAAATATGGGGGGGAGGGTTGTGTGTCTGTACACAAGTGGGCAGAATGAGCAAATGTGAATGATAAGGCAAAAAGGAGAGACTGTTAACATTTGGGAAATCTGAGTATATAGGAATTCCTTTTACTTGTCTTGGAACTTTTTTTGTAAACCTCAATCTATGTGAAGATTTTAAAAATTACAAACCAAGTACTCATTATGGGACAAATATTATTCTCTTGAAACACTTCAGCATAGGACATGCTAAAAAGAATTTAAAAACTCAGCAAAAACAGAAAGATCTGAGAATTGAGATAAATGGCCAAGAGAACAATGTGGTATTTTGAACTAATATTAATTTCAAAGTATGTAACTCAAATTCATATAATTGATTTCATTAATAAGAAACTACTGAATTGTCTCTAAGGGGGCATAATATACATACTCTAGAAATCAAGGAATTGTGACTTTTTAAAAAAAGACAAGGAAACACAATTTATCGAAGTTCATAAAGTATGCAGCAGGAGACACCAGATGATTACTAGTTTCTGCCCATCTAAGGCCAGAGAGTGCAGCAAGAGACAGTGTGAAAGACTAAATGAGAGACTATGTTTTCATAGTGGAAAATTTCAAATACATACAAAAGTAGACTTAGTTTCCACTCCTCCCCACAAATATATTGAATTAAATTCTAACATCATAGGATTTCATATATAGAACTTCAATTACTATCTTAGATAGATAGATATCTATATATATGGAAAAGCTTATTTGAATAAGCTTATATATATACAGAAAAGCTTATTTGAATTATATATATATATATATATATATATATATATATATGGAAAAGTTAACTTGAAAAAGAAAGCTAATTCTTTGCATTATAAAAACAGCATAGCTCTTAAGTTTTAAAAACAACAAACACCAGAAACAAAGCTAGAATTAAAGTCAAGAAGAACAATTTTGAGGATTCTTTTACTTAGATTCAGGAAACACACATAAAAACTCATAAGTACTTTGCAGGAATTGTACAATGCTCTGTTGAATCAAGAAGGTACAATTACATACTGATTTCTATGAGTAAAAAAAAAACCATTATGATTCAAGATTTAACCAATTTTTACTTGATTCTGCATCCCAAAGAGTAACATCATACAAGGGAAAAATGAGCTAATTGTAAATATAAGTTCATAAGGTCTTTCTTACTCATGGCTACACTTACTTATTTTAAAATAAAGAAACTAAGAGGAAAGGAAGTCAAAATTCTACTTAAATTACTTAACACAAAGAGTTAAAAAGCTGAAACCAAAGAGAAAGGAATATAGGCCAAATGATCTATATCATAACATGTCTGATTTAGGGCCTGGGTTTGATCTATTTTTCCTTCCACCCAACCCTTAACATGCAACAAACTCAATTTTATTTCTGCATTCAGCAGTAAGATCATATTTGTATACAAATACCACTCCACTACATAAAGGGTTCATTTCTGTGCCATGGTGAAATCTGGAGCTCCAAAGCCTTATCACTGAGAATATTTCTCTTCACAAAAGTGACTTCTACAAACACTTTACCACCCAGCACAAAAATATTAAGACCTTTTCATATAACAGCCAAGTAATTTACTCTATTCCTTTTGTTGGAAAGACCCTGAAGATTGTTTCAAGCCAGGACTGGGTTTTCTCTGGACTACATGAATACAAAATTTAAAACAGTTGTTTCATTTCAAATTAGGTTAAACCTCAGGATTGCTTATTGATGATATAGGTAATTTGCCTAGAGACATATATATTTTCTCATACAAAATGGAATTTCAGAGTCATCACAAAATTGATCATCTAAAGATATCTTAGATATATCACACTTTACTTTCAGGAACCCAAAGAAGTGATAATTTTATATTCATAGCCAATAGTAATTAAAATTTTTAAACACCTAAAATAAACACAGACACATCAAGCGAGTCATTAAATATCTTTGAGGATGTTAATGACCAATCATGAGTAAAGCCCAAATCTTAGGACTCTGGTTTTTGAAAACTACCTATAACATCATATCGAACAGACACGAATGACAGATTATTATATGTAAATTATACCATAATACAGGTGATTTCTTACATATTAGAAACACAGTTGTCATCTGAGGTTCTTCCTTAGTGTCTGGACCAGTTAAAATTTGGGAGTCATTATAAATCCAGATCATAATGGATTTTGTCCACAAAAGCAAGAAACTGACACTACTTTCAGTAAGTTTAAGCGTGAGTAGATGGGTCTGGTTTTTATTAGCCAATACTAGTTTTCACAATTTGTCATTGCTTTGTTTTTGCTACAGATGTATATGTACATGGTTGTATTCAGGTATGTTTGTGCATGCTCTGTACTTTGTACTTAATCTGCTGCCATTAACGTTTCAAGTGGGCTGGAAATAAAGAGCATAATTAAACCACCCAAAGGAAATGGACATTTTATTTTTATGTATCCAATCCTCTGAAACAGCTATTTTAAAAAGTATCAAGCCTAAGGTCTTACCCTGTTCGTTTGGTGATGGTCCCCAATGTCATTGGCTGCTTGATTTGTGCAAGAGGCATCAGTACCATCAAGCTGGGAAGAGGAGAGAGCCGGGGGTTGCCAGGATTGTTGTTGGCAAAATTATTATAGGAGTCTTGGCTGTTTAGTTTCCCTATAAAAAGAAAAACAAAGAAAAGCATTACCAAGGGACATCTCCTTCTCTGATGGGGTTTGCACTTACCCCACTAATCATTTAAGAAAGTTATCAAAGGCAGAACTGATTCCAAAAGAATCATGGTTATATGGATAGGAAAAAAATAAATAAATAAATGATACTGGTAACACCAAGTGTGGCTTATTATAAACAGATACTTTAGTCTTCGTGGGGAGAGGAAAGGAAGATACAGAATTGGATAGATGTTAAATGGTTATACAAATAATCAGTATAAAATTTAATTATAATTTTTTTGGTGTTATGAAGAAATATAGGATCGCAAAAGAAAACACAACAGGAAGATGTAAAAGTAATCTAAAGAAGGCATGGGGCATTTCTCTGAACAGGTTTGAGAGTAAATGGGTATAATACTCCAGCCACAGCAGCCTGTGCAGCCTGGGAGGGTGAAAGAAACGTGAGTCATAAGTTGAATATCCAAAGGCAGTACGGATGAGACTAACAAAACTCATAGGCAAAAACATCACCTTCTTCTCAATATCTTACCACACCATACCATAAAATTTAAAAACATCAAATCAACACCTCCCTTTTTTTAATGCTGGGAATTAATATAAAAAATAAAAAGAGTCATTATGGCTCACTAATAACTAGGAAAAACAAACTCAGCTGTGAAATAAAATCTGATCCACAAGGGGAATAATTGCTCTCAGCTCACCAGGAAGCTAAACTTCTCCTATGTACTTATCTTTTCTCCCTCTCCGTGGTTTTGTATTTTCCAGACTGTCTGTAAATGAAATCACAGAGTATGGAGCTTATTGGGTCCAGTTTCTTTCACTTGCCAATAAGCATCTGAGATTCATCTACTTTATATTTTCCTGAAAGTATCAAGAGATCTTTCCTTTTTGTTCTTGCATATGACCCTATTATATGGAACTAGTTCATTTGTTTATCTTGTCACTGGTAAGATGACATCTGTTTCCAGCTTTTGGCTATTACAAATAAAAGTACTGTAAACACTTATGTACAGGTTTTGTATGAATACAAATTTCCTTTTTGGATAAATCATCTGGAAATGGAATGGCTGGTCATATAGTAAATGAATGTTTGCATAGGTAAAATAATTGAGACCACATTCTCACCAGTGAAGTATGGTAATTCCAGATCTTCCATATCCTCACCATCATTTGGTATTGTTACTCTTTTTATTTTAGCTATTCTGGCTTTTATTTGGATTTCTCTAATGCACAATAATGTTTAGCACTTTTTTTGTTCATGCATTTATTTGTCATCCATATTTCTTTTTTGATAAACTGCTTAAATCTTTTGCCCATTTTAAGAACTGTGTTAATATTTTTTGTTGAGCTATAATTCATATATTGCAAAAGTCACTCTTCTAATGTATATAATTCTGTGTTTAGTATATAGAGTAGCACAACCATGACCACTATCAAATTTCAGAACATTTTTATCACCCAAAAAGAAAGCCCATACCCATTAGCAATTCCTCCTCCTTTGGTCCATCCCTCAGCCTTTGACAACCATAATCTCCTTTCTGTTTCTATTGATTTGCCTATTCTAGATACTTCAGAAATGGAATCATACAATGTGGCCTTTTGTGACTGCTTCTTTAATTTAGTATCTTTTCAAGGTTCATCCATATTGTGCCATATATCAGTTCATTCTTTTTTTATAACCAAAGAGCATTTCATTGCATGGATATACCACATTTTATTTATCCACTTATCAGTTGATGAACGAGTTGTTTCCACTTTTAGGCTATTATGACTAATGTGTCTATGAACATAATAAAGTGCACAGGTTTTTTAGGAAACATATGTTTTTGGTTTTCTTGGGTATGTATACCTAGGAATGGAATTGTTAGGTCTATATTTAACATTGTGAAGAACTGCCAATCTGTCATTGCACCAATGTATGAGGTCTCCAGCTTCTCCACATCTTCAACAGTACTTGCTATTGTCTCTTTTATTTTAGCCATCCTAGTAGGTATGAAGTGGCATCTCATTGCAGTTTTGATTTGCACTTCCTTAACTACTAAGGCTGTTAAGCATCTTTCTCATGTGCATTTTGGTAATTTGTAGATCTTCCTTGGAGAATGTCAATCCAAAACATTTGCCCATTTAAAAATCAGATAGTCTTTTCACTGTTTAATCATAAGTGTTAATCATATTCTCTGGATACAAGTTCCTTGTCAAATATATGATTTACAAATATTTTTCTCCCATTCCACGTGTTATCTTCTCACTTTCTTCATGGTCTGTTTTGAAGCATGAAAGTTTTTAATTTTCACTGTATCTATTTATTCTTTAGTTGCTTTTGCTTTTGTTCTCAGATCTAAGACCTCATTGCCAAATGCAGGGACACAAAGATTTATGCCTATGTTTTGTTCCAAGAGTTTTTTATTCTTATCTCTGACAATTAGGTCTCTGGTCCATTTTGAATTAATTGTTATAAATGGTGTGAGGCAGGGGCGCCTGGGTGGCTCAGTCGTTACGTGTCTGCTTTCGGCTCAGGTCATGATACCAGGATTCCAGGACTGAAGCCCACATCGGGTTCCCTGCTCAGCAGGAAGCCTGCTTCTCCCTCTCCTACTTCCCCTGCTTGTGTTCCCTCTCTCGCTGTGTGTCTCCCTGTCAAATAAATAAATAAAATCTTTAAAAATAATAATAATAAATGGTGTGAGGTAGGGGTTCACTATCATTTTTTTTGAATGTTGGATACCAACTTGTTCCACCACCATCTGTTGAAAAGACTATCCCGTCCCACCTCAATGGATTGTCCTGGCACCCTTGTCGAAAATCAAATGGCTACAAATATAAGGAATTATTTATAGATTTTACTCTCACATTTTAAAAGTTCTTTATATATTCTGGACATAAGCCTTTTGGAAGATATACAATTTTCAAATATTTTCTATCACCCTGTAACTTGTCTTCTCATTCTTTTACAGATCTTCAACAAACAAAAGATTTTTTTCCCCATAAAGTCCACTTCATGTATTTGTTTCATATATGCAGTGTTAAACTGATAAAATATCTGCCTAACCCCAGATCAAAAAATTCAATCTAAAAATTTTTAAGTTTTATGTTTTAATTTATATATATATGATTTATATTATATGATACAGTTAATTTCCTGTAAGGTATGAGATATGATTTTTTATGTATCAATGAAATGAAATGAAATAAATGAAAGCTAATAAAACAAGAATCTCCAAAGCTTAAGTGAATGAAGTTTATCACAACTTTACAAGTAGGAGCTTAGGACTTTTTTCTATTTTTTTTTTTTAATCAGTGCCCTCAAAATATAACTGATAATGTCTATTATTCTAGTATTATGAAACCTGAAAGCCTGAGGCAAGGCAGGATCCATAATCTCTGTAATTCTTTCTTTTAACTGATATGTTGGCCAAATGACAAATTTTGAACTAAATTAGACCAATTTTTCTTAACACAAATAGAAACGACATACAGTCACTGAAAAAAGAGAGAGAGAGAGACCAGCATATCAAAACAGAATATACTATATTCTGGAATAGAAACACTCACTTGGGCATTTGGTATTTCTATATTATTTGGTGTCACCACCTTGTGGCCTACAGCTACAAAATCCAAGTAAGTTACAAATCTCACAGAGAGTAGGGTATGAAATATAAAGGCAGAAATTGTTATTACATTGTCAAAGTCCTCTTCAGATAAAAGCCACACGGAATTAGAAATTTTAGGTGATTTTGCTTGTTCTTCTGAATTTCCATGTTTTGAATCTTAGGAATTTGATTTCTAAATAACTTATAACTTCTAAAATAGACATTACACAAAGATCTGCCCAAATACAGACAGACTACTACAGACAATACTTCAATTTTTAAAAACTCTGAGAACCCCTGTTCAGTCACCATTTCCAAGGAAGAATAATGATTGTGAAGCATCTTTGTAACAGTAAATAATGGTTTTTCAGAGGGACTAAAGATAGGAAAAGAATAGAGAAAAATCATATTGAATTTCTTTTCTGTTTAGAGATAGCCAGTGGTTTGATGCCCTTCTTCAAGGGGTCATTATATCCAACAAAACTTGCTGCTTCCACCTATAACTTGTCATTCTCTGCAAAAATGCCAGCTAGGATTTTGATTGGGATTGCAATGAGTCTGCAGATCAGCTAAGGAACTACTGCCATCTTAACAAGATGGCAAGCTAAGAACTTGAGATGCCTTTTCATTGATGTAGCTATTCTTTCATTTCTTTGCACATTAGTTTGTAGATTTCTAGGTACAAGTTTTATACATCTTTGGTTAAATTTATTCCTATTTTTTACATGACTTGTAAAAAGAAATTTTCTTAATCGTACTTTTCAGATTGTTCATTGCCAATGTAGAGAAATACAACTAATTTTTGTACATTGATCTTGTATATCCTATAACTTTGCTGAACTTGCTTATTTCAGGTTTTTTGTGGATTCCTTATGATTTTCTATGTACATGATCATGTCATCCCCAAAGAAGAAAGTTTTGCTTCTTCCTTTCCAATCCAGATGACTTCCATTTCTTTTACTGCCTAAAAGCCCTGGTTACAACTGCCAGTACAATATTGAATAGAAGTGGCAAGAGTGATTCACTTTGAGTTAATTTTTGTATATGGAATGAGGTATGAGTTGAGGTTCATTGCTTTGAAATAGGACATCCACTTATTTCATCGCCATTAAAAAGATAGTCCTTGCTCTATTGAATTGCCTTTTCATCTTTGTCAAAAATCAAGTGACCATATCTGCATGGATCTAATTCTAGATTTTGTTCCAGTGATCCATGTGTCTATTCTTTCACCAATACCACATTTTCTTTATAACTGTAAAGCTAGAGTGATTCTTAATAACTCATGCACTTACTCAGAAACTTTATAGAAAAATTTCCACACTCTCCATGTTATAATAATGACTCCCGTGTTTATAATTCAACAACTCTTCCATACAGAAAACATCTGATTGTGTTATTTCCAAATCATTATTCTTGACTTCTTATAAAAGTCACCTGCCCTGGTTCTGTGCTTAACAATAAATATGGTATTTTACAAATAACAGCAACAGTAAAAACACACTTTATTTTTTACAAACTTGAATTAAGAAGACAAATTTCTTTTTTTTTTTTTTTTTTTTTTTTTTTTTTAAGATTATTTATTTATTTATTTGACAGAGAGAGATCACAAGTAGGCAGAGAGGCAGGCAGAGAGAGAGAGAGGAGGAAGCAGGCTCCCTGCTGAGCAGAGAGCCCGATGCGGGACTCGATCCCAGGACCCTGAGATCATGACCTGAGCCGAAGGCAGCGGCTTTACCCACTGAGCCACCCAGGCGCCCCAAGAAGACAAATTTCTTTTTAATTCAAGTTTGTAAAAAATAAATTTATATACACATTAAAAGAAAAACAATACCTGCCAAAAGATCCTGATGAATATCTTATTTCTAAATGACATCCTAAAAGACATTAACCTTTTTCTCTTTTTTAACTTTTTATTTATATTCCTGTTAATTAGCATATAGTGTAATATTAGTTTCAGGTGTACAATATAATGATTCAGTATTTTCACACATTACCTGGTGCTCATCACAAGTGCCCTCCTTAATACCCACCATCTATTTAACCAACCCTTCACACCCTCTCTCTGGTAACCATCAGTTTATCCTCTACAGTTAAATGTCTGTTTCTTAATTTCCTCTTTCTCTCTTTTCTTTTCCTTTTGCTCATTTGTTTTGTTTCTTAAATTCCACAGATGAATGAAATCGTATGATATTTGCCTTTCTCTGACTGACTTATTTTGTTTAGCAAAATATTCTCTTGCACCATGCATGTGGCTGTAAAGACAAGAGTGCATTCTTTTTTATGGCTGATTAATATTCCATTGTATATATATCACATCTTTTATTATTATTTTATTATGTTCAGTTAGCCAGCATAGAGTACTATCATTAGTTTCTGATGTAGTATTCAATGATTCATCTTTTTTATGCATTTATCAGCTGATGGACACTGAGGCTGTCTCAATAATTTGGCTATTACAGATAATGCTGCTATAAACATTAAGAGTGCATGTATCCCTTTGAATTAGTATTTTTGTATTCTTTGGGTAAATACCTAGTAGTACTACTACTGGATTGTAGGGTGGTTCTATTTTTAGCTTTTTGAGACTACCGAGAGTGCAAGAGGATTCCTCTTTTTTCCACATCCTCAACAATACGTGTTGTCTCCTGTGGTATTGATTTTAGCCATTCTAACAAGTGTGATGTGATATCTCATTGCAGTTCTGACATGTATTTCCCTGATGATAAGTGATACTGACCATCTTTTCATGTGTCTGTTGTCCTACTTATTGTTTGGAAAAAGATCTATTCATGTCTTCTGACCCTTTTTAAATTGGATTATTTGGGTTTTGGGTGCTGAATTTCATAAGTCCTTTATAAATTTTGGATACTAACCCTTTATCATATTATGTCATTTGCAAATATCTTCTCCCATTCCAGATGTTGCCTTTTAGTTTTGCTGTTTCCTCGGCTGTGGAAAACTTTTTATTTTGATGTAGTTCTAATAGTTCATTTCTGCCTTTGTTTCCCTCACCCTCAGGAGACATATCTAGAAAGAAGCTGCTACAGCTGATGTCAGACATTCACATTTAAAACATCATGGATTCAGTATAATGGGAGAACTACCACACTGTAGCTAATGGTAGTTTCAGAGGTAGTAGAAAGTTAAGAAGGTCTTTTAAAAAAATTATTACAAAATGAAGGTATCTTCAGAGTTAGCATAATGGCTTAACCAAATGTGACTTGTTTGGGGAAACACACATCTATAGGATAATCAAGTTAAACACTTGATATCTCCTCAGCAAAATAAGATAAGAAATGCCCACAAGTACTTCTGTCTCTCTCTCCCCAATTTCCAAATCAGAATTCACATTAAAGTTAACTGAAGTAACCCACACCTACTGCAGGGATAATAAAAGGAAACATTCATAATATACATAAGATGCCTTAAGCCATTTAATAAATTACCCAATAATATCTACCCTCACACAGCACAGGACCTTATAAGTAATATGAAAAGTGGAATCCCACAGAGGAATAACAGAAAAACATTTTTATAGTTAAATCATTCAAAGTGATTTACTATGACACTCTTTAAACCACTGTAGATGTAAATAGATGCAAGATTCACCATTAGACAATAGTAATACTAATTTGATTCTGAAATCAGATTGCAGCACTAAAATGTCACAAGCTAGTGAAATTCAAGAACTTTTTATAAAACACACATTTCACAACTAGTAGCCAAATACTTGTTGAATAACGTAGCCCAAGATTACCTGCTGGGAAGACTGCATTCCTTGTTAGCACGAAGCTTACAGCTGAATGTGCATGAAACAGGAATAATTTAAATGCTAACTGCCTAGTACTAAAAGATAAGTACAAATGGGATCAACTATTTGGAGAAGAAATCATGAAGCAGATGGGACATAACCTAGGCTTTGAAAGATGTACAAAATATGGATATGAGCAGAAGAGAAGAAATATTCTGAGCATGAAGGATAACATAAATAGCAGAGAGTGTAAGGGGATGCTACATTTGTGAAACAATAGTAAGGAATCTCTAACTAGAGGAGACGATTATAATAGAAGATAAAATGATTTCAGTTTTAAAAGAACTTTTTTTTTTTTTTAAAGATTTTATTTATTTGTTTTGACAGAGAGAGATCACAAGTAGGCAGAGAGGCTGGCAGAGAGTAAAAGAACTTTTTAATTGAGCCAGAGGAGCAGGAAATTAGGTAAATTCTTTAGCAAGGGAACAGTACAGATTCTGAGATCACTGAACTTTATGGATAGGATGAGTGGTCTAGAAAAATGAAGCCATTCACTGAGAAGCTCCAAATCTTGTAATTTAGTTAGCCATCATTCAAAACCCTTCACTGGCCCACCAGGATGAAGGGCAACTTCCAAAGAACATACAAGGTGCTTCAGACCTTTCCCTCTCAGACCCCTACTGTACTGTCAAGCAACACCCAAGTTTGCAGGCATTTACTCTTAGTGTCTGTGTTTATGAAGGAGCCTCTAACACCCAGCCCATCTGCAAGAGTAGAGTTAGTTGGGTACATTTATGTACACAGAGGGGTATCATCTGTCTCATATTTTTATAGGACATGGCAAGCAATTTATAAAAATAGCTTTAATGAAAGAGTAAATGGCTTAACAAAACTCTCAAGGGTGACAAGGTTCAGGAAGGTGAATTGAGAGAGAGCTACTAACTCTGGTAATCTTCAGTAGGTTCATTTCAGCCAAGAGGTGGGAAAGTCAGATGAAAAGGGATAAGAAAAGGAAACGCTGATAGATGATCAAGGGAATGGATACAGAACACAGATTTAAGAATTTTGGGGGCCGAAATGAAGACTTTCTTTTAATGTCTGTATATATCAAAATGAGATGCTGTACCAAACAAAGGTTTCATCAACATTCATTTTTTCGATTGACATTTTTTGAACCTTATCAGTATGAGGCCCTGTTCTAGTCCTGAATGAGTAAGTCCAAGGGCCTCCTAAGGAGTTCATAACATAATAAGACAGAAAGTACATAAGCAAAAAAACTACGATGGGAAAAAACATGCTAAAAAGATAGTTGCAAAATGTCTCAGGAACAAAAAGAAAAGAGACCTTTTCATAATTGTTTTTTAAAGGGACAACTTAGAAGATAGCTATACAAAGTTTAAGCACAGAGGAAGAAACCTGCATCTTTACACTGTTAGTTTTCAAGTAGAAAATAAGGATAAGATGAAAGACGTGTGAACAATTACATCAGCAGTTAGTAAAATAAGGAAACAGGATTGGACAAGAAATGTTATTTGCTGACACATAATGATCCTCATGTAAAAAATACACAATAAAAGACACCAAATTTAAAAATGAAAGTTCATATGCAATAAATTACACTCAAAAATTATAATGACCCTAGGGGCACCTGAGTGGCCCAGTCAGTTAAGTATCTGCCTTTGGTGCAGGTGATGATCTCAAGGTCCTGGAATCAAGTCCCGCCTGCTCAGCAGGGAGCCTGTTCCCCACTTCCCTGCTCCCCTTGCTTATATGTAAGCTCCTTCTCTCTAATAAATAAATAAAATCCTTAATAAAAAAAAAAAAAACTATAGTGATCCTCTCCTCCCCTTTTCAAATGTTCAAAGTCTTTGGCTAACAATAGTTTTTCACAACAAGATGGGATCAGGAGGGAGACAAACCATAAGAGACTCTTAATGTCACAAAACAAACTGAGGGTTGCTGGGGTGTTGGGGGATAGGGACAGGGTGTCTGGGTTATGGACACTGGGGTGGGTATGTGCTATGGTGAGTGCCATGGCATGTGTAAGCCTGATGATTCACAGACCTGTAGCCTTGGGGCAAATAAGACATTATATGTTAATAAAAATTTATTATTTTTTTTTAATTTTTTTTAAAGATTTTATTTTATTTATTTGACAGAGAGAAATCACAAGTAGATGGAGAGGCAGGCAGAGAGAGAGGGAAGCAGGCTCCCTGCTGAGCAGAGAGCCCGATGCAGAACTCGATCCCAGGACCCTCAGTGGGTTAAGCCCAATGTGGGGCTCGATCCCAGGACCCTGAGATCATGACCTGAGCCGAAGGCAGCGGCTTAACCCACTGAGCCACCCAGGCGCCCTATGTTAATAAAAATTTAAAAAAAAAATTTTTTTTCACTATCCCTTGTGTTACTGATTTTCTTTGAAAAAGCAGCTAGAACTAACAAACCTCGAGATTTATCCTACAGGAAAACTGGAGACTCTCTTCCAGACTAGGGGCAGTGTCTTACTGATTGTTGACAGCGCAAAAGTTTACCAAATGAATGGAAGAAATATATTTTTTCCCATGTCCAGGAAGCACAGGAAAATAGAGCCCTATGCTCTATAGAAAAAAATAATTTTGGAGGGGACACAAAATACTTCAGAAGATAGCCAGATGCTGGAATCCATGGCTTTAGCTATTCTGCTTAGTCTCATGTTGACTAAGCAGAAGCCTAGATTTGATAACTTTTTGAACAGATCTTCAGACACTTTCTTACGGTTATATCAAGCCTAAATTTCCAAGCCAGGATTTTTCATTAGATCCAAAGTCTCTTAATATAATGAAGTTCAGCAGGAAGAGACTTGTAGTACCCCAAGTCTTAGATGAGGATTAAGTCTGTCCCTCTATTTTATCCTTCAGTCTCCCTTTGGACAGAGAGAGATAGTAGCACTTTTTCTTTGCTCCAGCTCTCATGCATATATAGGATAGTAACAGCAAAATTAAAAATGTCCAAGATCAATGAAGAGTCACTACATAAATGCTAAAGGTCATCTACACTAACCATTCTTTACTATACTTTTCTCTTAATTGTATAAGTACAATGGAAATAGCAGAGGTTGTTTAATCGGAGTTTTAGTACTGAGCTTCATAAAGCCTTAAAATACATATAATATTTCCACACACCATTACACTTTTGAATTCCAGCTGGGACAAGACCTGTAAGTGACAAATGCCATGAGAATGGATATTCTCACAGTATTTCTGGCACATCCAAACAGAGGAAGTCCCAAAAATCTCATGAGAAAATAAGCCTTTCTAAGACTCTCATCCTAGTTTTTTGGGCTTACTCTATACAGATAAACTTCTATAAGCCTTAGGCTTTTGGGTCTTTATCCAAATCCACAAGAGCTTTGATCCTTCAGAGGTTTACCAGTCCCCAAGACAGACAGAGTTCTCTTGGGAGAAAAAAATCCCAAGTTCCAACAAAATGGTTTCTCAATAAATTAAAGCAGGAATTCTATGTGGGAATAGAAAATCATTTAAAAATCAGAATTGATAAAACATCCCTTGATGCTTAAAGCTATGATATGTTCTTATTTTCAGTTGTTCATTTGTTTAATTATTATTGTTTTTATTGTTAGAATACAAAGCACTAAACCAGAACAGTTCACACTGGGGTTTAACCACTGACTTTCTGTGTTTACTTGAACACGTTTGCATTTTTGAAAAAGGAGTCATGAAAACAACCTCATGTGCTTTTTTTTTTCTTCTTCTACCTTTTGCTAGAAGAATAGTTGCAGGTACCTTATACTGAGGAACTCTCCATCCCCATACTAACACATGAATAAGTACCACTGTCTGTGCATCAAGTTGACTTTGTATAACCTGTTTACTAGAAGTTTTGCTAACTTCAAAATGCCATCTTATCATTTAGGCATTGTCTCCAAGTATGTTTTCCCAGACATTCTACACTATAAAAACACAGAGGAAAAATGGATTAAGTTGAGGATAAAAGTAAAGAGACAAAATAACAATGGGCTTTGTTGTGCACTAAAGGAACAGCTTGTCAGGTCAGCTTTGCAGAGAGGAATATTCCCAAACCAGTCATCATTAATGGACTCACTTCCACAGGAAAAAAAAAAAAAAGACAGAGTCTGAAAACTCCGGACAAAAGAAATCCCTGCAGACAAAGTAAAAACAAATTAAAAGACCCATTATAAAACACAGATGCTACAAGGAAAATAAACTTTGCAAGATTTACTGGGCTTTGACAAACGTGAACATTTGTGGAAAAGACATCAGCAACAACTCCCAGGTAATGCGGCTGCAAAGCTAGACTCCTTTCTGTTTTATCTTTACCCTCTCCGCAGAAGCTGCCAGGTTGGTATTCTTAGCTTCTGAATGCAGTGATGTGAGAACATGTGAATGTGGCAAAGGGCCAGCTTCAAGAAGTTTCTGAAGGCAGCAAGATCCTGAAAGTGTTGGCCATTTAGATTACGCTAAATATTAAAGTTAATATCAGTGTATCTGTGAGTGTATACATTTCTTCTTTAAAACAATCAAGGAAGAAAAGACATAAATGTAATATATGCCTCCTCCCCCACTTTAAAAATTTTCCCTGTCCTACCACACTGTGAACCAATGCAAATAAAAGCAGTTAAAATCACATTAGGCAATCAAGGGATCAGAGCTATGATCAGAAAGTACCTTAAAACAGTATCATATCAGTGACAAAGAGAAAACTTTTTTGTTTTTTTGAGAAAACTTTTTAGTATAGGTTTCTAGAAGCACAAACTATAGTCTGCTGCCAATGGCATTCAAAGGAGTCTTCTAGGAACAAAAGGTGTAAGAGACTAAGCGCTATAAAGGAATGAAGCATAGAACGTTTGGAGGATAAAAGAGCATTGTCTTGTGTTATCATGAGGGATGCAGGGATAAATACAAAATGGCAAAGATACAGCTGTGAAAAAGCAAAAGGACATGAGGCTGTGTAGACAGTACCCTACAGGAGAGCACTGTGATTAGGAGGCCTGCATTTTCTTCTTGTTAACCCTTTCATGGACACAGACCTTAGTCACTCCAGGTACTCTATTTTTCTGAAAGTTTACCATAAGAAACTTTCCTATAGGTTAGACTCCTACACTAGTATCAAATTCTCTTCTCATCACCTTTCCACACTCATCTATAAGATCCATGCTTGTTCTGGGACAGAAGCCTGCTTGTCAGTGTCCCTGAGGGGGGACTAATATTTTCAACTATTATATATTTTTTAAAGATTTTATTTATTTGACAGAGAAAGACACAGTGAGAGAGGGAACACAAGCAGGGGAGTGGCAGGCTTCCCGCTGAGCAGGGAGCCCAACGTGGGACTCAATCCCAGGACCCTGGGATCATGACCTGAGCCAAAGGCAGACACTTAACAACTGAGCCAACCAGGTGCCCCACAACTATTACATTTTGTAATTGGATTCATGAAGCCCACCACTGAAAGCCGATGTCCATGTAACAACCTGGAACCCCAAAAAGGCAATTCCATAGGAGGACCTCCATTCCTAAATATCCCATTATTACTGTTCATGTTCCAACAATTTCCCTGTTCTCAGACCTCAAATAGATGTTCTATCCCCTACATATCTTTCCAAGATAAAAACCAGGTAGTGAGTTCGTAGGGGGCACGTGTGTGTGTTTGTGTGCACGCGCATGCGTACGCTTTTTTGCTTTCTACAGACGACCAAAACTTTTGGTCTGCTTTTAATATCCTGCTGTGGAACTGACAGGGATAAAAATCCAAAATATACCCGTGAGTTAACTAAGTTAACTCTGTAGTTGAAAAGCTCCCGACTTCTTGACTCTGAGAAAAGAGCACAATGGTAGCTTGTTTTGAAACAATCACTGGAAATCTGGGCTCCGAAAAGTTAAAAACACTGCTGAGCTCTCACTTGCCATCTAATTTAACATTAAAGCTTTCTCAGCCAAACACTCGATAATTATTTAATCAGAAGCAAATAAAATGCTTTCAGAGTATATATAAAGTATCCGGTGCAAATGAGAATTTCCTAATGTGGATTGTTTTGGTTGGGAGGAGAGTGTCTATTTTTCTATTTTGTTCTTTCTCTCCCCCCACCCCTTTCCTAGATGAGAATGACAAGCTTCCCAGCTGCAGTTCCAGGACTTTCACCCTCCTTTTTGACCTTTTCTCAGGCGTATTCCAGCATAATCTGTAATCTACTCAAGTAGGAAAAGGAAACAGCAGCGCCCTGGTGAGAAACACTGCCTTCTGACCCACATACCAAACTGGGCGGAAGCAATGCTTGCTCCCAGAAGCCAACAAGAGTAGAACACACAATTAAAAGAAAATGAATAATATACACATAGTTTTTAAAAGACTGTTAACAACAACCAGTTTATGGTGACAAAGTTCAAGACAGAAAAGAGTTCAAGGACAATTCTCACTGAGCGTTAACCTGTGTCTCCCTGTAACTTTTCTGGGGGGAGCAACAGATGATGAAATAAAAACACTGCAAAGCTTTATGCATTTCAAGCAAAAACACCTGTCGCTCTTCAACTAAACAGTTCGTGGTGACACAGATATAGGTATTTTAGGGAAGGGTGGGAAGGTAAGAGAAATTTCTCACAAACTGACTCAGAAACAGAAACAAGAATGTAATCTTTTTGGGGGGGTGGGGGTGGGGATTGAGGTTTTTACTGACATCGTCATCATTTCTTCCCACCACATACAAGGTAGCGTGTAAGGAGATTTGTACTAGTGCTTATGACATGTCAGGAGAATTAAAACTTCATGTTCTGGAGAACTGAAATGCTACTAATTACTCAATAACTATTTATAAACTTATTTCTTGTATATTTACACAAATATATGTTTAGAAATAATTAAAAATCTGCAAGGTGGTTTTCCTTTTGTAGTCTCAATACATTTTCACCTGTTAATTATTATCGTAATGTACTCACGACTACTGTATATAAATCGGATTGTTTTTCTTTCCTTAAATCTAAAAGAAATTCAATTAAATGTAAAAAGTTGAAACACAAAAATTAAAAATCAAAAGGAACTAATTGTTGCTAAACTGCATATACAGCAAGGACAATCTAGGCTACTCTGAAAAGATACCACAGCATGCTTAGATCAAGGAGTCCTGGAATGTAAAAATAAGCCTGGAGAAGGAGAGATCAGGCGTTAAAAACTTCGTTTACAAGATGCAAGAATACAAGCAGGGGAAAATTAAGAAATATGTGTGAAAAGTTTTAGAGATAAAATAAGGTATATGGGACAGGCAATGAAATATATTGTAGGAAATTCTTTTGCCTACACTTCCTCTTCTGCAATTTAGTCTCAATCACACAGCAAACCCAGATTTATAAAATGAGTGAAAAAATTCTCCCCTGCAAGTGGGAAATTTATTAGTTTATTGTTCTTAGAGCACCCCAAGATTTGAGATGAAAATTTGTAAGAGCTGGTACTCTTAATATTTAATTAGTTTAAGCAAGTTTTGATTCATTTTAAACATTAAGATTGTTTGCTACACTTAAAACAATGAAAAACCAAACAAAACAGTAAATAGACTATATTTAACACTAGAGATGACAAAGCAAACTCTTTTATAAATAAGAAGGATAGAAGAAAAGGATCCTGGGTCTTTCACTTTACGATTCAAATTAGTCGTAAATCTGATATAATTAAGCGCCTCAAAACTTCCCACTCTTCTGAATTGAGCTCAAATAGCATTTTGAGACTAAGTGCTCAGAAGCGAAGACTTTTAACCCTGGTGAAAAATCTCCACAATCTAGCATCACTTAGACCAAATCTGGGGTTCCATGAACTCCCCAAAGTATAAAAAAATCCTCACTGAAATTCTTTTGAAAATACACTACACCCATATCCCCCATGCTTATCTCACAATGAATTCTGTATCATGTCAGCAGAGCAAACAGAAGGATGAACTTCACTAGCCAAAGGGGGGAAAAATACATAAACTTATCTGCATCATTCAACAAATAGAACTGTATTACTGAAACTGTTGAACAGACAGGATGTGGAAGAATTGGGGTTGGCTCTGAAATAAAAACAAACACTGTTAACAAGACAATATTAAATAAGTTGCATGATTTAAGGTGCACTTGTTTCAGACTTGGAGGATTCAAAATGACTTAATTCAACATTTGCAAAACTTGTCTTTTTCAAATACACACTGTATACTTCAGGAAAACTTAAATACAAAATCAAAGTATTTTCTGTTGACACCATAGTAGTAATATGTAAGCAACTTTCCTAATAATCAGAAAGATATAAAACTGGAATATCAATAGCAAAGATGCCCTTCTCTCTACATTGTTCTTGCCTCTTCCCCACCCCCACCACACAGAAGCTTTCCTTCTTTTTACCCATGACTGTTAAGGACATTTTCTGGCTCTATTTCAGCATCATGACTCAGGTCATGAGAAGTGTCAAAGATGCATTTCCTTCAGATGGGAAAGAGCAACAGATTTTAACAACCATACAAAGTTGGGAGTATAATACAAAAGGGCCAAGTCAGCACTTTTGAGAGCAGAGAAGATAAAACCTTTTATATTCACATATATTTTATTTCCAGCTTAAAAAATTTAAATATCTTTCTATCAAAATATGCTTACATGTCCTACTCAAGAAGAAAACAGGAAACCCATACCCAATTTAGCTGCCTAAATTATCAACAATTTCTGAAAGAACTGTTCACTCTCCCGAAAAAACCAAAGTACACTATATAAGCATTAATAAACTGTTCAAGTCCTTGTCTTCAAAATTTATTTTTCCAAAAGCAAAACCAGGAATTTACCTGTGTACATAAAAACTCCCTTGATAGAAAGTCCTTGAGAGTGAGAACCACAAAGAGGAGGGATACTATGACCATATCTGGGCACCATATCCTTCCCTGGAATTCTCTTGCCTTAGCAGAAACACTTTTTCTTAATCAGCTGGATCATTGCCAAAAACCATATTCATTTATCAGTACTGTCATTTTATATTTTCTCTCATCCACGATTTTATCAAACGTGGAAACGCTTCAATCCATTCCAAAATTAGACAAGTGAAATACTATTGAACATACTAAGCATTCCCTACTAAGGATGAAAATGGAATAGCCTGTCTTTTCTGAAGCTACCAACAACAATGCCCACATTAATTCCAGTCTATCCATTCTGAAATAGTTTCACTCCTGTGCCTCATTCTAGCTTCAATATTCTCACCTGCAAAAACATATCACCCAATGTTAATAACTCTTTCAATGAACCTTAAATCCCTTTCCTTTTCTCATCTTCCTCCAAATTCTAAGCATCATTTTATGCTAAGAACAGTTATACTAAGAACCATAAAAGTTTCTATTTCTCAGTATGTGTAACCCTGGGACAGCCCTGACCCCACTCTCCCTACTTGTAACTTATAAACTATGAGCTGGCAGTCAGGTTTTTTACTTCCTGCTCAGATTTTAAGTTCAAGAGCACTCATGGCTGCTACTCCCAACTCTGATAATTTCTAAATCTGTTTATTTGATTTGGTCAGTCATTCAGACACTGGTCATTATGTATCCTAAGAAATAATTTCTACTCTCTTCTTCCTCTCCATTTTTTTCTAAAACTAAATTTTGAAAAAAACGTTTCAGTGGACTCTGACCCAGAATTTCTTATTAATTGTCTTCCTCACTGGAAAAGTAAGGCAATGGTAACATCAAATTCTCTTGTTGTTATTCTCCTCACCAGACTGAAGTAGAACTTTTCAACTTCCTGAAAACTGACTTCCAACCTGATTGTCAGAAAGTCTCTTCCACCCCACGCCCACCCTAAACAGAGGATTCCTTTCTGGGAAAACAGACCACTAAGAGAAAAGATCTACAAATAATACTGACTAGGGGTTCCCTAATACAACTGCCAGTCTCACCTGAGGGATCAGTGGGAACTAGAAGCTGGTATGACCTACTCATGCTCAAACAACTTCCAATCAGCTCTTTGGTATGGATGTGATTAGCTGAATAAAAATAAAATAAATTAATAACATTTCAATAATAAAATAAAAATGAGAATGATCACCAAGGATTCCTAGATATCCAGGTCAATATTTTGGTTCAATCAGTCAGAGACTGGGCCGAGGCATCACTACTTTTTAAATCTACCTGGGGTAAATTATAATGTACAATCAGGGTTGAGGACCACTGGCCTAGTAAGAAAGATAATGATCACAACAAAAAAACTGAAGAAGGAACTCATATCAAATAGAGATAATGCAAGAAGCAAAAAAAAGTCTCCAAAATTGTATCTATATATCAAACAAATAAAGAATATTTCATCTATAAAAAAGATAAGGTTGTGATAAGAAAAAAAAATCATTCAGAGAAAAGGATATTTTAGAATATGTTGCAGAAATAAAAATACAACAAGATTAGAAGACAAAGTTGGGGTATTCTCATAAAGTAAAAGAAAAAGACAAACAGAAAAACAGAAAAGGAAGTAACAGGTTCAGTGTAGGAGATCCATCATCCACTAACATGATTTCCAGAAAGAGGCAAAAAAGAAAACAGCAAGGAAGAAACTATGAAGAATGGAAAGAAGCTGCCTCTGGGGAATGACACCTAAGAGTGGGGAGGGAGGGGGAGGCAAGAGAGTGCCATTTTTCTTTGTAAAATGTGGTCTCATTTGACTTTTATAATAAATTTATTACTTTGATAAAGAAATTACATTAAATAGGTACAGAAAAACAAGAACACTCCAATCAGTGTTAACAGAAAAGACCAGCAGAGATTAACTATAAACTCTAATATTGCCTCAATGGTAGAGTTAATCATTCTGGTCCCATAAAGAATGGAGATATCAAGTCCTTGAACAGTAATATACAGAGAATCGAAGAAAGGAATTTTTAGAACATACAGACACCACTTATTCAAATTATTAAAAAGTCTGCTTCCTCTCAACTACCTGAATTCATTCACAGAATCTAGGTATCTGGATGGGGTACTAAAAATGGATTTTAATTAATAGTAATATATTTCACAAGTATGATTCTCTACAAAGACTTTGAGAAATAAATCACAGAAAACATAATAAAAAGGAAGCCAGGTTATTATAAAATGTTATAAGACATCAACATCCATAGTACACCAGGTTCATGCCAGGGTTGCCATGATTACAATCATAGGAAAGTTTAGAAAAGATCGCCCTCTAGAGGCATGTCTCATTAACATTTTAAAGCAAAACTACAAAAATCTGGAGTTTGATTTGCCAACATAAAAAAGAGAGAGAATGCATTTCACCAGCAGTAAAAAAAGCAAAAGAACAAATGCCAGGTTAGTTTCGATTGCTAATTACTGTATGTGGCATTTAAGAGAAAATTTTCACAGGGAAACAATATGGCATATTCCAAATGAAGTAGACCAAAGGATAAAATATTCCAACAGAGTTCAATCAGTTTTTATGGCACTACATTTTTAACATTTATTTTAAAGGCAACATAAGAGTTTTTAAAGATACTCCACAGGTCATTTTATTTTCCTCAAAAACTATGCTATCTGAACCTCCCTCTCAATTTTGCTATGTACCTGTCTGCTCCATAAAATAGTCTATTAAAAAACTTTGATATCTTTATTTCAAAGATGGATTCTTCAGTTAGTGTTTCTGAAATGAAAGCATTTTATTTTCAGTAAGGTACTAATTATAACATCTCTCTTTTCCATCCATTTTCCTTAAAAAACTTATCTGTTCTGAGAAACAATAGGAAGTGACATGAAACTATTTAAAATGCGTACAATTTTGGTGTACAGTAAAGGTAAAGACTAGCATAATATTGTAATTTTGCAACATCATAAAAAGGATGATTATAAGAAAACAAATTCACTAGATCTAACAAATTCATTAGATCTAACAAGTACAGATTCATTAGATCTAACAAGTACAAATCAGAAACAAAAGTTCAATCTGAACTAAAACAATAAAGTACACATAACCAGGAAAAACCCAGGTAGTAAACTAAGATAGCCGAAAAGAAGATTTTATCCAGTTAAAGTGTTTATACTATATATATATATATATATATACACTCTGTGTGAGATGAGGCATGAAATTTAAAGCAGAACTACAGTGCACATGATTGATTTTTCTTGGCAAAAATTAAAACATACAAATGGAAACTTCAATCCACAAGTAAACAGTGATGTGGAAAGAAAAGTCATGAAACATCACATTATTATTGATTGTCTTAAGTAGGTGAAACTATATTAAGGCTGAAATGTGGTTGTTTTGTATTTACAACTGTAATGTGGTCTGTATCAAGAAAACTACTGATCAACAAAAGCAAGTAATTACAAAAATATCAAATAAAGGCTATAAACAATTTATGAGTGGTAAAAAGAATGCATCTTACAGATGCTAAAAAGAAAAGTGATGCTACCAGTTACTTAAAAGTACTTCACTAAAACCTGGAGGCTTCAAGTCCAAGAACTCAGAGGCCCCTCTAGAGGTGTCAATCTCATCAGCCAGCTCCATTTGGAAGAAGCAGAATCTGGAATTCAGAGGCCAAAAGCTGTGACTCAAAGAGGACTCCTCCCCTGAGGGAACAATGAGTTGATGGGAAAGGAGACACTTCCAGGAACTCTGGAGAATAGCAGAAGTGAATCAAAAACCCTTCTGTTAACTCGATGGAAACAGCAGGATAAAAAAAAAAAAAATTGGGGGGGCGCCTGGGTGGCTCAGTGGGTTAAGTCACTGCCTTCGGCTCGGGTCATGATCTCAGGGTCCTGGGATCGAGTCCCGCATCGGGCTCTCTGCTCAGCAGGGAGCCTGCTTCCTCCTCTCTCTCTCTGCCTGCCTCTCTGCCTACTTGTGATCTCTCCGTGTCAAATAAATAAATAAATCTTTAAAAAAAAAAAATTGGGGGTCTGGGGGAAAGTGAGCCCTATCACATAATGAATGCCATATTCCTGAACCTACATTGGAAAACTAATTTGTAAAGTAAAGAAATGCAAAGACTAAAAGAATAGGTGAATAAATCAATCAAATTATATTTCCTGATGTAGCATATTAAAATGAGCAAAAAAAGATGCAAGAGAAGGAATGCTACTGCTCATACTTTCAGGTTTGAGTTGGTATCTTCCTTCATTTCAGAAATAGTATCAGAAGTCAACTTATCAATTCTGAGTCCAATAGTGCTATAAAAAGTTTCTACATAATAAAGTCACCATTATATTTCATTCACTCATTATTCAGTAAATTATTAATTTATTCTGTTTTCTGGGTAAGAGGCACTACACAAGAACACGAAAAATGAGTCAGTCCTGTAAACCCCATCAATAATAAACAGTATCAAAGACAATAATCATAGCAGCTAATCTTTTACTAAGGATTTGTTATATACCAAACACTACTTAAAGTTGATGTGATCCAGACAGTAACTCTGTAAAGGTAGGTAATATTATTACCCTCATTTTATAGTTAGAAAATTAAGGCACAGGTATATTAAGTAACTTGTCTAAGATTACAGAGATAGGAAATCATGGGGAATAGAGTCTATCACAGGTAGTCTGACTTCAGGTCCTCCAACTGCCTACTCAAGCCAGTTACAACTTAGTAATGGAGATCATCAAAAAAAGAAGAAAAAAGGTAGGAAGTCGTAAGCAACAAGTACAGATAAAGGTACAGAGAAGGGGCGCCTGGGTGGCTCAGTGGGTTAAGCCGCTGCCTTCGGCTCAGGTCATGATCTCAGGGTCCTGGGATTGAGTCCCGCATCGGGCTCTCTGTTCAGCAGGGAGCCTGCTTCCTCCTCTCTCTCTCTGCCTACTTGTAATCTCTCTCTGTCAAATAAATAAATAAAATCTTTAAAAAAAAAAAAAAGAGTACAGAGAAGGAGTAAATACATAAAGTTACACACTTAATATGAAGAGGCAAAAAGTACATCATAAACTGAGCTGAGCTTAAAAGATGCATTCATCATTTACCTGAAGAAATAGGCAGAAAGCAGTTCAGGGGTAGGAACAAGGTGTTAGAATTGGAAAGCAAAGTCAAGTCATTAAATTTGCATGGGGCATAAATAATAGTGGAAGAAATGGTTTCTTCATTCATCAAAAATTTTCGGACTGGTAGAAGAAATGCTGTTCTCCTAGAGGACAATTTTCTGACCCTTTTTTTTTAAAGCTCCCAATACCTACCACCATCCTCAATGCCTGATTCCATTAAGAAACAAAAGCAGTCTTCTCTTTCCCTTCCAACTTTTCCCCATTTTCTTGCTCCCTTTTATTTCATTTTTTTCTTGAAAGACTTATCAAGTACTGGTTTCCTAATTTCTCTCTTCCTGTCCTACCAAAATCCACTGCTATCGGCCCCCAAACTCTACCAAACTGTTCTTATCACAGTCACATGTCCTCTACGATACTAAATTTGATGGTATACTTTTTCTCACTCCTTATCTTAATTGACCTATCAGTAGAATTTAACATATGGTTCCCTCCCTTTTCTCAGAAAAAAAAATGTTTCTCATTTGGCCTCCAGGATTTCTCATGTACGGTTTTCCTTCTATGTCACTAGCTACTTACTGGTGGAGGGCGCAGGGCTCAGTCAAAGACAAGAATATGTAAGAATATATGTGGTTCTTGAGCTTGGGCGAGTTTCACCTGGGAGCTGGTGGGGGTGGGAGGGTGAAGGAAGAAAGGATGTTAAGTAATTTATCAAGAGGAGAGCCCCAGAGCTGGTTTTCAGAAGAGCGCTGTCATTTGATGGCCAGATAAAGGTCTAAAGGGAGCTTACAAAGTACCCACTCTGGCGGGTGGAAAGCCTACTGAATTCCCGGCAGGTCTACAGGGTCGTTTCTGCAGGTGGGGAGAGTCAAGTGAAATGAATCAGGTCTGCTGGTCGAGTTTCCTCATTTTGTCACATTAAAGTGGGAAGTTATTTTAATAAAAATCGTCAAAATCGCGCACAAAAAAAAATCTTCATCTTTTTTTCATACTCACTCAACTCACTAAATGATCTCATCCAGCTTTTGGGTTTATTTATGCCTTCTAAAAATTTATCCTCAGCCTAGTCCTTTCCACCAAACTCCAGGCTTGTAGGACCAAGTATCCACTTAATATCACTACATCAAAGACACATCTTAAACTAAACATGTCCAGAACTTCTGCTCCTATCCCTATCCCCAAACCTGCTTTAACACTGTGTTCCTCATTTCATCTGAAGGCAACTTCATCCTTCCAGCTGCTCAGGCCAGAAGACTTACTAGCCATCCTGACTCCTCTCCTTTCATACCGGACATAACATATATCAGAAATCCTGTTGACCCTACCATCAAAATGTATCAAGAATAAAATTACTACTCGCAATCTCCATTATAAACGATTCAGTCTAAGCCTTGTCTTCTCTCACCTGGATTTTTGCAATACTCTCCTAACCAGTCTCACTAGGCTTCTACCCTCGTCAAGCTAAGACTGAATTCTCAATACAGATCTCCATTCCGATTCTGCTAGAATACAGTATTACCACATCACTCTTATTCTCAAAGCTCTCCATGGCTTCTCCATCTCACTCTGAATAAAAGTCAGAGACTGACATTATCTAACCACATTTCCTCTGTGACCTCATCTTCTCGTATACACCTTGCACAATGTCCTCTTTCCTGTTCCTTGAACAATCCAGGCACAGTGCAGGGATTCTACACTGGCTATTCCTTCTACCTCGGACTTGTTCCCAATATCTGCATGACTTCTTCCCATACTTCCACCAGGTCATTGTTCAAAAGTCATTATCTCAGTAAAGTCTGTAGGAAGCTTTCTAATTTCGAACTGCGATCCTCTCCAGGCATTCTCTATTCTCCCTTCCATTCTTTAATTTTCTCTATAGCACGTAAAACTACCTCCCAACTCATCATCCACCCATCCATCCTGTTCATTGTTCATATCACTCCACCAGAAAGTCGGCTTCATGGGAACAGGGATGCTTTCCTCTTTTGCTCACTGCTATACTCCTAGGGCTCAGGAAGAGCACCTGCACATAGTAAACATTAATTAGTAGTTGTTGAATAAATGAATGTTATTTCACAGATGTTAAAATAAAAAGCACTGTCAGCATGAATAAAAAGATCTTCATTCTGGCAAGTAATGATTTAAATCTAAATTGTTTTTATTAGAACATCTAAAGATGTTTGAAAACTTTGGCTCAAAGCCTTAGAGTCTACATTTTACCAATAGGCAAAGTGTCAAGATACAAAATACAAACCAGGAAAAGACCCTATCTTCATGGAGGTCAACCCAACAGGAGATACAGGCATGTCAATGAACAAGTAACATATTATGGTATGTTCAAAGTATGTTCTAAGTATGTACAGATGTTGTGTCATCTGTATCAAAGCTGATACAGATGACACAACATCGGGAGATCTTCAAGAGAGGCTTAAGAGGTGAAGTAATATTTTTAGCTAGATCAAAATGAAACGGGGTTTCAGTAGGCAATAAAAGGGGGAGTAATAATTACTTCAAGTAAAGAAAAGTATATAAATAGGAAAGAGGCCAAGAAATGAATATATGTGGCATATTCAGGGAAGGGTACAAAAAACAAGGTATGGTGAGACAAGAAGTTAGAAATAAGGTTGGGTCTTCTCTAATGTTCTAAAAGAATGATGAGACACAGAAAGAAAGATTTTAAGCAGAAAAGTGTAAGATCATATTTATGATTAACAAGGGAAATGCTTGTGATAGTCATAAAAGGATGAAGTCTATTGAAACAGATGAAGTAAGAAATGATGATCTTTATTTAGGCCTTAGGAAGAAAATTAACTTTGGTCACATATTCCAGTTTTACATATTCCTAAATAGATAGGACCAAATGATCAGAGAAATAATTTCTTCTGTAAAAACTGGCCAAATTTTATCAAAAATCTAACATACAATGTAATTCAAATTATATAAAGACTGCTTGGGATCATAACATGCCAAATGTATGACAGTTGCAACTCCATCCTAACAGGTGTGAAAGTATTTGCTCTCATGTTGCTTTGGTCCAAAAGAGTAAAGCTGAATCAGTAAGAGTATCATTTTTGTGTCAAGGACTACTTGGACAGTCTGGGAAGGCCTGTGGACTCTTTTTCAGAATAATACTTATAAATGCATGGAATAAAATAAATAGAACTACAAAAAAACAATTACATATATATATGTATATATAAGCATTGTCATCAATATATGCTAAAAATTAAGTTCTGCTATAGTATTATATGTAATAAATATTCAAATCAGTAATATTATTATATAACATAACTACAAAGCAATGTTAAACATAATATTTCAGAATATCTTCAGTAATTGAAAACATTTCAAGATACATTTTTTAATGCAATATGATACGAAATGCATTTTTATTGGTGACAATGTCACAAGTACAACTAATACTACTATCATGTGTTGTCTATAGTCAAAATAAAAAGAAATGCTTAATTTTTGTTAGAGGATAGTAAACACAACAAAAGAATTTCTCTCTATGCACATTTATGGATCTTAAGAATCCTCTTAAGAGACTAAAGTCTAGGCAACAAGATAGGAAATGAAGGAGATATTTAGAGAGAATATATTTCAAATAAATAAACATCCTCTGTTAAGTAAAAAAAATTTAAAGAGGCAAACAGATAAAATAACTCTACCTAAACTGGATTGACTCCAGAAAGTAAAAAGGAAATATCCCTATATCAACTGTTATTTAACAGTTTCCTTTACTTTGCTAAAAAGAGCACAGACAAACAACGGTAATACCGCCAAAGCATGATTCATTTTCAAGATGAATCCCTCCCTGTTCAAGGTTTACATTGTTTTTTGACCAGCATCAGACTGTTTATCCACACAACTGTAAATACATCATTTTTAGAACTAACCAACAACAATGCCCATTTTGTTTTGACAGTAAGACACAAAAAGAACATGCAGAAAAATGACCATCACTTGAAGGTCTACGCTTTAAAAATAAGAAATACTATACAGAATAATGGGGTGACATTCCAACATAATAAAATTTTAACACGTCACCAGGAGGAAAATGCCTCCTGAAATTCCTTCTTTCAAAGGGAATGTTAAATGCAACACTACTGCAAAACAGTATAATCTCTTCTCTGAGATGCCTTCTGTTAGCTTCATGCAAAAAAAGGAAGAGAGCTGTGAAAGCAATCAAGCTGAGGGAAAAATCATATATTTTCACTCAGGAATCGAGTATTGTTCTTCTACTATGTGTTCTTTCATAAATGACAAATCTTTAATTGATTGGCATCTCACACCCTTCTACAAAAATACACTGAAAGTTATTTGTTCGCGGTCATTTAATTTCGGCCTTTTCCCTTGGACTAGAAGATACACGAGAGCAGAGATTACCTCAAATTTTTGTCTACGAATAACCAAAGCCTAGCACAAAACCTGGTATGTCGTAAGCTTAACAGGGAAGGAAGAACAGGAAGAAAAAAGAAGCTCAAAAGACTTTCTGAATACATATAAATGTAAGGACGAAAAATCCTTCCTAATTTTTTTACTATTATATCTGTTCTCTAGTCAACCTAGTTGCCGCACATGCATTCTGAATCTTTCTCCATCAAGTGTTTGGTGAAATTTAATTGAAGAAATAAACTCAGCACAAAGAGAAAGGTCCTCAAAGAACCTATATTATGAGCTAATTATATGACAAAATAGTTATACCTAAAAGTTTAATTATTTCTGAAGTAAAATTTCTTGCAAATGGCTGAAAATACAAATTTTCCACAGCGTACTAAGCTTTTTTTTTTTTTTTTAATTCCAATGCTTTTTAAAATGACTGTTTTCACCTAGGAATGATTCTAAAAGATTTTCAACTTTGAAGATCATGGGTCACTAGTTAAATTAAATAAACATAAATAACAACTGTTTTTATAAAAATAATGGGGCCAAAGCATAAAGCATCATCTAAGAAGAAAATAGAAGTCTTGAATTTTTTTTGAGTTAACAGAATTTCTCCCCAGAATCCATTTACCTACATACGCTTTCAGTTTATCTTAAAACTTCCTACAAAAAATACATATCTCGGATTGATTAGGTATTACAAAAAGATGTATGTTTCAACAGAAGCTAGAACAAATAAGGATGGGTATATAGCCAAAAGAACTACAGAAGTACTCAAAGAAATGCTCACACATGCAAGTTCATAACAGCACTACTCAAAACAGTAAAAAGGTGGAAACAACCCAAATATCCTTCACTGGAAGAAATGATAAAATATCGGTATATACATACTGTAGAATATTACTGGGGCATAAAAAGGAATGAAGTACTGATAAATAATACAATGTGGCTGTACCTCAAAAACATACCACGTCATATGAGCCAGCAATGAAAGATCACATATTGTATGATAGCAGTTATATGAAATATTCAGAATAGGTAAATACATAGAAATGGAAAGCAGATTGGTGGTTGCTAGGAGCCTGGTAGAGAGGAACAGAGGAACTGGTGCAGTCAGTTAAGCCTCCAACTCTTGGTCTTGGCTCAAGGTCGTAATCTCAAGGTCATAAAATCAACCCCGAGCTAAGTTCTGCACTCAATGCAGAGTCTGCTTAAGAGTTTCTCTCCATGCCTCTGCACCATGTGCATGCGCTCTCTCTCAAGTAAGTAAATAAATCTTTATTAAAAAGAAAAAAAAAAAAAACGTTCTTCTTGGGTGAGGAAAACATTTTGCAACTAGTTAGAAGTGCTGGTTCATCACTGTGAATGCACTAAATGCCATGAAATTGTTAAAATTTAAATAGATAACTTTTGGGAGAAGTCCCCTCTGCCTCTTGGACACAAATGCTTATTTCCTTCCCCAGATTATGGAAGCTCTCAGCTATGATCTGCTCAAATACATCTTCCAGACCTCTCTCTATCTTTACCTCTTCAGGGATCCCAATAATTCTCATATTGGAACATTTCATTGAGTCACTAACCACCTTACACCAGTTAGAATGACAAGACAAGAAACAACAAATGTTGGAGAGGTTGTGGAGAAAGGGGAACCCTATTACACTATTGGTGGGAATGCGAGTTGGTACAGGCACTTTGGAAAACAATGTTGAGGTTCCTCAAAAAGTTAAAAATAGAGCTACCCTATGACCCAGAAATTGCTCTCTGGGTATTTACCCCCAAAATACAGATGTGGTTTAAAGAAGGGGCACAGGCACCCCAATGTTCATAGCAGCAATATCCACAAGAGCCAAACTGTGGAGGAGCTGAGATGCCTTTCAACAGACAAATGGATAAAGGAGATGTGGTCCATATATACAACAGAATATTACTCAGCCAACTGAGTAATAACACCCAACATTTGCATCAGCATGGATGGAACTGGAGGAGATTATGCTAAGTGAAATAAGTCAAACAGAGAAAGACAATTATCATATGGTTTCACTTATTTATGGAACATAAGGAATAGTATGGAGGACAATAGGAGAAGAAAGGGAAAAATGAAGGGGGGGAAAATCAGAGGAAGCAACAAACCATGAGAGACTATGAACTCCAGGAAACAAACTGAGGGTTTTAGAGGGGAGGGGAGTTGAGTGATGGGTGAGTCTGGTGATGGGTATTAAGGAGGGCACATATTGCATGGAGCACTAGGTGTTACACACAAACAATGAATCATGGAACACTACATCAAAGACTAATGATGTACATAATAAAAATTTTTTAATAAAAATAAAACAAGTTAACAACTTAAAATAGTTACTTTTACATTATGTAAAGTTAAGATCAACTGAATAAATGAAAATTGATTTCTGTAATAACCATAATCTCTCTAGCTAAAATTCCCTATTCTTTTTTTTTTTAAAGATTTTATTTATTTATTTGACAGAGAGAGATTACATGTAGGCAGAGAGGCAGGCAGAGAGAGAGAGGAGGAAGCAGGCTCCCCACTGAGCAGAGAGCCTGATGCGGGACTCGATCCCAGGACCCTGAGATCATGACCTGAGCCGAAGGCAGTGGCTTAATCCACTGAGCCACCCAGGCGCCCCAAAATTCCCTATTCTTAAAAACCTAAATTGGTCATCTGTCAAGGAGAACCTGCAATGCTCTAGAAAAAATGTCATTTAATGTAAACAAATAACGTTCTGTCATTCCAGTGGAAATAAAATGGTACAACCATTCCAATATTACCTACCAAGGTCAAGATCCACATACACACCCAGCATTTTCATTAAAAAATGAATACACATTTGCATGAAGGAACATGTACAAAAATTTTCATTGCATCACTATATATAATAAACCAAACCACAAACCTGCCAAATACATAGTAAAAAGGATAGATAAATAAATAAATAGAAGCATATTTGCACAATAGAAGATGTAAGAGCAATGGAAATACATAAAGTAAACCCACACAGAATAACATGAATTAATCTCACAAACGTAATCCCATGGTGATATATTTTTAAAATAAAATGCAAATGCTGGTCTAAAACACATGATTAGCAGCTATTCCTCCAACAATGAACATTTCTTAATGAGCTAAAGTACCGACTCTGGTTAAAGACAAAGTTTTCTGAAAAAATCTATAGGTATGTGATTCAATCTATAAATTTATAAAAATAATCTAAACTTCCTATTCCACACATGACACAAAGTATGCCTTAGATATTAAAAAAGTTAGCATGGCAGAGATCATCATTCCTATATTGGCTTCAATTTATTAAATTACTTAATAAATTTAAGAATGTCCCCAATGAGCCTAAGATCTTCTATTTGCATGAACAGATGAGGGGGGGGAAATGTTTTAATTATTTTATCCCAGATCTCAAAGCATAAAGATAACAAGAGAAGAATGGTAGGATTCAGTGGGGAGAGAAAAAATTGGTTTACCGTGCAGAGGTGATCCAGAAGGGCTACTTGATAGACCTGGAACAGGGCTACAGCGACCTCCTTGCTTAGACGTCAGTTCTTGTTCAATTTCTTCCAGCCCAGCACTTTTCTGGAAACGGCTCATACGATTCACAACTCGTGGTGACATATGTGTTCGAACACAAGGCTGGCCACCATAAGGGTTGATGGGGAAAACGTGGGAAGTCCCCCGGAGAGTACTGACCACGACCCAGCGACAGTCATGGCTGAAGCAGATGTCTTGTACCTAGAAATGGATAGGGAAAAACACAAACAGGACTGAAACTATTTGGATTAATATGTTAATGGAATTTAAATTTTTTTTTAAAGGAGGGAGGAAAGAAAACGATTTGGATTTATCTAGTATCACACATACCACCAGATCTAAATAGAAACATCTAACTTGTTACCAAATTTACCTCATATTAAGTTTTAAATTAAAATTTGTATTCTACAGGTGAGTTACCTGGTGAATATTGATCAAAACTCCCTATCAGGAATTCTGTCTCTTGCAGCACAGAGTGCCAAGTCAAAAATCAGAACCTAGGCAGTTTCACCCTATATATCTACAAATATATATATGAGTCAGGTTTATTTCTCTAAATTTATTTGCCTTCTAATAAGCATAAAATAGTAAAAATAAAAATAAACATTATACAGTGTAGGTGCAGTTATTAATCCAATCCTTCACTGAAGGATTGGATTAATATTCATTAATATTCATTAGGTTCCATGCTAAGCGCTAGAAATAAAAAGGTGAATAAGAAAAAATCTTTGGGAAAAGCTAGAGGAAGGAGCCAGACATAGTCTCATGATCTGAAGGAACAACTCTGCACACATCTGCTTGTTCTTTACTGTGCATAAGATTTTTATTTAAAAAAAATAAAAGATGAAGAAGAAGAAGAAAGAAAGAAAGAATCTTTGGGCTCACAGCCTAACAGGAGAAAAAAACAAGTAAGAAATTTGTGAGAATGTAATGTAAACAAAGTGAAGTATTTGCCTTATGAATCAGGAACAGTGGTAAGAAAAAGGAAGAAATATATGAAGTTTCTGTGAAAGGTAAAAAGGAGATGGTGAAGGTGGAGGTGTAGGAAGGGCCTCGATTCTGGAAATAAGTTTTGACATAGGAAATACAGAGAAGGAGAGAAGGCAGTCCAATTTAGATATATCGAGACATTCTACATTAGATATAAATGCATAGATAGAAGATGGAAATGATGTTCAGCATATCCAAAAAAAAATAATAATAATTTAAAAATCAGACTTGGCAAAAGCCAGAGCAAGAGGTATTTGGATTTTATTTAGGAAATAGTGGAGTCAAGGGACACCTGGGTATCTCAGTTGTTAAGCATCTGCCTTCGACTCAGGTCATGATCCCAGGGTCCTGGTATCCAGCCCCACATCAGGCTCCCTACTTGGTGGGAAGCCCGCTTTCTCCCTCTCCCACTCCCCCTGCTTGTGTTCCCTCTCGCTGTCTGTCAAATAAATAAAATCTTTTAAAAAGGCGGCGGGGGCACCTGGGTGGCTCAGTGGATTAAAGCCTCTGCTTTCAGCTCGGGTCATGATCCCAGGGTCCTGGGATTGAGCCTCGCATTGGGGTCTCTGCTTAGCAGGGAGACTGCTTACCCCCACCCCCCCCCCACCCTGGCCTGCCTCTCTGCCTACTTGTGATCTCTGTCTGTCAAATAAATAAATACAATCAGAAAGAAAGAAAGAAAGAAAGAAAGAAAGAAAGAAAGAAAGAAAGAAAGAAAGAAAGAAAGAAAGAAAGAAAGAAAGGAAGGGGTCAAGATTTCAAATTTGGAAGGATGATTCTGAGAGAGAAATGTAGGGGAGTAGATTTGCAGTAGGAATAAAGGTAAGCTGAAGGAAAATTATGTAAAAGTTCCTTCAATAGTCAAGGATACAGGACTCTTAAGAAAAGTGGAATGCAGAAGAGAAAATGTATCAAAACACCCTAATCTCACACACACACACACATACACACACCCCTCATATATCTCTAGTGGCTGACAAACTTTGGCAGACCATCCAGTCTCTATTTTCTGCTATAACTACTCAACTCTGTCCTTCTAGTGTGGAAGTAGCTACAGAAAATATGTAAATGAATGAGTGCAACTATGTTCAAAAGAAAACTTTATTTACAAGTGGCTGGACATAGACTTGATTTAGGGGAATTTAGTTACTAATTTGTATGACTCTTACCAGGTGTTGAATATAGAAGTTCCATTACTTTCAGATTAGCAAACTCAATGTACTACTTTCATCTTGGTATCACTCTAAAGATGACAAGTTGAACAAAAATGTGCCCATTTACTTTTATCCTTAAAAAAGAAAGTCAAGTAGAGGCAGATGGGTGGTGCAGTCAGTTGAGCGTCCCTCTCTTGGGGTCATGGGGTCATGGGATCAAGCCCCACGTGGGGCTCCATGCTGGCTTGGGATTTTCACTGCCTCTCTCGCCCCACCCTGTGCACATGCACACTCTCTCTCTCTCATCAATAAATGTTTTTTAAAAAAGAAAATGTATATATGTATATACACATATATATTAATATGTGGCATATTAGCTATCCTTATAATATGAGCTAAGTAAAACTCCTCTGGCAGTCAGAGAAGCCCATACTTTCCAGTATATTAGTACTTCAAATAAGCCTAAATTCAGATGAAAATCCTGAAATTCTGCTACTCCAGAAACAGTCCACCAACAAAAGCTGTAAGTACACATCATAGTATAAGTCTCTAAAAGAGCCCAGAACCATTGAAATAAAAAAGAAATCGTAGTCTTATAGATAAAGACAAGATATTTCATTGTTAGACTATTGCTAGATAAAAACTATCACTACATGGACAAACCCCAAATTCAACCATATGCCTGCCCATTTCAATCACTGTGATATATGCCCTAATGACACATTAAGGTTATAATTAAAGAATCGACTGAAACCTGACAAATTTATCCCCCAGGGATTCTAGAATTGTGAATAAAAAGCCAGTTCACAAGTGGTTTACCTCTGTAATTTGCCTACAATAACTTCCAGCTAAGCTGACTTATGAAAAAGCGAGAGAAAGTGTAAGGAGCAGGCCAAAAAAAAAAAAAAAAAGTATAAATAGCAGAAGCAAAAGAAAAGAAAAACAGTTCTATACAAGTTTAATATCATACTATCAAATGCATTAACATGAACCAGAATCAAATATATAAAGAAAAAAAAAAACCACCTGTAGACTTACTGAGTAATTTATGTCCCGTCCACAGTGCAACTAAATCACGTTATCTAAAACCTTGTCCAAAACACTTATAATCAAGACTGCTTCCTGGTCTGTCAGTGAAAAGAAGTTTCCTTCTTTCATTTTAAAAATACTTGTGATACGAAGTGGCGCTAACAATCCATATCAGGGCAGGAAGACAGAATTCCACCTCAGCGCTAACTTAGAAAACTGCTCTCAGAGAACTGATTCTGCTCTATGACCCTGAGGACATACCAGGATACTTAAACGAACAGAGAAGATATTCGTTGTCAAGAGACAAAGAGAGTTTAATCCTTTAAATAACATAGAGGATAACAAGTCGCCTACACACAAAATGTGAAATGATGTAACTGTTGGTGTTATCAAACAAGTTGGGGGGTTTTTCACTACACTATTAAAGACAAGAAAGACTATAAATAAATAAATAAATAAATAAATAAATAAATAAATAAAGACAGGGAAGACTATATATAATGGCAAACTAGTAATAAAATGATGACACCATCTGCATGATTTTTGGACCTCAGTTCTGGAATGATACTTCTAGTAAAGAATTTTTCTCATCACGAAGCAGGGAAGCTACATGGGAGGTGTCTCTCTGATTTAGTGATACAGTACCGTATATCATGGCAAATAACATTTACCAAGTACAGATCAGGCAATTCTTAGAAGTTTAAACTAAACCAGTACAGATACTAAAAGGTACCTGTACTGGTACCAAAACGTACTATCCAAATACCCCCCCCCTCAAATTTAGGAAGCAAGCATATTTAGACAATTGTGATTTTTAATAACTATTTACTATTCTGAAACTCAGGAATTGACTCAATCAAGCAGATGTGGACAGCAAAAGATAGATCGTATGGCTCCAACTTAGCATTTCACACTGGTATGAAGCTGGAGCAGAGAATGAATGTGAACATAGGACAAGCCCAGGTTTCTTCCAGAAAAGGGGTCAGCAAACTTTTTCAGTAAGAGGCCAGAGAGTAAAATTTTAGGCTTTGCAAGCAAGAAAGCAAAACTAAGGATACTATGTAGGTACTTAGAATAACAAGAAAGAAAACAAATTTTGACAAAATTTTCACTGAATTTTTTGTAATGTAAGTCTACTAATAAGAAGAATGGAATCTTTTTTTTTTTTATAGAAGATAACAGTTTGTTTATTCGGGGTTCAAAGCTAGTATTATTATCATCAAATAGATCCCAAGGCTTTATATATTTATAAAAACCATTCTTGGCTCATGCGATGTACAAAAACAGACAAGGGGCCACATATGGCCAAAGAACCACAGTTTGTGACCCATTTTATACCACCACCACAGTAGTAAATGTAAATTTGTCAAGTCATCATAAAACTTCAAAGCAGGAAGGACCTCAGAAATCTAAAGTCAAAGTCAAAAACACAGTAAGACCCTCAGGTCAATATTATTCTTATGGTTTGCAAGATACTCCACAGTAAAGACAGGAAAAACTATAAAGAAAGCCTTCCCCGTAAGAAGAATCCATGCAAGATATTAGTTAGGAACATGAAACCAATGAGATTATAGTTCTTTTCTAAATCCAACAGCAAGCAGACATTCTGTATTGTCTTCAAGATGAATACAGCAGTATTCAATTCAACATTAATACATAACTATTGGAGTAAGTCATCTGAGTTGGAAAAACAAAATCACACATACACTCATAAGCCCTACAACCTGGAGATAACTATTTCAAATTATCCTGGACATCTCAATGCACAGACAGGTATGTATAGATATTTATGTGTATATTTATGTGTGTGTATGTGTGTGTGTATATCATATAAACACAAATATAGATACATAAAGACTTATGTATGCACATACACATATAATTTTTCACTGGATAAGAGTAACCAATTTGAAATATGAAATAATACTTCAATATTATACAAGATAGTGAAAAGATATGGAAACAGCACTATAAGTATAAAGTATTTACATGTGATTACAGGCTTTCCCTACAGGTAGCACGTAATGGCAAATATGTCAATTACTAGCTACACGGCCATGGAAAACTTAGTTAACAACTCTTTGTCTTAGAGTTCTTCATTTGCAAAATGGGAACAATAATGCAAGTCTCCTGGGGTTTTAGATTTAATGAATTAACATGTAAAGCACTTAGAACACTGCCTATCACTCACTAAGCACTAAACAAAGATGTTTACTGTAACTATCATAATTACCATAAAAATACATCCCTACTCAATTCAAACATCTCTATTTTTACTGCTAACAACATACACTAAACCACTATCATCACTCCAATAGGTTACTACATTACACTCCGAACTAGGCTCTTATTTAGGACCATCTACAAGCAACAAAAGACAAAGTAGATAAACTGTACTTATTCAATATTCAAAACTTTCCTGCCTCAAACAATACTACAAAAAAATAAAAAGACAACCATAGAGGCAACTTGGGTGTCTCAGTGGGTTAAGCCTCTGCCTTCAGCTCAGGTCATGATCTTAGGGTCCTGGAATAGAGCCCTGCAGCAGGCTCAATGCTCAGCAGGGAGCCTGCTTCCCCCTCTCTCTCCCTCCCTCTCTGCCCACTTGTGATCTCTCTCTCTCTCTTTCTCTCTCTCTGTTAAATAAATAAATTCATTAAATCTTTTAAGAAAGAAAAAGACAACCATAGAATATGAGAAAATATTCCTAACTAATAGGTCTGATAAGGGTCCAGCATGTAAAATACTTAAATAAGTCTTTCAACTCGACAACATAAAGACACATAATTCAATTAAAAATAAGCAAAAAAAAAAGTCTTTTTTCCAAAGAAGATATAAGAAATGGCCAAAAGCACAGGAAAAGATGCTCAACATCTTTAGTCATTAGGGAAATGTATATAAAAAACACAATGAGATACCATTTCATACTGAAAAGAGTGGTTATTAAAAAAAAAAAAAAAGTGCTGATGAGAATGTGGAGAAAGAAACATGAACCCTCATACATTGCTGGGAAAAAAGCAAATGGTGCAGCCACCTGAATTCCTCTAAAAGCTAAACATAGACTTTCATCCTTAGATAACCAAGAAAAATAAAAACATGTTCAAACAGAAACCTACACACTAATGTTCATAGAAGTATTCCTTAGAATTCAAAAGTGGAAACAACCCAAATGTCTATCAACTAATAAATAGAAAAATGTGCTCTATACATCAAGGGAATATTATTCAGCTACAAAAAGTAATAAAGTTCTGATACATGCTACAACATGAACTTTGAAAACACTATGTAAAATGAAAGAAGACAGAAAAGGCTACCTGTTATCTGATTCCATTTATATGAAATGGACAAAATAAGCAGATCCATAGAGACAGAAAATAGGTTAACAATTGCGAAGGGCCAGGGAGAAGGGAACGGGGAGTAGCCACTCATGGGTACCAGGTTTCTTTCTGGGGTGATGAAAACGTTCTGGAATAAAATAAAATAGTGATTGATATACAAGTCTGTCTACCAAAACCCACAAAACTGTACACTTTAAAAGGGTGAACTTTATGTATGTGAAGTATGTCTCAATAAAGCTGTTACTTAAGAAAATGAAAAAACTAGTTAGTTCTCTGAAAGGTAAGTTCTATAGCCTCTTTTTCTAGTTTGTGGTTTCATTTACCTGTCCTTTGGTTCTCTGAGATGTCTCTATTATTCTAGGCTCAAAAGAAGATAAGCAACTGCTAAGAACCCTAAGCTAGCATTTTATCGTGCCCATCTCAGCTCACTTCACATCTGAGGCTGGGGTAAATGAGTGAATACACTATAATATGGGGAAACACTATAACCAGATGTTCTTATTATTAAGTTTCCCTCCATTCAGCAAAGAAGTGTGGCATAAAATGATAAGGAAAAAATCAAGCAGAGTACCTAAAGTAGTATGGGACTACTCGACACTCACAATAATCAATTTAAAGCTTTTAAGTATACAAATGTCAGGATTCTTAACTAATGGGATATGAATTTTTTAAATACAGACTGCTTACTTAAATGTTTTGCAAATTTTTATTAGAGTATATAATTTATTATTTATAAATTATTTATTATAAATAATTATATAAATCATATAAATAATTTATTATAAATAATTTATTATTTATTATTTATTATTTATACTTTATTAGAGTATATAATTTGTTCGTTAAATGGTTCCTGTATTATTTGGCATATTGATAACATCTCACACTTGTTTTTTATTGTAATGATGTAAAATTTAGCTATCAGAAACCACTAGGCCTCTAGAAAGCAAATATATTTGTTCCTTAAAATATAATGTAGCTATATATATAATTCTAACTTATATAAATATTTTTTGGCAAACTGGATTATCCTTTTTAAAGTATTTTATTGATTTAATAATCCAAAACAATATTTGGAACAACCAAATCTAATATAGCACACATACACTTACACAGAACAATTATGCCCATTTTATCAAAACCTAAAAAAACCCCACTCCAAATGTGTATTTAATTCACAAAACAGGTTGAATTCAAATTACATATGATACAAGATTATTTGAGCACTAGGATTAAGTGGTACCCCATTTTTACAGGGCTTCAATTTATGCCACAAATTCATCACCAAAACCCAATTAACTAATAATGGAAATAAAAATATAGGGTTATTATTTTTTTCTTTTGTGAGGGAAGGTGGGGCAGAGGGAGAGGAAGAGGGAGAATCCCAAGCAGGCTCCATGCCCAGCACAAAGCCCAATGCAGGTCTCGATCTTACACCCCCGAGATCATGACCTGAGCTGACATAGAGTCAGACACTTAACCAACTGAGCTACCCAGGCGCTCCATAGTATAGGATTATTTTAACATCCTAAAATCTAAAACAAAGTTCCTCAAACTTTAGTGTGAAAAGAAGCACCTAAGTTACTTGAAAGAAGTGCAAATAAGTTGGTCCTACCTTCAGGATTATGATTCTATAGGTATTGGGAGGTGACAGATACATGACCAAGAAATCTGCAGTTTCAGAACACTCAGAAAACGACTCTGCTACTGACCTAAGGTCTCTAATACAGAGCCATAGAATAAAGTGACCAAAAATAGCAGTCCCCCTATTTCTGTACCAAATGTTAGAAAGCATAAAAAGAGGTTTTGGTCTTTGTTGTTGTTGTTGTTGTTGTTGTTTTTAAATAAAGTAATAGCAATGATTTCCTAGGACAAGAGTGAGGCGGAAGGTTGAAAAGAGTTGTAGGATGTTTTCTAGAATGATAAAAATGTTGTGTAGCTTGACTGCAGTGATGGTTATATGAATGTGACTAGCAGATGGCAAATCCAACACCCATCTCCAATCCTCCCTCCCTCACCTGACACCAGGTGCTTCATATGTGCTTGCCCAGCCTCTCCAACAGGAAGTGTTGACACAGCTGTGATCAGTCAGACAGAAGCAGGATGCTATTTTGCAGGATTTGGGGAAAGTATTTGCTTCCTGATTTAAGAAATTAACATCACGAGGCTGCCCATACTCCCCATCTTAGTGCCTTGAATTCAGAAACAATGCCCACAAGAATAGCAATTACATAAAGCCATCACAAGGGAAAGAACAAAAAAGTCACAAAGACATTGTCAAACAACTGTACCAAACCAGCAACAGAATTCTTATAACATGACAAAAATAAACTCCGATTTTTTAAAAACCATCATTAAATGTGATTTTCTTTTAGCCAAACATACACCTATGGTTCAAATACCAATTTGCTTACCAATTCTCTTAAAAAAAAAAAAGTAAGGAAGGAAAATCCAAAAGCAGACAGTACTTGGATAGAAAGTCTGTAATCCAAGAGTATTATAGTTTCAGAAGCCCATGAGAATGGCAACCAAAGCCATAAAGACAAGTGCCATATATCAAAAACTAACTGGTCAAGGTCCAAGCCCTCAGATGATGTTATATTTAATGAAAATTTACATGAAAATACATAAAAGAAGTTATTTGCTTGAAAATTAATATACAAGTTCTAGAGATATCCCCAGCACTGCATTTCAATAATTTTATCCTTCAAAATTGATATAGATACTTTCATTAAAATGTTATAATTCTGACTATCATGACAAGGTTAATGGCAATAAAACTTTGCTTGGGAATAAGTGGCTTAGAAAGGAAATGTGTTAAAGATGGATAATCCACACATACCTTCTATCCTATCTGCCCCCCTGCTCCCCCTATGAATTCTTCATAATCATTCATTTAGTCAGTAAATATTTATGGAAAGTTTTTTAGATCTTTTACACTCTTCTAAGTACCAAAAACTGAAAAATGAGCTAATGCTAATAAGCAGTAGGCAATTATCATCTTAACCAGCAACTACACTCTTGGGCACCTATGCCAGAAAAATAAAAATTATGTTCACATAATATATTCATAATAGCCCCAAACTAAAAACTGTCCGGGTGAATGTATGAACCTGTGTGAGTTAGGTCTACTCATAAAAGGGCAATGTGAGGGAATGGTTGAGTATCCTCAAGGACACACAAACCTACACAGGTGATTAAATTGTACAGAACTAAACACACACACACACACACACACACACACACACACACCCTCATTTCCACACAAACCCACAAACGCACAAATAAGTAAACCCAGTGAAACCTGAAAAAGATCACGGATTATACCAGTGTCAATATCCTGGTTGTGATATACTCTGGTTTTGTAAAATGTTACCCATTGAAATAAACTGTCAAGCGTACATGAGATCTCTTAGTATTTCTTACAAATCTATATGAATCTACAATTATTTCTATAAAAATCTGAACTAAAAAAAAAGTTAATATGATGCCTCACACACACCACAGAGCCAGCAGTGCTAATATGGCCTAGCTCCTGCAACCTGAACTTAAGGGGTAACAAGGATGAGGGGTATCCAAGATACCAGAGGCTGCAGGGGTGAAACTTGGCAGTGTTGGGAGTATGGGCACACTCGCAGGATGCTGGAAAGTAGCACTAATGCCCATGGGGAAATAAGTGGCACCCACACTGGGGAACAACCACTTGGTCAAGTGAGAGGAAGGCCAACATTTCTGGCTGCCCCCAGAGTGTCTGCAGGGTAGCCTCTCCTGCTAACAAGATAAAGGATAATGTGACCACCTGGCAACTGTCACTGGAACAACAGACATGTGCACATTGAATACATTAGTCTGTGTTCTCCTGTAGGGAAAGTAGTCCCTGTCCTTGTTGGGGAGGTGGGGAAAAGATGCCCCAGAGAATACCCTGTAAGGAAGTGTAAGCAAATTCTGCAGTAGGGAAGAGAAGCTAAAGTGACCTGGTAGGTACTGCTATGCTATTGATGAACATGTAACTGGTATTAATGGCTTAACTTACATGCTTGTAAGTGTCAGAGGGTATATCCTCTGCCATGAAGAATGAAATAGTAATGGGGAAAGCGCACAACAGACTACCTACTGGGCTTCCAGTTCCTTCCGTGTTATACAATAGAAAAAAACAGAATCCCAGTAGGAAAAGTTAGGTAGTGACTTAATGGCTGGTGAAATACTCAGGTGTTATCCCAGTACAACATCGCCACCTGTCTGATCCAGCAACCAAATACATTGCCTTTTTCAGATGGTGGCTACCAACCTGCTGTTCAATTCTTGAAAATGAACAACTGACCCATAAGGCCTTGTGATTTTCAAGACCAACACTGGGCTGGGTCAACTCAAATTTGATGATGAACATGGTGGTGAAGACCCAACAGAGCTTTCTAGTCAAATGGAAATGGTATATTTCAGAGTATGTTCCAGCCCGGCCCTAGAAGAAGCATCTTGTTTTTACAGCTACTTTATCAGCTTCTCCACCTGCCTTAAGCAACAGCACTGGTTCAATAGACCCTTGATTCACACAACTTCCTCTAAATGCCTCTGCCTGATTCCCTGATGGCTTGCCTAAGATGAAGGCTGATCGTGTCCACTAGCCTGTGGCAGGTGCGCAACCCCAGCAAAAACTCTGCCGGGACCAATGAAGCAAAGCCCCATCAGCACAGTAGGATAATGGAAAGCTGTCACTTCTGTTTTAGTTGATGGGTCACTATAGCTCTGGGCCCATCATATCTACCTGTTGATGTATTCTCTATGATATTTTTGTACTATGATGGCAAAGTTAAGTACAGAGAATATATACAACACAGAGTTTAAATATTTACTACTACTCCTTCACAGAAAAAGTTTGCTGAACCTGCTTTATTTATTTGTTTTTTTCAGTGTTCCAAGATTCTTTGTTTATGCGCCACACCCAATGCTCCACATAATACGTGCCCACCTAAATACCACCTCCCTCCCCTCCAATCTCTCATGCTTTGTCTACCCCTCTAACTTACCCCAATTCACTGAGCCTGCTTTAAACAATATTGCTAACACTTTGGTGACTGCCAATGTCCTGGCCAAACCTCGTGTGGTTTGCCGTGAGGAAGACCACATACTGGCAGACTGCAGATATCCCTTCTTTCAGGGCTAAGAGCTGCACAAACAAATCATGGCTAGTAACTGAACAATCTGGTTCACTCCCACCCAAGGTAAGATTCCATTCACTGATGGAAAGGACTAGAATCAAGCTGCTCATCAAGCCTGTACTGCCCTGCTCTGCACAGTGATTCCCAACTAAATCCATCAATAATGTATGTTTGGGGTTTACATCCTTTCTATTATCCACTGTTTTATAATCACTCAAAGTATATGTGATGTCACAGTTAAAACACACAAACTGAAGGTGTGTTATAATGTAGTGTAGTAAATTATATACTATATGAAATATGCTATTATATATAACATATATAGTATGCTATTATATATAACATATATATAGCATATACATAAATATACTGTAGATTAGTTGCTTACCTATTAATATAGCTGATATGGTTCTCAGATATTTGACCCTTTTCACCCTATTTGTTCTATCAAATATTGAGAAAGAACTGTTAAACTCAGGTTTAGGTAGTACATATTTAAATCTTCCTGATAATTTGACTCTTTAACATAATGAAAGATCTCTAGATCTTTCTGTTTTAACTTATTTTAGTTGATATTAATATGGCCAAGTTTTTGACATTATTGTATTTATCATTTGCATGACATATCTTTTTTTTTAAGATTTTATTTATTCATTTGACAGACAGAGATCACAAGTAGGCAGAGAGGCAGGCAGAGAGGGAAGCAGGCTCCCCGCTGAGCAGAGAGCCCGATTTGGGGCTCGATCCCAGGACTCTGGGATCATGACCTGAGCCGAAGGCAGAGGCTTTAACCCACTGAGCCACCCAGGTGCCCCGCATGACCTATCTTTTAACATGCTTGTACTATCATTATATTCATGTCTCAACATGAAAAGTGAATCTCTAATAGACAATTCCTTTAAACTAAAATACATTAATATTTAATATAATTATTATACTTTGGTTGAATTTTGATGTACCATTTAATATCTGGTTTTTGTTTATCCAGTTTCTTGTGCCTCTGTTCTTCCTTGTCTGCCTACTTTTGAATTAACTGAAATCCATGTTAACTGAATTACTTTCTTTTAGGTATAGCATGTTGAACCCTGAAACAGTTCCAGATATGTGCTTCATACGCCATACATCAGCACTATAGGTCCATCATGCTATATTTATGATATGCATTACATGAACACATGATATAAACCCCAGAAAATGACATAAAAATTTCATATACATAAATACTATCATTTTAACATTCCTATATATTTTTAAATAAATTAAAATGTGGGGCAACTGGGTGATGGGCATTAAGGAGAGCATGTGATGTGATGGGCACCGGGTGTTATATACAACTGATGAATTACTGAACTCTACATCTGAAACTAATGATGTACTGGGTGTTGGCTAACTGAATTCAAATTTTAAAAAAGAAGAAAATTTTAAATAGGAAAAATCATCCTTTCCCATTAGAAACTGACCATTTCTCAGATATTTCATTACTTCTATAAGATCCAAGCTTGCTCTGCTATCATTTACCTTTACCATAATTTTTATTGTGAATGCACTGGCCTTATTTCTCACTGTTTCATTTTTGAATGATACTATTACTGGATGGAGAATTTTTGATGGCTTGTATTTTTTTCCTTTCTGTCCTCTAATCATTATATTCCACTGCCTTTGGACTTCCATGGTTTCTATGAGAAGTCACTAATTTGTTGATGTTCTTTCCCTGTATACAATGTATTATTTTCCTCTGGCTATGTTCAAGATTTATTCTTCACTATGATTTTCAGAAAGTTGACTACAATGTGTTTTGTTTTGAAGATTTTATTTATTTATTTGACAGGGAGAAAGAGATCACAATTACGCAGAGAGGAGGGCAGAGAAAGGGGGTGGAGCAGGCTCCCTGGTGAGCAGAAAACCAGACGCAGGGCTCAATCCCAGGACCCCGTGACCATGACCCAAGCCAAAGGCAGAGGCCCAACCCACTGAGCCACCCAGGCACCCCATGATGTTCTTAAGCTGGGATTTTGTCATAGTCAATCCTATTTGGTGTTTCCCAGTCTTTCTGAAGATTTAAACTGCATTTCTCAACAAATTTGGGGGGCTTTCCATCTTTATTTCTTTCTATATTTTTTTCCGCCTCATTTTCTTTCTATCCTCCCTTTCCACACAGATCAATGTGAATTTTGTCATAGGATGGATCATATATAGAGTCTCAATCATACCTGATTTGGATAATTTAGATGATGACACGGGCTTTTGGGCTAATGATATTATCAAGAAATTTTAGACTTTGAGTAGATGCTGCCATGCACTGAGACTTTTAGGGATGTTAGTATGCAGTAAATGTATTTTGCACATGGGGTGATCCTGAATTTGAGGGATCAGAAGGCAGACAGTAGCGAAGTAAACAGTGGCTCAAAAAAAAGACATATTCCAATCCTAATCCCTAGAACCTGCATATAGTACATTATAGACCCAAAGAGTGGCCATAACTTTATACACCAAAATGTGATTGATGTATAGATGTTGGGAGTTTATCTTGGATTATAGGTACAGGTACTAAATGTATTCACATATATCCTGTAAGATAAACAGAAGAGGAGAAGACATAGACACGAAAGGAAGAAATGTGATTACAGAGGCAAAGGTTGGAGTGATATAGATGGCTGCAAGGCAAGGAATCCTGACAGTCACTGGAAGCTGGAAAAGGAAAAGAACAGATTCTGCTTAGAGGTTCTAGAGGGAGTGTGGCATTGCCAACACTTTGATTTTGGACTTGTGGCCTCCAGTATTGTGGGAGAATAAATTTCTGTTATTTTAACCGTCCCCCGCCCAGTTTCATGGTAATTTGTTACAACAACGATAGGAAAGAAATATAATAAATATGGATATCCAGAACAATGTGAATTCTATGTTGTGGACTGCCCAGGACTGGGGATGCTGGGTGGTATGGTAAGTGTATGTTAAGATTTCAAGAAACTTCTAAACTAATTTCTGGAGTGGCTATATCATTTCACATTCCCAAAAGCAACGTATGAGAAATCCAGCTCCTCCAACTCACTGACTTCTAAGAGTTCCTTAAAAGGTGTGGTAGATATAAGACAGTTTGTGCCTTTTCATTCTACTACCAGTGGTTTTCAAAGAGCAGATATGTTTTGTTTTAGTGAACTGTAATTTATCAGTTTTACTTACATGGATTTTGCTATTCAAGTCATCTATGAGAAATCTGTGTCTAACCCAAGTCACAAAAGTTTTCTCCAACATTTTCTTCTAAAAGCTTTATATTAGTGAGTTTCACATTTAAATCTATGATCCAATTTGAGTTCATTTTTATATATGGAATGATGTATGGATTGATGCTAACTTTTTTTTTTTTTTGCATGTAAGTACCCAAGTGGTCCATCACCATTTTTGAAAAGACTAGCCTTTCTCATTTTGCACCTTTGCCAAAAATCAATTGTCCATATGTACAGGAATGTTCCTGGGTTCCCTATTGATCACTGTAGCTTAAGTAAATCTTGATAGCGGGTAATAATATCTCTTCAAATTTGTTTTTCTCTTTCAGTGTTATTTTGTCATTAAAAGCTCTATGTATTTACATATGAATTTTAGAAGTAACTTGTCAATTTCTACCCCCCCACAAATTTTGTGGCTCTGTTTTTTATCCTGCTGGCATTTTGATGGGGATTGCATTGAATATACAGATCAATCAAATCAACAAATATAATCAACAATATTAAGCATTCTAACTCTAAAACATGGTTTAACTCTCCACTTATTTACATCCTTACTCTGAGCAATGTTTTATAGTTTTAAGGGTACATGTCTTACATATTATAAGTATACATTACACACTATTTTCTACCATTAACGTTTTTTAAAAATTATCAATTACCTATTGTTTGTTCTTAGTATGTAGAGGGGCAACTGACTTCCATATTGATCTGATACTCTGAAACCTAATTAAAATCACTTTTTCTAACTATTTTTATAGAATCCAAAAGATTTTCTACACAACTATATCATCTTTAAATAAATATAGTTTTACTTTCTTCCTTTCTGATATGATGACGATTCTTTCTGTGGTCTCAGATTTCCTTTGTAGATCTCAGGAGGGTCTATCTTTGCAGCTTTTATCTCTCCAGCACTCTATCCTAAGAACTCTATGATCTTCACCTCTCAGTATTCTTAGCAATAATTCATCAATAGAGGGAGTCTATCCAGCTCCATTGGACTCCTCTTTCTTGCACCATGGGCTGGAAAATCTGTCAAGGAAGTAAGCTGGGGCAATCATAGGCTTTTTCTCATTTGCTTCCCATCTCTCAAGGATCACCTCCTTCATGGCCTTATGTCCTATGTCTAGGAAAACACTGTTTGTTCTTTCATTGTTTCATGTAGGAAGGTAAATCCAGTTTCTCTTACTCCAGGTTATTTATGCTGATTTGGGTGTTATCTAGTTGTATCCCTAAGACAAGAAGAGCTTAGGATCCTCTTACTCCACCCTCTTCCCACCAACCTCTCTTTCTTAGTCTATAGTGACCCAAAGTGAAGGTCCTCATATTAACTCTTTGTCATTTACTGTGCCAGGTTTTACAAGTACAGTAAGACACATTTTACATCTATTATTTCTGACACTTCCTGAAATAAATGCTATGGAACAGTCTTTGGTCTCATTTTACAGATGAGTAAATGGAAACTTAAGAAAAGTAGAAAATTTATCTTTGGTAATAGAATTACTAAGCAGCATCCAAGTATATATGGAAATGGGGGACAGGAAATGGGGAGTGAATGCTAATCAGCAAAAAATTTGTTATAAAAAATGTTCTAATAGTAGATGCTGGTGATGGTTGCGTAGCTCTGTGAAGATACTAACAAAAAACAAACAAACACTGAAATGCACATTTTTTTAAAAATTTAATTTATATTCTAAGAATTATATCTCAATAAATCTAACATTTTGGTGGGGGAGGGAACTGATAAAAGTCAAGAGCATAGGGTTATACATAGGACCGTGAGGATTAGCAAATAAAAAATACAGAAAGTCCAGTAAAATTTGAATTTCTTTTTTTTTTTTTTAAGATTTTATTTATTTGACAGAGAGAAAGAGAGATCACAAGTAGGCAGAGAAGGGGGGGGGAGCAGGCTCCCCGTTGAGCAGAGAGCCTGATGCGGGGCTCGATCCCAGGACCCTGAGATCATGACCTGAGCCACCCAGGTGCCCCTAAAATTTGAATTTCAATATAAATCTAAGTAAGCAATATCTGGACATACTCATACTAAAATTACCTATTTTTACTTGAACTGACCATTAAATACTATCAATTAAGAATATTAAATAGCTAGATTCTTTTGTCATTAAGAATTAAACCTATAAGCTTACCATTTTATAGGACTATACTGATAAAAGTAACACTTACCTGATGTGCAAATGTTTCCAAAGCAAGTTGACCATTTAATAAAATTTGCATGTTAAGTACTAAAATGACTTGTACCTGCTTGAGTAAGACATTATAGAAGTATATTAAGAAATATTGTAAAGGTTTCACCATATATTCCTGCTGAAAAAGAAGTATTTTTCTAACTGCATATGTGCCTTATGAGGAAAATTACTGTCAGATGCAGAGGATATCCCAAGTCATAGATCACAAAACAACTTAATTCAACATAATTAGATCCACATACTTGAGTTTTTTCCTTGCCTGATTAAAGTACCCTCAGAGTTTTTGGAAGAATCTAGAATGACATGATTTTGAAGTACTCAAAGACAGTTAGCTAGATCATATGCCATATAGATTTCATAATCAGTGCTAAATTTTATATATTATTTCAAAGTAATTTTCAGTAGAAGGTTATGGAAATTAATTTTATAGTCATTACTTGAGTTTCCTTAGATCTTAATATTTGGGGTTTAGAAATTCCCAATCTTCTAAATTACAGAGTGTGACATCTCTATTTCCAGGTTGGATGTACAGGTAATTAAATGATAAATAATGCTAATGCAAATGATTTACAAAAAAAAAGGTGTAAGCAAAAAAAAAAAAAGTATAAACATTTAAAATAGTAGAATTCTAGGTTATAGCTGAAGTAGGGCATACAAATTACTGGTGAGGATAGAAAAGGTATTACAAAAACAGAGTTAAGCAATCAAATGTGTGGGCACCGGAATGGAAGTCGGTTAAACATCTGATTCTTGATTTTAACTCAAGTCATGACCTAAAGGTCATGAGATCTAGCTACGTGTCAGGCTCTGCACTCAGCATGGAGTCTGCGTAAGTTTCCCCCTCTCTCTCCCTCTGTTCCTCCCCAACCCTTCCCATCTCTCAAATAAACAAATATTTAAAAAATAAAATAAAATGTGCCAGCAGCATAGTTAAATATTGAATCTTCATCTAAAACAGTCATCTACTTAGAAACTTCCATACAAAAGAAACAAAAATGAACAGTAACTAAGAATAAGCAAGTTTAGATGTGCAGAAGGTAAGGACACTGTAAGAGAAAAATTGAGATATGTCAAAGGACACACATGTCAAGTTGATAGATGCCACTGGACAAATCTGGGATATCCTGAGCATTAAAATAAATAGTCATTAAATGAAAATAAGCCACTGAAATAAAATAGGAATCTATTAACCAAATGATATATATAAATAAAAGAAGTGTTATAAATTTGGGGAGGGGAAGGGATATTTACATAATTTAAAATGACTTCTACCCAGGGCACAGAACAGAAGCAGTAGACAAAAATGTCCCACTCCTAAACTATCCTTAAGAGAGATATATTTTCATACTTTAAAAGCTGCTGCCTGACAGTCCAGCTTTCAATTAGCCACCATCTAGATGCTGACTGAGATCCACACATTAACAAAATGAAGGATAAAAAGCCAATGACCATCTCAAAAGATATGGAAAAAGCATTTTAAAATATTCAATTCATAATAAAAACATCCATTCATGATAAAAACTCTCAATAAAATGGGTATAAAGGAAATGTACCTCAATATAATAAAGGCCATCTATGAGAAGCCCACATCTAACAGTGACCAGCTGAAAGCTTTTCCTTTAAGATCAAGAACAAAACAAGGATGCACATTCTCACCACTTTTTTCAACATGCTACTGGAAGTCCAAGTCAGAGATATTAGGCAAGAAAAATAAAGAAAGAAATCAGTCAATGTGATATAACAAACACTTCAACAAAAGAAAGGATAAAAACCATATAATCATTTCAATAGACAAAGAAAAAGCATCTGACAAAGTAAAATATCCATTCATAATAAAAACCAGTTGTAAAATAGGTTTAGAGGGAACATACCTCAATATAATAAAGGCCATACATGAGAAACCCCACAGCAACATCATACCAAATGGGAAAAACTGAGAGCTTTCCCCTAAAATCAGGAACAAGATCACCAAGTCAATTCTACCACTTTTACTGGAAGTCCTAGCCATAACAATCAGACAACAAAAAGGAACAAAAGGCATCTATATGGGTAAGGAAAAAAATAAAACTTTCAAAATTTGAAAATGACATGATACTATATACAGAAAACCTGAAAGACACCACCAAAAAAACTACCAGAATTGATAAATAAATTCACCAAGGTCACAGGATAAAAAAATCAATGTACAGAAATCCATTGCATTTCTATATACTAATAACGAAGCAAGAGAAACAGAAATGAATAAAGCAATCCCATTTACAAATGCACCAAAAATAAGATACCTAGGAATGGACTTAGCCAAGGAAGTGAAAGAACAGTACTCCAAAAACTATAAAATACTGATAAAAGAAATTGAACATGATACAAAGACTACAAAGACATTCTATGCTAATGGACTGGAAGAACAAATATTGTTAAAATGTCCATACTAACCAAAGCAATCTACACGTTTAATGCAATCCCTATCAAAATACCAACAGGATTTTTCACAGAATTAGAACAAATAATCCCAAAATCTGTATGGAGCTACAAAAGATCCCAAATAGCTAACACAATCTTAAAAAAGAAAAACAAAGCTGATGGTATCCCAATTCCAGATTTTAAGTTATACTACAAAGCTACAGTAATCAAAACAGTATGATACTGGCATATAAACAGGCACACAGGTCAATGAAACAGAATAGAAAACCCAGATATGAACCCACAACTAATCTTTGACAAAGCAGGAAAGAACCCAGTGGGAAAAAGACAGTTTCTTCAACAAGTGGTACTGGGAAAACTAGACAGCAACATGCAAAAGAATGAAACTGGACCACTTTCTTCTACCATATATATAAAAAAACAAAACTCAAAATGGATTGAAGACCTAAATGTGAAGCCTGAAACCATAAAAATCCTAAAAGACAGCATAAGCAGTAATTTTCTGACATCAGCTGTAGCAATATTTTTCTAGGTATGCCTCCTGAGGCAGAGGAATAATACGAAAAATAAACTCCTGGAACTATATAAAAGTAAAAAGCTTCTGCACAGCAAAGGAAATAATCAACAAAACTAAAAGGCAACCTAATGAATAGGAAAAAATATCTGCAACTGACATATCCAATAAAAGCTTAGAATTCAGATTATATAAAGAATTTATACAACTCAACATCCAAAAAAATAAAAAATAACCCACAAATAATGCAATTAAAAACAGGGCAGAAGGGACGCCTGGGTGGCTCAGTTGGTTAAGCGGCTGCCTTCAGCTCAGGTCATGATCCCAGTGTCCTGGGATCGAGTCCCACATCGGGCTCCGTATTCAGCAGGAAGCCTGCTTCTCCCTCTGCCTCTGCCTGCCACTCTGTCTGCCTGTGCTCACTCTCTCTGACAAAAAAAAAAAAAAAAAAAACAGGGCAGAAGACATGAAAGACCTATCTCCAAAGAAGACAGACAGATGGCCAACAGACACATGAAAGGATGCTCAACATCACTCAGAATCAGGGAAACACAAATCAAAACTATAATGCACTACCACCTCCCACCTGTTAGAACAGCTAAAATCAAAAATGCAAGAAACAATAGGTATTGGCGAGGATGTGGAGAAAAAGGAACCTTTTACACTGCTGGTAGGAATGCACACTGGTGCAGCAACTCTGGAAAACAGTATGGAGGTTTTTCAGAAATTTAAAAACAGAATTGCCCTACAATCCAACAATTGCACTAGTGGGTGTTTACCCAAAGAATACAAAAACACTAATTCAAAGGGCTACATGCACCTTTACGTTTATTGCAGCATTATTTACAACAGCCAAACTATGGAAGCAACCCAAATGTCCATTAATTGATGATTAGATAAAGAAGATGTCTCTTTCTCTCTCTCTCTCTCTCTCACAAACACACATACCCCCCCCACACACACAGTGGAATATTATTCAGTCATAAAAAAGAATGAAATCGTGTCATTTGCAATGCCATGGATGAAGCTAGAGAATATAATGCTAAGTGAAGTAAGTCAGTCCAAGAAAGACAAATACCATAAGATCTCACTCATTTGTGGAATTTAAGAAAAAAAGCAAATGATCATAGGGGAAAAAAATAGAGAGAGGCAAACCAAGAAACAAACTCTTAACTACAGAGAACAAACTGATGGTTACGGGGGTGGGGTGGGGGGAAAGGGGGGGATGTGGCAGGATGGGTCAAACAGCTGATGAGGATTAAGGAGTGCACTTGTCATGATAAGCACTAGATTATTAAAGTAAAAACTTAAAAATAATTAAAAGAGAAAAATCATAAGAAAGAAAAACTACATTTATAGTACTTATCAAAATAAATCCACATATGAGTGGACCCATGAAGTTCAAACCCATGTGGTTCAAGCATTAGCTATGTTTGTTGTTAAGATTCAGGTCACTAGAAAACCCAGAAATGAACCCACAACTATATGGTCAATTAATCTTCGACAAAGCAGGAAAGAATATTCAGTGGAAAAAAGACAGTCTCTTCAACAAATGGTGTTGGGAAAACTGGACAGCAACATGCAAAAGAATGAAATTGGAACACTTTCTTATACCAAACACAAATAATTCAAAATAGATGAAAGATCTAAATGTGAGACAGGAAACCATCAAAATTCTAGAGGAGAACATAGGCAGTAACCACTCTGACATCAGCTATGGCAACTTCTTACTAAGTTGTTATATAGTAACTTCTACATAACAACCATATAGTTGGATGTTGCCACATAGTAACTTCTTACTATGTTTTACTAAGTAAGACATATCTTACTAGATCTCTCTCCTCAGGCAAGGGAAACAAGCAAATACAAACTATTGGGATTTCATCAAGATAAAAAGCCTTTCATCAGGATAAGATAAAAATCTTTTGGGTAATGGGTATTAAGGGGGGATTTTGTGTTGAGTACTGGGTTTACATGTAAGTGATGAATCACTAAATTCTACTCCTGAAATCAGTATTACCCTATATGTCAACAAACTAGAATTTAAACAAAAATTTGAAAAAAAATAATAATTTGGTAAAGTTAAAAAAATGATAAAACCTTCTGCACAATGAAGGAAACAATCAACAAAACTAAAAGGCAACCTTTGGAAGGGGAGAAGATATTTGCAAATGACATATCTGATAAAGGGTTAGTATCCAAAATCTATAAAGAACTTATAAAACTCAACACCCAAAAAACAAACAGTCCAGTGAAAAATGGGCTGAAGGCATGAACAGAAAAAAAAGATACCACATGAAAAGATGCTCAACATCACTCAACATCAGGGAAATACAAATCAAAACTACAATGAGATACCACCTCAAACCTGTCAGAATGACTAAAATTAACAACACAGGAAACAACAGGTGTTGGTGGGAATGCAAACTGGTGCAGCCACTCTAGAAAACAGTATGGAGGTTCCTCAAAAAGTTAAAAATAGAACTACCCTACAATCCAGCAATTACACTATTGGGTATTTATCCAAAGGAAACTGATTCCAAGGGACACATGAACCCAAATGTTTACAACAGCATTATCAACAGTGGCCAAATTGTGGAAAGAGCCCAATGTCCATCAGCTGATGAATGGATAAAGAAGATATGGTATATATACACAATGGAATACTACTCAGCCATAAAAAAGAATGAAATCTTGCAATTTGTGATGAGGTGGATGGAGCTAGAGAGTATAATGCTAAGCAAAATAAGCCAGTCAGAGAAAGACAAATACCATATGATTTCACTCATATATGAAATTTAAGAAACAAAACAAATGAACACAATGGGGAAGAAAAGAAAGGCAAACCAAGAAACAGACTCTTAACTATAGAGAATAAACTGATGGTTACCAGAAGACAGATGGGGGGGATGGGTTAAATGGATGATGGGGATTAAGAGGGCACTTGTGATGAGCATCAGGTGTTACATGTAAGTGCTGAATCACTAAATTCTACACCTGAAACTAATATTACACTGTATGCTAATTAACTGCAATTTAAATAAAAACTTTAAAAAAAATCGATAACATTTTGAATGAAGAACTTCCCACATTTTAGATTTGGCTGGCTGTATTTTCATGGTATTGTTTAACTTATCTATCTCTGTCTTTTATGTAAAGTACTAATTACATCTAGGGGCTGAATTGGATTCAGGTTTAATTTAGAAGACTGGGCAGAAATAGTTCATAGATAATATTGTATACATCCTATTACATCAAATCAGGAAGTACATGATATCTGACTGTTCCACTTTGGTAATCAGCTAAAACTAAATACAGATTATAACTGCCTAAATCCATTGTTTCATTAGGGGTAGCAATAATGGTGATTCTTAAAATTCTGACTTTTTTTAAATTGAGGTATAACTGACATACAACATTCTATTAGTTTCAGGAGTACAACATAATGATCCAATATGTGTATATATTACGAAATGATCACCACACTAAATCTAAATTCTAACATTTTTAATACTGGAATTCTTCCATAAAGAAAAACTTTCCCTCACCAGCTATTCAGTTATCTTATTAAATTGAAATAAGCAAGACAAGGTACATGCTTCAGTTATCAATTTTCAAAATAATGAGTTAGTAAACAAGCAACCTACACTTATGTCCAATACTTCCTTTTTAAGTATCATTACAAACTCATAGATTTCTATATATTTAAGACATTTCATTCTATGATAGAAAATTTTAATGGAAACTTATGATAAACAGCATTTTCGACTACCTGGAAAGGATGGACTAGCTAATAAGTGGTGATGGGTCAATGAGCTCTTAAGATAAAGGATATACAGTAGCATATGGTAAATGCATAACCACAAGCTCTGGGAAACCAGAGATTGAACAGTTGGAATTTTAGCCTATTAAGTATCTCAGTATCTACCAAGTGACATTAAGAGTACATGTAAAAGCACTTAGCATGGTACCTAAAACAAATAGTAAGTTATATCTGTGGGTGTGGGTGTGGATGTGTGTGTGGATGTTGTGGGATGTACACCCATGTATACATGCATGCCAATACATGCATGCACAGTGACGTGTTGCTAAATGTTAAAAACTGGCTCCAGGGCGCCTGGGTGGCTCAGTGAGTAAAGCCGCTGCCTTCGGCTCAGGTCATGAGCTCAGGGTCCTGGGATCTAGTCCCACATCCGGCTCTCTGCTCAGCAGGGGGCCTGCTTCCCTTCCTCTCTCTCTGTGATTTCTTCCCTTCCTCTCTCCTACTGTGATCTCTCTCTGTCAAATAAATAAATAAAATCTTTAAAAAAAAAAAAAACTGGCTCCATAAGAAAAAAAAATAGTTCTGACTTGCAGTGTTTGTCGATTTCCATTAAACACTCCTAACACAAATGTAATGTCACTACAGCCAGAGCTGGGAACACATATACACAACTCATTCTCACTATACCACCAAATATTATCCATAGAGTCATATGTCATAAAATGCAATTATTTTTGCATATATATGAATATGGGCTTACATGCATATGTGTGTGCGTGTGCATCTATGCAAGTATATAAAACCAAAACACACAAAAAAGACCTGGAGAGATATCTAATGGATGAAGGGGTTTTCACCAGTGGGGGGAGGGGGATGGGAGAGAAGGAGATGGTATAGGGTAGGAGGAGAAGGATAAATAGAATTTTTGTTTTATCAAGTTCACTGACTTGTTTACCCACTGCTTATGTATTTATTGGGTCAAAATAGGGAATTTTATGTTCTCAATAACATTAACATTAAGTCCCAAATAAACAGCTTAATCAGATGTCATATTACACACACACAAACACCTTCTATAAAATATACTACTTACTTTGGCTTCAGTTTCTCCTCTGTGAAGAGTATACAGATGATGGACAGCACTTTGCGATGAAGACCAAGGATGAGTAAGAATTTGGAAGACATGAAAGTCATGGCCAAGGGTGTCTGTTGTGACTAGAAGCATTCCTGAAAGACACACCAAAAAGAGAGTAAAAATAAAAACAATTAGGCATGTGGATGAAATATTTTTCAAAGTATTCATTATGCTTTTTAAATTTTTTTTTTGAAAAGTCTACCTATTTATTTGACACAGAGAGAGAGATCGTAAGTAGGCAGAGAGGCAGACAGAGAAAGAGGGGGAAGCAGGCTCCCTGCTTAGCAGAGAGCCCGATGCGGGGCTCGATCCCAGGACCCTGAGATCATGACCTGAGCCAAAGGCAGAGGCTTAACCCACTGAGTCACCCAGGCACCCCTCTTTATGCTTTAAAGTACTACCGATGGGGAAAAAAAAAAAATAACCAAAGATGTAAAAAACTTCTCCCAATTAAAAAAAATAAAATACAACATCTTTATTCTGTATGAACCTTCATGCAACATCAGTATACATCAGTATAATTTAGTGAGGACACTAATTGTAGAAGTTTTCTGTTCCCGTATGCCTAGTAAAGAAAGGGTTACTAAGAGTTCTCAAACATTTTAAAACAGCTAATGTGATAACAAAAAATGTGAAAATGACTTCTCTCCATGAAACTAAAACCTGCTCCCACTTTTTACCATTTTTCAAAACCTGAATTTTGAGTTTCAGTTACAATACCCTACCTTAATTCACTAGTTTAAAATGTGTCTCTACCCTAGCATAACATTTATCCAAACTGCTTATAGTGTCTCACAGAGACACTCTTTAACTCTTTAATTTTGACAAAGTATCTTTCCCTAATCCATGGTCTCAACTATTTTGTTTTCTGGTAAAATTTTCAGAGTTTTATATTTTACATACAGGTCTGTCATTCATTTTGAGTTAATTTTTATAAAAAGCATGAGGTATCACACAAAGGAGCTTTTTTTGGAAATGATGTTCAATTGTTCCAGCAAGATTTCTTTCAGAAACTATTCTTTATCCACTATAATCTTTATCCTTTATTTTTTTTAATCTATTGTCAATTTGCCAAATATCAACTGGCTGTATCTACATAGATCTTTTTCTGGAATTACTATTCTAGTCCTTCAATTTCATCTACAGTCATCTATACTCTCATTAATACCACACTTTCTTCACTACTGTAACTTTATAGTAAATCTTGAAATCAGGTTAGAACCTTTTCAACATTATTTTGGCTATTCCAATTCCTTTCCAAACACAGAATCAGATTTTGATATTTTAAAAAATTCCTAGGATTTTGTGGGAGGATTATATTAAGTCTATAAATCAATTTGAGTATGATGAACATCTTAACAATATTGAGTCTTCTGACCTAGGAACACTTCATATTTCTTAACATATATCTTCTTTGACTTTTTTTTCCTTGTTTGGCACACAAATTGTAAATATATTTTCTTGGATCCATTATAAATGGTATTCTTTATTTTATCTAAATTATCAATTTTTCCCTGCTGATACATAGACATAAAATTGACATTTTTTTTATATTCTGCCAGCTCTAGCAAGGGTTTCTTTGTAGATTAGATGGAATTTTCTTTACAGAATATCATGTAGTATGTGACTAGACATAATTTCTTCCTTTCCAAACTACATGCCTTTTTCTCTTTTTCTTCACTTACTACATTTGCTGAGGTAAACAGGACTGGTGAGAAGCAATATTCATAACTTCCAAATTCTAAGACAAGTATTCAATCTTTAAGTATGATTTTAGCTGTAGGATTTTTTATAAATGCCCACTATAAACTTAAGGATGTTCCTTTCCAGTTGTAGTTTGTTGAGAGCTTTTACAATGAATGAAATGTTGAATTTTGTCCAGGGTTTTATACCTGTGAGATGATTATGTGGTCATCTTCTTTACTCGATTAATACGGTGAATTTTACTAATGATTGATTATCAAATGTTGACCAAGCTCCACCTGGTCAAAATCCTTTATTATATGCTGTCAGATTCAATTAGCTAATGTTTTAAGATTTTCATGATGTGTTCCTGAGGGATATTCATTTGTAGGTTTCTAATCATGTATTTATCTGTTTTTAGAATCAGGGTAAAGCTGGTCCTATTGTGAAAGGTTCCTTATATTCTTATTTTCTAGAAGAGAATAGGGAAAAGTGCTATTATTTCTTACCTAGATGTTTAGTAGAATTTGCCAGTGGGCCTTTCTGTAGTTGAACACTCAACAATTTTTTAAATTTAATTTCTTTGTAATTTAAATTTTATTACTTTAAAATGGAAAATTTGAGTGTTTAATTTAAATGTTCTTCTTGGGTGAATCACTTTCTGTAACTCAAGGAAATGGCCGGGTCTTTGGTGATGTCCACTTTTTCATTGAGATTCTCAACAATTTGTTTTCTCTCTCTCTCTCTTTTTGCTCATTCTAGCTAGATGCTTTCAAGGATATTTATTTGGGTGTCGCAGAGATATTTTCTTTCTTTCTTTCTTTCTTTCTTTTTTTTTTTTTTTAAAGATTTTACTTATTTGAGAGAGAGAGCACAAGTTGCCCACTATAAACTTAAGGATGGTTAGGAAGTGGGAAGCAGACTCCCCGCCAAGCAGGGCACCTGATGTGGGGCTAAATCCCAGGACCCTGAGATCATGACCTGAGCCAAAGGCAGACACTTAACCAACTGAGCCACCCAGATGCCTCAACTGTCATTGATTTTCTTTCAATTTCATTGATTTCTCCTATATTCCTCCTTCTGCTATTAGTATATTCTGTTACTATTTCCTTCATTCTTTTTAGTTTTATTTGCTTTCTTTTTTCCACTTTTTTTTTTTTAATGTACATGAACACACCACCCTGAGATCAAGAGTCAGATACTTAACCGACTGAGCCATTAAGGTACCCCCTTTTTCAACTTTAAGGGAGGCTTAGATTATTGTTTCAGGAACTTTCTTCTTTTTCAGGATACCATTTATTAGTATAAATTTTCCTATAAACCTGCTTTAAAATGGAATGAATTCCAAAAATTTGATACTGCCCTTTTTTTTTGCATTCAGTTCTAAATGTTTTCTAAATATTTCCTCTTTACTCATAGAATATTTAATATGTTGTTAAGTTTTTCCAAGTATTTGGGTATTTTTAAGGTATCTTTCACATATTGATTTTAGTTTAATTCCATTATGATAAGGAATTTGTTAAACCTTATTTTATACGAGACTAGACTAGACTAGTCCCACATATACTTGAACAGCTGCAGTGTTATAAAGGTCAGTTAATTCAAGTTTATTGATAGTGTTGTTAGGATCTTTAATATCCTTTACATTAAAGAATATTAAATATATTTAATATTATTAAATATTATATAAATATACATATTTATATATAATAATTAAATATTATATAAATATATATTATATTATATATACTGTGTATATAATAATTAAATATATAAATATGTAATTATATAATTTATATAAATTTTTATATATACAAATTTATATGGATTATATAAATATATAATAGTATATTAAAGGATATAAATATATATTTAATATCCTTACTGATTGTCTACTTTCTTGTTCTACCACCACTGAGCAGAACTGAACATCTCCAAGTATAATTGTGGATATGTCTTTTTTTTTTTTTCAGTTATATAAGCTCCCTAAATTTTAGACCTTTTTTAAGTCCATACACATTTAGGATTATTAGGACTTCTTGGTGAACAGCCTCTTTTATCGTGATGTCCCATTTCAACCCTGATATTTTCCTGTTTTGAAGTCTACTTTTTCTGATACTGATACCATCACTCTAGCTTTGTTTTGATTGGTTCACACATGGTATGTGCCTTTCCATTTTTTCACTTTTAAAATCAATATAAATATATTTATAAATATATTTAATATTTTTATTTTATAAATATTTTATAAATATATTTAATATTTATATATAAATATTTATTTAAATTAATATATTTAATTAATATAAATTACTTTGTTTTAGACAATAATTGAGGTCTAATTTGGGTTTTTGGTTTTTTTTTAATCCAATTCTGGACTTTTTAAGTTGGTGTTTGTAGTTCATTCACGTTTAGCCTAACTTACTTGTAGGGTTAAGTTTATAGCTACAATTTTATTATGTTTTTTATTACTTTTCTGACGGTTTCCTTGCATTTGTTGTTTCTCTGCTCTTGCTTCCTTCCTTTTTCTAGATAATTTCAATACTTTTAATATCCAATTTTAATTTTCCTATTATCTTTTTAAATATCTCTCTTACATTACATTTCTATCAGTTATTCCAGGAACTATAATACACACATCCAAATTTGTGCATGTTTGTTTATATTTTGTCCAGAATTTACATTTGTTTTCTGTGGGAAGAATGGTTTATTGGCTCACTCTGCTATGCCAAAAGCAGAATCACATTTTTTAACTCTTAAAACTTTTCTTGGTTGAAAAAAATTCTATGAAAGCATATTAAGTGTTAGTGGGAAGATTAAGGTAGGCATTGAAATGAAAAGATGAAGTATATGTGAGTTTGCTATCCACCTGGCTAATATAAGGTACAACTCTAGTCACTATGTTAAATTAAAAAATACCATACAAGATGTCAGTGTCCTGACTACTTCCAAGAGAATACATTTTAGATGATGAAAAGTGTCATTTACTGAGCTCTACTTCAAATGTGTAACAGTTTATGTAACATTGCCTCCCACTCTGCACCCAACTATGGTCATGAGGTCACTGACATATTTTATCTTCTTTCCATATTACTGTTGTTATCCAAACAATAAATTTCTAAGGTTGGGCATGAATGCTTAGTTATCCTTTTGTGGACAATACTTCTTCACTCCTCCTAGTTTTTGCTGAGTTATACTAAGTCTGAATTATCACAGTTCTGCTCGTGTGTTCTGATTTCACTTTTCCACAACAAAATGATTTTCTGAACATGACAAACAATTCAATGGAAACATTCTGACAGGAAAATGATGTACTTATAATACAAATATATGACTCACCTACTGAAGATAAACTCCATTTCTTTTAGAATCATATCAATATTTTACTCATAATAAGAACTCCAAGTCAAGTTAGCCAAATCAAGACAATTACTGTTTCACATGTGAATGACAATCACAAATGAACACTTTTCAATAAGCTCCCAGCTTTTCCAACTGACATTAACATCTGTCTAGTTTCTAATATCTAAAACAAATTCCAATTTTTAGAGAAATAGGCCACTGAAAATTTATCTTTATTACCTTCTGTGTATCCTATCTCAAGTAGTGCCTGGGTGGCTCAGTCAGTTAAGTGGCTGTCTTTGGCTCAGGTCATGATTTCAGGGTTCTGAGATTGAGCCTTGAGTAGGGCTCCCTGCTCAGTGAAAAGTTTGCTTTTCCCTCTCCTTCTGCCCCTCCCTCTGCTCATGCTCACTAGCTTGCTCTTGCTCTCTCTCAAATAAATAAAAATATTTTTTAAATAGGTTTTCTTTTCCCACTTCCCCATGGAAGTGGTATAATCTATCAATGAGCTTTTTTTGATAAAATTTTAAAATAGTTAAGAAAAACTGGAAGAGCATAGAGGAAAGGAAGAAATAGAGGAAAGGAAGAAATAAATAACTAGTAAAAGTACTATACAATCATGTGCTTCCTTTTAATTTAAAATTTCCTCTTTTGCACACATTCTGCTGGGAGAAAGACAAGCTTTTTTTTTTTTTTTTTTCTAGAAAACAACTTAAAAGGCCGATATACATAAAAGGAAAAACTTGTACAGAGTAGACTGTGGCTTGAGAACTATTTATGCAGCATCAGAAGACTAAACCAGACTCTAGCCTGGCCATAAACTAAACCCACGCCCCAAATGAGGTGCCAAGCCACAAAAAGCATTTGCGTCATCTGGGAATACAAGGAAAAGAAGGACTTCTAATTATAGGGCCTGGAAGCGGAAGCTTAGAGTGATTAGCTGTTTAGACGCTGTTGTGTGTTTATCTGGAAGCTTCCTCTCCCTCACTCTCAGCCTCAAGTTTGATAGATGAGCGTTAGCATTAGAGGGTGGGGACTGAAGCTGCTGATGGTACATGGCGTTCTCCAAAATCTGAGGTATCTGGAGACTGAACATTAAGGCTTCTGCAGCCTCATAAGAACATAAATCTTTTCAACTGGGCGTCAGCTGGTTAGCCCAAAAGGCAAAATTAAAGAGTAGCAAACCTCCACTAGGCATATGCCATAAAATCTTGGAAACATGAGTAGGTATGTCTTTTTTACCATATCCTATTTATAACACCTCCCTAATTGTATGGTTCTTTATCACGTGCACACATATGAACTGGAAAACAAATTATCAGCTATTACATTCTCTTCCAAAAAGAGATATAAACACTGATCTACTGGGGCAAACAGAAATCATTACAGGAATTCAAAATGTATCACTCTAAAATAATTTTACATTTTGGTATTAATTCTTGTAAATTTAATACTTCCCCCATCAATACCTGTACAGATTAAAACTTATAAATTATTTAATTATCTTTCAAAGTTACTAGTCAAATTTGTAAACATAAAAGAAAAACAAAACTTAGTACTGATAAAAAAATCTTTTAGGTCTTCAAATTACATAAAACCACAATAATAACCTATGAAAGTCTGATTCATAGAACCTATAAACTGAATGTGAATACTTGAAAACAATGGTCTCAAAATTTCCCTGTGGGCAGCATTGATGTTAGCACATTTCTTAAGCTGCTTGAAGATGCTGATAATCAAACTCATCACTGTATTTTTCTACATTTGTGGCCCAGAATATATTAAATCTTTCTTAAATTTAAGCTGAAAAATCACTGTTAAAAGCACTGCATTACACACTGTTAGATGCACAAGGGATATGATTCATTTTATCCCTTCCTTAAGTTGCATATATCCATAACCAAGATAAATTAGACCAAAATCTCTGTTATGGTTCTTACTCATTTGTTCCATGTGGAAAAATCTAAAATCAATAATTGGTTTTCTAGTCCACTTATTTTATAACTTACTATCTCCATCTCCTTGCATTTTTAGGAATTTCAAGTTAAGTGTCCTAACATCTTCACTGGAACAATTAATTCGTTTTCTTCCTTTCACTTTGCATCATGTAATATTTAGGATTCTGAAGATATCTTTGACCATATTCAATGGGTTTTTATATTAAATATGCAAATATTCATTATTTTCAATGGTCTTTTCATCCAGGAGACATATAGGAAAAGTGGTGCATGTCTATGTATTTTTATTTTTCCAAATGGTTGAATACATTTTTTGGTCAGATGCCAAAATAGTTTTTAAGCTTTATTAACCTTCATTAATATACAATTTATTTACAATAAATGTACTCATTTTATACAGTTTGATGAGTCTAACAAGCATATACACCTACACTGCTGGCATCATCAAGACAGAGCACATGCGAAAAAAATTCCCTTGTGTCCACTTGCCAGTCCATCCCCTCCCCAGTGCATGGCCCCAGGCAACCACTGATTGGCTTTCTGTCATTATGAATTAATACTGCCTACATTAGAATTCCATGTAAATGGATTCACACAATATCTTGTTAAACCTACTACTGTGGCTAACAGTACTACATTCATTTATTTATATTACTGGGCAGTATTCCATTATACAGATATATGATCATTTATTTGTCCATTCAGCAATTGTTTCTAGTTTTTGACTACTCTAAAACTAACTCCTAGTAAGAGTCAAAAACAAGTCTGTGCGAACGTGTGTTTTTATTACGTGAATATGTAGGAGTAGAACTGTTGGCTCACATGTATGTTTAACCTGATCCAAAAAAAAAAAAACAAAACCCATGAAAATGCTTATTCAAAGTGGCTGTATCATTTTAACTTTCTCATGAGCTCCATAATTCATTAGCATTTGGTACTGTCAGTCTTTAAAATTCTTATTTATTTATTTATTTATTTATTATTTTTTTCAGTCTTTAAAATTCTTAATCATTTCAGTGAGTATTTGGTGATTTCTTCTGGTTTTCGTATGCCACATTCCTTGATGACCAGTAATGCTGATCAGCTTTCCATGTGTTAAATGGCTATTTACATATTTTCTTTTGTGACATGATTGCTCAAATCTTTAGCCTATTTTTAATTGTTTTGTCTTTTCATCACATATATCTATTTGTATGTATGATATATGACTATACACATATATGACACTCTCTCCCAGTTTATGGCACCCCAACTTATTTTCTTAATCATATCTTTCTCAAGATCCTTAATTTAATGAAAGCCAATTTTATGGTTTGTGTTTGGGTATCCTATCTAAAACATCCTTCTCTATCTCTCCTGGGTCACAATGATATAATCCTTTTGTTTTCTCTTTGAAGGTTTATAGTTTAAGCTTTTAAATTAAATCTATGATCAATTTAGAGTTCATTTTAGTATATGGTGGTAAGTAAAAGTTTGGGTTTTTTCCCAAGTGGATATCCCAGCTGTTCCAGCACCACTGTTGAGACAACTTCACTATCCACACTGAATTACTATTTTGGTCAAATAATCAAGAAACCATGTGCATGGGATCAATTTTTGAATTCTACTCCATCCATCTATAACTATATTTGTCCCAAACTATCTTTTCTTGATTACTATCCATTTAGAGTAGGCCACTCACCTTTTCCAGATTGATTTGACTACTGCAGATTCTTTGAATTTCTATATAATTTTGGAAAAAGCTCGTGTTGATTATGTTTGGTTTAACCATTCACTTTTAATAAAGTGATCCATTAGTGGACAATATTAACACTAAAAGGATATCAAGGCATAAAGTGAGTAAATATTTTTATAAAAATATAATTTTCTTTCACAACTGAATGAGTTTTCTTACCCAATCATATTATAGCATCACAACATGGAGGGTCACTACAATGGCAAATGTAAAATTTTTAGATAAAGTAGAACTGGGAAGATAAGGAACTATTGTTTGGGAAGATTAATTTGATGCCTAACTTTATTCAGGAAAAGTTAAAGTTATCATACAATTTCAGAGTTTTATAACTCTAAAGGCCTTAGAATCAGCATGCCTTACTTCAATTAATAGATACAATTACTGAAACCCACAGTGAGAAAACCAAATTTGAGGGTCTAAAAAGTGTTAGCTTGTGTTGTATATTATTAGTACCAATACCTTATTGTCCTCAGAGAAAAATTATAAACACAGATACACACATACAACTATTACAGACAATACATTTCAAATTGAGGTTAATAGGAATTTGGTAGACAGAGGAGGAGTAAAGTGAAATATCATGAAAAGCAGAAGACAGGAGAAGCAAAGAGGATATGATGCAGAGCAGTCTGCTTGGAACAGACAGTCTATGTATTAGGACTATAATATACAATTTGAAAGGTAAATTTGGAAATTAGGTATTTCCAAGGAATGCCATTCAATGTACTATGGGGAGGGGTGGCGGTGTGTGTGTGTTTTTATGTGTGTGTGTGCACACGTGCATGCACGTATCAAGCTATATACTTAGCATTCATGCAATCTACATTTTGTAAGCTACAGTTCAATAAAAATGAAGACAAACCAAAACATAAGGGTAAGAGAACAAGATTAAAATTGGTCGTTTTATAGAGAGTGAATGGAGAGAGAGGAAAGACAGATGCTCAACAGAGCAGTTAGTTAAATCCTACCCCTATGGGGCAGGGGAGGCGGGGGACACAATAAAACCTAAACAAAAAAAAAGCAACCAGAGAAGGATGCATAAGAAATACAGATTCGTGGTGAGGGTCAAGAAAGAGGTCAATGAGTCTCAGATGTGCATCCTGGCCAAATGGGTGGTCAAAGCACCATGAATCATGTATTCCAGAGCATATATATGACACTCTTAACAGATTTCAGTCAAGGGTCTAGCAGGGGAGATCAGAAACTATATAACAAATAGTTATTAGATGAAAAATAAAAGTGATGATCATTAAACATTTTTATTTGGGGCATATTTACAAATATGTCAAATATTAGCAAATTACCAACAGTCTCTCTGGAAATTAGATTTCATTACCTATCTACACTATTTCAAAACATGACTCCTTAATTACGTTTCAGAAAGAATATTCATAAGAACAACCAATGTCATACAACAAAGATCACTGGGCAGGTAGGCACTCTTTGCACAACCTCATTCTACACATCTGTATCCATAATAGGTAAGTGTAATGGCTTTTTAGCCTGTCAGAAAGATATGGCTTGTGGGGTGTCTGGGTGGCTCAGTCGGCTAAGCATCTGATTCTTGATTTCAGCTCATGTCATGATCTAAGGGTTGTGAGATCGAGTCCTGTATCGGGTTCTGCTTGAGGTTCTTCTTCTCTCCCTCTCCTTCTGCTCCTCCCCCACTCTCTCTTTCTCTCTCTCAAGTAAATATCTTTAAAAAAAAAAAAAAGACTTGAATAGTGAAATCAAAACCAACTATAACCATCAAAAACTTCCCACAAAACAATCAAAAGAACAAAGGGAAAGCCAAAAGACAAGTTCATTTTATTTTATTTTAAAGATTTTATTTATTTGACAGAGATCACAAGTAGGCAGAGAGAGGGGGGGGAAGCAGGCTCTCTGCTCAGCAGAGAACCCAATGCAGGGCTCGATCCCAGGACCCTGGGATCATGACCTGAGCCGAAGGCAGAGGCTTTAACCCACTGCCCCTAGTTCATTTTAAATTAAATAATTTTATTCTCATCTATACTGTTGGTACTCTAAAATGGCTTTTTTTGTAAAACCCATTATGTTTATTCTGAATACTGATATGGACTACTGTTTTTAACATGCTCCCTTTCATCATCCATTCCTACACCCAGTCCCCATTCCCATCCCTTTCTACCCTAAGTACCCATCCTATTGGATGTAATGTATGTCCTTTGGAATATATGTATCCTTGAAAAATATTTGCACTGTTTTCAGAGCAATGTTCAAAATAATTAACATATGGCAAGAGAACAGACAAATCTGAATGAGAACACTGAAACAAGCCTGAACCCAGGGGAGCACCAGAGCATTCTAGAGGAGAGGAAACTGGAAGGGACCACAAATATTCAAGCACTTCACTGCTTAACAACCAGTGAAGTTTTCCTGATAAGCAAAAGTTAATTCACCCTTGGCTACTTTGCATGTATGTACTTGGCTATAAATATTCTTCTTTACTTTCTTCAAAATTTAATACTCAGTTTCTACTGTTCTAGTTACACCTGTTATGGGCAGTACAGTGTTACAGATGTGTGTGTGTGTGTGTGTGTGTGTGTGTGTGTGTGTGTGTGTATGTTTGCTTCACATTTTACATAGCATACATACATGTATTCTCATCTTTCATTAATCCTTTTAGAGCTAACTGAGCACCTTTGCTTAATTAACTAGAAATACTATGGCAGTCATGGTGGAAAAGGAGAAGGGCTCCCCCTTAATAATGGACACCCAGGACCCAGGGCTACATTAGGATATTAATGGGCTTTGGGCATTTTGGCCTTTATGGACCCTGTCTTCAATGAAAAAATATTTAAAGTTGTATTTTATGATTACAGTTGCTGGTTTAAACATATATTAAAGTATCCCATTAGCGTAAAAAGTTCATTTATTTATTTATTTATTTTTGCTTTTAAAAGGAATTAAACATTTTGGTGGGGCCACAATAATACCAGAGGTCCTGGGTATGATGCCCACTGTACTTTATGGTAAGTCAAACCTGCAAAGTTCCCACTGACTCTCATACAAGTCCTGCGCCACAAAGAGAGAGCAAAGAGAACACATTCTTCAGGGAATAATCCATTACATGAGTAAAACATATCATTTTATGAGATGACGACAGAAGAGAGTAACTACAAATCTAGAATGGAAACATCTCTTTCTTGGGGAGGGGGAGCAATAAAATCTCCAAGCTGCCTCTGCATTGTTCGTGATACAGTATAAGTGACTGGCAGTAACAAACCAGAAGCTGTCAGATGAGAGAAAAAATCTGAAGCCACATAATTCTGTAAATCTAAGGCATTATAGATGTTAATAAAAATCAAGACAAGGTATTTTTCTGACCACTCACTATGATTAATGGGGACAACTCTGTGCAAAAAAAAAAAAAAATATCCAACCTAAACTTTTTAAATGATTAACCCAAGACCACCATCACCTTTCAATATATAGCATTTAATTAACCAGAAAAATTTCAAGTCTGTTAAAGATGCAGTCAAGCATCCAAAGAGGTACATGTTTAATCTACTTTACTATAGACCCAACATTCATTTTCCTCTTATTAATGGATGGAAAAGCAATTTCCCTGCCAAGGAAGGGCAATTATTTAAAATGTAGATGTGCTGCATTTCACAGCTCTCAGCTACTCAGCTGGCAGAAATAAAGCCTCTGGAAAACAGATCAATTATTTACCAAATTAAAGACAACAGGTCTGTTTTAGAAATGTCAGGCTTACTGCATATGGTTGAGTATTTCTTTATTCTATTTCTAATTTTCAATTTAATTAATAAAAAATACTTGTCTTCTTTTATGTCAAAGACAATATACTTAATAATACACCAATCTAGTGTACTTAGTTACACAAATATGATACATTTTCCATGGGATATTTTTAATATTTATGTTATATATTTCAGTCTTAAGTATATGTGATATGTTTCTTCATTTAATACAATTTGCCACCAGGGATCACTTCCATAATTTAGGGGAAACGATGATTCTTGCTCAAACCACAAATGAGAAATAATTTGGTTTTATTCAACAAATGAATAATTATGCTGAATTAATGCCTTATCTCTTCCCTGCCAGAGTTTTTCCATGATGATAATGAGAGAAAAGAATAATTAATTAATGTAAGTATTCAGTGTATACTTACTACCAACTATGTGAAAATTACCAGGCTAATAATAAACAATGCCTGGGGACAAAGTAAGAGCTTACCTCTAGTAGAAAACATGTTGAAAGAATACTCAATACTCTCAATGGGTATAAGTAAATTTAAAGTAGGATGAGGTAGGTTAATAATAATAAAAACAATGTCAGCTGAATTTTGTGAGGCCTCATCATATTTTGGTATTGTTTTACGCATCATTATCACCCCTCATTTCACTGAAGAGAAAACTGAAGTTCTGGGGGTGATCCAAATAGACTAAGTAACTTGCCCAATTAAGTGGCAAGGTGGAGGGGGCATGACATTTTATTTAAGAGTCAGGCAGGTCTTCACAAAATGATATTTAAAGTGGGACTCAAGAGATAAAAAGGAGTTACCCTGGTAAGAGAGGATCTCAGAAGAGGAAAATGATGCAACATGTTTAAGGAGCTGAAAAATTGTGTGGCTAAATGTTGGAGGGAAAGGGTAGGAGAAAAGGTTGAAGCAGTAAAGTTGTGTTGGGCTATAATACTTTTAGACAGCACAATACAAGATGAAGGTATAATTAATATTTAACATCTCTTACAAAATATTTGAATATCTTAAAATGGAAGTAAACATATTGGAAAAAGTATGACACAACAATCATAAACAGAAGAACCTAGAATTGGGCTGTGAACAAGTAAGACTTTTTTAAAAAACTAAGAGTAACTGAATGATTCTTACATGTACTGTTGTGAACTCAGTATTTGTGCAGCCCCAAATTTCTATACTGAAACTCTTAAAAACTCAAGCTATATGTGGAGATGAGGTCTTTAAGGAAGTAATTAAGTTTAAATCAGGTGATAGGGTGAGACCATGATATGATATGATCAGTTTCCTTATAAGAAGAGCCATCACAAACCCTTGTACACCACTGGTAAGAATGTAAATTGGTGCAACCACTGTGAAAAACAATATGGAAGTTCCTCAAAAAATTAATAATAGAACACCCATATGCTATATGCACCCCTATGTATAGTACAGCCAAGATATGGAAGAAACCTAAGTGTCCATCAATACATGAATGGATAAAGATGTCATATATATTTATATATATATAATAAAGAATATTACTTGGCTATAAAAAAGGATGCGATTTTTGCCATTTGCAACATAGATGGAGCTAGAGGGTTACTATGCTAAGTGAAGTCAGAAAGAGAAATATCATATATCTCAATTAAATGTGGAATCTAAAAAAAATGAAACAAATGAACAAATAAACAAAAAAACAGACTTAAATACTGAGAACAAACTGATGGTTGCCAGAGGGGAGGGGAGGGGGATAAGCAGAAGAGATAAAGGTTAAGAGGTACAAACTTCCAGTTATAAAATAAATAAGTCAGGGAGATTAAAAGTACAGCATAAGGAATATAGCTGTTGTATGGTGACAGATGGTGATTACATTTATCACGGTGAGCACTAAGTAAGGTAGAGAATTGTCAAATCAAGATATTACACACCTGTAACTAATAGAACAATCAATTAAAAAAATAAATAAAATTTAAAAAGAGAGACCACAGAACTAGCTTCCTCTCTCTCTCCTTGCTCCCCTACACCAAAGAAAGGCCATGTGAAGACACACTGAGAAGGTGACTATTTGTTAGGAAGAAATACCTCACTAGAAATCAAATCGGCTGGAACCCGGTTCTTGGACTTCTAGCCTCCAGAACTGGGGGAAAAAATGCTGTTGTTTAAGCCCCCCAGTCTATGGTATTTTGTTATGACAGCCTGAGCTAATACAGGTACACAGGTTACTGTCTACATCTAGTGTCTTCAACATTTTACCTGCTCCAATGACCAGCAAAGAGGGTTTGGGGTTGAATTTGTAAAATCAAAAGAGACCGCTGTTCTTATCCTATAACCAAAACAAAACCAACAAAAAAAAAAACCCTGAAGTATTTTAAAAAATCAACTTGAAAATTCAATACAAAAAAACATAAATAAAAGTAGTTTCTCTTACATCAAGCAGAACAGCAGGAGGAAGAAAAATCCACAATATGTGAGGGCAAGAACTCAGCAACCTTTTTAAAAATTTTCAATGGCTCCATTTGAGCTGATAACCACAAATTAAAATGATGCCCCCCAAAGCACAACTCTGTACTCAACTAACCAAAAGGATCAGATTAATAATGCTTTAATGGGGTACCCAGGTGGCTCAGTTGGTTAAGCACCTGCCTTTGGCTCGGGTCATGATCTTGGGGTCCTGGGATCAAGCCCCATGTCAGGCTCCACACTCAGTGGTGGGGTATGCCCCCTCAAATAAATAAATATTTTTTAAAAGATTAATAATGTTAAAAGAGAGCTGACATTAGAAAATAAATAGACAACTGTCAAACTAACCTATCCCGTCTAGTTGAAACATTCCTGAAAATTATGGGCAAGATGCAGATATTCCCATACAGAGAAAAACTAAAAAAGTCATCTTCAGGGGTGCCTGGGTGGCTCGGTGGGTTAAAGCCTCTGCCTTTGGCTCAGGTCATGATCTCAGGGTCCTGGGATCGAGCCCCGCATTGGGCTCAATGCTCAGCGGGGAGCCTGCTTCCTCCTCTCTCTCTCTCTCTGCCTGCTTCACTGACTTGTGATCTCTGTCTGTCAAATAAATAAATAAAATTTTTTAAAAAGTCATCTTCATCAGAGAATCCAGAAATAGCCCACAGAAGTATGTTACTTTAATAAGAAAAGTGCAAAAGAAATTCAATGGAGAAAGAATGGGACCTTGAAAAAAATGATGAAGTATCACCTGAAAATCCACAAGCGAAAAAACAAACAAACAAATGAACCATGACCTAGTCCAATGTATTATACAAAAACTAACACAAAATGGGGAACCTGAGTGACACAGTGGGTTAAGTGTTCAACTTCTGATTTCAGCTCAGGTCATGATCTCAGTGTCCTGAGATCAAGTCCCGCATCAGGCTCCACGCTGGCCAAGAAGCCTGTTAAGATTCTTTCTCCCTCTCCCTCTGCACCCCCACCAAAAACTAACACAAAATGGATGAATTTAAATATAAAATGTAAAACCAGAATACTATTAGAAAATCACATAAAGAGAAAGTCTTCAGGCCCCAGATTGGTGCACCATTTTTAGACATGAACACAAAAACTGAAATGATTTTTTAAAATTGGATTGGACAAAAAGTAAGTAATTTTGCTCTGCAAAAAAACCCTGTTAGATAAAAATACAAACTCCTCGCTGGGAAGAAATATTTCCAAATCATCTTTCTTACCTGTATCTAGTATTTATAAAATAAAAAGTGGTGAGAATAGCAAATACCAGAAAGGGTGTAGAGAAAGCATGTCTAGGGGATTAAAGGAAAGTATGAGAAGTATGTCTCACCAAATAGAGAATATCAATAAAGATAAAATATTATAAAAAGGAAACATACAAAAATTCTGGAGTTCAAAGGACAATAACTTCAATAGAGGGGCTCATACAGCAGATCTGAACCAGGCAGAAGAAATCAACTGAGATCATCTAGTTTGAGACAAAGAGAATTTAGAAAAAAAAAATGAAGAGAGCCCCTGAGACATAGAAGACTGATCGATAAGTAGAAAAGAAGGAAAAAAAGGCAGAAAAAAATGTTTAAAGAAATAATAACTGAGAAGTCTCAAATAATGATGAAAAACATTAAGGCAATGAAACTATTTGGCAGGATACTACAAAGGTATATACATGTCAATTTTAATTTGTCAAGACAGAGAATGTGTGAACACCAAGAGGGCACCTAAGGTAAATGACAGACTTTGGTTGATAATGATGTGGCAATATAGGTTCATCACCTATAACAATACTACCACTGTGGTGTAGAATGTCAATAGTATGGTCAGTTTGGGGTGAGGGCAGGATTATATGATTTCTAATTTTGCTGTGAACCTGAAACTGCTGGAAAAACTAAAGTTTATTAATTTAAAAAAAACTGCAGAAATAGAAAACATTCCTCTTTGTGTATCTAAATCACTGAAAGCAACAAATTTACACCACCCATAGTGAAATCTGCCTAGATCTGAGCACAGGCGGCCTCTCTGGCACTTCCAACCAAATCATAAATGTTGCCATTAAAATATTTGTTCTAATTCAGGACTCAGAGTCACAGCTAATAAACAAGAATGGGAAGGAGAAACTGAAAAACAAACTGCTTGCGGCTGCTGAACTAGAAGTTTCACAATGCTATTTAACGGCAGCCCATAATTTCTTTGCTGAATAGGCCCATATAAGACCGAATGGCATACCACCCAGTCAAACAACTGATGTTTTCTCCTTACTACACTTTGGAGTATTATTTCGTCATGTACATTTTACACTGCTTTTAAAATTTCTCAGGTGGACAACAGGTCTGGTTTCTTCTTGTATTCTGATGTATGTCTAGGACATTTTAGTAATTCTGTCATCCAAAAATATGCCTTTCTAAAAAAAAAAAAAGAAAAAGACTGAAATTTATTTATATTCTTAAGTATAACAGGGATAGGTTCAGGTAAATGGTTAGAGAAAGATAAGGTTTAAAAACAAAAATACAAAATCAACATTTTTGTTGTGTTTTGTTTGGTTTTTAACGAACTTCCCTAAACTTGTAAAAAGTATTCTAACAAGCACTGTTATTATTATTATCCACACTATGTACCCCATGAGAATGTCTTTAACCAAATAAAAGATTAGAAGAGCAAAACCGTTAAAACTTACTGATACAAGCAAATTTAGAAGCACATATGGATACATGTAAAGAAAAACTGGAAGCTGTTACTAGAGGATCTACAAGTTATATTTTGAAAAAGCCAATTTAAGCAAAAATATCATAAGTACTATGTAAGAGCCACTTAAATTACATACCTTTCTACAAACCACCAACTGATAGAAGTTCAAAAGCTAATAAAACTAAATCAACCAGAGAACAGAAAACTGTCTCATTTTATAGCATAAGTAAATTTTTTGGAGGGCTTAAAGATCAATAGAAAATACATCATTTGATCTCCCAAAAATATTTTTTAAAACTGTAAGTAACTAAAGGAGAAAGTAACAACCACTAAGGTATCCGTGCATTTACAAACAGCAATGCAGCCTCTTGCTTCAAACATTTCACATGTAACTAAGTATATATGTCTCAGTCTGAGAGGGTTAAGATAAAACAAGAATATAATACAGAAACTAGACAAGCAAAATAAAATGTCACATAATCACAGGAGCTGGATAATAGTAGCCACAGCTGAGTCTGACGTCCTTATATAGAAACAATTCAGACACTGATCAGTTTAAAAAAAAAAATTCGAGGCTTTCAAATAATTGAGAACTGAATCTTTTATAAACACACTTGCTTATACTCAAGCCATAACAGTCATATTCTGAGTAGCAAAAATACTCAGAGCTGAACAGTAAATAACTAAGATGAATTGCAAGCAGTTGAATGAAATCTCTACCATCTTCTATGAAAGATTTTGCAAACCAATTTTGTGAGTGGTTGCTGAGTTATGAACCCTCCATTTAATTCAAATATTTAAACAGGTACAAAGCATTTATAAAATGTTGCAGAAATGAGGACACGTTGAAAAATACATCTGCCACATAATAAACAGAGGAGTCCACTGTATAGACTCCGCTTCACAATCTATGTCAAATGTGCCATATTTTTCTTGCCTCATTCATTCAACTAATTTTATTTCTATACCAGACACAAAATCATTATTTCCTAGCTAACCATCTTTTAGGTTAGAATTTAGAACTGACTTCCTTTGAAGAACTTTCCCCAGTAGTCGAAAAAAGTTAATATTCATCTCCTGCCATTCTGTCCTTACTCCACAAAGGATTTTCCTTCCTTGTTTTTAAGTCTCTATCACACCAGCAGATTCCATGAGTAGGGAATGTCACTTGTTAACTCAATCTCCAAGCCTGAGTCAGTCAATGTGAATGGCATCTCCAGTGAGAGAATTAGCTTCCAAAGTGTTTTGCAAGGTGAAATTATACCAAACATAAACCTTTGGATAACAGGCGCTTAACATTCTAGTGCCATGAACCTTTTTAACAATATGGTGAAGCTTAGGAACATCTTTCTCAGAATAATATATTTTTAAGACAAAGTAAAACACTCGTGATTTTAAAAACTGGCATACAGAGTATGCGTTTTTTGATATATATTAAAATACAGAGTCTACCATAATTTTGAACCATAAGCCGTACTGAGAGAATTATATAAATAAGATAGAAATGATGTAAAAACATGTTACTTTTATTGCTCATACTCATAGGTACAGCTAATATTTCATTGGTTTATTTTACATATTCATAAGTGAAGGAAACTTTCATCAGTTATTAGAAAAAATAAAGATGTAGTTTTTTTCCTAAGTTCAAAAACTCTCTCTGAATTTTATCCATGGACCTTCCAGATCCTAGATAGAAGTTAAAAAGCCTCGTTTGAGATTCAAAAAAAAGGGATCTTAAAACTCATGAAATAGTTCTCATAAAACGATCCCCCTCCAAGAAATTAAAAAATTCACTGTAAGATTGACTTAAGAATCCAAGAGCAGAAGAATGTCAATTTATATGTTTTAGAGAGGTTATATACACACCAAAGGAATGATCTATAAAAGAAATAATTGATAAGCTGGACTTCATTAAAATTAAATAAGTCTGATCTTCAAAAACACTTTCAAGAGAATAAGAAGACAAACCAAAGACTATAAGAAAGTATTTATAAAACACATATTTAATACAAGACTGTTATCCAAAATATACAAAGAAATCTTAAAAGTCAACAATTAAAAATTGAACAACCGAATTAAAAATGAACAAAAAATCTGAACAGATACCTCATCAAAGAAGTTATAAAAATAGCAAATAAACTATGGTATGTCCACACAATGGAATGCTATTTATCACTAAAAAGAAATGAGCAATCAAGGCATGAAAAGACACGGAGGAGATTTAAACACATATTAGTAAATGAAGGAAGCCAATCTGAAATCACTATATACAGTAAGATTTCAACTATGTGACATTCTGGAAAAACTGAAACTATGGAAACAGTAAAAGGATCACTGGTTGTGAAGGGTTAAGGGAGGGAGTGATGAACAAGTACAAAGGGTGTTTTTTGGGCAGTGAAACTAATCTGTACTGTACTATTATATGTTTGCCAAAATTGATAGAATGCACAACACCAAGAGGGAACCCTAATGTAAGGTAGAGCCCAGAGGTTAGGTAGGAAAACAAATATTTAAAGAAATGATTACTCCAAGATAAGTCTTATCATAGAATTATACAACTAGCGCATTAGGAACACAAAAAAAGTAGTTATAAATATAAAAATTCTTAATCTTACCATAAAAACACTAATTTGGGAGTTCAAATAGAAATCAAATAAAAATGTACATCAAAATTATGAAATCATAGAAAACTATAGTTAGACAATGATAGAGATAACTAAAACATTCTTCAGGTTATATAGGATGTTCTTATTTTAATGGAAAGCCACAGGCAGGAAAAAACACAGCTTCCAATGTCTGAAGCACTCTGACTATGGTAATATGAAATATACATTAATACAAAGGAGATATGACATAACAGATGGACTATCAAAATGAGTCATACTGGTTATTCCAAGTAGAGTGCTGTAAGTGACATAACTTCCAGATTGTTTCTTCAAATTTAACTTAATTCCCATAACATTCAGAGCATTTCCATAAATCTTTTTCTTCATTAATTAAATCAATCCTACTGATCAACAATCACTGGAAAATCTTTCTCTCTATCAAAAATGACTTATTAAGATATTAGAAGGGAGATTATTCAAAATACTCTATATTATCCTCTTACCATCATTCTTTATTTGAAAAGATGAAAAGGGAAAAAAGATGAGTCTTTCCATCAATTTTAACTAATAGGATCATTTCTACAGAATAAGATAAAAATGACAATCTCCTTAGATCCATCAACTGAAAGGATAAGATCAGAAAAGATTGTAAGTTTATGAAGATTATTTCAGCTCTGAAAGCAAAAGAGCAATTTTACCTTTTACTTAAAAACAAAGCATTTTAAAAATAGTTCCACCAGAGTGGAAGTACACCACTCTAAGTATTAAATCAATTCCTAACCATGAAAATTGGTAAAGAGAAAGAATTACGTGTGTATCTTAGCCTTCTCATACAAGAGAACTATGGTTCATTCCTGGCTGATGAGAAAAAACTTTTTTTTTAATAGAAGAACAGCAGTTAATCATGCAGAAAACATGACAGAAGTAGAAAAACCACCATTCTACAGCTTTCCACTTAACAACACTATTAAGTAAAAAGTTGTTTCAGAAATACCACTCTACAGATTACTTGCTAATCTCCACAAGAAAAACTTACTCCAATATGTAGATATTTTGATGAGCTACTAACATATCCATGTGATCAAACACAGTACCACATTACATATTTTGTAGGACACATTTTTGAAACAATTGGGAAATTTTCAATTATGGTTTGGATATCAGATACTATAATGTGTTAACCTTTTGAACTATAATATCTGGTTACATGGGAAAAGGCCCTTATTCTTAGGAAATAAATGATTAATTTGTAGTCTGGTGAAATGTCATCATCAAGTATGTAACTTAAATTCAAATGATTCGACAAAATACAATATGCCTATGTATATATATTACACATACCATGGGTGTACACGTATATACATATATATAATACATATGAAATGTGAACACCTATTTAATCAAAGTGGTGATACAAGCATCATTACTATACCATCTTTTAAATCAATTTTTATGTTTGAAACCTTATGTAACAAAAAGTTTGGTGAAAGAAAGAAAATGAATAGTAGGGCATTCCATATACTATAACATCTCTCCTTAACAAATTCCTTAAGAACAAGCAGAAAAATAGACACTACCACCAAAAAGTAGGGGAAAATACACGTAGTTTATAATATGCTACAAAATGAAAAAGAAACAAAGTTACAAAGAAAGTGTCACTTACATGCATTAATATGTAGTCTGGAATATTGAAATTCTCGGCTTAAATATAATACAGAAATTAACACAACTCAACAGCACTGTTTACAATCTTCTTGAGAACAAAACTAATGATTAGAGGATTTCTAAATTTTTATTTTAAATTACTTCATTCAAGAACCACCTACTAAACACTAGTTACTTTTCTGATATACACTGACCCATATAATAAAAGTCAGAGTCCATAGTTCATATTTTCCATTTCTAAAAACAAACAAACAAACAAAACTGGTTGAAAAACCCATGATATAAATGCCAAAAAAAACCCAAACAAACAAACAAAACCACCCATACACATACCACTCGTATTAAACGCCATACAGCACACTGGTTTTTCATGAGCAGGAAAGTGGGCCACAATACCATCACTGTCAGAATCCTCGCTCACAAGCACCTTTACAGAAAGAAAGAAATGGAAATTAAGCTTTACTCACCAATCACTGAGCCTGAGGTATACACAGCTACACTACAATACCCCTGACCAAACAACATGCTTCCACTATATAGGAAGATTATTCTTATCACTAGAAGGTGAGAATGCCACTTTAGGAATGAGGAAAAGATATAAAATGCCCCAGCAGATCAATCATAGAAAGTTGACCAGCTTTACTGTAAATGACAGAGACAATAATTTATTGAAGTAGAGGTTTAGAAAAAAAATAAAAAGCATAAAATCAGCCATGTAGAGCTTCCTCCAAAGAACACACACTTCTTATTGTGTGATGGCCTGCTGGAAAATACTGGCTCACGACTAGGTTATCATTGGGTCATAATACTCAGACATAAGTAATTTAACCAATAAATATTTTTTAAAGAGTTTGTTTATTTATTTGTGAGGGAGAGCGAGCAAGCATGGGCAAAAGCAAGGTGAGCAGCAGGCGGAGGGAGAAAGAGGACCCTGATGAGCAGGGATGCGGGATTTGATCCCAGGGTCCTAGCATCATGACCTAAACTGAAGGCAGATGTTTAACTGACTAAGCCACCCAACGTGTCCCTAAATAATTTAATCAAAGTACACCAGGAACTAATCCTACATTGGCAATGTTAATTTTTCTGTTAGTGTGAAAAGTTTTACAAAGGTGTAATTCACATACCATAAAGTTGCCTGTTTTATGTTTATAATTCAATGATTTTACACAATACTGTAACCATTACAATAATCCATTACATACAAGTATCTGATTTGTCATCCTTTCCTATCTTAATGCTTTAATTTTCTTGCCTTATTGCTCTGACTCGAACCTGCAATTCAGTGAAGCCACAGGTTTGTCAATTTTTTTGTGCATGGATCATTACTGCCATCTTAACAATATTTGAGTGTTCAGTTCAATATATTAAGTATAGTCACACTGTTGTATAATGGATTTCTAGAACTTTTTCATCTTGCAACACTGAAACTCTATACCCACTAAACACTGATTCTTCTTCCTCCCTTCCCAGCCTTTGCTAACCACCTTTCTATTTTCTGTTTCTATGATTTTAAGTATTTTAGAGTCAAAATAATGGAAAGAATAGAGCATTTGCACTTTTATGACTGGATTATTTCCCTTAGCAAAATGTCCTCAAGACTTGTCCATGTTGTAACATGTCACAAGATTTCCTATTTTGAAGGCTGTATAATATTATATAGTGTGTATATATCACATTTTCCTTTACTCACTCACCTAGTGATAGATATATGGATTGCTTCCACATCCTGGTTACCATGAATATGCTGCAATGAATGTGGGTGCGTAAATATATCTTTAAGATCCTACTTTGAATTCTTTTGCATGTAAACCCAGAGGCCAGATTGCTGAATCATACGATAATTCTATTTTTATCTTTTTGAGGATCAATTCTGTTGATCTTTTCAAAGAACCAATTTTGGACTTTCTCCAATATTGTACTATTTGCTATTTTATTGACTTCTATTCATAACTTTAGTATTTATTTCATTTGTTTTGCTTGGTTATAATCTACTCTTCTTTTTCATATTAGAAAAAAAGAAAAGTGAAGACTATTATTTCAGACCATTTTTCTTTCCTACTAAAACATTTAAAGCTAAACATTTCCTCTATACAAAGGAAGAGCTGCACTTTATAAATTCTGATATGTTCAGTTTTTATTTTCATTCCATTCAAAATATTTTCTAATTTCCTTGAGATTCCTTCTCTGACTCATGAGTTATTTATAGGTAGGTATGTTGTTTTATTTCCAAATATTGGGAGATTTCCATAATTTCATTCTGTTATTGATTTCCATAGTTCACAGGGAACATACTTTGCATGATTTTAATCCTTTTAAAGCTATTTAGATTTGTTTTATAGCCAATTGTAAGGTCTATCTTGGAAAGCATTCCAGATGTTCTTGAAAAGAATGCAAATTCTACAGGTTTGGGGGCGGGAATGTCACATTGTGCTGGTTGATAGTGTTAATTGAGTCTTATAAATCTTCACACATTTTGTCTAGTTTTTCCTATCAATTATGACAGCAAAGTATTTAAATCTCAATCTGTAAAGTTAGCTATAATTTCTCCTTTCAATCTGCTGGATTTTGCTCAATGTTTGCTGGCTATGCTGTAGGTGTCCACACATTAATATTTGTTTTATCTACTTATTACATTGACCCTATTGTTACTATGAAAGATCTTTCTCTCTGGCAATATTTCTTGACTTTCTATTTTGTCTGATATTAATATAGCCACTCCAGTCCTATCATGGTTATTGTTTGCATGGTACATTTCTTCAATCCTTTTACTTCAGCCAATTATGTCTTCAAATCTGAATGATTCTGGCCTGATAATCACTGTCTTTTAACTTGAGTCCATTTATAGTTAATATAACTATGTACATAATTGGATTTAGGTCTGCCATTTTGCTAATTATTTTGTCTCAGGTGTTTGTTGTACCTCTGATCCTCTTGTGTTAATTATTTTTAAAGTTACCATTTGAATTCCTCTGTTAATTTTTTGGAGTAATTTTTAGTGGTTGCTGTATAGGTTACAAGGTACTACATAGATTATAAGACTGTCCATTAATTATAAACTTAATTGGAATAAAGCATAGCTCCTTGCTCCAGTATAGTTGCATTCCCTCCCCCATTCTTTTGTGTTACTGTTGTTATATGTATTATCAATTGAGAAACATGTTATAATTATTCCCTAAAGCAACTGTCCACATTTTAAAGAAATTAAAGGAAAAGAAAGATAAATATTTATACATTTTGTTTCCTCAAATGTTTTTCTGCCCCTTTCTCACCTCTCTTTCTGAGACCCCAATTACACATATGTTGGTACCTTTGATGTTGTCCTAGAGGTCTCTGAGGCTCTACTTACATTTCTCTAACAATTTTCCTCTCTGTTCTTCAAATTGGCCCCAATCTCAGGCTAGCAGGGCTACACATTATCCTTTATTCATCACCTACCAAGTTTACTAATGAAAATAATCCAAATCAAGTAAATCATCTGTTAGAAGGGAAATGGCTTGTTCACCTGTCCCACTTTACTCTGATAAAACTGTCACACTCACCAAGCTCCAGGCAGATGTGAATAAGAGCAGCCTCAGGCAAAAAGGCCATTATCTCCTATCACTGTTATCCAAATTCTAAAATCTTTACATGTTTATCATTACATTCTTTTTTGGTCTATATCCAGAGTCCCCAGATAGCAATTTTTGAAAATTCTTTCAAGTTATATACTTATTTTCTAGGGAGAAGATTTGCTTACCTCTTCACCATAACTGATAGTCATTCCCCAATCACAGTAAATTTATACATTAAAACCACCATTTAATACATTTTAATAATGTATAAATTTAATGCTTAGTAAATTTATACAACTGCATAACCATTACCACATTCTAGATTTAGAATTCTTCCATCACCCCAAAAAATGTCTTCATATTAACTCTACAGCAGGTCTCTACCTCTAAGCTCCAGGCAATCCCTATGTACATTTTATTTCTTTTGTCTTTTCTAAAATTTTTGTAAATTTTTCATATAGACAGAATCATGCAGGAGGCTCAGTCAGTTAAGCGTCTGCCTTCGACTCAGGTCATGATCCCAGGGTCCTGCTGGGATCTGCCTGCTGCTCCCCCTGCTTATACTCTCTCCCTCGGACAAATAAATAAATAAGATCTTTAAAAAAAAAAAAAAAAGAATCATGCAATTTGCCTTCTATTTTCTTTCACTCATTCATTTCTTTATAGTTCAACCATGTTGTTTCAGGTATTCATTTTTTTATATTGCTAAGTTGTATTCCACTGTATGGAGGTATCACAACATGTGGGTTCACCCACCAATTCTTGGCAATTCTTGGCAATTTGGATTATTTCTAGTTGGATACTATGATGCATAGTCTGTTATGAATATCTACGTATACATATTTTTCTGAACATGCTTTTATTTCTCTTGGAGAGATATCTAGAGTGAGTTTGCTCAGTGATATGATAAACATATGCTGAACTTTTAACAAACTGTTTTCCAAAATAGCTACATCATTTTATATTTCCACCAGTAATGTATGAGGTTTCCAATTTCTCCATGTCCTTTCCAACACTTTGTATTGTACATCTTTTTAATTATGGGCAATCTACTAGAGGCAGAAATCAGAATGATGGTCACCAGGGACTGTGGGGACAGGGGGTTTGGAGAGTTACAGTATAATGAATCCAGATGATGAAAAAGTTCTAGAAATGGAGAAGAGTGATGTATAACACTATGAATATACTTATGTCACTGAAGTGTAAACTTAAAAGTGGCTAAATGTCAAATTTTATGTTATGCATATTTTACCACAATTGGCAGGAAAACATGCCTTGTAAGTTATTTTTCTAATCTTTCTTTTTGGTTATTACACTGACTTTCTTTTTTTATTATTAACATATAATGTATTATTTATTTCAGGGATACAGGGTCTGTGATTCATCAATCTTACACACATTAAGTGAGAAAAATAAGAAAAAAGAAAGAAGTCTTATAGGAGTAGTCTTCAGCAAAGTATGTTACACCAAGTTTGTTAAATGTAAGAAGGGTTTGCTCTGGGTATATGGTATATTCCCATAATTGTATCACCACAACCAAATTTAGAACATTTTCATCACCAAAAGAAAACTCATAATATTAACAGTTGTCCCACATTTCTCCCCTTCCTTCCAAACTACCAGCCCTGGGTAACTATAATCTACTTTATTGATTTGCTTCTTCTGGACATTTCATTCTATAAGTGGAATCGTACAACATATACTCTTTTGTGACTGGTTTCTTTCACAAAGCACATTATTTTCAAGATTCATCCACACTGGAATATGAAAAATATTTCATTTATTTTTATTGCTGAAGAATATCACATTGTATGTCTACATCATGTTATTTATCCATCTACCAATCAGTTGATGTGTATATACCAAGGTTGCTCCTACTTTTTCGGCATTACAAATAATGCTGCTATGAACATACATGGACATGTATTTCGTTTCTTTTGGGTATATCTGGAAGACAAACTGCTAAGTCATATGGTAACTCTTTTCCAAAGCACCTAGACAAATTCGCATTTGCAGCAGCAGTGTACGAGGGCTCTCATTTCTGCTTATCTCATCCTTGCCACAAACAGAGCTCTCCCTGCTTCTCCCAGCCAATAGCAGGGGCCCACTGGGACCCATGGCTTCCAGCCCCCGATAGGCTTCAGAATAATGTGGAACCCAGGCCAACCTGTAGCCCCTTCTACCTCTGGCCTTCAGGTTTATTTCCCAGTTTGGTGGGGGCAAGGAGGAGGGAAGTAGGAATGGTTGTGTGGGTGCAGAACAGCTGTAAGTGTATCCATTGTTTACCCTCCTGATCACATGGCTGACTAGGAGCTATGGCCGGCAGTCGCTGCCCAGCATCACGGGAGAGTACTATACCATGTATCACTGAACTAGGGAAGTTCAAAATTCCCAAAATTCAAAGTACAGTATCTGCTGAATTTATAAAGGACTTTCATGTCATCAAAAAGTTGAAAAATCATTAAGTCAAGATATTTTAAGTCAGGGAAATTTTGTAGGTTTTATTTTTTTTTCTGTGAAATATTTGTCTTTGCCCATTTCACTATTTTAACTCAATTTCACAAGATTCCCTTTCATGTATTATACCCTACATCTTCCTCTCCAACACAATTAGTAGTAAGTCCTCTATTTAATGGTACCAACACAGAAGCTGTCTAGTAAAATGCACATTAATCTTGGGGCACAGCAAAGCCTCATACCACTATGTACAATTCTTTGTATTGAACTTTATGAACTTCACAAATATAACAACCAGATACTTTTGGAAGAATTCTTTCCATTGCATTATCACCTTACCTAAAACATCAAATTAATAATAGAAAAGATATCCCAAAACAATTGTCCTAAGACATACACCTTTTACTCACCAGTTAACTAAGCAGGCTGAACTTAAGTATATGTAATAACAACTTGACTATATTAAAATTAATCAAAGCACTTTAACTGATACAAGGTGGATAAACCTTTATCATGTGAACAAAAAGACAGACAAAACACTTCAGAAGCCACTAAATTATTATGAATAACACTTGTACCCAGGGAAAGAAACAGCTCGAGTTTATGTCATCATTGTGGAGGATTTTTCTCTGATTAGAGACTTTGCCACACTGCTAACTTCAATTATATAAATTATAATTATATTATACCACTTAGCTTATCTAGCAACAAAATGCTTTTAGATAAAACAAGTAACACAGATTTTAAAATGGACACGAAGTCCATCAAATCCACTCCTCCTTAACGCAGTTACCACACAATGATCCCATCAACATAAAATCAAACTAATCAATTTAGCATTAGAAAGATGGTGAATCAAATTTTATACTGCCACTGTAAACACCAAAATATCTTTATTAAAGGCTCACTGAATTTAAACAGCAAAAGTGAACATAATGTTAGTTTCAGCTCCTGAGATATATATGGAAAAGGAAAAACATTACAGCTAAGGTCAAACATCAGTTGAAAGGGGCTAAAAGTGATAAATCTATGACAATAACCCCTGAAGTCTTTTTAATACAATCCAGCATAACCTAAAAACAGCCCTGTACTCCAACTGAACTATGTATCAGAGACAAAAATGTCTTCTTGACAAAAAACAGATTCCCATTAATAAAAGAAAGGAGGATAGTATTATACTCAGGAAATCTTGTTGCTTTAAAAAATATTTGTAATTCTCTCAAAATGCACATAGCAACTTGCCATTTATTGAACATCAACTTATTTCCTGCTTTATAATAGAATTTTAAAATAAATTAAAATTTCAGAATGTTGTAAGTGGGAATGAAAAGAGATTATGATCTCAACAAATAAGAGAAAGGATAACATTTTTAAGATTGGGCAACACTTAACTTCTTTTCACTTTTAAAAGCTAACAATTCTGTAATTCTTATTTCCTAATGAACTACTTTACTTGTTTCAAGTGTCAACAATTCCCTTAACAAGGAAAAATGAATTTTGCAATTCCACAACCTCCAGTTCATTTCCATATTCCAAATCTGAGAATTCCGTTTTAAACTAATAAAAAGTTAATAAAAAATGGGGGGGTGTGGGGGAACCACATTTGATAACATAAGGCCTAATGCTAAGCTTTTTAATATCATTACATCAAGATTTTCTTTTTACATGTTCCTACACTTAAATATAATAAAACAAATTGAATTATACCTCTATTTCATGAAAAATAATCAGATAACATTTTCTACTTCTAAATGACCACAAATCTGTCTGTCAACAAATGCTAGACGCTTAACAGACTTACTTAGACTCACCAAATAGACAATGTTGACTGTTACTACGCATTAAATGTGGGTGGCCTTGGAAGTAAATTAATTAAGAACTAAAGAACAAAAGAAAACATTTTTTACTTTAACACTCATAAAACACTAAGGGTTTAAATATTTAATTCCAATTGAGAAAGAAAATTAACATCTCTCTGTGTCTATCAACGAGCTAATTATCACTACTTAAAAAAATTTCATTACACTGAACAGAAAAGTTTGCTAGCACTTCATTAAAAAGAGTTTTAAACTAGATTTGGTGAACCGCAAAGTTAACATGGGAGAGGTAGATTATCATTCAGATTTCAAATAAAATACAACAGCTAAATTGAATAACGCAGAATTTCAAAGATTTTTTTGTCTTTTTTTTAAATTTTATTTATTTATTTGACAGAGAGAGATCACAAGTAGGCAGAGAGTCAGGCAGAGAGAGAGGAAGGGAAGCAGGGTCCCCACCGAGCAGAGAGCCCGATGCGGGGTTCGATCACAGGACCCTGAGATCATGACCTGAGCTGAAGGCAGACGCTTAACCCACTGAGCCACCCAGGCGTCCCAAGTATTTTTTGTCTTTTAATTGCAGTAGAGTCCACGTGCTTTTGAAATGCCATTTGAGGGCACCTGGGTGGCTCAGTGGGTTAAGCCACTGCCTTCGGCTCAGGCCATGATCTCAGGGTCCTGGAATCAAGCCCCACATCGGGACTCTCTGCTCAGCAGGGAGCCTGCTTCCTCCTCTTTCTCTCTCTACCTCCCTCTCTGCCTACTTGTGATCTCTCTCTGTCAAATAAATAAATAAAATCTTAAAAAAAAAAAAAAGAAATGCCATTTGATCTTACTATAAGAACTAGTACATAAGTAGTGGTCAAAGGTAATCTTTTATCAGATACAGAACCAGGTATTACTGGAAGGAGATTTTCTAAAAAGAACATGCAAAATTTACAGTTAATACTTTAAAGATTCACATAGCTTCCAGACATTATGTTCTGAAAACAGAAACATATATTATAGAAAAATTAAAATAATTTCTATTTTACAATTGTTGCTCTACTCCTATCCTATTCTAACAATCAACTTTAGATTGGATTTTTTGTAGCAATAATCACAAACTACTAGAATTTTAATATTCTCTTCCTTTCAGAAATGTATTTTAAAATTCAATACTATTAATAGAAAAGAAAATAACTTATGGGTACATGGGGGGAGAAAACAAAATCCAATGGGTTTCTCACCAGCAATATATTGTCACATATTTTTCCATGTTTATAATCACTCCTTCCAAATGTTCCTTCATTATCTGAAGATATAGGATTTGGTAAGATGCATTACCATGTATGTATTCTAATATACACTTTGAGATATTTGTCCATTTTTCATATTTATAAATAAGTGTAATAAAATTTGATATTATTTACATTACTGTCACTTGTAACCATCATAATTAGTCAATAGTTTTTTAAATTCCCTCCAAAATGTGGAAGGTCATATTGATTGCTTCTATGAGCAAGCCTCTACCTTAAAAATTAATTATTAAAGGATGCCTGGATGGTTCAGTTGATTAGGCATCTGCCTTAAACTCAGGTCATAATGTCAAAATCCTGGGATTGAGCCCCACATCAGGCTCCCTGCTCATGGGGGCATCTGCTTTTCCCTCTCACTCAGTCCCTCCCCCCAACTCATGTACTCTCTCTCTCTCTCTCTCAAATAAATAAAATCTTTTTAAAATCAGTTAATAATCTTCTGATTTAGATCATAACAAGCATCATTTTTTAAAAAATGTATTATAAACACAAGAGTATAAAGAGGTATGAACTATTTATTTATGAGACAAATGTCCTAACGAAGAGATAACAAGAACTCCTTAGAACCTCAATTTTACCTTCAGGTTCAAAACTTTAATAATGTTTGAAATAAGAGGTTTTAACATATTACTCATCTTTTCTTGAAAAAAAAATTCTAACCTGAAATAACCTCAATTTCTAGAATTCCAAATTAAGAATCTCCCAAGGCCAAGTGCATCTGGCTGTTCCTGATCACAAATGACATTCTTAGTCACCCCATCCTTTGAAGAAAAAGGACATTGCCTGCATCAGAAGTTCTTACCTGGCCCTCTCCAACTGTTTCAGTGTCAATTACTGTGATGATGCCTGGAACCAAAGGACTCCTCCTTGAATTACTATGGAGGGCAACATCGTCTTCTGTCACACCTGAAGGCAGTGTGCCTGTCAGCTGAGTCACTACTTTCCCGACCATTGTCAAACCAGTTTTCAGTGTCTATAAAATGAAATGTAAAATATATGACTTCACATCAGTATTTAGATTCTAAACAGAAATATGCATTTTGTTAATTCTTCTATCTTTTAACTTCCTTATTCTCTTATAAGCCTATATGTAGCAGTGAATTGTCATAGAAATTCAGTCTGACTTTTCATATGATCTTAAATTTTAGTCAGGAAATCAGTATTAATTTAAGTGAATGCTATCAGTAGACTCCCCAAAGTCAGCATAGTGAAAATATAGCCATACGTAAATACCTAAAAAGCTTTATTTTGCATGAAGGAACAATTATATTTTTATTAAAAAAAATTCTTCTCTCCCTTCTTCTTAATACATATAACAATGGCAAGATTTCATTCTTTCTGATGGCTAAGTAATAACCCATTGTGTTTATATACCACATCTTTATCCATTCATCAGTCAATGAACATTTGGACTCTTTCCATAATTTGGCTGTTGTTGACAGTGCTGCTACAAACACTGGGGTGCATGTGTCCCATCAAACAGCATTTTTGTATCCTTTGGATGAAAACCTTGTAAGGTAATTCCTGAATCATAGGGTAGTTCTATTTTTAACTTTTTGAAGAACCTCCATACTGTTTTTGTAAGTGGTTGTACCAGTTCATATTCCCACCAATAGTCTATGAGGGTTCCCCTTTCTCTGCATCTTCACTAACATGTTGTTATTTTTTGAAATAAAAATCTAATTTTAAATCTATTTTTTAGCATGAAAAGGACTGACCAATTGTAGAATTCCATTTGACCAATGGTATAATGAAAAAGACTATGTTTTCAAAGTAAATCTATAATATGCTATTATATAATATTGTGCATCAAGATCAGGCATGTAGATACCTATTCCTATTCCACAGCCACACATCACAGGTGGGCCAGACAAGAGCCCCACATACTCCCATGCCAGAGCCATAGCCCTACCACAGTAGGTGGGCAAACACATGCAGCTCACACAGGAGACACTCCTTGAGTCCCTAGAAGAGATAAGTGCTTCTGAGCCTCCAAGCTATGTCCCACAAAAGCCACTCCTTCAGGACTATTAGAGGTAGTTGATTTGCCTAATAATAGAAACAAACATAGAAAGCCAAAATGAGAAGAAAGAGGAGTATGTTCCAAAGAAAAAGACAAAACCTCAGAAAAAGACCTTAATAAAATGAGATAAGCAACAGAGTTCAAAATAATGGTCATAAAGATACTCATCAAATTCAGAAGAATGAAGGAACACAGTGCAAACTTCAACAAAAATAAGAGAAAATATTAAAAAGTATCAAACAGAAGATACAGAGCTAAAAAATATAAAAACTGAATTGAAAAATACACTGCAGGAGTTTAACAGCAGACTAAATGAAGCAGACCAGTGAGACAGAAGGCAAAACAATGAAACTCACTCAAAGGAGCAAAAAGAAAAAAGAATTCAAAAACCGAAAACCTTAGGAGAACTTCAAGCAGAACAGCATTCACAATACAGGGTCCCCAGAGGAGAAGAGAGAAAGGGCCAGAAAAATTATTTTTAAAAAATAATAGCTAAACATATCCCGAATCTGGGGAAGGAAACAGGCATAATGGTGGGAACCCCAGAGTGTTCCAAATAAGACAAACCCAAAGAGATCCACACCAAGATACATTATAATTAAAATGGTAAAAGTTAAAGAGAGAATTTTAAAAGCATCAAGAGAAATACATACAAGGAAACCATCTAAGGCTATCAAGATTTTCAACAGAAACTTTGCAGTCCAAAGGGAGTGGCATGCCATATTCAAAGTGCTAAAAGGAAAAAACTTCCAACCAAGAATTCTCTACCCAGCAATGTTATCACTCAGAATTGAAGGGGAAATAAGAGTTTTCCAGATGAGCAAAAAGTAAAGGAGTTTATCACTGCTAAAATGGCTTTACAAGAAATGTTAAAGGGACTTCTTTAAGCTGAAAAAAAATATTTAATATTTAATAATAAGGAAACACACAAAAGTAAAACTCTCATTGGAAAAGAAAAATATATAGTACAGACAGTGGGTCAATCACTTCTAAAGCAAGTATGAAGGCTAAAAGAGAATAGTAGTAAAATTAATTAAAACTACAATCAGTTAAGGGATGCATAAAATAAAAGATGTAAAATGTGACATCAACATTACCCTGATACTAAATCCAGAGAAGGACACTATGAGAAAGGGATATATCCCAATATCCCTGATGAGCATATATGCAAAAATCCTTGGGGTTCCTGGGTGGCTCAGTGAGTTAAGCCTCTGCCTTCATTACTCAGTCATGATCCCAGGGTTCTGGGATCAAACCCTGTATCACGCTCTCTGCTCAGCAGGGAGCCTGCTTCCCTCTCTCTCTCTGCCTGCCTCTCTGCCTACATGTGATCTCTGTCAAATAAATAAATAAAATCTTCAAAAACATTAAAAAAATGAATTAAATAACTGAATGTAAGACCTGAAACCACAAAATTCCCATAAGAAAACATAGGCAATAAGCTCATTAACATCAATCTTAGAGATGTGCTTGTGGATCTGACTCCAAAGGCAAAGGAAACAAAAGCAAAAAAAAAAAAAAAAAAACTGGACTCTCTCAAACTGAAAATCTTCTGCACAGCACAGGAAACCATCATCAAAATGAAAATGCTTAACAGAAGAAGACATTTGCAGATTACATATCTGAATACATAGTTAATATCCAAAATATATAAAGAATTCACACACTCAGCAACAATAACAAAAAAATAAAAATTAAAAATTAAAAATGAGTAGAGGATCTGAATAGACATTTTTCTGAAAAAGATATGCAGATTGCCAAAAGACGTGAAAAGATGTTCAATATCACTAGTCAGCAGGGAAATGCAAATTAAAACCACAATGAATTATCATTTCACATCTGTTACAATAGCTATTATATATAAAAAAAAAAAAAAGACAAGAAATCACAGGTGCTGGAGAGAATGTGGGGAAAAGGGAAGCCTTGTTAGCTGTCAGTAGGAATGCAAACTGGTGCAGCCACTACAGAAAACAGTATGGAGATTTCAAAAAGTTAAGAATAGATCTACCATATGATCCAGCAATTCTACTTCTAGGTATTTATTCAAAGAATATGAAAACACAAATTCAAAAATTACATACACTCCTATGTCCAATGGAGCATGATATACAATAACCAAGACATGGAAACAATGTAAGTGTTCACTGACAGATGAATTAGGATAAAGAGGATGTGATATATATAATATATATATATACACACATATATATGTATATATATAATATATATGTTTAGTTATAATATATATATTATATATTTATATATTCTATTTTTAATTTTTAATTTATATATTTATATAAAAATATATTTATATTTATGCATGTAAATATATATATAAAGAGGATGTGAGGTATATATATCAGAATATTACTTAGCTACATAGAAGAATAAAATACTGCCATTTGTAACAACATGGATGGACCTTGAGGGTATTGAGCTAAGTGAGATAAACCAGATGGAGAAAGACAAATACCATTTGATTTCATTTATATGTGGAATCTAAAAAAACAAGCAAAAGAATATGAAAACAAACTTAAAGAGAATAGATTGATGGATACCAGAGGGGAAGGTGATCAGGAGGTGGGCAAAAATGGGTGAAGGCAGTCAATTTGATGGTGATGAATGGCAACTAGACTTTTGGTGGTAATCATTTTGTAGTACATACAGATGTCAAATTATAAGGTACACGTAAAACTAATATGTTATATACCAACTTTACCTCAATTAAAAGAAAAAAAAATTTGGCATGTGGAAATAGAGTCCCCATCCAAGATACCAATTACTAGATGAATAAAACATCACAAAAGATTAGCTAAGAAGATTTTTACTCTGGTAACAGAAAACAATTCACTGTAATGCTTCTAATATACTATTTCAATTAAAGATAACTTAAGATGTTTTATAATTACATTTTAGTTCCATTTCGAGGCAAATAGACAAACTCATGAGTTTTTTCTTTTATGTGAATCTTATTATCTGATTACTGCTATTTGCATTAACAAACAATAATGCGAAAGTAATGCGTTTCTGTGGGATTTTTTTTTTTGTCCCACAAAGAGAAAAAACTAAAAGAAAGAGAAAAGCACGTGATTCATATATATTAAAAAAAAAAAAAAAGATTTAACAAGCAGAGTGAAAATAAGTAGATTACATGGACATATCAGAAATTATGTAGGATATACACATTCAGAAATAATTTTTTCCAGGGGTGCCTGGCTGGCTCAGTGGGTTAAAGCCTCTGCCTTCAGCTCAGGTCATGATCCCAGGCCCCGCATCAACTCTGCTTGGCAGGGAGCCTGTTTCCCTTCCTCTCTCTCTGCATGCCTCTCTGACTACTTGTAATCTGTATCTATCAAATAAATGAATAAAAATCTTTAAAAAAAAAAAAAAGAATTTTTTCCAATTCTAAAATTGTGAGAAAAAAATTTTTTTAAATACTGCAAATTAATCTTTAATGAAATGACTCCCTCTTTTTAGAATAATTATGGAGAATTCTGGCATATGCTATAGCTAAATTTTAAAATGAAAATTATTATATGCATGGTATTTCAAATACTGTTTCATAAAAGATAGGCAAAGAATGTACTTTATAAAGACCTAAATGTGATTTAAGCAACAATTAGATTGGAATTAAAATAAGGAAATGTATTTTCCAAGGAAATTTTCCATTAAAATACCATACAACTAAGACTAGTAATATATGTATTATTTTACTGTAGCTATGTCCTGCGGAATCTTTACTGTGCACTTGTCAAGGCTCTTAACATAGATGATCTCTACAGATTTCCTCGAACACTTCTTTTCTATAGAAAAGAAAATTGAGGCTACAGAAGTTAAATAAAATGGCAGCTCAAACAGTTAACCAATGAATGACAAAGCCAGAATTCAATACTAGAACTGTCTATCTCTAAAACCTGATTTCAACAGCCATCCAATACTGCCTTGTATTCTACTCCTGTTACTACTTGTGACCTCACACTTCATGAATTCAGAACACAGACATATACTGGGGCAGGGGGGAATGAAGACTATAATAGTGTGTCCTAATAAATACTTAAATAAAATGACCATCAAAGCCATTTGCTGAACTCAAGCAAAAAAATGTAACTTACTGCCAACTGAAACCATGAAAAAGCCACAAATCAATTGTAACTCTTTTGTTTAGCGCTAAAACCTCAGACTGCAGTGATTATAAAACACATTAGCATTCCTCAATTATCAGCCAAACATTTGTTTCAATAATTCACAAGCAATGACTTACACAAAGTCTGTTAGAGCGTTGTCAAGAAAGCCTCTGAAGGACCAACAAAATCAGGCGCCACTGTGTATTGATGTGAAAGCTGGCCAGGAAGCCTGATTAACCTCTGAGATGCCTCAGCTGCTATACTTACTCCATCAGGGCTAATGGAGATGCTCCCACTTAAACAGAGCTAACCCTTTATCAAAGGAATTCACTTTTCAGGTTTAAAGTCTGGTTGTATACCCTCTCCATTTGCCCTTGAGCCTATTATTTCATGCTTTTATACTAATAAACAGGAATAAAACTAAAAGAACTGGAGCACATAGAAAGTGGGAAGAAGTGTACTAAGGAGACCACGGATGAAAGGAAAAGTCAATGTAAGAGAACTAAGAAAAAACTCCAGAAAGGGGGAAAACAGAGTAGTGTATTTCATAGTCAAAGGTTCATTATCATATGAAGAGTTATTGATAATTCTCACACACACACCAAGAAAACTTACAACTACCATTTTATTAGTGGACAAAAATTTAAACAGTTACCAAAATTTAACAGTTATCAAATCTGAACTTTGTATCCTAAGCGACAAGATAGCACTTTTAAAGCTCATTAACTTTCAAAACACGGTATGATGCAAGGGGTGAAAGGGGTACTGGATGTTTCCTGCACCAGTAAAGACCTTTGCTTCTAGAAGAAATTTGTTACCATGTTAGACTCAAACGCACTGATAAGAACTAGTGTCCAGAAGAAATCCATAATGTTATTCAATAATGTTCACATACCATATTTAGGTCCCTAAATCATCTCAGAGTAATTAGTCTTTAGATTTTAGCCAAAAGAGCCTGTACATACCTGATGACTTCCTCGATATGCCAAAAAGGATGAAAACTCAATAAAAATTAGAAATAAAAAAATCTAATTTGGCCAAATGGAGAATATTAAATTAGACTGAGTGTCTTCACAGTCTTTAGGAGCTAAAAAATTTATTATATTCCGGACAGATCTTAACAAGAGTTATTCACAGAACTAAATTTTATCGTGTAGGAGAGCTGAATGTAAGACTTTACCAGGTAAGTCAGATAATCCACTCTGACCAAAAATTCAAATGAGCATGGTACTTATTCTGTTCTGTGTAGACAGATTTGCCGAAGGGTCACTAGTCATCTTTAACCTTTCTCATGCCGTATCAGTTGTCTTCCCTGTCCATTAGTGCTAATGGTGCTGCTCTCACAAAAGCTGTTAGTTGTCATTAAGAAGTTATCAGATAACCAGGGAAAAAAGGAGGCATTTTTATTAAATCAATTTACCACACTGGGGGTAAAACACATTAAAAGGAAAAATCAAAGAGGACAGATGTATGGTAATTAGGAAATACATACCAAGATTTTATAAATGTATCAAAATAACCAATTTGAATTATTTCAGTATTAGACTTTTCCCCTTAACACTGCCACAGGTAATTCATCACCATTATATTCTAAGGAAAGCCACATAAATTATTTGGAAAAGCAAAGAGAAAAAAATCTAAAAGTATAAAGATTAATTTTAAGTGCTATTTAAAAATCCAGAAAATTTAAAAAGATCATTTCCTCTAAGGAGATTCAAGTACATATATAATTAATATATCTGTACTTACAACTATATGGTGAGACAAAAAATAAGAAAAAATTTAATAATTACTCCTTCCACATGACAAAGTTACTACCTTGTATGATGTCCTATAAACAGCTGTCATCAGTGAGAGAAAAATACTAATGATTACTCTTTCAGAAAAAGTTATTTAATAAGCAATGTGAATATTTCAAGATTAGTATTTTCTTAAGGAGCACATGCTACATGGCTTTTTAAATATCTTCCATGTTCAACCTCAAAATAAATATATTACCTATAAATTATAAAAATGGTAAGAAATTATAAGAAATTTTATTTTCTATTTCCAGTAATGGCAGGCTAGGTAAATCAGGTCAGTCCTACCAATGAAAACAAGTAGGGTAACTGGGGAGAATTTTTTTTTTCAACTCTGCTTAAAGGTACTAAATATTTAACAAGATAGTAAAGAGTTACTAGATCCAAATCCAAGAGAACAAGAAAATCCAGACATGTAAGCAGGATAGTTAGGCCTAGAAGTATCTAATGATTCTAGGAGAGGCTTCTGAAAGACTGAGTGGTGCTTTTGATGGACTTCTGATACTAGGTGGTCATGTGCAAGGGGGTCTACCTGGTGACTTTACCTCCATGTTTTTTGCTTAAGACACACGGGAGTATTATACAACAATGATAAGAGTAAACCTGTAGTAATCAGGCTCTCATAGCTATTTCAGCTAAGCATTACTTAAATAATTTAAGTTATTCAACCCCTGAAATCTTAGCATTACAGGATCCAAGACTGATAGTGCCACAGAACTGTGGTGTCTCAAACTCAAAATTGTTTTTAAAGATTTTTAAAATAAATTCTGGCAAACAAAGAGTCATGCTATCATTGGTGAGAACCAGCAAAAATAATAAACAATAAAAATACCCCCCAAAAAAGCCAGACACTGGAGATATCAGAAATAGACTTTAAAATAACTATGTTTTCTACATTTAAACAATTTGGTACCTTGAGAAAAAACTGAACTCTAGAGAACCAGAAACTATCACTATTTACTAAAAGATTTTATCAATGAATATATGTTTGATTTTATCAAACTTATTGTGTGTGTATATATATATATATATATATATATATTAAGATAATCATGTAATTGTTCTCTGTTATTCTGTTCACGTAGCAAATTTCATTAACTGATTTTGAGTAATAAGCCAGCCTGTATTGGAATTATGCCACTCGATTGTGACATTATCATTACAATATACTGTTTAATTTTTTTCTGCTAGCATTTTGTTTAGGATTTTTCATATTCATGAGTAAGACTACAGTTTTCCTCTTTCATAATATTCTTGTCAAGTTTCAGTATCAAGGTGATCCTGAATCATAAATCAAGATAAGGCACTATATGACTTTTTTATTCTATGGAAGTCTTTGTAATATATTGCCATTGTTCACTCTTAAATCTTTTTTTTTTATAAGATTTTATTTATTTATTTGTCAGAGAGAGAGAGAGCGAGCACATGCAGACAGAATGGCAGGAAGAGACAGAGAGAGAAGCAGGCTCCCCGCTGAGCAAGGAGCCCGATGCGGGACTCGATCCCAGGAACGCTGGGATCATGACCCGAGCCGAAGGCAGCCGCCCAACCAACTGAGCCACCCAGGCGTCCCATTGTTCACTCTTAAATGTTCGCATTCCCTGAAGAAGGTTTCTAGGTCTGAAGATCTGAGATTGTTCTTTTCTTAGTAAACTTTTATATTCCATTATACAGAAAAGTATGGGAATTATAAGTATACATCATGATGAATTTTCACAAGTGAATATGCTAATATAATGCAAATATAATACATCATGTAATAGTAACAAAGACAAAAAACATATTTATAATTATACTTCTTAATTAGAGAAGTCATTTTTATATACTTATCATGGGAAACTGGAACCATTTTATACCTCAGAAGGCTAATTTACCCACAAAGTTTCTTATATCTAATAACTTACTAGGAGAAATTATCCTTTGGGAGGTAAATGAGATTATTCTCAACTTACCAACCTTTCCTATAAAAAAAAAATCCACAAAGGAAGGATCATTCCATTTCTGGCAAAATTTTGGGAAAATAACTAAATACTACACACTGATACTAAATACCAAATACCAAATTAATTTAATATTTTAAAAGAAATCTCAAAATATTCATGCTAACACAGGAATCCACAAGTACATAAACATTATATAAGAAAAATGTTTTTAAAAATATTTCATGGCATGGGGCACCTGGGTGACTCAGTAAGTTAAGCGTCTGCCTTCAACTCAGGCCTTGATCCCAAGATCCTGGGATCAAGCTCCACATCAGGCTCCCTGCTCATTGGGGAGCCTGTCTCTCCCTCTCCCTCGGCCCCTCCCCCTGCTCCTGCTTTTTCTCCCTCTCAAATAAATAAAGTCTTCAAAAAATATTTCATATAAGTTACACACAAGATTTTTTAAAAAGGCAATATATAGGGACACCTGGGTGGAACAGTCAGGTAAGCAACCAGACTCTTGTTTTCAGGTCAGGTCATGATCTTAGGGTCATGGCATCAAGCCCCACCTCAGGATCTGCACTCAGCATGGAGTCTGCTTGAGACTCTCTCCCACTCCTTCTGTCCTTCTTCCCTCAAATAAATAAATCTTAAAAAAAAAAAAAAAAAGCAATGTGTAATATATGATTGGATTTAACTACTCACTAAGTCCAAAAAGACTATCAAGAAATAGGTGACTTTAGGGGCACCTGGGTGGCTCAATGGGTTAAGCCTCTGCCTTCGGCTCAGGTCATGATCTTGGGGTCCTGGGATTGAGCCCTGGATCAGGCTCTCTGCTCAATCCATACCAATTTCATTAGGGGCCAACTGCCTACTGGAAATCAATGGGATTAAAGTATTCTCATCATAATTTCTGAGAGTTTAAATATGAAGACATGAACCTATCCCTTACAGTTCTCAATATGTGGTAGAGAAAAACTGGGGAGTTCACACTTGTTCTTCTCAGAGTCTATTAAGTCTAGCCTCATTCCAGCATGTCCACATTCAGCTGACAGTTAAACAGCAAAATCGTTACTACATGAAGCAAGTCACTTTCCTTTTATGTAGGCACACAAACTTGTGACAGCAAAGCAGAGCTGAAAAGTTGTCCTTTATCACGTAAACTGAAAATTATTCAGGTAATAATACAATGAGCTATCCCAGTAAAAGTATATGGCACAGATAAATCCAAAAGGAATCTAATACTTGAGAATTAGGTATCATTGGTATATTTTGTGGATCTATTATAAACTAACTGAATAACACTGATTACTGTCTCAGATTTCTCTCCTTTGAAATAACCATCATAATTCTTGCTTACACAAAGGAGAAAAGTAAACAATTTTTATGAAGATTCTAAAATCTAAAATACACAGTGATGTAAGCATAAAGGCATTCAGCATTTCCTTTCCATGCAAAAAACATGTAATGCTTTTCTCATCAAACCTAGGAACACATTCTAAAGTCCATCATGTAAGCACTTGTGATCAATCTTGAAGTATTTTTGTATTTGTTTTACATAAAACAGAGTGACCTTTCATTCCCTCCCTGTGGTTTGCTTTAAACTGTTGTCCTTTTCTGAATAGTTGTGTTTTTTATTACATGCTGTCATTTAGATTCACTATGTCATCCCTATTATTAGAATTGTTTTGTTGTATACTTCACAATTCAAAAGGATAGTGATTATAAGAATACCTTATAATCAGCATAAAGTTTATGAGTCATCATCAAAATTAACCCTCACACACACAGAAAGAACTCATTTGCAAACACACAGGGGGCAGCCCTGTGACGTGAAAGAGTCTTTGAATGTGCCAGAGGTTTGACTCAAATTTTCTTAAGAAATAATATTCTTTCTATGTCAAGAAGATTCATAAATGTTCAAAGACATGAAAGGATTCAGTATAGGTAGAATGATACAAATAATAATAAAAAAAAGAACCCAGAAGTCAGTACTGAAAACGTGCAAAGCTTCTTTCACAAGTGTTAGTAATTAGGTAAAAAAGACTTTAATCAAGCTAAAAGACTTAAAATTTAAAATTTAAAAATTTAAATTAGAATTTAAAATTTTAAGTTGGATGAACACAGGGATGCCTGGGTGACTTAGTTGGTTAAGCAGCTGCCTTCAGCTTAGGTCACAATCCCAGAGTCCTGGGTTCAAGTCCTGTATCGGGCTCCTTGTTTAGCAGGGAGCCTGCTTCTCTCTCTGCCTGCTGTCTGCTGTTCCCCCTGCTTGTGCTCTCTCCCTCTGATAATTAAATAAATAAAATCTTTTAAAAAAAAAAAGAAGAAGCTAAAACTAGATGAACACAAACCCTATAATCATTGCAAGAGAAAATAATATATTATTTATGAACCTTAAGAGATTAAATACCTAATCATTTAGTCATCAATCCTCATGAGTGGCAAAATAATTCTAACTTACTTAAGTTTATTCCGTATTTGTGAATGAAAAGGGAAGGAGTCATTTCAATACAACTCAGCAGAGAAACCTGATAGTTACTCCACAAAATCACATCTCCCAGGGACTATTTGATACTCACTTTAGCAGCACTAATGACTGTGGCAGTGTAAGACTGAATGTTGTCTCCACAGGCTCCACCACGGGACTGATGACATCGAATCAGCTGGAAAAAGAGAGACAGAAAGAAGCCAGAGAGTCATTTCTCTTAAACTGTTTAACTCTGTAGGCTATTAGGATAGGGCTTATTTACCGTGCAGCATCGTGGTGGTGGGTGGGAATGTTTGTACAAGTGTTTCAGACAAACAGCTAAAAGCTCTGCTGAGACACTTTTCCCCCGTTTTATAATCTACTGGTGCCACTCAGGCAGTTTCATGCTCAAATACAATTTTTAATTACAAGATGAATAGTCTTTAAGAATTCATAAACTCTGAAATTGTAGTATTAGGATCTGGCCATCTTTCCACAAATAAATTTCGTAACATAATCAAAGGACTTAGACTTGACTTCCTAACATTAAATATTTAACATGCTAGCAAATTGGAAGCTCTATCCTCTTAATTCCTACAGAACGATTGTGAAAGATAACCAAAAAGAAAAAAAAAAAAAAAAGAAAAAGAAAAAGAAAGAAAGAGAACAAGAGAGAGATGAAAGAATATGTCATATTTCCATTTTCAATTAAGTCAGTGGAAAAGTGGTACAAATTGTGCATAAAACCACCACGACACACAGAGTAGCTGTCCACTTCAGAGGGCTTACTAGTATTACCATTAGAATGAAAAAGACATGCCTGTACTCATGACTGACATAAATAAATCAACCTGTCAATTTTCAAAGTGAATCACTAATTTAACATGCACAACTGTCTCCTGTGCTAAGCAACACACCAGGATTAAATTTCCCACTGCTCCTATACACTTCCTAAATTTAGGTTTTCTTAAAACAAAGCAGAAAAGCACTCATTAGCCAGATTTTTTACATTGAAAATTTTTTAAAAATAGAATGACAGTAGTAGAATACTAGAACAGCTCCACATTGGGTTATAGATTATTTAAAAGGCCTACAGAATTCAGATAGAATCTTCCTCTTCCAAAACATAAAAACAAAAAATGCTTATATAATTTAAAACATGGTCACTTGATAAATATTAATACATAAGCTTTTCTGTTCTTTTATTCTAAAATCAAAATTTTGAGGGTGCCTGGGTGGTTCAGTCAGTTAGGCACCTGCTATTGGCTTGAGTCATGATCCTGGAGTCCCGGGATGGAGTCCCAGGATTGAGTCCCGCAAAAGACTCCCTCCTCAGTGGGGAGTCTGCTTTTCCCTCTGACCCTTTCCCCTCTGGTGCTCTCTCACTCTCTCTTCCAAGTGAAAAAATAAAAAATCTTAAAAAAAAAAAAAAAAGAAGAGGAAGAAGAAAAAAATCAAAATTTTCTTCATCACTGACACTGTATTAAAAAACAGTTCCTCAGGGCGCCTGGGTGGCTCAGTGGGTTAAAGCCTCTGCCTTTGGCTCAGGTCATAATGCCAGGGTCCTGGGATCGAGCCCCACATCGGGCTCTCTGCTCAGCAGGGAGCCTGCTTCCCTTCCTCTCTTTCTTCCTGCCTCTCTGACTACTTGTGATCTCTGTCTGTCAAATAAATAAATAAAAATCTTTAAAAAAATAAAATAAAATAAATAAAATTAAAAAACAATTCCTCAAAGCAATAATAATATGTTAGAATGGAATATCTTTCTTTTTTTTTAATTTTTTATTTTTTATAAACATATATTTTTATCCCCAGGGGTACAGGTCTGTGAATCACCAGGTTTACACACTTCACAGCACTCACCAAAGCACATACCCTCCCCAGTGTCCATAATCTGACCCCCTTCTCCCAAACCCCCTCCCCCCAGCAACCCTCAGTTTATTTTGTGGGATTAAGAGTCACTTATGGTTTGTCTCCCTCCCAATCCCATCTTGTTTCATTTATTCTTCTCCTACCCACGTAAGCCCCCATGTTGCATCACCACTTCCTCATATCAGGGAGATCATATGATAGTTGTCTTTCTCTGCTTGACTTATTTCGCTAAGCATGATACGCTCTAGTTCCATCCATGTTGTCGCAAATGGCAAGATTTCATTTCTTTTGATGGCTGCATAGTATTCCATTGTGTATATATACCACATCTTCTTGATCCATTCATCTGTTGATGGACATCTAGGTTCTTTCCATAGTTTGGCTATTATGGACATTGCTGCTATAAACATTCGGGTGCACGTGCCCCTTTGGATCACTACGTTTGTATCTTTAGGGTAAATACCCAATACTGCAATTGCTGGGTCATAGGGCAGTTCTATTTTCAACATTTTGAGGAACCTCCATGCTGTTTTCCAGAGTGGCTGCACCAGCTTGCATTCCCACCAACAGTGTAGGAGGGTTCCCCTTTCTCCGCATCCTCGCCAGCATGTCATTTCCTGACTTGTTGATTTTAGCCAGAATGGAATATCTTTAAAAGTCTGATAGGAGATGTATAGCTGGCACATGAAATGGCTGCTGACGCAGATTCCAAGGTCAGCAGTGAGGAATTTTCCAAATGACAGGTGATGACAAATGTGGTTTCGAATAGGGGAAAACAGAGTTCAAAAGTGATTGTTTTAGGGACACCTGGGTGGTTCAGTCAGTTAAGTGTCTGCCTTCGGTTCAGGTCATGATCCCTGGATCCTGGGATGGAGTCCCACATTGGGCTCCCTGCTCAGCAGGGAGCCTGCTTCTCCCTGTCCCTCTGCCTGACACTCCCCCTGCTTATGCTCCCTTCTCTCGCTCTCTCTCAAATAAATAAATTGTCTTAAGAAAAAGAAAGAAAGAAAGAGAGGAAGAGATCGTTTTAACTAATAAAAAGTAACCCTTTCATTTACTCACTCATTCATTTGTTCATTCATAAGTACATATTCAAAGAATTATGAAAGTTATCCCTCTGCTACTTCATGCTGCATGTGTAAGAAAAAAACATTATCTTAAGAAATACTACCATTTTTTTCTGTTTCAGGAATAATCAGGAATAAATCTACAAAAGCAAGCAATACCATCACTTTTTCAATTCAACTAAAACTGAGTCAGCATTTCTATATAAACATAATTAAGTCAGAACTTTTTGTTTAAAACTTTAGGCTCGGGACGCCTGGGTGGCTCAGTGGATTAAGCCGCTGCCTTCGGCTCAGGTCATGATCTCGGTGTACTGGGATCGAGCCCCGCATCGGGCTCTTTGCTCAGCGGGAGCCTGCTTCTCTCTCTCTCTCTGCCTGACTCTCTGCCTACTTGTGATTTCTCTCTCTGTCAAATAAATAAATAAAATCTTTAAAAAAAAAAAAAAACTTTAGGCTCATTAGAAATTACATTTGTCATCTCAATTCATCAAAATTAAAGACAAATCAGAAATTTCTGTAGTGCAAACCTCTATAAAATGGATTAATTTCCAGGAAATGTAAGTTAAAAAGGCAACATACAAAAGAGCACATGTGTTATATTATCTTTTGGAAAGAAAGGGAAATATAAATATATATAACATAGTGAAATATATTAGCATGTAAACAAAAAATAAATATAAAAAATATTTTTAAAATATTTAAGGGGCACCCAGGTGGCTCAGTCAGATAAGCATCAGACTCTTCGTTTCAGCTCAGGTCATGATCTCAGTGTCCTGAGATTGAGCCCCGCATCAGGTTCTATTCTTAATGTGGAGTCTGCTTGTCCCTCTCCCGCTGTTCCTCCCCTTTTCTCTCTCTCTCTCACTCTCTCATAAATAAATAAAGTCTTTAAAAATTATATCTCAAATGAAAACTGTAAAAACAATGAAGGAAGGCAGAAAGTGAGAAATAAAGGACAAACTAATCAAAATAATATATCAGCACAGTATTCGCACATCTTCAGTTTGGGGCAGTAACAGGAATGGGCGTAAGTGCAAGAAAATCCTGAACTCTTTTTATTTGGATTGATATTTACAGTGTTGTGAGCAAGCAATTCTGTCATTACTTTTTCCATTATAGGAGTCAACAAAGAAGTAAATATGCTGATATCAGTCTCCCATGCAAAAAAAGGACATAAAAATGTGAGATGGAGGATGAAAGGAAAGAATCCTATGGAAATACCCATGTGTACCCTTCATTTCCAAAATATGTGTGTAGGTGCACAAGTATGTGTGTGTATGTATATTTGCTGATTTATGTACATATAGAAGTATGTATGTAATATGCAGTGTTTCCAAACTTTGTCCACTGAAAGTGTCTAAAAGCAAAAACAGCCCCATAACTATGAGCACATCCACTGGACAAAGCTTAATATCTAAAGCCATGGCCCATTAAAAGGAACAGGGGAATCAAGAAGTAGAGGATTCCAGGACTGACAACAGGGCAGATACTAGATGAACCTTAACTTATGATAGCAAGTAAGGTAATTTTTTAAAAAATTTTAAGTAAAAACTTGATGAAGGCATGTCACCATGTCACAAGAACCAGCCTGAAGGGCTCTCCTTGGTCAATTGTGGGACAATTTGAAAGCCACAATAATTAAGGACAAAAAAATTACACTATAAGAAATACAGAACAATATTCATGTAGTATTCTAGCCAGAAATATATAATCTGAATATAATCCAGAGAAAACATAAAAAAAATCAAACTAAAAATCATTCTATTAAAAAAAGAGGGGGAGGTAAGGAGTAGTGGTAGTGGGCCATATTCTTCAAAATCATCGATGCTGAAAAAAACAAAGCAAGACTGTCAACTCTTACATATTAAAAGAATCTCAGGGGACATCCCAACAAAATATAATATCTGGTCCTAGCCTGGACCCTGAACTACAAAAAAAAAAAAAAAAGCTCTACAAATGATATGATAGGGTTAATTGATAAAACTGGAATATGGATGGTAAAATAGCTAAAAGCATTTTCTCAAGATTAAATTGACTGATAACTTAAGTATTTAGGGGTAATGTGATACATGCAACTCACTCTGAAATAATACGAGTAAAAGGTACATGAGTGTGCTTTGTGGTATCTGTACTATATTTATTCTTAGAGCTTTTCTGTAAGCTTTCCTAGTTAAAAGTAAGTTTAAAGAGAAGCCCCGAAAAACAAACCCCTTGAAAACAGAACTACCCTACAACCCAGCATTTGCACTACTGGGGATTTACCCCAAAGACACAATTGTAGTAATCTGAAGGGGCACCTGCATCCCAGTATTTATAGCAGCAATGTCCACAATAGCCAAACTATGGAAAGAGCCCAGATGTCCATTGACAGATGAATGGATAAAGAAGATGTCATATATATATATATATATATATATATATATATATATATATATATATATATGTCATATATATATACATATACGTATATGTATATATATATATATGCATGCAACGGAATATTACTCAACTAGCAAAAAAAAAATGAAATCTTGCCATTTGCAACAACATGGGTGGAAAGAGAGGGTATTATGCTAAGTGAAATAAGTCAATCACAGAAGGACAATTATCGTATGATCTCACTAATATATGGAATTTGAGAAACAAAGCAGAGGATCATAGGGGAGGAGAGAAAAAAATGAAACAAGATGAAACCAGAGAAGGAGACAAACCGTAAGAGACTCTTAATCTCAAGAAACAAACAGGGTTGCTGGAGGTGAGGAGCTTGGGGGGATGAGGTAATGAGGTGTTGGACATTAAGGAGGGCATGTGATGTAAGGAGCACTGGGTATTATATAAGACTGATGAATCACTGACCTCTACCTCTAAAACTAATAATACATGCTAATTTACTGAATTTAAATTTAAAAACTAATTTTAAAAAAAGAGAAAAACAAACCCAATCAGTATATAATGGCCTCTTTCTTTATGACTTAATTTTATTTTTTTATTTAAAGTTTTAATTTAAATTCCAGTTAGTTAATATATAGTGTAACATTAGTTTCAGATGTACAATTTAGTGATTCAACACTTCCATACAACACCTGGTGCTCATCACAAGTGCCCTCCTTAATTCTCACCACCTATCTACCCCATCCCTTTACCCACCTCACCTCTGGTAACCATCAATTTGTTCTCTAGAGTTAAGAGTCCTTTTCTTGGTTTGCCTCTCTTTTTTCTCCACTATGCTCATTTGTTTTGTTTCTTAAATTCCACACATGAGTGAAGTCATATGGTATCTGTCTTTCTCTGACTGACTTATTTTGCTTAGCATAATACTCTCTACTCCATCCACATCACCGCAAATGGCGAGATTTCGTTTTTGTTATGGCTAATATTCCATTGTGTATGTATGTATGTATGTATATATGTATGTGTGTATATACATGTATATCTATATAGATATATCACATCTTTTTTTTTAAGACTTTTATCTATTCATTTGACAGAGATCACAAGGGGGCAGAGAATTAGGCAGAGAGAGAGGAGGAAGCAGGCTCCCCATCGAGCAGAGAGCCCGATGCAGGGCCTGATCCCAGGACCACGACCTGAGCCAAAGGCAGAGGCCTTAACCCACTGAGCCACCCAGGCGCCCCATATCACATCTTCTTTATCCATTCCTTGGTTATTGGAATTGGACTATTTCCATAATTTGGTTATTAATATTGGGGTACGTGTATCCTTTTGAATTAGTATTCTTATATTCTTTGGGTAAATACACAGTAGTGCAATTGCTAGATTGTAAGGTAATTCTATTTTTAATTTTTAACTCCATACTGTTTTCCAGAGTGGCTATACCAGTTTTATTCCCACCAGTACTGCTATAAGTTCCCCTTTCTCCACATCCTCACCAACACCTATTGTTTCTTGTGTTGCTGATGTTAGCCATTCTGACAGGTGTGAGGTGAGATCACATTGTAGTTTTGATTTGTATCTCCCTAATCATCAAGGATGTTGGGCATCTTTTCATGTGTCTCTTGGCTATCTGTATGTCTTTGGAGAAATGTTCATTCATGTCTTCTGCCCATTTTAACTAGATTATTCATTTTGGGGGTGTTGAGTTGTCTGAATTCTTTATATATTTTGGATACTGACCCTTTATCAGATATGTCATATGCAAATATCCTCCCCCATTCCATAGGTTGCCTTTTAGTTTTACTGATTGTTTCCTTCACTGTGCTGAAGTTATTTTTATCTTGAGGAAATTCCAATAATTTATTTTTGCTTTTGTTTCCCTTGCCTCAGGTGACATATCCAATAAGAGGTTGCTATGGCTGATGTCAAAGAAGTTACTGCCTGTGTTCTCCTTTAGGATTTTCTTGGTTTCCTGACTCATATTTAAGTCTTTTTAAAAAATTATTGTTAAAATATATTATTTGTTTCATGGGTACATGTATGTGATTCATCAATCCTACACAATACATAGCACTCACCACAATACATACCCTCCCCAATGTCTATCACCCAGCCACCCCACCGCACCCAGCCACCCCAACTCCCCTACCTGTCCTCTGCTCCAGCTACCCTCAGGTTGTTTCCTGAGATTACGGATCTCTTATGGTTTGTTTGCCTCTCTGGTTTCATCTTGTTTCATGTTTTCCTCTCTTCCCCTATGATCCTCTGCTTTGTTTCTCAAATTCCACATATAAGTGAGATCATACGATAATTGTTTTTCTCTGACTGACTTACTTCGCTTAGCATAATACCCTCTCTTTCCATCCATGTTGTTGCAAATGGCAAGATTTCTTTTTTTTTTTTTTTTGCTGGTTGAGTAGTATTTCATGTTATATATACGTGTGTGTGTGTGTGTGTGTGTATACATATATATGTATGTATGTATGTATAGGAAACGTACATACATATGCATATATTTACATATAGATATATCTATGTATGTGTGTAATATATACATATATATACACACACACACACTACATCTTCTTCATCCATTCATCTGTTGATGGACATCTTGGCTCTTTCAATAGTTTGGTGATTGTGGACATTGCTGCTATAAACCCTGGGATGCAGGGGCTCCTTCAGATTACTACATTTGTATCTTTGGGGTAAATCTCCAGTAGTACAAATGCTGAATTATACGGTAGCTCTATTTTCAACTTTTTGAGGAACCTCCATACTGTTTTCCAGAGTGGCTGCACCAGCTTGCATTCCCATATATAGCCTCTTGCTTAAAATTTTAGTCAAAGAGCATTTTCATTGAAAGAGATTGTTACTCCAAAATTTAATTAAATTTTGCAATTCCACACTTAGCCCAAAAACCAACGAACAGAAACTGTTAATAAATACTAGCATTTTTGTAAATACTATGGAAAGACATTTATCTAAAAATATTTCCTTCAAAGGATGGTATGGTTATCTTATTAGTAAACTCCTTGTAAATGCCACTACACTTCTGTATGGAATGCTAGATATTAATGACACTTTACAAAGGCAAGACAAGCAAAACAACTAGCACACACCCACATATGCATCTATGAAGGGAGTTCCTTCTGCTAGAAAACAATAAGTAACTATTTGCATAACACCTACAATTCTAAATTGGTAGTTTCCCACGTGTGAGAATACATTTACAAGAGCCAAAAGACAATTTTTGCACATTCTTCTTGGATGTCTCCAGCACTCAAGGAAACGTATTACAGATATAAATATTAGAAGATATCATTATGTCACCACTGAATTGTATGCCTCGTCTTTTTTGAAAATGTTTTGAAAAGAGCTATTTTTATGAGATATACTAGAAATGGCATTATGACATTTAGTGAGACGTAAAATATCTGTAGCAAACAGAATTTTGGGGAAAGTATCAAGAAATTTATCTACAAAAATAACTTTCTTCAGGAGTTTCTTGATTTTGTGAATTCCAGAGATTTACATGCTCTGTGGTTTCTCCAAATAATTATTGTACTTGCCATATTCAGACTTGTGTCAAAAATTCTTCAATAAATATTATTTCCTATTATTCTTAATATGTAATAATTATACAAGCAGGCTAAAATGAAATAAAAAACAATAATCTTCTCTGAAGTCTGTAATATTTTTTAGATTTCATTCTATATTCACATGCAGAGCACAACATGGTATAAAAAAGATTTCACTTTTTCTTTGTGAAAATTCAAATTTGTCTTTGGCTTTGAATTGGACATAAAAAAATTCTTCCATGTAATAACATAATATCTTCATTTACTACTATGACTGTAATAGATAAATGAAATTGATAAATAACTGGAAAATTCAACAAAATGTGATCACCTGTGATTTAATTATTAAGACAAATGGCTGAACCCCTGTTTAGATTTAGCTGTAGACACATAAAGTCAATTAAATTATTCTATGGCTCTGTTCCCAATATACCAATAAAAACAAAAGTCATCCCTGCCTCCTGATTTCTAGCTCCACAGAAACTACTAAGGTAATATCAATGTTGTGCCTAAGTTTAATGGAAAACTAAGGTTAGAAAATTAAAGTTGAGCCCAAATACTGATCCTAAGCAATAAGAGAAATAGGATAACTACTGAGTGCCTGATTAAAATCAAAACCAAACCAAAGAAAACAAACTAGTAAGTTAAACATTCATTGTTGGTTGGTGATCACCTTTAGAAAACTCTTCAACACTTGCTCCATTACAAATAATCAAAACACGAGCCATGCCTTACCTTGTTTTCTGCATAAGCAAGCCAGCGGCTCCCAAGGGCAATAGGATTCATGTTGGGCCCTGGACAAGGATAGCAGCCTGAAAAATTTTAAATGGCAATACTGAGATATTTCTTAATAAATTTTTTTGGTATATCATATTTTGATGCCATAAAAACAAAACAGCCAAATGGTTTTATTTTTTCAAGTCTCACAAAAAATCCCCATAAAACCAATCATTATTTTAATAGCTAAGTGAAGTTCATTTTTTTCCCTTCTACAGTTTCCTTTTGGTTTGATGCTGTTCCAATAAGAAACAAATCTGGGAGGAACTGGTTATAACTTTTAGCAAAAATTGGGTATTTTATACAGTTATTCCTAGAACAAGAAAGAACAAGAACAAAAGGAAACAAAGTTTGGAAGTCAAGCAACAGTATTTAGAGAGGAAAGAGAAAGGATACAATTGGTTCATAAATTTAAAGGCAAAAGATAATGAAGACATACACCTAAAAGGGAATATGATAAAATAGTCAGAAGAGAAAAACAGAACAAGTACTAAAGCAAGGACCAATGAAGCAAATTCACAAAGAGTGCTTCCATAGAAAGATGATGGAAAACTACACGCTCCTATGTATTTACATTAGGCACTCAATTTCTTTTTTCCTACTTTCAGTCCAGCCAGTAACAAACTAGTAGGAAGGACTGTCTCGTACTTCTCTCCTTTAAAGAATAATAAATCACGTAGTCGTGACAGTGAACACCATCACTGCATGGAAACTCCAATACCATCTTTCTGAACTCTACTAAACAAGGCTCAACATGATTCAGTCAAGTAAGTGATGTCTGTCTCCTAGAGGCTCTCCTCTCTGCACCTGGCCAGGCCAATAAGGTCTTTGAGTCTAATGACAACATAAAAAGCCTAACTTAAAGAACTTCTGGCTTCTCATTCCACAAGTATCTGTTTAACATTTTTACAAATGTTTTCCTCTAAAAGGTACACTAGAGGATCAAACTGAAGTATTCTACTTTATAGTTTAGGTCCCAAGTTAGAATCTAAATTTATACAATCATGAGACAGACAAGATTCCATAACAATAATCTTTACTTCCACTAGCAAAATAGCCAAATTACACGAATCATATGAGCATAAGCACAAAAAAATAGCATCACCTGAAATGTAAACTGCACACTTGATAATTCCCTACCCAGCAGAAAGTCCCAGTGTATGTTACTGAGTTTAAGAGGAACAGAGTTATCAATGTATGATCATGTTTCATGCAAAAACATACTTAATAATGAGAAAAAGAACAATAATGAACTACTTTAAGATTTACTTTCAATAATAAAAATAATTTACATGTTCTGTTAATATATTATTATTTTTAAATTTATTTTGTCTTTCGCCCACTTGATTAGAGGGGTATATAAGAATTTGTGTTCACTGCTGAAATTCCACTGTGTAGAATAATACCTGAACACAGCTTAATAAATGTTTGAACAAATTAAGAAATGCACCTAAATTAATCAAAGCATGTTTATATGACACTGACAAAAAGTCAACTACATAAAAAAGCTTTTCAAATACTCAAATAGTGTGCTCACTTAAAAGCCAAGTCTTTCATTTTAAACTATTTTTTAAAAAATAGGCATCTCTCTTAAACATGTATTACATGTTGGGCCACCTAGGTGGCTTAGTCAATTAAGCATCTAAGCCTTTGGCTCAGGTCATGATCTCAGGTCCTGGGATCAAGCCCCGCTTCAGGCTCTCTGCTCAGTGGGGAGTCTGCCGCTTTTCCACCTTCTCCCTCTGCCCACCCCCCTGCTCCTTCTTTCTTGTTCAAATGAATAAATAAAATCTTTAAAACATACACACAAACACATGTATTAGATGCTTTTTGATTCAGAAAGTCTGTGTGCAGCAGTGATTGTCATCCTAAAATGCTAGTGTCATAGTGTTCATGGGCACTAAAGAAGCACACACCATTATTGGGCCCCTCACACAGTAGTTTTTTCTTTTTTTTCCTTTTCTTTTTCTTTTTTTGGCTTTTCTACATTTTAATTTTAGTTTTTAAGATAAAACCATAGTAGAGAAATTCAACTGTTCTTTTTTTCTTACAGCATTTAATTTAAATTCAATTAGCCAACATACAGTCCATCATTAATTTTGATACAAGGTTAAATGATTCATCAGTTGCGCATAACACCCATCACACACAGTTTTCATTTGAGCTCCTTCAATCACTACCTATTTTGAGTTTTCCTTTTTAAAGAAGGTAACTTCTAAAAAAGATAATGGCCCTAAGAATAAATATGTATGTCACGTGAAATACAAGGTATGAGCTTTCTAATTTTTTACTCATCTTTTAAAAAAACTTTTATTTCAGGGCTTAAAGGGTTCTGTTGGGGATGTTTTGGATTTTGGGAAAACTGACCTATAGGTAACTATGATATTACTATATTCACTGAATGCACATTATGGACACATATTATAGATACATACAAAGGACAAAGCACACTAAATAGTACAAAGATAATACACTTTGACATATGTTCTACAGTATTTCACAGATTTCATTATTACACTCCCACTGAGCAACCTAATTCATATACACATTCCATAGATATTTTCAGAGCTGAAGAAATTAATATAAATATGGCCTACAGAAAACTTCCCCCTTTTAAATATTTTTTTTTAATTTCCCCCCTTTTAATATGTCATGAAAAAAGAACCAAATGGGGGCACCTGGGTGACTCAGTGGGTTAAGCCTCTGCCTTCAGCTCAGGTCACGATCTCAGGGTCCTGGGATCGAGACCCACATGGGGCAGGGGGAGGGGGGGGGTCTCTGCTCAGCAGGGAGCCTGCTTCCCCCTCCCCCTCTGCCTGCCTAACTGCTTGTGATCTCTCTGTCAAATAAATGTTTTTTTAAAGAACCAAATGAAGGGACGCCTGGGTGGCTCAGTTGGTTAAGCAGCTGCCTTCGGCTCAGGTCGTGATCCCACCGTTCTGGGATCGAGTCCCACATCGGGCTCCTTGCTCAGCAGGGAGCCTGCTTCTCCCTCTGCCTCTGCCTGCCATTCTGTCTGCCTGTGCTCGCTCTCTCTCCCTCTCTCTCTCTGATAAATAAATAAAATCTTTAAAAAAAAAATAAAGAACCAAATGAAAAACAGAAATAAATACTTGTGAACTGCAGCATTACATTAGAGGCAGCTAATCTCCTAAACTTTAAAGTCCATATAATCAAACTCTCAATCAATTCTGATATTCATCTCATCTCAACAGATCCTAGTAAATATATCTCTCCTTTCCAAATACTAGAAGATACTAAGGAAAAATGTAGTTCACAATTCTTCATCTCATTTTCTGAGTCATTGTTTTTAGAAACTCAGTGGACCTCAAGAATTATAGTGTATTGGAATGGAAGCAAATTGTTTTTCTGCTCTCCAAAAAACATTTCACAGCTGGAATCAGCAGACCATCAGCCACTCAGCACTATCCCAACTTTACAAGAATGACTCCTTTAAAAATTAACCATTCCCTCCAGCTAAACTTTGAAAACAAGGGGGGTAAAAACCCAAATCTCTATAATACTATAACTAATACTAACATGTTTACAATGTTTGTGAAAAAAGCAAGAGAACTGGATTTTTTTTTAACTGAGATTTCCAAATTTAAATAAAGGTAAGATCCAAGAAAAGCACACTAAATGAAGGATTTCTCAGAAATATTTCAAAAGGCACAGGACAGTGATGCAACTTTAGATGGGATCCTCCCTTAAGGTTGGTCCCTAGTCAGGAAGTGACCTGAACCTATTTTGAAAAACAAAGGATTCAACTACTCTCTGCAACACTATGCCTAATTTTTCCTGGTGAAGACAACTCAAAAGATTACAGACTTTTTTACAAAAACAGATGTCTGCATTTACGGTCATCTGACTCTCAACAAGGATAGCAAAACAAGTCAATGGGGAAGAATAGTCTTCTCAACAAATGATGATGGGTCAACTGCATATTCATATCCCGAAGAATATAACCCTGACTTCACACTGCACACATAAATTAACTCGAAATGAAACCAAAGACTTAAATGAAAAAGTTAAAAGTACTACTCTCTTCCTCCGCTCTGCCTGCAGGGGTGGCAGCCATCCTCTACTTCACATCATGGCCGCCCTGAGACCTGTGGAGAAGCCCAAGATTGTTGAAAAGAGGACCAAGCAGTTCATTGACACGTCAGACCAATATGTCAAAATTAAGTTCAACTGGTGGAAATCCAGAGGCATTGACAACAGGGTGCACAGAAGATTCAACGACCAGATCTTGATGCCCAATGATGGTAACGGGAGCAACAGGAAAACAAAGAACATACTGCCCAGTGGCTTCTGAAGTTCCTACTCCACAATGTCACGTGGAACAAATCTTACTGTGCAGAGATTTCTCACAACGTCTCCTCCAAGAACCGCAAAGCCACCATGGAAAGAGAAGCCCAGCTGGCCATCAGTCACCAATCCCAATGCCAGGCTATGCAGCCAAAAAAATGAATAGACAGCTTATGTGCACATTGTATTTGTATTAAAACTATCAAAAATGTTAGAGTATTAACTTCTTGGAACAAAACATAGTGGTAAATCTTTATACTCTGAGATTAAGGAATGCTTTCTTAAGGGGCGCCTGGATGGCTCAGTGGGTTAAGCCTCTACCTTCAGCTCAGGTCATGATCTCAGGGTCCTGGGATCAAGCCCCACATTGGGCTCTCTGCTCAGCAGGGAGCCTGCTTTCTTTCCCCTTCCCTCTCTGCCTGCTGCTCTGCCTACTTGATCTCTCTCTGTCAAATAAATAAATAAAATCTTTAAAAAAAATAAAAAGGAATGCTTTCTTAGCTATGACACCAAAAGTACAAGTGATAAAAGAAAAAACTTATAAGGGCTCCTGGGGGGCTCAGTGGGTTAAGTGGCAGCCTTTTGCTCAGGTCATGATCCCAAGGTCCTGGGACTGAGCCCTGCATGGAGCTTTCTGTTCAGAGGGGAATCTGCTTCTCCTTCTCCCTCTACCCCTCCCCACTTCTCTTTCTCTCTCAAATAAATGAAATCTTTTAAAAAAGAAAATAGGGCACCTGGGTGGCTCAGTGGGTTAAGCTGCTGCCTTTGGCTCAGGTCATGATCTCAGGGTCCTGGGATAGAGTCCCGCATCAGGCTCTCTGCTCAGCAGGGAGCCTGCTTCTCTTCCTCTTTCTCTGCCTGCCTCTCTGCCTACTGTGATCTCTCTCTGTCAAATAAATAAATAAAATCTTAAAAAAAAATAAAAAGAAAATAAAAAAGAAAATATATAAATTGGACTTCATCAAAATTCAAACATTTGTGCTCCAAAGGACATCACTAAGAAAGAGGAAAAACAGAATGGAGTTTTATAAAACATATGTCTGATAACTGACTTATATCCAAAATATAAACAGAACTATTACAACTCAAGAAAGAAAACACAAATAACTCATAAATTCAAACAAAAAAGATATATGTTAGTGAATGAACACATGAAAAGATGCCCAATATCATTAGCCATCAAGGAAACGCAGATCAAAGGTATAATCAGATACCATTTCATGAGACATCAATAGGATGGGTATAGTTAAATGAAGGTAGTAACAATCAATAGTGGAAATGTGGAGAAATTGGAACTTTCATGCACCGCAGGTGGGAATGTAAAATGCAGTCCCTCTGCCTGGCAGCTCTTCCCATAGTTAAGGATAGAATTACCATATAACTCAGCAATTCAACTCCTAGGTGCATACTCCAGAGAAATGAAAACATATGTCCATACAAATACTTATACCCAAGAGAATTAAAAATATATTGACCCTTGAACAACATGAGTTTGAACTACACAGATCCACTTATACAGGCTTTTTATAAAACAGTATTGTAGATATATTTTCTCTTATGATTTCTTTCTCCACATTTCTGGTAGTTGTATTTACTCATTATTTGTTTCTTTGTCCTTTAGTCTTATTAAAATTTCTAGTTTTTTTTAAATATTTTATTTATTATATTTGTCAGAGAGTGAGAAGGAGAGAGCACAAGCAGGGGAAACAGCAGACAGAGGGAAAAGCAGGCTCCCCACTGAGCAAGGAGCCTGATGCAGGACTCAATCCCAGGATCAGGACCTGAGCCAAAGGCAAACACCCAGCTGACTGAGCCACCCAGGCATCCCCCAAATATTTTTTTTAAAGAAGAACTGACAGATTCTACAACATCGATGAACTATGATTATCTATGTGCAGTAAAAGATACCAGTCACAAAAGATCACATATTCTATGCAGCCCAGGAAAAAAACTATGAACACTCTCCTCAGAAAGACATAGAAGCACATAAAATATTAGATATCACTTCAGGGATTTATTTGACTATCTTACAACTGATTAATGATCCTTTTAAAATTCCATGAGCATTCTGATTTATTTTTGCTTCATTTTTCATTTACATAAATATATCATGAATTTTTTTAAAGAATTATGCATTTATCTGAGAGAGAGAAAACATGTATGCATGGGGGAAGGGCAAAGGGAGAAGGAGAGAGAGAATCTCAAGCAGACTGCCCACTGAGCACAGAATCCAATGTGGGGCTTGATCTCATGACCCTGAGATCATGAACTAAGCCAAAATCAAGAGTTGGACACTTAACTAACTGAGCCACACAGGCACCCCAAGCATATCATGAATTTAAGAGTACAGCCAGTGTGAGGTTCAATGGGTAGGGAATTATGTTGAGAGAACAGTAAAATTACAAGTGATTTCATTGCATACACATTCATTAAGTGTCCACCATGTTCCAGTGCCTGCCCAGGCTGTGAAAAACGTTATGACAATATACAGATGGGAACCCAAAAGAATAGGAATAGATTTGACTTCAACTTGGACTGGGCTTAGACCTCACATTCACCTGCCAATCTCTCCTAATAAATGTTATAAATTGCTTTTAAACATTTTAAAATAAAAATAAAAATAATTTTTCATGTTTGAGATCCTTTAACTTCTTATCCTTGTTATTAATCATTAACGTAAATGAAGAATACACGTAATAACAGTAAGAAATAGCATTGGATGGTAAGGAATAAATTTTCCTCCTCAAAGTTAAAAACTGGGGTCACTGGAAAAAGTTACTTACTGCACAATCCTTTGGTCTCTCCAGAGACTTCATATCTAACTTTGAATTTAAGCACACTGGAAATGACTGCTAATGACATCTATCAGTCCTTGTCTTTTGTTTTCTTCACCATACATGGGTTTTGAATTTCCACATTAGACAGCTGCTCAGGGCCACCGTTTCTATACAGGCAAATACAAAGGTGTCTCCTTTCTCATCATATTGGCTGTGTTCCCTTTCCAGTTCTCTATCAGCTCTCTTTACCTGATCCTTCCACCCTTTGGCACAAATTCCCATGATGGTTTCTCTGATGGACACAGCTGTCTCTATTTACTTTACAGCCCCATCATTGTATTCATACATAACTGAGGCACTCACAATTGTATTATACAAGAGCTTTTCAAGCTACTTTAGAAATCAAATACCTGCACCATCAAAACAATATCCTCATTAAGTGGAGAATTTGTCATTCTACATGCACTCTCGCCCTAATTCTTCAAGAATTAGAAACTAATCACTGGAAAAAAAACTACGCGGCACAGGCAAAGAGGCTACATACAACAAATGCTACTCTCAGTATGCCTACTGCCTCTGCACCAACTTTTAAGCGCCCCAGGCAAACTGGCTTATACACATGGGCCAGCCCAAATTCATAGAAACATGACTCGTTCCACCCGCTAAAAGTTTCAGTCTGTGTAAAGAAAAGGTGGGTGGGGGTTGATGCTACAATTAAAGAAAAAGAAGCTTCTTTCAAGTTAGGAAATGGCTCATTTGTTCTTTGATCTTAAATATCAGGTTATGTGAAATTTTGTTCAATGTGTTGATGTAAATCACTTTTGGTGAAGCTGTAACTCAGAAACAAAAAGCTAAACTCCTTCATATAAATTTTTGCCAAATATCATCAATCTTACCAAGTCTACATCACTCACATAAATCCAATCTCTAGGGTTTTCCAGTCAAGTAAAATAATATGTAACTAACAATGAGATACTTCTTAACAGAAGTACTATGGATTGGGGTATTCACAGATGAAAGGGACAGGTTGGGAAGAGCTGTTGTGGAATGCTACAACAGACAGTATTCAGAGCATGAGGAGACAAATCACAAATGTGTTGCTGTCATTGCTGTTGATGCTTTTTCAACTCTGTAAACTATATACTCAAATATACAACCAAAAGCACCTGAATCAACAAAATGAACATATATATACATAAGCAGTACCCAAAACAAAACAAAACAAAAACCCCAGGACATTACAGAATCCCAAAAGCCCTCTCTCATATACCTTTCCAGCCCTCTTCGCCCAAGGCTACATACTACCCTGTCTTCTGACGACCATACTAAACATCCTCAAAAGACATTGCTGGGTTCTAATACACAGTTTATTACACTTATTTCCATCTTTTATCCCTACTTTTATACTACCCCATTTCTCAACATTTTAAGTAATACTCATTTCAGATTTAATGAAATACATACTAAATAGATGCTATGGCATCCCCAAATCATAACAGCCATTTTACAAATACTACAATGAAAGAAGAGGTGATAATCCTAATGGATCAGGAATTACTAAAAATTCACTTCTGTGGGCCTCAAGCCACTTGACCAGGACTTACTAATAAAATTATAGGTCACTCATAAAGCACTTGAGTGACACTCGTAAAGCATCATTCCAGATCTCTTATCATGAACAATTCACAGAATACAAGAGAGCCTAATATTTTTTTTAAGATTTTATTTATTTATTTGACAGACAGAGATCAGGTATGCAGAGAGGCAGGCAGAGAGAGAGGGGGAAGCAGGCTCCCTGCTGAGCAGAGAGCCCCGATGCGGGGCTTGATGCCAGAACTCTGGGATCATAACCTGAGCCGAAGGCAGAGGCTTAATCCACTGAGCCACCCAGGCACCCCATGAGAGCCCAATATTCTAATAATACTTATTTCAACTATTCAGTGGGTCCAGCAATACAAAGGGAAGCATTTAGGACCACATGACAAAGATGTTCCAAAGGTGATGCGTGGGTGGCCCAGTCAGTTAAGTAAGCATCTGCCTTTGGCTCAGGTCATGATCCCAGGTCCTGGGATCAAGCCCCATGTTGAGCCCCACATTAGGCTCCCTGATCAGCTGGGAGTCTGCTTCTCCCTCTGCCCTTCCCCCTACTCATGTGCTCACGTGCTCTCTCTCTCTCTCTCTCTCAAATAAATAAGATGTCCCAAAGGATATCAACTTAAAAAGAAAGTACAAAGGCATTAAGAAAAAGTAATAATGATTCACTCTCCCATTCATTTTTATCAAACTTCACTAATAATTTGTACTTGCTAAAGACTCATAAAACAGAAGCTCCTATTCCCACAAGGAGAAACACTCCAAGTACTGGAGAGATACTCAAGAGATGATGACTACAAACATGTAACTTTCAAATATCAGATTTTCTGGATTTACTCCAACACAATATATAGGAGAAACTTCACTCTTATATCCAAACATATATTCACTTCTTTAAATATCCATGAAACACCATTAATTTCCAGCTCAGTCTGACATATCGCTTTTCCTGGAAATCAGTACTGATCCTATATTAATAATTCTCTTCCTCATCTGATGACTTTTAAAAGAGTTGCAGTACATTCTAAACCATTTTGGTTAACTAAACATCTTGGAAAAGGACCACTGATGCTTTGAAACCAGAAAATCTTTGTAATAAATATTTTCCATCTTTAGCAAACTGAGTTTTATTCTTACAAGAAGCAAAAATAAACATCAGTAATATTTTTTAAGTTAGTTAGAACATATGGATATATTATACTTTCCATGTGGCCCTTACTTCCTTCATGTAAATCAAGCTAGATAACTTTGCTCTCAAGGAGATTACTGCCTAGTGGCAGAGACAGAACAAGTAAACACAAAATGCATACAGTAACATGGAAAGTTAAGCGTCTTAACAGAGACAACGATTACATGTTATAAAAGCATTCCCAAAAGGTGTTGAGTAATTAAAGAGGTCCGTAATCAAATAAATCAGAGAAATATGTAAATGCAGTAAATAAATTTAAGCAGGTTAAAATGCTAGTCACCATTGCCATTCTCCAACAGAAGGCAGCGTTTCCTGAGTATATGTGACCAGGGCACCCTGATTCCCACAGCATGTTGAAGGTCTACTGTTCTGCCAACAGAATTTGAGAACTGCTATCTTTGGGGACTTAAAAGAAGGCAAGGTTACTTTAAGCCAAAGGTGTCAGGAAATAGTTCACATAAGAACTAATACAGACACTCAGCCAAGAAAGATATGCAGGATTAAGACATTCTGGGAAAGGAGGGTGCTGGTATAAAGGCCAATTCAGACAGGAAAATAAAGCAACAGTGCGCCTGCAAAGAAATGAGAATGAATGGGGTTCAAAGTAAATGCAGCATAAGCAGCATGAAAAAGGAATTGTAGAAATAGTTAACAAGGATATTGGATACTGATAAAGAAGATCCTTGTGCGTGAAAAACCTTGGGAGATCGAATGGTAAAAAATATACAGGATTCATGTCCCTATTGGCCCAGGACATTTCCAGTACACATATTGACCAGACTTGTTCAGAATTAAATTAGTATGGCAGTTGTTCAAATCGGAAGACCTCAGTTTAGATGATAAATTATATATGATAATTTGGAAATGACCTCTGGAAGGTACAAATGAAAAAGACTGTTCATGAATTGATAATTGTTGAAACTAGGTAAGTACATGGTGGTTCATTATACCACTACGTTCTTTAAATAACATTATGTACTTCCCAAAATAAAAATTTAAAAAAATTCTTGAACAACATACACAGGAGATGAAATAGTATTTCTATGGCATTAATGGTTTAATAAAACACAATATTTCCACCATATCACTAAATGTTTATCAAAAAGAGAAAAATCATTAAAAATCAAAAATGCATTTAACTATTTTAAAGTAACTAAAAATTCATCTTTCTGTAAGAAATTCATAATTTCCTGTGAAGTGTGTAAACCTGGCAATGTTTGTAAAAAACTTTTTAAATATAAATAAATAAATAATAAAGCAAAAAAAAAAAAAAAAAGAACCACATAATTTCAAGTAAGAGTGAAAACTAAGAATACATTTTCTAGTCACTCTTCTTTTGCTTAAAAACATTTTCATTCTTATTTCCACTATAAATGATTTAATTGAGAAATTATGGTAAAATCCCAAGAGTATATGAAATTTCCTTAATTTTGACAATGTGGCACTTTCTATATCAATTCTGCCAATTGATTCAAGAGTTTTATGTATCTGAGTTTTTTTAGGTCAGACAGAAAATCTGTAAGTAGGCCCAAGTTAAAACATTTCTACAAATAAATCTTTCTATAGAAAAATCTCAAATTGCAAAATACTCCTCCACAAAATTGGCAAATATTGTCAATGTACAAAAAACAAAGATTTTAGAAGACAAATTGCATTTATAGCCTACAGTATCATAGGTTTTTATAAATTGTTACATGTAGGTCCTTATTCAAAGGGATACATTCACCCCAATGTTTATAGCAGTATTATCAACAATAGCCAAATTATGAAAAGAGCCCTAATGTCCACTGACTGGTGAATGGATAAAGAGGATGTGTGTGTGTGTGTGTGTGTGTGTGTTTGGAAACACACACACACACACACACACACACACACACGAATATTACTCAGCCATCAAAAAGAATGAAATCTTGCCATTTGCATGGCATGGATGGAGCTAGATAGTATTATGCTAAGTGAAATCAATCAGCCAGAGAAAGACAAACACCATAAGAAGAGAAAGACAAACCCTCACATATGGAATTTAAAAGACAAAACAGATGAATACAGATGAATACAGTGGGGGGCAAACCAGAAAAAAGACTCTTAACTCCAGAAAACAAATGGATGGTTACTCGAAGGGAGGTGATCAGGGAATGGGTTAAATGGATAATGGGTATTAAGAAAGGCACTTGTGGGCACCTGGGTGGCTCAGTGGGTTAAGTGACTGCCTTCGGCTCAGGTCATGATCCTCGAGTCCCACATCGGGCTCCCAGCTCCCTGGGGAGTCTGCTCCTCCCTCTGATCTTCTCCCCTCTCATGCCCTCTCTCTCTCTCTCTCAAATAAATAAATAAAATTTAAAAAAAAATAAGGGCACTTGTGATGAGCACTGGGTGTTGTATATAAGTGACAAATCATTAGATACTACATCTGAAACTAACACTACACTGCATTAACTAACTGGCTTTAAATATAAACTTTAAGGAAAAAATGAAACAAATACATTTCCCATTACCTGTTAAATAACAGACACTCATGTTAGTAGAAACATATTTCACCTATTTGTAAGAGGTATACAATTAAGGATATAAGGTAGATCTACATCATTTTATAGAAAATTTTATTAGACCATCTAAGCTTAAAAGTTACTATTATCACATATAATTTTGCCCATTTTCTTAATTAAACAGAGTACTCTGAAAGGCCTATTCTCATTCTAGTGTATCAAAAATATTAAAAAACCAGTGTCCTTCAAATCTAATTATAAATTCAATATATAAATCTAGTGATTTTATGCTAAGTGAAACAAGTCAGAGAAGAACAAGTATCATATGATTTCACTCATATGTGAACTTTAACAAAACAAATGACCCAAGAAAAGAGTCCAAAAAAAGACTTACATACAGAGAATGAACTGGGAGGGGGAGGTGGCTGGGTAAAATAGGTGAAGGAGATTAAGAATGCACTTTTAGTGATGAGTATTGTGATATATAGGAATGTTGTATTATTCCATTGTGTATCTGAGACAAATATAACACTGTATTAATTATATGTGAATTTTCATTTTTATTTAAATCTAAAGATTTTAAATTGTTCCTTTATGATAAAGCTCATTTTTTCTTTTAAAATTTTATCCTGGGTATTTAATTACTGAAAATCTGTATTTTTTACTTATTTACTAAAAAAACCCAACATCATAAAGATGCTCTATAAAGATTCCTATTATATTAACTTCTCTTTAGTTACTATAATCACTGATTTTATACCCAACACTTATTACAAAGAAAGAAACAAATCTACTGATAAATACGATATTACTTTCAGCCTAATGTTTAAATAAGGTTTAAATTTCAAAACATACACTGCCGCCTAAATAAACTATCTTAACAAGTAATGATTTGGGATGTTTTCCTCCAATTTTACACTCAGCTGAGGGAGCAAAAGCTATCATTACATTTTAAAAATAAAAAAGAAAGTAGGTCTAGGTTCCTGACCTTATTTTAGAAGGAAAAGCGGCTACTAAGGAATACAGACTCTAAGTGTAAAATTAATATGAGATATTGGACTTTGCAGAAGCCAAGACACACACATCGTTGATTAATGATGAAGTACAGCAGACCACTGATAAAATGTAAGATAAATGCTCAGGAAAACCTGGTATCTGAATCTGGCTGAAATATTCATACTCTGTCCTGATTCACTGCTCTGTAGCTCACAAATATGGAGGTAATAGATTTATACATGGTTACTCATATACATTCTATTTCTCTAATTATTTTAATTATAATAACGAGTAACACAAATACAGTGTAATATATTAATGCATAAGAACTGTATAAAAAGAATATACTAAAACAGGCCATGTAATATCCAAAGCTGCCCATATTATATATAAAATACATTTGTGAATGAAGATGTTATTAACAAATATATGCTCCTCAAAAACCTTTTAATTTTTTTACATATAGATGTGAAAATATAAGATCCTGGCTAATGATCTACTTTTTTTTTTTAAAGATTTTTATTTATTTATTTAACAGACAGATCACAAGTAGGCAGAGAGGCAGGCAGAGAGAGAGGAGGAAGCTGGCTCCCCGCTAAGCAGAGAGCCCGATGCGGGGCTTGATCCCAGGACCCTGGGATCATGACCTGAGCCGAAAGCAGAAGCTTTAACCCACTGAGCCACCCAGGTGCCCCTAATGATCTACATTTAATAATTATTAACCACAAATAAATTTCTGATTACCATAAAATCAATAATAGCTGAATTAATGTACTCACTCACTCGTTCAAGAAATATTTAATGAGATCCTACGCTGGGCTAGTTCAATGTCCCAGGGGCTAAATATATGAATGGTAGACATTAGAGTTTGTGAGAAAACAAAAATTATCTCAATGAACATAATCTCCATTACTATCTTTGTAGATCTGTCAGAGACTATTGCAAGCTAAGAAAGACAAACTCTCATAATTCTTCTTCCTAATCTACCAAATTATAAACTATGCAATTATAATGAATTATTGTATTATGTGTTATATATTTTATATAATGTATGCAATTACCTATAAATGATAATGTATCAGTTATCTCAGGAACATGACCTCTAATCAGAAAAGATATGTCTACTACCCAGGGCTTAATATATAGTAGGTATCTGGTAAACACCTAATGAATAAGTATGTAAATAGTTGTGGTATTTCAAGAGCAACAGCAATATGAGTTGGATAACCTAGTTATAAAAAAACTGAAATCTGTTCTAACAAAACTATCTCTACATCACATGCATAATCAGACTCCGGAAAAAAACAGCTTACAGCTTTGATGGAGAGTTCAAGAAGTTAAAATACAAGAATGAAAACTACTGTTTTACTAGTGTGTAGTGAGAAAAAAAAAATTCTAGTATATGTGCTCCAGAAGCAAGCAAAAAAAAGAAAATTCTAACTCCAGACTTTATTTAAACTCTATTCCTGCTGGAATCTCCTTCACCTCTTGGCCCGCCCCAGAGACCTGGGACTTCCCAGCCCCTCCCTACCACTGCATGAACCAATTCCTTTCAGAAAAAACATCAATCAGCCAGTCAGTGAGTATGTATGCGGCTCCAGATTCCTGCACTTTCAAACAGTACTGGAAGTCGTGGGAGACGAAGAAAAAAGGAGGGAGAAAAGAAAGAGACGGGCACATTTCTCTAAGTTTCAGATCCCTCATATATGATAATCCAGTTATCTCTTCAAGAATATTATGTTAATGAAATAATTTAACAACAGCTTCAAAAGTATGGCATGGCTACATGAACCTAAATTAATCAAAATTACTCAAGGAGAGTATGTAAGGAGAAACTGAGGCAACATAGTACAAGCCTTGCTCACTAAGAGGAAAAAAATGTGTTGTGGGTTGTAAATACATACCATAAAATGAGAGTAGTAAGAGATCCACAAAAACACAGGAATATCAAAACAACTAAAACTAACCACAAAATACTAATGTAACGTTTACAATAAGTTTGCTGAGTCTATCAAATAGCATAAACTCAAAAGCATATTATAAGAAATAAACCAAGTTGATACATACTTGTGACAAAAAATTTTTTTGTGAAAGTACAGCTATCAAAGGCAGCAATTTTCTCCTGTAAGACTACAACGAGGATCCTAAAATTAGAGGGGGAGGAAAAAAACAACAAAAAATGAGAATGCGAAATTCAGTAAATTAAATCATAAATAAGTTAAATCATTAGATTTAAAGAAGTATCCACTAATGCAATTTAGTCAAGAAACATCAGCCTCTTAAAATGTAAAAACAGAACCACAAAATCCTTACTGTAATCAAGAAAGACAGGATTAGAAGAAGAAAAGTCACAGAAGAAACTACAGCTCAAAACATTATTTTCCTCTAAATAAAACTTTATTTTCATTCATTATAAATCAAATAAATCTATCTTCATTAGGAATGTATGAAATCAATAAACTGCTGGCTATTTACTAAAAGTGTTTTTCCAGTGTGGGCTCGAAGTCATGGAATTAAACATAAAATGGATTTATGTAACCTGTCACTTAAAATGATTGCTGAATTTCCCAATGCAAGAGCAAAAGAAAGAAAGAAACCCAAGCTCAGACAACTGTTATTCAGTATAAATGAGTCATTTCTGATTGACTCAATATATTAAAATTTAATCAGAATCTCTATGAACTATATCTCTCCCCAGAACTCAAGATTTGTAAAAAAAAAAAAAAAAAATTAGAAAAATAAGAGTTAGAAAGTATTTTATAACCAAAATTCCTAAAATACATCCCAGATGAGGTTACTTTATAAATTATGTTTTTGAGTACTTTTCTTTGCATAACATTAATATAAAGATCCAAACTGCAAGGTTATTTTAATAATCAAATAAAAGATTACAATTGTTAAATATTTAACATGCTCAGGGTATTTTTCCAAATTTGGGGGAAGTAAATCTGAGTAACAGATGTTAATGATGAGTGGGGAAAAAAGAAAATGTTGTCTTTAACATGGATGCTTTATTAATCTTGTTCATTTGCTAATGCAGAACAAAATCCTTAACACAGCTGACAACACATAATAAATGATTCTGTCATGGCACTTAACATAAGAAACCAACCAATCATCAGACCCAGGTTAAAAGGCTTAGAGAATCCATAATAAAAAGGTGACAAACTCAAAAGAAAGAAAATGCAGAGACAAACAGAGATAAAAATGTTTTCTTATAATCAAGCAGCCCCTCCCCATAGTAGAGTAACATACAAAATCATTTCCATAAGGACGGATTAATTTATCATGAATATTCCTAAATCTAAAAGACTGTGCCATATCACTGATTTGGAAAACCAAATGCAGAATTAACCAGAGAATCAGATTTGACATTTTATAGAGCAAAATCTAAGCAGTATCCTGACATCCGCATGATAACTTTACCTCTAACCTTTACCACATTTGAATTCATGTAACTTCTAACTTTTTTAAAATTACAGAATGTGTCCAAATCAACAGGTGTTTTTGTTGGAACATATATCTTCAATGGTTTTTCATTTTTAAAAAAGGCGAATATGAACCTTTGCTACATCAAAAAAAATTCGAGAATTTTTTAATCACTTTTCATTAATGACATCTCATATTCATAAATCACTTTTATCTGCTTTTACTCCTACTCAGAAGTTTCACCATCATTAATCACCTATGATGAGCACACAGATGACTATGAAAAGATTAACTGCATCAATTTTATGGTAATTTATGTATGTTGAAATATTAAATGTGATCATTATTTCAGTTAAAATTAAAAGTAATAAACACAAAAATATCTGTTTTAAGAAAAGTTGACCTAACTGCATCATCCAGAAACAAAGTATTTGGAATAAGTACAGATTTACTGTAACAGTTCAAAAAAATAATGCCTGAAATACTTTTTTAAAAATTCAACTGCACTGCGTTTTTGTTTTCTAGTATATTTGTGTATTTGTACACATTTGTACACAAATGTACAGGTAAATTGTGACCTAAAAATCTTGTTTGTACTTAATCTCCCTTTCCAAAGTGTGTTTAAGTTTCTGTTTGACTAAATATGTACATAATCTATTTTGTGAGAACACAAAGGACACTTGAAGAAGAGCTTTCATTATATTTTCCCCAGGTTAAATATATTACCCACTAGATCCACCCACTCAATAATACTGATTTTGAATAATTTGATGTGTCATTGGATAATTACATTATCCCAGCAATAATATTTCTGTTTCCTATAATTTTGAGTTTGAAGTATAAATATGCATAATAATTAGATCTCTACTATAAATGGCACCCTATCACTGAACAGCTTTTCTTTGTCCTATTTCATTTTTCTGCTTGAATTCGAATACTTTTATCATTAGTATCAAACCCACATGTTCTTTTAGTTTATATTTGTCAGGTATGTCTTTACCTTCTTTTTACAGCCAACCTTTCTGAGTCATTCTTCGAATCTCTTTAAAATCTAACCTGAGAGTCTTTTATTACAAAATTTATTTTATATTGACACAGTATAAATTATTGTGTTTTCCACATTCCATGTATTTGTTTTTTTATGAGATGTAAGATTTACAGTTTCCATACGTGACCTCGATCAAGATATTTACCATTGCAGGGCTGCAGTTTTCTCAAATGTAAAAGGAAGTACTGAGTAACAGAGATTCTGAAAGCCCCTATCTTCCCTAATGTTCAGTGGCTATAAACTAATTCTTCATTGTCATTAGGACAGGTTCAACCCAGATCTGAGTATTTTCCTAGAAATGAAAGAAGGAAAATCTGCCTAGTCCATGTTTTAGTCTACTGAGAAATATAAAGAAATAACAACATTTAAAAGCCATTTTATTGTTCAGAATATGCTTTGTTTTGATGAATGTTAACAGGAAATTTATACTGCATATCACAAACCACAGATCCACATACATTCTATTCATTAACATTATGTTATGCATGTAAAAAAGTTCCTCAAAGCAATACTTAATCTTTGTACATTTGCTCAGATACTTTTCATTCTTTTCCATTTCAGTTTTTAAATGCTAGTTATGACTCACTAAACTTAATTCACTAATGGGTCAAGACCGGAAGTTTGATAACATTAATTCAGAAATCTTAACAGCTACTCCATTTGGCAGAATTCAGAAGGTATTTTGTGACTTCAAAATCATAGATGGCAAATGATACTAGTAGAGCTCTACCTGCCCGGGAGGTACCTTACTTTGAAAAACACATAAAGAAATGCTTACCGTTTGTTGCAATGGAGATCATAGATAGGTGTTTTAAACTGAATAGACTTGACCATCTCCCCAGTACGAAGTGAATAGAGATCTACACAACAGTAAGGTGGACTTGTGCTTAAAACAAACAAACAAAAAAAAAGCCATTATTTTTTTTAAAATGCGGTAGGGCCAGTAAACTCTACATTTTCAATGATTCATTATGTACTAACACAGTGGCCAACTGACCATAACAACAACCCAAAAAAATCAATTAAAAAATAATTTTTAAAAAAGAACATGTATGGATAAATCTGAAATAAAATACATGGATGATCAATTTAAAAACTCTACATTTTCTTATTAACATGATTATTAAACCCCTAATTAACATAAGGAAATTGATTTGAACTACTAAAAAAATCATAATATATCCCAATTAACTCATTTCAGAAATATAAAATTTGGGAAAAAGAAAATGAAACTCACCAAATTATTACTATAGAAAAGAAAAAAATCATAAGATTATCTTAATAAATGTAGATATGTATTTGATAAACTTAAAAACTTGTTAATGATAAGAAGTATTTCATTAATCTGATAAATTATAGCAACCTTAAAACTAATAAAAACTATCAACCATATATAATGGTAAAACACTGAAAATCTTCACCCTAAAATCAGAAACTAGAAAAGAATATTCATTATGAAACCACATCTACTCAACATAGTACATAAAGTCCTGTGCATAAGGCAAGAAAATAAATTACTATTCAGAAGAAATAAAGCTGTCATTACTTGCCAAGAACTTGACTGTGTAAGTATAAAACCCAGTAATACAAATCTGTACGTCAAAATATACATAAAGACAACCCCACAATAGGGGTGCCTGGGTGGCTCAGTATATTAAGCGTTTGCCTTCAGCTCAGGTCATGATCCCAGGGTCCTGGGACTGAGCCCTGAATCCAGCTCACTACTCAGCAGGGAGTCTGCTTCTAAACTCTGTCCCACACCCCCACTGCACTTTTCTCTCTTTCTCTCTGAAATAAATAAAATCTTTAAAAAAAAAAAAAAAAAAGACAACCTCACAATAAAGATGAACCATTAATATATACGTCATTAATATGGATTGTTAACTCATATATCAATTTACCCAAGTCACTAATACAACAGTGCTTGTATTTTTATAAATTAAGCACAAACCATTAAAAAATGAAATTTAAAAATATATATGTTGAATATATGAATATACTGAATACCTTGGAATAAATCTTAGATTTTGACATATTTACACAAAAAGAAACAAAACAGGGCGCCTGGGTGGCTCAGTGGATTAAGCCGCTGCCTTCGGCTCAGGTCATGATCTCAGGGTCCTGGGATCGAGTCCCGCATCGGGCTCTCTGCTCAGCAGGGAGCCTGCTTCCCTCTCTCTCTCTCTCTCTCTGGCTGCCTCTCTGTCTACTTGTGATTTCTCTCTGTCAAATAAATAAATCTTAAAAAAAAAAAAAAAAAAAAAGAAACAAAACAAAGCAAAATAAACTGAAGTACACATAACACAGGCTGACAGACTTTCTAAATTGATATAGTTCTACCCTAATAAAAAATTGACCAGAATGAGACCTCATTCTAAAATGTATATTGGGGCACCTGGGTGGCTCACAGGGTTAAAGCCTCTGCCTTTGGCTCAGGTCATGATCCCAGGGTCCTGGGAACAAGCCCTGCATCAGGCTCTCTGCTCAGTGGGGAGCTTGCTTCCCCCTCTCTCTCTCTGCCTGCCTCTCCACCTACTTGTGATCTATCTGTCAAATAAATAAATAAAATCTTAAAAAATAAAATGTATATAAGTATCCAGGGGCACTTGGGTGGTTCAGTGGATTAAGCCCGTGCCTTCAGCTCAGGTCATGATCTCAGGGTCCTGGGATCGAGCCCCGAATCGGGTCTGTGCTTGGAGGGGAGCCTACTTCCCCCTCTGTCTCTGCCTGCTCTCTGCCTACTTGTGATCTCTCTCTCTGTGCCAAATAAATAAATATATATATATTTTAAAAAATAATTTAAAAAATATTCATTCCACATGATCAGACTTAACTGGAATGGTACAGTAATTAAGACACTGAGTTCCTGACACTAGAACAGATGAAGAGATTGATGTTTCCATCTTAACAAAGTAGGAAAAGAATAGCAAGTTAAATCCAATAAAAGTTCAATGAGGGAACTAGTAGTATAATATGAAATGAAATGAAACTGGAGTAAGTAAAAGAAAAAGAATCTATGGAACTAAAGCCTCGTCTTCTGTAACCAATCTAAACCAATCTATAAAGAAACAAATACTTTAAATATCCCAATATCTATAAAAGAAACTGACCTTATAATTTAAAAGTTCTTACAGTGAAATCCTCAAAAATGGCTTCATTTGTAAATTCTATCAATAAATAAAAATGTTTAGATATCCTACTAAATAAAAACTTGAAAAAGAAAAGGAAAAATAGAACTATCATAACTATCATATGACCCAACAATTCCAACACTGGGTATTTGATGGAAAAAAAAAAAAAAAAAAGACTCACTCAAAAGGATATACTATGCACTGCCATGTTCATAGCAGCACTATTTACAACAGTCAGGACATGGAAGCAACCTGTGTCCATTAATGGATAAATGGATGGAGAAAATGAGTTAGATGCAGATATAGATACGCAATGGAGTATTAGTCAGGTATTTTATTTAAAAAAAAAAAAAAAAGGAAATCTTGCCATTTGTAACATGCATAGACCTTCAGGTCATTATGCTGAATGAAACAAGTCAGACAAAAACAAATACTGTATGAATTCACTAATATGTGAAATTCTAAAAAACAAAAAACCTGAACTCATCAATATAGAGAACAGACTAGGAGTTGCCAGAGGTAAGGGTATGCAAAATGGGAGAAGATAGTCAAAAGGAACAAACATCCAATTATAATATTAACAAGTCCTGCAGATGTAATATACAGCATGGTAACTAGAGTTAACAATTCTTTATTATATATTTAAAAGTTGTTAAGAGAGTAGATCTTAAAAGCTCTCACCAAAAGAAAAAAAATGGTTACTGTGTGGTGACAAATGTTAACTAGACTTACTGTGGTCACCATTTGCAATATATACAAATACCAAATCATTATATCATATACCTGAAGCTAATACAATGTCACAGAGCAATTATATCTCAATTTAAGGGAAAAATAGGTATTATAATACTGGTCTGAGCAAAGAAATACAGGTCAAGGGAACAGAAAAGAGAGCCATAAATAAATTCACACATATGGCAAAATGATTTTCACCAAAAAAAACGTATAATTAAGCGATGAAAAAAACAGTTTTTGAACAAATATCGCCTTTAAAAATTAGATATTTGCATGGAAGGAATTAAATTTTCCCCTAACTTACATACAAAAATTAACTCAAAAATGGATCACAGTCTAACATAAGGACCAAACATAAGAACCAAATAGCTTCTAGAACAAAATTTAGATAAAATCTATTTCTTAAACAAGAAAAAGCATGAGTTACAGACATACTGATAACCCAAAATGATCAAAATTATCAACTTTTATATTTAAAAATGAACAAGCAAGTCCCATATTGTGAGGAAATATTTTCAAAAGATGTATCTGACAAAGGATTTGAATCCAGAACATAAAAAGAACTCTTATCATTCAATAACAATGATACATACAACACATTTTAAAGGCCATAATATTTTAAAAGACACTTTACCAAGGAAGATAACGAGACATCAACTAAGTGCTTGAAAAGGTGCTGAACAGTGAAATGCACATTAAAACCACTAAACCACTAAGGGATACCACTACACTCACTAGAATGGCTAAAATTTAAAAGGCTGGTAATACAAGAATGCAAAGTAATTAAAATGTCATATATTGCTGTTGGGAATGCAAAATGGCACAGTCACTCTGAAAAATAGTTAAGCAGCTTTTATACATTAAACATACCCTTACCATATGTCACATCTAGGTAATTTGTTATTCATAATAACAAAACATTAATGTAGATCAATAGGTGAATGGATAAACATATTGTGATATACTGAAGCAATGGAATATTATTCAGCAATTTTAAAGAACGAGTTATCCATACAACAACATAAATGAATCTCAAAACCATTATGAAGTAGAAAAAAGCCAGAAACAGAGTCTACGCACTGCATGAGTCCGTTTCCATGAAAAGGCAGAAAGGTAAAACTATAATCATAGGAAGTAATCAGTGGTTGCCAAGGGGCAGGGAAAGAGGGAAATAACATGAAAAATGTATGGGATGCTGAAAACATTGCTGTGTCTTGTTTATGGAGGATCCTTACACAACTGTATACAACTGGCCAAACTGGAGGAGGGGAAGAACCGAATAAAACCTGAACTTCTATCTATAAAATTTTTTTCCTAATGTTCCCAACTAATTAATCCAGTCCTCCGCTGAGAAGCAATGAGTTAATAATGAATGAAATCTAACATTTTGCCAGACCAACCGAGAAGAAAAAAACAGCTTGTCACCTTCAATTAGCAGCTCATTATAGCACAGTACACTAGAAACCTGAATTCTGATCATTTCACTGGCATCCATACAACGTCACAACTGAGATTCTTTCTGCAGAAAACCTTCAACAGAAGTGGACAAAACAAATGCTATGAAGGCTCAGTTTAGATTTGACCAAGCAAGGCTTGGAAGAATTTATATATGGAAAAAAACTCTTATTCAATGACTAACAGAAAAAGTTCTTTTAAAACAAGAGTTTTCAGAAAGTCACACATTCATAATGGAGTCATGTTATCTGCCAATGGCACAGTTGTGTACACGCCTGACATATCCTTTTGTTCTCTATCTTTCTCTCTTTTTAAAAGCCTTGACTATTTCCCTGGAACACAGCAAGACAATCTTAATTTTCCTCATGGATAGGCTGATGAGAAAGTTTTCCATAACATCACCAGTATGCATGCCCCATAACAGAAAGAACGTATGTTAAACTAAAACTAAAACATACAAACATGAAATAAGCTTTTACTTTGCACTCTAATACACACCAGGAAGTGCCACAAGAAAGCTGTACAGAGAATGAGTCTTCATTAGACCTCTAGAACTCAAATGGGTTAACATTTTAACAGGTTTGTGTTTGACATTTTAATCATAAAGCTATCACTTAACTTTACAATAAGCCTAATTAATTATTTAAGGAAAAAAGTTCCATATAGAATTGTTGAGAGCCAAATTTAAAATGTAACTGAATATATTGGAAGCAAACAGCAAAGATTGGAAAGAAATCAGGAATGATACAATTTTTATTACTAAATGGTTGGCTCAGGAAGTCTAACTTGTGGCCCCAGCTTCTCTGTCTTTCCAATACATAGATATCAACATGCATAGTATAAAGTTATGTTGTACTTTTCATGACAAATACAAATACAAATAGAACTGAACACAAATCATCCTTAACTGACCTCTTTGCTAGCTTGTTCTCTAACTAGCTTGAGTAACCAAGAATGTAGCTGAAAAATTTTGTATCAGAATAATCTGTTACCTATTGTACCCATGACCTATACCCATAAGGGATATTATTAAGCTTTTCTTACAATGGGAAAACTCCTCCCACAGTCAGTGGTATGGTATTTACACAATTCATTCATTTCAGTGAGGAGTGCTGATGAGAACTATTTGAAGGGCAAATTTTTTTTAAAGTTTCCATTATTGAAAATACAATGGTTAAATTAAGAATTAAGGAACTGGGCACTTGGGTGGCTCAGTTGGTTAAGCGACTGCCTTCAGCTCAGGTCATGATCCCAGAGTCCTGGGATCAAGTCCATCATTGGGTTCCCAGCTCCATAAGGAGTCTGCTTCTCCCTCTGACCTTCTCCCCTCTCACATTCTCTCTCTCTCTCTCTCTCTAATAAATAAATAAAATCTTATTTTAAAAAAAGGAACTATAAAACAAAATATATTCCTTAAAAGAAAAATATTTAAATATTATAAATATAGAAGATAAACAATAAAATACTAAACATTTCCATCTAAATACCTTGCCTACTTCAGTATACCTTCTCTGTAATACTTCTCATATTAAAAAACATTAATATAAATATATTTATTATTTTTTTATTTTTAGAGTTTTTGCTTCACAGCAAAATTGAGTAGAAGATACAGAGATTTTCCACATACTCTTCTTTCATGCATAGAATACCCTTTATCAACATCCCCCATCAGAATGGAATGTTTGCTATAACTGATGAACCTATAATGACATACAATCACCCAAGTCCACAGCTTACATAAGTGTTCACTCTTGGTATTACACATTCTATAGATTTGGACAAATTTATAATGACATATATCCAACATTAGAGTATCATAAAGAATAAACTCATTACCCTAAAATTCCTGTATGCTTTGCCTATTCACCCCTCCTTCAATTACCCTTGCAAACACTGATCTTTTTACTATCTCCACAGTTTTGCCTTTACCAGAGTAGAACTGAAATCACAGAAGATGTAGTCTTTTCAGACTGACTTCTTTCACTTAGCAATATGCATTTAACTTTCCTCCATTCCTTTTTATGGCTTAATAGCTCACTTTAGTCCTGATCAACATTCCATTACTCAGATGTACCAGTTTCTTTACCCATTCATTCACTGAAGGGTATCTTGATGGTTCCATGTTCTTGTAATTATAAATAAAACTAATATAAACACTTGTGTGCACTTTTTTGTGCAAATATAAATTTTCTACACCTCTGGGTAAATACCAAGCAAGGTAATTTCATTCATCATATGGTAAGAGTTTAGCTTTGTATGAAATTGCCAAACTATCAAAGTGGTTTTACTATTTTGCATTCCTACCAGAAATGAATGAGCATTCCTATTGCTCTACAGCCTTACCAGCATTTGATGTTATCAGTTTTCTGGAGTTTGGCCATTCTAACAGGTGTGTAGTAGTATCTCATAACTGTTTCAATTTGAATGTCCCTGATGATTTATAAGATATGGAGCATATTTTCATATGCTCCTTTGACATCTATACATTGGAGGTGAGGTGAGGTCTTTTGCCCCATTTTTAATCAGGTTTTTCATTTACTTTTGTTGGATTTTGAGAGATCACTATATATTTAGATACCTGCCCTTTGTTAGATGTGTATTTTCCAAGTGTTTTCTCCCAGTCTGTGTTTCATATTCTATTGACAGTGTTTTCGAAGAGCAGAAGTATTTAATTTTAATGATATCCAACTTTTTTAAAGATTTTTTTGTTTATTTATTTGACAGATCACAAGTAGGCAGAGAGGCAGGCAGAGAGAGGAGGAAGCAGACTCTCTGCTGAGCAGAGAGCCTGATGTGGGGCTCGATCCCAGGACCCTGGGATCATGACCCGAGCCGAAAGCAGAGGCTTTAACCCACTGAGCCACCCAAGCACCCCGATATCCAACTTTTGTTCAGAAAATTGAATCTGTGAAATATAAGATAAACCTCCAAAACATTTCTAGAATGAAAGGAAATGAATAAAAGGGATGAAATGGAAAAAAGCAGATAAAAAGAACTGAACGTAGAGATTCAATTTACGGAAATACATATTATTGAAGAAATTCTGCCTTAAGACTGTATGATCTATCCCCACCTGATAGTTTCCAACCTGCCACCCTATGCTATTTCTTACCTTTGGGCCTCCACAATCATGTAAGCCAATTCCTTTAAAAGAAAATCATGTTGAATCACTGCATTTTACACGTGAAACTAATATAACATTGTATGTTAACTATACCAGAATTAAAATAAAATAACTTCTTAAAGAAAGAAAACTCCAGAAACCAATACTGTACTGTATGTTAACTTAAAAAAATTTAAATTAAAAACAAAATTAAGGGCGCCTGGGTGGCTCAGTGGGTTAAGCCGCTGCCTTCGGCTCAGGTCATGATCTCAGAGTCCTGGGATCGAGTCCCGCATCGGGCTCTCTGCTCAGTGGAGAGCCTGCTTCCCTCTCTCTCTCTCTGCCTGCCTCTCCATCTACTTGTGATTTCTCTCTGTCAAATAAATAAATAAAATCTTTTAAAAAAAATAATAAAAATAAAATAAAAACAAAATTAAATTAAATTAAAATTAAAATTAAATGAAAGAGAAAGAAAAACCATGTGTATGGGTGTGGGTGTGTACACTGAACTGGGTAATCAAGAATATAATATACATGCCCAGAGCTGGATGTTTGCTCAAAAAAGAACTTCAAGGACACAACCTGCATCTCTGGCTGGCCATTTAAGTCTGCAACAAGCTGGAGATGAAAGCTAAAGCAGTGTTATAGATGCCATCACTATGGACTCAAGGACCATCCCAGCTCTGTACCAATTTGCAAATGTTGGAGTATTTCTTTTTTCTTATTGGTGTCTGTCATGTAAGAACATCTCTGTCAGGTCACTGCCTGACCACCAAGATAACAGCGATTTCAGTAATCACATAAGACAATAAACATAGGCTTTACAAAGAGTTTGGAAAAGCCACTAAACAATGGGTGGATACTGGCAAAAACAGCATACTCTAGGGAAGAGGACAATCTGATGTTCAGAGCTGCAGATTACAATATTCAAATGCCCACTGTATAACAAAAAATTTCAAGGCACACAAAAAAACATGAAAGGATGGCCTATTCATAGAAATAAATGGAGGGAAACATTGAGGAAGCCCAGATATTGCACTTAGTATACAAAGAATTTATATCAATTGACCTAAATATCATACTCAAAAAGCTAAAAGAAAATAGGAGGATAAACTAACAAATTGAGAAAATCAGTAAAAATCTAGGAATTATGAAACAGGAACCACACAGAAATAATGGAACTGAAAAGTACAATAATTAAAATGGAAAACACACTAAAAGTTTCAGAACTGTATCTGAGTATCAGAATAGGCAGAAGATAGAATGTGCAAATTTGAAAATAAGACAACTGAAATAACACATCAGAGGCAATTAAAAAGAATGAAGAAAAATTAACACAGCTTACGAGCAACATTATAAGTCAACTAAACGTAACCAACTTATAGAAGACTCCACCCAACAGAATACACATTCTTATGAAGTACACATGGAACGTTCTACAGGCTACACCATATGTTAGCCACATAACAAGTCTGAATAAATTCAAAAACAATGAAAACAAGCTTTCTAACCAAAATGGAATGAAATTGCTAATCAAAACCAGAAGGAAAACTGGAAATTCACAAATATGTTGAATTAAACAATAACCTCTTAAATAACCACTAGGCCACAAATATGTGGAATTAAATAATAAACTCCTTAACAATCAGCACCACATTAATGGAATGCAGTGGGGGTGGGGGGAGACTCATGATTATTTGAACTGATAGAGAAAAAGCATTTCCCAAAATTCAAAATCCTTTCATGATAAAAAAAAATGTAAGAAATTAGGAATTAAAGAAAATTTACAAATATGATAAAGGGCATTTATAAAACACCCACAGCTAATGTTATACTCAATGGTAAAAGACTGAATGCTTTCCCCGTAAGGTTAGGAAGAAGAAAAGGATGCCCACTTTTTTTTTTTTTTTTAAAGATTTTATTTATTTATTTGACAGAGAGAAATCACAAGTAGATGGAGAGGCAGGCAGAAAGAGAGAGAGAGAGAGGGAAGCAGGCTCCCCGCTGAGCAGGGAGCCCGATGTGGGACTCGATCTCAGGACTCTGAGATCATGACCTGAGCCGAAGGCAGCGGCTTAACCCACTGAGCCACCCAGGCGCCCAGGATGCCCACTTTTAATACTGCTATTCAACATTGTGTTGAAAAATCTAGCAAAAGCAATTAGGCAAGAAAAAAAAATTTTTTTTAAATATTTTATTTATTTATTTGACAGACAGAGATCACAAGTAGGCAGAGAGGCAGACAGAGAAAGAGAGGAGGAAGCAGGCTCCTTGAAGAGCAGAGAGCCCGATGTGAGGCTCGATCCCAGGACCCTGGGATCATGACCTGAGCCGAAGGCAGAGGCTTTAACCCACTGAGCCACCCAGGCGCCCCAAGAAAAAAATATTAAAAATCTTATGTTGGATACAAAGATTTACTAACTCACTCTATTCACAGATAACATGATCCAATATATTAAAAAATCTCAAAGAATCCACAAAATAATACTAGAAATTATAAATTCCAGAATGTTGGAAGGTCCAAGATCAACACATATAAAACAGCAATTATCAATCCAAAAGAGAAATTAAGAAAGCAGTTTCATTAACAAGAGCAATGCAAGATCTATCAAAATTCCAATTTCTGCCCCTTTTTGCAGAAATGAAAAGCAAACCTAAAAGCAAATTGAATTGCAAGAGGCCCCAAATAGCCACACAGTACTGAAAAAGAACAAACCTGGCAAACTCACATTTCCCAATTGCAAAACTTACAATAAAGATATTTTAATCAAAACACTGTGATACTGACATAACATCAGATATATAAACCAATGGAACAAAATTCTGATTCTAGTATCAGTTAGTTTTCAAAAAAGGTGCCAAATCTATTCAATGGAGGAAAAAGACAGTATCTTCAAGAAGTGGTTCTGGGTAAACTGAAAGTCAACCTGCAAAAGAATTAGGTTGGACCCCTATCTTATATCATAACTAAAAATTAACTCAAAATAGATTAAAGACCTAAATATAAGATCTAAAACTATAAAACTCTCAGAAGGAAATATAGAGATAAATCTGCAGGACCTTGGATTTGGCAATATTCTTAAACATGATACCAAAAGCAAAAGCAACAAAAGAAAAAAATACATAAATTGGTTTACATCATACTGAAAACTCTGTGTATCAAAGGACATTATCAGGGGCACCTGGGTGGCTCAGCTGGTTAAAGCATCTGCCTTCAGCTAAGTCATGAACTCAGGATCTTGGGATCAAGCCCTGCCTCTGGCTTCCTGATCAGCCGGTGGAAGGGAGGCTGAAGGGGGAAGCAGAGCAGTGTCTGCGTGTGCTTCTCCCTCTCCCACTGCCCTTCCCCCACTCACTCTCTCTTTCTTTCTCTCTCAAATAAATAAATATTTTTTTTAAAAAGGACATTATCAAGAAAGTGAAAAAACTTAGAGAAGATATTTGTAAATGATTTATCAGATAAAGGGGTAATATCTAAAATCTATATAGAAGTTATTAAACTCAACACCCAAAAAAGCAAAGAGTCCAGTCAAGCAATGGGTAGAAGACATGAAGAGACATTTCTCCAAAGATTTACAAATGGCTAAAAGACACATGAAAAAAATGCTCAACATCACTTGGTATCAGGGAAATGCCAATCAAAACCACAATGAGATAGCACCTCATACTGGTAAGAATGCCGAAAATTAACAAGTCAGGAAACAAATGTTGGTGAGGATGCAAAGAAAAGGCAACCTCTTACACTGTTGGTGGCAAGGCAAACTGGTACAGCCACTCTGGAAAACAGTAAGGAGGTTCCTCAAAAAGTTAAAAATAGAACTACCCTACGACACAACAACTGCACTACTAGGTATTTATCCAAAGGACACAAAAACAGTGATTTGAAGAGGCACATGCACCCCAATGTTTATAGTAGCAATGTCCACACAACTGCCAAAATATGGAAAGAGCCCAGATATCCACTGATGAATGAATGGATAAAGAAGATTTGGTAGATATATATAGATATAGCTATATATATACAATGGAATATTACTCAGCCATCAAAAAGAATGAAATCTTGCCATTTGCAATGACAAGATGGAACTAGAGTGTGTTATGCTAGGTGAAATAAGTCAGAGAAAGACAAATACTATATGATTTCACTCATCTGTGTAATTTAAGAAACAAAACAGAGAACACAGGGGCAGGAAAGGAAAAACAAGATAAATACAGAGAGAGGGGTAAACCAAAAGGACTCTTTAGGGAACAAACTGAGGGCTGCTGGGGCTGAGGTGAGGGATTGGGATAATTGGGTGATGGGCATTAAAGATGGCACATAATGTAATGAACACGGGGTGCTATATGCAACTGATGAATCAGTTAAAAAGAATGTGAAAAGACAACCTAAAAAATATGAGACAATAATTGTAAATCAGAGATCAGATAAGAGCCAAGTACCCAGAATATAATGAACTCTTACTATTCAATAAAAAGAAGACAAACAACCCATACTCACAAAAGGACAAAGGATACAATTAGACATTTCTCCAAAGAAGACAGATCTATGGCCGGCAAACATATGAAAAGATGCTTAACATCATTAGTTATTAAGGAAATGCAAATCAAAACCACAATGAGATACCACTTCCCACCCACTAGGTTGGTTGTAATGAAATAATTGAAAAAGAGCAAGAATTGGCAAGGATGTAGGGTGGAACCCTGGTCCAATGCTGGTGGGAATGTCAAATGGTGCAGCCCCTGTGGAAAACAGTTTGATGGCTCTTCAAAAAGCTAGACACAGAACTACCATCTATCCCAGTAATTCCATTCCTAGGTGTATATTCATGAGACATGAAAGCATATGTCCACGGAAAAACATATACATGAGCATTCATATTAGCATTATTCATAACAACCACAAAGTAGAAATAGCCTAGACATCCCTTAACTGATGAAAGCATAAACAAATTGTGGTCTACACATACAATATTATTTGGCCTTAAAATGGAATGAAGTTACAATTATATGACATTCTGGAAAAGGCAAATTTATGGAGACAGTAAAAAGATCAGTGCTTGCCAGAAGTTAGGAAGGGATGAATAGGCAGAACATAAAGGATTTTTAGAGCAGTGAAAATACTCTGCTTGATACAATAATGATAGATAACACACCATTACCTGGTCTGGGAAACACAGTAAGATTTTTGAGCAAGACAGTGAGTGGGGGCATCTGTGTGTTATCTATTCAACCATATTGACAGAAAAAGCTGATAAATAAGTAGAAAATGATAACTTAACCTAGAGAATAGAACAGAGGACAAAACCTTGGGAAACAATGATGGTTCAAAAATATTACAATATTTTTATCCTTATTAACATTATTTTCAGATCTCCAATATACTGTGATCTTGTTCAAGCCACTAACAACAACGTATCATTCATTTCTCATGACCTCGTCATGTGCCTAGAACATAGTATACCATCAATTAATATTTTTGGAGAAGTAATCAGAGTGGATGAAGGAAAAACAAGATGTTCAGAAATAGAGTGTAATGAGCAGTGCCCACAGTTAGGGACTATAGGCGTGGGGATTTGTGATCTATTTCATGGTATCACACTCAAAGGTTACGAACCTAAAAATCTATCTACTTTGCCATAGTAATCTTCCTAAACAATATCTCTAATCATTTATTCCTTTTTCAGAAACTATCAAAGACACCCCACTGTCAACCTTTCATCTAAGCAATGATACTGACTCAATTTTTTTTTAAATATTTAGTCGACACTCTCTTCTTTCAACTTGTACTCTAGCTCATGTACCATTAGTGCCTTTTTTACTCATGATCTCTATCTACCTGGCTCTCTTTCATTCCCGTCTCTACACACCTATTTCTCCAAAATTCTTCAGACTAACTACAATGCTTGCTTCTTCCTTTGAAATACCATAATACTTTACCCATCAGGTCAATTAAAGGATCTGCCAGCCATAACCAACTTAATAAGAAATGACCTACTAACCATTCCATGAGTAGTCAGCAGTCTTGAAAGGCCATGCTCTTTACTACAAAGACCCTCCCCTTATATGACCAGAGAAGGTATCTAACATAAGGTCAAGCAACTTATGGATAGGTGTAAAGTATTAAACTGTATCCATATAGAGATATACCACAGTACCTTGAAAAGGAAAACAAAAAAAGAAAAAAATGAACTATATTCAGAGAACAGAGGATTATAGGTGATGGCAGTATATCCTAATGCCTCATATATCACACATTTAAAATGGTTAAAGATCAACAAATTTATAGAGCAATATGGAAGTAAACAATGAACAAAAAAAGTGTCAAAATTGGGTTTCATTCTCAGAATGATGGAAGAGAACCATTGCCTTTTATTTGTAATAATGAATTCACTTGATAAATTTAATTAGTTATCTCTGTTCTAGCCAGTCTGAACAAAACAGGCCAAAGCTCTTTCCTTCATTGAGCATATTCTAGTAGATGAAGACTAATATAAACACATAAATAAGTGAAATAAACCAAATGATAAGTATAGATGAACAGTATGAATAAAGAAAAACACAGGAGGTTAGGAGAGGAAGTGCAGGGGAGGAAGGTCTTATGAGGATTAGAGAGAAAGAATTAGAAATGATCTGGGAGTACTGGTTTCTTCTGATGACTAATGTGAACCTATACAAATGGCACAGTCTGTCATGATGGTCACAAGGTATATAACAGCAGTGTGACTAAGAGTGTAGAGAGAAGAGCAAAAGAGTACATCTCGTCTGGAGTATGGAGATGGGTTCTCCTCTTAACTTCACTGAACAATGATCAAGACACCACAGAAAAAGGAATTATATGTTTTAAGCCAATTTTTAAAAAATGAATACTACATGGGGTGCCTGTGTGGCTCAGTGGGTTGGAGCCTCTGCCTTCGGCTCAGGTCATGGTCCCAGGGTGCTGAAATCGAGCCCCGTGTTGTGCTCTCTGCTCAGCAGGGAACCTGCTTCCCCCCCCCCACCCCACCTACTTATGATCTCTGTCAAATAAATAAATAAAATCTTTTTTAAAAAATGAATACTACAGGGGCACCTGGGTGGCTCAGTGGGTTAAGCCTTCAGCTCAGGTCATGATCTCAGGATCCTGGGATCGAGCCCCGCATCAGGCTCTCTGCTCAGCAGGGAGCCTGCCTCTCTGCCTACTTGAGATCTCTCTCTCAATCTCTCTCTGTTAAATAAATAAATAAAATCTTTTAAAAAAATGAATACTACATAAAACAAAGTAATCAAAAAAAAAAACACAGAAAAATTAACAAAACTATGAGAATACAAAAATCTAATTAAGGGAGTATTATTAGGAAATTGTGACTTCCGAAAGAAAAGCCAGGCTGTAGATATAGAGGAATTTATTTTCAATACAATGGCAGAATGCAAGGATATAAAAGAAAAGAGCTTAGGAAATGGACACTAGAGTAGGAATAAAAAAGAGGGAGAGGATACTACATCTCAATAAAAAAAGAAAAAAGTGGAGGAAGGAACTATGTCCCACCATGAGAAGTCACAGAGAAGCCCTATTCCACAGAGTATATGGAATATTGGGAAGTAGAGGGAAAGGGGCTTAGAACTAGCTACGGTCAGATTCCTAAATAGAAAGTTGAAAAATTGCATTAGCACACTTTCTATTTTCTATCACCATACAGGCAAGGGCCATCTTGGCCCCAGAAGTTAGCACCAGAGTAATAGGGGCCAATACCACTACATATGATATGTTATGAAGTAGCATCGACAGTATGGCTGTCCACTACCAATAAACTGAAATTCCACTGCCATCAAAAAGGGAGGTGGGTGGGAGGGATGGATTAAATAGGTGATTAGGATTAAGGAGTGCATTTCTGATGAGCACTGGGTGTTGTATCTATATGTCTGCTGCCTTAAGACATTAAGGCTGTCATAATTTCTTACACAGCAACAGATAACCAATACAGGCAATTTCCCTCTTTTGCACACAATGACCTTTAGATATAGTACAATCCTAGTCAAAAAGCAGTAGGATTTTTTTTCTAACTGGAATTTAAATAAAAACTTTAAAAAAAAACCACGAGTAGGAATTTTAATGGAAATATAAAAGTTTAAATCCTTCTGCCATTCATTGTACTTCAAAAATAACATCAGGTTGTCTTTTCACTTACTGTATTTGAAAATTAAATTTGAGCAATGTATCTAGAGTTATGACTTACTGACTACTAGCATATTAGTTTCTTAAAGTAGAATATGAATAATTATGCTAAACTAATATATATTTCAATAATTTTTTAATTTTCCAATATAAACTATTCTGAAACAAATCTGAGTGGACTTCCATTTCTCAGGTTCTTCTGTTACACTAACATTGTTGGTATCCTAATTCATTTTTTATTAAGACAACAGAGATAGTTTCCAAAATAATAAAACTGGAAAACTACTGAGCATTAAGCACTTTGTTTTAAAAGATTTTATTTATTTATTTGAGAGAGAGAGAGATAAGTAGGCAGAGAGGCTGGCAGAGAGAGAGGGGGAAGCAGGCTCCCTGCTAAGCAGAAAGCCCGATGCAGGGCTCGATCCCAGGACCCTGAGACCAAGACCTAAGCCAAAGATGCCCCACATTAAGCTCTTTTAATCAAAGAGCTATTTTAATTTTCTGAGGTTATATCAAATTGTTCTTAATAAATTGAGTTTGTACAGTTAGAAGATTTGGTCAAGTATATATAACCATATCCTTTGGTTGAATGATCATCCGAACTCTCAACCCATCACACCTCAGAATTTTTATATACAAATAATACTAATACATGTTATAAACATGGGGAAACATTCTGACAATTTGTTTCAGATTCAAAAATTACTACATAAGGAAAAAAAGCCAACAGTGAAGCTGGCCAAATGAACCATTAAAGGAGCACGAATTGGTCAAAGAATAGAAATTAAATAAGATTTTTAGGTCTGTACAGTTAAGTCCTCCTATTGAAGTATATCTTTCCATGGAAGAATCAGTAATACCTTCCCATGTCAAAATGAGGTTATTGCCATCTAGAAAATGAGGAGTGACCCAGGTATCTTGGCCTTTTTTTGTGAAGATTTAGTAGGATATTGAGTACTTTAGCATTTTTGTAATAACGTGGGAACAAATTATGACATCATGACCTTACACTTTATCTCTGAAACTTAAAGACTGCCTAAACAAATAATACAGTATTAAGCTCCTAAGCTCAAATTTATAAATCTCTATCAAATATATTTTTAGCTTTAAATTTATTTAAGTTCAATTTAGTTAGCATACAGTGTAGTATTAGTTTCAGGTGTAGAATTTAGTGATTCATCAGCTGCATATAACACCTAGTGCTCATTATATCAAGTGCCTTCCTTAATGCCCATCACTCAATTACCCCATCCCTCCACCCACCTCCTCTCCAACAACCTTCAGTTTGTTTCCTATAGTTAGCCTCTTAAATTTTGAGTCTCAGAATCTACTTTCAATTTTTATAACAATATGTTTTTTGTTTATTTTCATGTATTTTATTAGAATCATAGCCATTTCTTACCATGGACAATGTTTTCAAAATAGTTTTTTGTAATGCAATACCATGAGCATCATGTTTAAGCAATGTGAAATATGGCTTTTATGATTTGAAAACTCTAAACATTAATACCATTTTCCTTTTACAAAGACTTTTATTATTTCTATTCATGATATTTAACAGATTGAATCAAAATTAGGAAAAGCGGAGCAAAGTATTTGAGAAAGTGACATTTTCCAAGAATGTGCATGTATAAAGTGAAACACAAAATAGCAAAGACATTTTAAATCTACCACAAATTGCAAGAAGCATGGAAACACTTATTTTTAAATGGGAAAAAGCTGCACAACCTTCAACATGTGTTACTGAATCTAATCCTTTAAATATAAGAGGAAAATTTTTGATAGTATTACATTATTTGTATTCTTATTCAGCTCTCAAAGAACAAAAGCCAGTTGGGTCACGTTTTTTATAAGTAATTAAAAAGAAAACCAAAGAAATGGAAACTTACCATATTAAAAGCTAAATTTGTGATTAGCCTAGTTAATAATAAAATTTTTCTTCTGTAAAGTGCTAAATAAACACTGGCTAATTAAAACTTCCAATACTCCCATAAGTTAAGAGAGTTATATTAACAATGCTTTTACATGAGGAGGTAATCCTGCAGAAAAGAGTAATATCTCCACATAAAACACAAGGTAATGTTAGAATTAAGGTTAGAATCTGATGTTCTTCAATCTTCATCTCACATGCCATTAGGAGGCAGCCAAAGGCATAATACACTTTTTTTTGTTGTTTTTATGTTTTATTTATTTATTTATTTGTTTGTTTGATAGAGAGCACAAGTAGGCAGAGAGGCAGGCAGAGAGAGAGGGGAAGCAGGCTCCCCGCTGAGCAGAGAGCCCAATTTGGGGCTCGATCCCAGGACCTGAGCCGAAGGCACAGGCTTTAACTCACTGAGCCACCCAGGTGCCCCCACTGTATTTTTTAAAATAAGTTTCTATCGGGGTGCCGGGTGGCTCAGTCAGTTAAGCATGTGCATTCAGCCAGGTCACAATCCCAGGGTCCTCGGATGGAGTCCCTCTGCAGGCTCCCTGCTCAGCAGGTAGTCTGCATCTCCCTCTCTCTCTACCTCTCCCGCTGCTCATTCTCTCTCTCTCTCTCTGACAAATAATAAAACCTTTAAAAAAAATAAAATAAAATAAAATAGGGCACCTGAGTAGCTGAGTTGGTTAAGCGTCTGCCTTCAGCTCAGGTCATGATCCCAGGGTCCTGGGATCAAGCCCCGTGTCAGGCTTCCTGCTCAGCGGGAAGTCTGCTTCTCCCTCTCCCCCTCCTCCTGCTTGTATTCCCTTTCTCACTGGTCTCTCTCTCTGTCAAATAAATAAATAAAAGCCTTAAAAAAATTTTTTAAATAAAAAAAAATAAATTAAAACCATAAACATAACACTTAAAATTTTATTTAGAAAAAATTTTCAAAAATTTTACTGTGGAGTAGAGGTTAACACACTATGTCCCAAATCCAACCCCTACTACTAGTTTCAGCGGAACACAGCTACACCCATTTATTTATTTATTTATCTTCTAAGGCTGAGTTCAGTAGTTGCCACAGTGACTATATACTCCACTAAGCTGAAAATATTTTGTATATGGCAAAAAAGAAAAACTTTACTGACACCTGATCTACAGTTTTTTATTCTAATGTATCGGAGCTGCTTTACAGTCTTTCTCAAGGGTCTTCTATTATTTGCTTCAGTCACTGTAGGGGAATATGAGGTGAGCCTGAGTTCCTAAAATATAGAAATTGTACAATGATATATTGTGGGACTCACCATTCGGATACTTGACATTTCCTTCATTATATTATTTTGCTTCTCTTATTTGGGAACCATGCTATATTCTAATTTTCCTTCCATTTTCCTCTAGCTCCCATTTTATTCAGTTTTCTATCTATTCTCCCTTCTGTACCTTCCAATTTCTCCATCAATCCTGTGACAAATTTGTGGGGGGTTTTTTCTTTCTATTTCTTTCCCTTCTATTATCTCACCCTGTCTTCCCTGGATTCTTGTATTTCTGGTTTGTGCTCTTCCTTCAGGGAGAAAGTTAATTAAATTATAAAAAATAATTGTAAAATGTTTGCTTGCAGTTATCAACTGCTTCACAGCAACATAATCTACTGATTGTTCTTCACTTACCGTAACTTTTTTTTTTTTAAGATTTTATTTATTTGACAGACATAGATCACAAGTAGGCAGAGAGGCAGGCAAAGAGGGAGAGAGGAGGAAGGAGGCTCCCTGCAGAGCAGAGAGCCCAACTCGGGGCTTGATCCCAGGACCCTGAGATCATGACCTGAGCTGAAGGTAGAGGCTTTAACCCACTGAGCCACCCAGACGCTCCAACTTACCGTAACTTTTTTTTTTTTTTAAGATTTTATTTATTTATTTGACAGAGAGAAATCACAAGCAGATGGAGAGGCAGAGCAGAGAGAGAGAGGGAAGCAGGCTCCCTGCCGAGCAGAGAGCCCGATGCGGGACTCGATCCCAGGACCCCGAGACCATGACCTGAGCCGAAGGCAGCGGCTTAACCCACTGAGCCACCCAGGCGCCCCTACCGTAACTTTTAACTAAGTTCTCAATCCATCCATTTCACACGTTTTCTTTTTTTATTTTACTTTATTTGACACAGAGAGAGAGATCACAAGCAGGCAGAGAGTCAGGCAGAGAGAGAAGGGGAAGCAGGCTCCCCGCTGAGCAGAGAGCCCAACATGGGGCTTCATCCCAGGACCCTGAGAACACAATCTGAGCTGAAGGCAAAGGCTTAACCCACTGACCCACCCAGGTGCCCCATTTCACGTAAGTTTTCAAAGATAAAGTTGTTCATGGTATTGTTTATTATCCTGGAGTAATAAATGTTAGGTGATCAGACACCTTACAGAGATGTAATAAGCAGAGATTCCTTTACAATACAGACATAGGTAAGTAAGTTTAGAGGCAGAGGAGAAAGAGTCTAAGACAATTCCAAATAGACTGGATTAAAGTTCTAGAAAAATAAATGGGTGATGGGGATTAAAAGTGCAATTGTGATGAGCACCGGGTGCTGTATGGAAATGTTGAATCATTATACTGTACACCTGAGATCACTATATTATACACCTGAAACTAATATTATACTCTATGTTAACTGGAATTTAAAGAGAACAGGTTTGATAATCTGCTAAATATGAAAGGGGCTTAAGTTATGAGTTTTTTATAACAGCTAGTTTGCCATCTTTTGTTATATCTATTTATTTATTTTTTTTTTTAAAGATTTTATTTATTTATTTGACAGAGAAATCACAAGTAGGCAGAGAGGCAGGCAGAGCGAGAGAGGAGGAAGCAGGCTCCCTGCTGAGCGGAGAGCCCGATGTGGGGCTCGATCCCAGGACCCTGAGATCATGACCTGAGCCGAAGGCAGCAGCTTAACCCACTGAGCCACCCAGGCGCCCCTGTTATATCTATTTATTAAATACATACACTTACTAATACGAGTTTCACCATTCAAATCTAAATAGTTCAACTTTTCTGGCATCTGCTAAAATAGATAAGGTAAGATTTCCATTACATAAAATGAAAACAGGGTTAAAGTTAAATCACTTGAGAAAAGAACAAAATCCTCTAAGTTTCCAGGAAGTTATTTAGTCTCATTTCCCAAAAACACAAAATACAAGTTTATAAGCCTGTCAAATACCTCTCCTAAGTTTCAGATCTAGGGACCTGCTCCCCATACATAACATATTAATACAAATCAGGACATTTTAAAACAGGTTTTAATTAGACTAGGTACAAGCAAAACATTTTTTTCAAACAAAACATATTTATGACTTTACTACATAACCTGACCTAATATGAAGTAGTATATAATTCTGTAGAGATTATAAACTAAAACCCTAACACACAGGAAGCATTTTATTTCAAAGCTATCATATACAATTATATAATGCTAAAAATGATGTATGATAATTCATAATATACATGTGAGATATTTATAAATAACATTAACGATTCATATTATTATCTGCAACATTTCCAAGGACAGCAACAGAATTTTAAGATTTTATTTATTTATCTATAGGACAAAGAGAGAGAGAACACAAATAGAGCAAAAGGCCGAGGGAGAAGCAAGCTCCCTGCTGAGCAGGGAGCCTGATGTGAGGCTTGATCCTAGGACCCTGGAATCATGACCTGAGCCAAAGGCAGACATTTAACCAAGTGAGCCACCCAGGTACCCCAATTATAGAATTTTGAACATATAATTAGTTTATTCTAACAAGTGAGGAAAATAAACTGCCCACTAATTCTCCCAGAATATTTTCCATGTTTTTAAATCACTTAGATATATTAAAGCATTCTTAATGAAGGAATGCAAAGGGACTAAACAAAGTTAATGTCATCTGTATATTTCACAGACATATCAGCCCTTTCATGCAAAAGAACTATGTTTTGCAGAAACTACATCTTGCTTATTGTTATATGTTGAATACAGTACTATTTCTTTTTTTTTTTTAAGATTTTTATTTATTTATTTGATAGACAGAGAGAGATCACAAGTAGGCAGAGAGGCAGGCGGGGGGGGGGGGGAAGCAGGCTCCCCGCTGAGCAGAGAGCCCGATGTGGGGCTCAATCTCAAGATCCTGAGATCATGACCTGAGCTGAAGGCAGAGGCTTAAACCACTGAGCCACCCAGGCGCCCCTACAGTACTATTTCTAAAAGAAAAAGAATCAATTAAGTATTAAGAAAACTGGGACACCTGGGCAGCTCAGTCGGTTAAGCAGCTGCCTTCAGCTCAGGTCACAATCCCAGGGGTCCTGGGATCAAGCCTTACATTGGGCTCTCTGCTCAGCAGGGCACCTGATTCTGCCTCTCCCTCTGCCTGCTGTTCCCTCTGCTTGTGCTTTCTGTCAAATAAATAAATAAAATCTTTCAAAAAGAAGAAAAGAAACTAGCTTACTTTAAAAAGGGAATTAAGAAAACTAATATTATCAATTATTCTATATAATACTATAATGATGATACATATCATCATGCATTTGTCCAAAACCACAGAACATACAACACCTGAACTAAAATCTATGTAAACTATGAACTTCAGGTAATTATATGTCAATGTAGGTTCATCAAGTGTAACAAATGTACTCTGGTGGAGGGTGTTGATAATTGGGGAAGTTATGCATGTATAGGAGAAATCTCTTGTACCTACCCTCAGTTAAAATTTGCTCTAAGTCTAAAACTGCTCTAAAAAATAAAATCTATTTAAGAAAAAGTAAAAACTAAAGAAATTCAAGAGAGAGATACTTGGTAAAATTCCATTTCTAAAATAAAGATATGAAAATGTTTGACATTCTACCTTTTTGGAATTTACTTTTCTGATAATAACTCCCATATCAGTGGCAGCTCTGTAATTCTGATTACTGTGCGTTTAACAAATCCTAGCTATTGTTATAAAGACATTACATGTATTATTTAATTTTAACCATTATAGTGATCCTGTGATGTAGGTAAAATTTTATAGAGGAAAGCTTTTACGCATTTATTCTTCAAAAAGTTTTTAATATTCAGCAATAAAAATACCATGGAAATGTTTCTATCAACAGCAAAGATTTCAAATACTAAATAGCTAACATTTTAAGGTGCTAATATTCGTTTACTGGTTGATTAGAAAAGTGACTTATAGACACAGAAGAGAACACAGATAACAAAGATTAAAAGCTGCAACCTTGCTTTTATCAGTATGCTTCCAAAACCCAAAAGGAAACAAATAAATCTGCCTCTGGTATTCACACCGTAAATATTATAATTAGCCACACTTATAGTCTAAGTATTATACAGTAATCTTGAAATTAATAGTTCAGGATATTAAAATCTCACTTTGTAATTACTTACATAAAAAATGAGTTTTTATTGATAAGAAAAATTAATAAATTGCTCACAATTTCATAAATTTGGAAGACATATTAACTTAGTGAGTCTACCAGAAACTTTAACTTCCTATTTTTTTCCTTCCCATGGACATTTTCCTCTACAATAAGGGATACCAGTGACAGAGGGATACAGGACAGAGGCAAAAGAAGTTAAAAATTAAAATTTTATTTAATGATTAAGAAATACATCATAAGTAAGTTCCCTAAAAAACATACAGTTAATTCTGAGTCATAATATTATCATGAAACTTTGAGTGGTAACTAAACACTGTATCAAGGAAAATGTATGCGTTGTTTATGGTAGAAGCAATAATGCTCCAACAAAACAAAGCAAAATCCTGCTTGAATTTACCTCCCTAATAAGCAAGCTAAAGTATAACTGCTTATCTTTTATGATAAAGCATATACAGAATCATGTTGCATATCAACCACTAATTTATAACCATAGCTTAACTGAGAAATATGAAATACCTGAAGTGTGGCTCAATTCACAAAAGATGTTAATTACACTAACTTCTGCGAAGCCAGCACAGAGGCCAAATACACTATACTGTGTAAAAGCATAGCTGCTTTTTTTTTTTTAAAGGTTTTTATGTATTTATTTGACAGAGAGAGACACAGCAAGAGAGGGAACACAAGCAGGGGGAGGGGGAAGGGGAAAGGGAGAAGCAGGCTTCCTGCCAAGCAAGGAGCCCAATAAGGGACTTGATCCCAGACCCTAGGAGCAAGGGAGACGCTTAATGACTGAGCCACCCAGCCACCCAGCCACCCAGCATATCTGCTTTTATTATGCTAGGGTTACCCTAAGACTTTATCAGTGTGCATGAAATCAATACAAACACATCAAGGAAGCCAATAAATCATCACATCATTTGAGACACCTTGAGAAATGTAGGAAAACTAAAATTCATAGATTATATGAAATCTATTTCAAAATCAAAGAATAAGTAAATGTCCTGAGATGTTTTAGAAAAAGATATGTGTAAAATCTATTACTTCTGTGTTTTGCCTTCTTAATACTTAAAATGATAACAAAAACCTGAGCATTTCTTTTACTTTTTAGGGGAAAATTAAACATATTCTTCTAAATTAAATCTTCCAAAGTTCAAAAAAATCATTACTTGTATACCACAGAGTGCATTTGAAAGTTGAAAGGAATATTTACACTCAGTTTTGCTAAATGTTTTTATATTCCATAATATGTAACAAAGCCACATTGTTGTCATTTCTTTTTCCTGAGAGAGGCAAAAAGCAGATGAGACTTTAAATACGTCTCATAATAATACTTCTCAAAGTTACCTTATAATGAAGTATAAATTAAATTTGAACAGCACTAAAATGCCTAAAAATACATATGTGGTTAAGACATAAGTGGTCTCCAGTTTTAATAGTATTATTATGCAAAATATTACTTTTATAGTATCGTTAGAAGAAAAATGTTTTTCTTACGTGGCTGTCCTAATAAAGATAGGTGGAATGGGAGGGAAGGGAAATCAAAGGGAAACAAACAACAAAACTTGTGAAATACATCTACTGAGGATAATCATAATTTCCAAACAATATATTAAAGTGAAAATGTATAACTGCCTTCCACTAATTAGAAAGTTTTTACAAACATATGTACTAAACAAAATAAAATAAGTTACTTGCAACATAATTTTGAAACTGGTAATTCAAAAAAACTAACCCTCATTCACAATTCACAAATAAAACTATCTGAATGGTCACAGATGCAGAGCAAAACTATACAATATACAAAATACTAAGGTTGTACTGGAGCAACTGTAACCACAGTTTAACCACAGCAAGATGTGAATTTGTGACACAGCCTTATAAGAAATTTTAGATTTCATTATGAGGAATAAAAATTACCTTTATTGCCCAGGATCAAGAAAACTAATAATACACCACCTTTACAAATTAAAGCTATTTCTATACGATACCTAAATAAAAGACTGCCAACATGCATTTCTACTCATGTGAAACCATGAATTTATTTGCATTACAAAATAACAGTGTAATTAGTGTTTTTCAAGAATTATCTACAAGGTATTTTAGATTAGTAAAGGCTGGAGCTGGAGCTACAAGTTAACACAAATGTTCATAATTGAAATTTGGATTGTCTCAACACATAAAATGCAAGGTCAATGTACTTATCATACATACAGCAGAGAAATATTGATTTTAAAAGCAAAGGATGAAAAGCAGGTAGTTTTCACAAAACTTAACTCTTTTCACTTCAAAAATTTATACAAGGAGCCAGAAATTATATGACAGATAAATGGAATGATGTAGTTTTAGAAAAAACAAAAAGAAAAATTTCAAACGTTCAGGTCCCAGTCAGATGGAGAGTTAAAAAGGGAAACTGGAAATTCCCATTTCAACTTCCAGGATTAAGCAATTTAATAGTTATCAGTTCAATGCTAAGAAAGTGGTTAGACTTCACTTTGAAAAAATACTTTAAAGACCCAAATTCTCTTAAAATATGGGCAGAATGTTTTTTCCTCACTTATCAAATATAACTTCTAAAAAAAATAACTTCTTTACATTTGAACCTAGATTTTAAAATAAAGGAGAAACTTTAAAAAAGAAAAAAAAAAAAAACCCTACCTCAGGCAAGCCTCAGTTCACTGGATCTATGTCACATTGATTTATAACAGTTATTTCTTAGAGGGAAAAAAAGCACACACAGATGCAAACAATTACTCTATTTTTGTAGGCAACAAGTGAGGTGGGTGGTAACTGAGAAATTTTTTTAAAATCCTGTCACAATATTCTCCTTTTTCTTAAGAAACCCTCCTCACACAACAAACGTTTGCCACATCAGAGAATTTCCAGGGCCCGAAGCACCACTTTGATTCCAGACCGCTGCAGGCATTAGCAGGAGGTAATTAGGGTAAAAAGTTCAGCCACAGTTCCATGTCTAGAGTCCTGCCAGAAATAAATTTCCTCTCTATTCACTGGTTTCTACTGTACCCTCCCTAAGAATCATATTGAAAACATATTTATCTTTGTAGAGTTTGTTCCTCTTCTAATTAACATCACGGCGTTTAGTGTTTAATAATTTAAAGCGGCCCCAAAAGCCGCAGTTCTGTCTGTAAGAGTGGAGGGGAGCATTACCATTTTTCCTATATTGCTGCTTCATTTGACAAGTGACTCACAGAAGTATGCACTGCAGCTGTTCTCAGCTATCTGGTCATCATAAACTTAACTTTTATTTCCATGTTTGAGAAAGGTGCATGGACAAAACTGACAAACAGATGCATTCAGAAATGAGAAGATTCTAAGGAAACAAGGTTTAAAAGGAAAGAGGAAATGTTACTTTACAACATACAAAGTCATTATATCTCATTGTTTCCACAGAGAGAAACAGTATCTGTTACGTTTGAATAAGTGATAGAACTAGTTTACCACATGTTTAAACCACTTATAGCACTTACAGGTTTAGAAAATACTAATAGTAACTCCAAAGGGGCACTCAAAGTATTGGCTCCTGTGTGTCTCCCTCTGCACTCCCCTCCGCGCACATTCACCCATACCCAAGCAGGAGGTGCTAATTAATATACCAGTTATCTCACAGTAACTGCTGGGGCCTTCTTTAGATACCAGGTTTGAAAAATAAGATGTTAATAAAATTACTTGAATGCCAAAAAAAACCACTTGTTAAAACAATTGTGCCTAACAAGGGATAAAATCAGTTAACATTAAGATATAACACACTCAGGGGCGCCTGGGTGGCTCAGTGGTTTGGGCTGCTGCCTTTGGCTCGGGTCATGATCTCAGGGTCCTGGGATCGAGCCCCGCATCGGGCTCCCTGCTCCGCAGGAAGCCTGCTTCCCTCTCTCTCTCTCTCTGCCTGCCTCTCTGCCTACTTGTGATCTCCGTCTTTCAAATAAATAAATAAAATTTAAAAAAAAAAAAAAGATATAACACACTCAGAAGTCTTCAAAAAAAAAAAAAAAATCCTGCCTCTGAGATACTATACTGATTGTGACAACTACCTTATTGAGGCCAGAAATTTTATTTTTAAACAATAATAATCTGTTTCTAAACCTAAAACAATACTTCGAGTTGTTTGTAATTTTTTTTTCAAGTTTTTCAGCAAAGTAGTAGTCCAAAAGGAGTTTTCCCTCTTTCTAAATCCCCTTCAAAGTATCCTAAGTTACAACTAACAGCTTTACATTTAGAAATAAACAAGAAAACTGTGGCCCTCTATATGATCCTGCACAGAAAACAAAGCCCGGGATTTTAAAGCATTTAAAAAAATTTGTTTTTCCTCTACCATTTCACTTAGCAAGCCTCCCAGAGTAACTAGCTAGCCAGGACTTCCTATTTCTCCTTTTTCCCCTCTCATGACCTGAATAGCTGGAAGAATTTCTGCGACCTTTCAAGTTAAGTTTTTCAACCAGACTTGTACAACGGTATCCTGCTTTGTGCCATTACATTTGGCTCTACTTCTCAAACATAAAGAAACACTGTTTAAAGGTGTTCAATAATTGGGATACTGGAAGAGAAATTAAGAAACAAAGGAAATCTTTTAAAGGAGTACAGATGGAGAAAAAGCAAATCCAAGATTTCCAATCCCCATTTTTAAAATAATCTTATAAGATCCACAGTATATCAACATAGGAAATGATGCACATTCTTCTATACTGTCCTCATTAGATAATAATTCCATATACTGACATTAAATAAAGGTTTGTGGGATAATAAAATCCTAGCTTTTCAGTGCATTACACAACAGGCTATCATATATACATAATATGCCACCAAATGCAGCAATTTTCTGTATAATATTGAAACCAAAAAAATACAAAGGATACAAATCTTTTGCATTTTAGTCCCTGTTTAGGAAATATCTGCCTACCTTAAAGTCATGAAGGTAATTCCTTTAACTTCAAATACTATTGTTTTTTCTCTGATATTAAGGTCCATAACACCTCGTAAATTGATTTTTGCATGGTATAAGGTAGAGAATATGATTCTTCATTTTCCATATGAATATCCAAATGAACCACACATGAATACTCTCTGTACTACATTGCTAACTTTTTCATAAAAATACGTGAATCTGTTTGTGAACTCTCTATGTAGTGAATCTGTTTGTGAACTCTCTATGTATTCAACCAAACTAAATCTTCTCCTTATGCCAATGTAACTTATTTACTGCCTCTTCATAAGCTGATAGCAAGTAGTGTAACCCCACCCACTTTGTTCTTCAAAACTGTCTTGGCTAATCTTGGACCTCTGTATTGATGCCCATGTACATTTTGGAATCAGTTTCATTACCTTGGGGTAAACATGATTCAATCATAAAAGCACTGACAGGGAGTACATGTTAAAAGGGCTCCAAAAAAAGAATAAGAAAGAGACATATACTGCAAAAGAAAAATGAGCAAGACTTGGACAGGCACTTCAGAGTACACTGAAATAGCTTACAAATACATGTTAAAGTATTCAAATTCATTAGCTATCAGTAAAATGCAAACAAAACTACATGTGATACCAATGTATACCCATCAGAATGCCTAAAATGAAGACTACAAATGCCAAGTTTTCACAAGAAGTACTGCAGCTAGAACCCTTATAGGCTACCAGTAGGAAAGTAAAACACTTCAGAAAACTGCGTGGTACTATCTAACAAAACATAATTTATGATCTAGCAATCCCACTCCCAGGTATATATGCCAAACAGAAATGTACACCAAAAAAATGTACACACGTGGACACAAATGTTCACATAGCTCTATTCACTATAGCCCAAACATCAAATTTATCTAAATGTACATCAAGAACACATGACACTGCCCTGTCCAACATTATCTAACCACATGATCTAGTATTTTTTATACATCTCTTGTCACTATACGACTTTACTAATTTTTTTCTCTCTGTGCTAGAATGCCACCTCAATTGGTGTGTAGATTTTTATTTCCTAAGATGCAAACTTCTCAACCTTGGCCCTATTTATTGACATAGGCTGGATAATTATTTATTGTCAGGGGCTGATCTACCTAATATGATGTTTAGCAACATCTTTGACTCTCCCACTAGATATGACCAGCTCCTCCCCACCTCAAGGTATAATAACCAAAAATGTCCCCAGGCACTGCCATGTGTCTCTGGGGATCAATATCATCCCCCTCTTCCTCCCTTCACTTCAAAACCATTGTCTTGGATTACTACTGAATGCCCAGATACTGTAAGAGTAGCCAAAAAATGATATTAAAAGAATACAGGGGTGCCTGGCAGGCTCAGTTTGTTAAGTGTCCGACTCTTGGTTTCAACTCTAGGTATGATCTCATGGGTTTTGAGACTAAGCCCCTCCAATTCCACATTCAATGGGGAGTCTGCTGTAGGATTCTCTCCATCTCCCTCTGCCCTCCCCCGCCATGCTCTCTAGCACTAAAATAATCTTTTTTAAAAAGAATATCATGTTCCTTGTTAGAATAAAAGAAAAAAAACATTAAAATAAAGCCTTCTTTGAAATAGCAACACAGGTAATCTATAGCAAACATTTTTAAAAGCAGAGATTTTTAAATCATATACATACAAGGTATGATTCACCCAGAAGCAAGTAAGGATTCCTTACATCTCCCTGAAGTTTGTAGTAATTTACTGTCAATTATATCAATATAGCCCTTGATTAAAACAGATTTAAGTCTTAGTTAAACCAATACCTCTCTCAAATCCCAATACTTGGATTCAAGAAAATCATCAAGTAACACAACTAGTGACATTTAACAGGATTTTATTCTGGCTAAATATCATATAGCTACATCAACAAAGTATTTTTTCTCAAAATTATGGAATAATATTTTATTTGGAAACTGTCATGGTTCTTCATAATGAATTACTTAATTTTCATCATCAATTTTGTCTTCAGGACAAGCACAACAGAACAGTGATCTCTTTCTAGAGCTTATCCACTGTGCACATGCCCTGCTTCACCAGAAGTAGAGTAAGCGTGCCTGTATGAAATTCCACAAAGTCAGAATCTATGCAGATGTTCTTTCCCTTTTGGTTTTCCTTTAATTTGCAAATCTTGTAATCTAAGCCTGAAGCTGACCGAACCAACATTTAAACCAGTAGAGTAATATCAGCCAAAAACTCAATCTGTTTTCTATTTATATGTCAAGACTGCATCCTTTTGGTGGCTGAAAAAATTTTGTTTTGAAATGATTACACAGAGAAACTGCAAGCCCTTTAGTAGTTTCATGAACTTGTCCTAGATGGAAAGCTTTTCTTTTGAAAGGGCTTTAGTTTCGAATGTAGAGCAGAAGAAAAAACAACTTTGAATTAAAAACTCCTACCTTTATGTTTTTAACTATATACTAAAGTCATCCTAAACTACATGGCAGCAAAGTTTCTCCACAAAAAAGACCCCAATGATACTCAGAGACTTACTACATAAAAATGTGTTGCTTCTACTCCTTTCCTATTGGGAAGGGCGATAGATGCATTTTATATGAAGGGCCATGAGAAAATTATCATGGGTGATGGATCTGCTCATTACTTTGGAGTGCTGCTTTCATGGGTGTATACATATGTCAAAGTTTAGCATACAATACACTTCAAATATGTGATTTGTTGTACTTCAGTTTCACCTCAGTAAAGACATAAATATATAAATATGGCATGAGCTTCTTTGGGGAAAATAAACAAAAAACCATTTTCCAGTGGAAGGAAAGGTCTCCTGTTCATCAGAAATATAGAGTACAGGGTTGACATGAAGCCTGACAAACCTGTAGCATGAGTACTAGACAGACTGGGCAGAACCACATTTCTCCAATAGTCATACAGGCAAAGCTTCCCCAAAGCATTACCTATGTATACGCATGCATATATACACCCACTTGTTCTTCATATGTCTGCACAGGAGAAGAAATTCCTGGTAGAGTACTCCTTGGCTGCCCTTCATATCTTTCTAACCCAAAAAATATGAGATACACCTAATATGGATCTGATACTATACTAAATACTTGAGAACATTACCTTATTTAAGTACAGTAGTTGTATATCAGCACCACTTAACAAATAAGAAATTGAGCCTGAGAACTGGGCATAATTTACTAGTTTATGCAGCTAATAATTCAAATCTAGGTCTGTGTGCGTTCAAAACCTTTGTTGTTTCCAAAATCCTACACTTCTTTCCATGAATTCTAGGTGAATCAGTGAATATTATAGAGCACCAACTTCAGCATAAATGCTTACAGAAAGAAAATTATAGAACTGAAAATGAAAACCAGATCCATTAAACACAAGTATCACAACAGGTAGAGTTCTTGTCAGATTAACACTAAAAATGCTGCCACTGAAGGCTCAGTGTCATCCAGAATATCAGAAAGTCAAGGATGGCTTTGAAGGCTTCTTTTCTTCAAAAGAGCACTACCCTCTGGCAATCTTTCCTGACACTACATTTCCAGGAATTGGAGAAATATTCCTGGCTAACAGCTCAGAAGAAATAAATCTATCAATCTGTACATGTAACAAGAAACTGTGATGATTTTCCACAAAGAGGTCAGCAGAAAGAATCCAAATACCTATCTGTAGCCCAAAGTAAGGTTACAGCAACACATTCAATAAAAAAATAAAGTGAGCTACACATATAATGTTAAATTTTCTAGTAGCTACATTAAACAAAAGTAGAAATAAATAGGTATAATTAATTTTAATATACTTTAACATAATATATCCACAATATTAGCATTTCAATCAGCACCAACCATATTTGAATTGCTCAGAGCCAAATCTGCTTGAATAGCTCAAGAAGAGAATTTCTAGTCAGTCAATACTTAAGTATACATATCCTAAAGAAAAGTGGTAACACATGAAACACATCCAAAAAGGAGGTAACATTCTCTCAACTCCTTGTAATGATGGGATTTCAATATTCACTTTCTGAATAGAGGCTCAAAACGTGGTTTGGGTTTGTTCCCCCAAGACTTCTATTAAAATGAGGCAGAACCACATGACAAGAATTAAATGTAGCTCTTGGAAAATATACCTATCTGCAACACTGCTACATCAAACATACACTGAAGTAAAATGGCAGAAGAGATGGTCCCCTTTTAAAAAAATCTGTGGCTAATTTTTGCTTTCAAGAAGTTTAGAAACAGATAATATAGGAAACAAACCTTTCATAAATGCTTTCTTCTTTGCCTTACCATCATTCTCTGACACAAAATCTTATAAAGCTAAACATGAGATCCTTAGATTTGGTGACAGCACATCGTGGTCTATTTTAAGCTTCAAGCTTTCTATTTATGATCAATAATTTAAAATATGTATAATAATGGAATACATATTCAATGAGATACTGTAAGAATAGCCAAAATGATATTTTGGTATGCATGAGGTGTGCATGAGGTAGCACTAATAATCATTGTTAAATGAAGACACAGGAAAAAATATTAACAAACGTCAAAAACAAGCAAGGTGCAGATAAAAACGATACAACCCAAATATTTGTAAAAATGTGTTTGTGTGTGTATACATGGCCATATAACTCTGTCTCCAAATACCTTTAAAAAATAATATATATCAACAAGGAGGGCAAATGAAATTGCTCCTGAATTGCACTATAGCATAACTAAGAAAAAGAAAAAACAACAAATCTAAATAACATTTACACCGTGGGATCAGAAATATTCAAAAATTGGCAGAGTCTTCTCCTGAACTGGCCCAGAACTGAGCAGGGATTACTTGGAAAACAAGTAGAGTGCAATAGTACTACTAGTGGCGGAACGTAGATAAAATCACCTAGGATTTACTCCCAGAGGCAAGGAGTCTCACGTAAGCAGGGAATTACTCAAAACAGGTCTCAGATCAGTTGGATCAAAGTGTTGGCAGTTTAAGAATCAAAAGAAAGGGGCTGAGAACAAGTGTAGGACCAGAGATGCCAGTCAGAGGGAAAGCATCAGAGAGGAATCCTAACACACATGGTATGTGTGCTCAGGAACTTAATGGGAAAGGAAAGATGGAAAAAAGCAGCTGAATGTAAAAGGCTTATCAGAAAACCAGAGGAAGGACTGAAGACATCGTCCCAAGGTGCCATTTATTAAAGAGTACCTATACTACACCAAATCTACAGAAAAATACAATTCCTACTAGGAAACCAGATAAAGCACTTAAACCCCTCCAAACCACAACCCCTAACCTCTATAAAATTAATTGTTAAGGGACGCCTGGGTGGCTCAGTTGGTTAAGCCGCTGCCTTTGGCTCAGGTCATAATCCCAGGGTCCTGGGATCGAGTCCCACATTGGGCTCCTTGCTCGGCAGGGAGCCTGCTTATCTCGCTGCCTCTGCCTGCCTCTCTGCCTGCTTGTGTGTACTCTCTTTCTCTATCTCTGGCAAATAAATAAAATCTTTAAAAAAAAATTGTTAACTTGCGCCAAAAATATACTGAACAAAAAAAGGAATAACATTCACACTAAACTACTAGAAGAAAAAATGGAATTTTATCTTAATGAACATAACCTCCCTAAATCCCACAAAATAGAAAACTGTAACAACTACAAGATAACTACCCAAACACACATGTTTCACTTAGTGACTTTAATTTGTTCCTGAAAACTCTATAACTAAATGAAAGGGCATTAAATGGAAAATCATTTCTCTTACTTTTAATGAGAAAAATTGTAATGCATTCTATTCCAGTCCATATTTTCACAGAAAAAGATATTAAATATTAAAAGTGAGTTTACATGATAAACATTACTCTGAAAATAAATATAGATTGTACTTCAATTATAAAATAATGAAAGGTTATCATCCTAGTTAAAGTAGAAAGACTTGTGTATAAGTGGTTGTTGATAAAGAAGGGTATCAGGGAGTCATTTCTTTGAAGGTGAATCTCCTTTCTGGTGATCCTACTTCCATGTGGACTTTCAATATTAAAATCAGGCATGTTTGATGAGAATTATCTTTTCCTTCATACTATGATACTAAAAAAAATTTTAAAGCCTGACATAGCCATAAAAGAGAAATATGTGTGGGGAAGAAAAAAAAAAATACAAGCTGGAAACCTGACTGACTTCCCACAGTTTGTCTCCCATTTAATATATCACATACATTTTAAGTTTCTAAAGTATCATGACTACTTCTCATGACATGATGTAATTTCTTAGAATATAGAGCCAATCATTAGCTAACTCTACAGAAAATACCCCACTACTTCAAAAACTAATGATGCATTTTATGGTGACTAACATAACGTAATTTTAAAAAATAAAATTCTATTTCCGTTTTCAATCCTCTTTATAAGAAAAACCATCTTTTGCTAAATAATTTAGGTGGGGGTTTATTGGTTGTTGTTTTTTTCCTTTGCTTCTCTTCTATCTACACCATTCTCTTCACCATTTTTCCAACCTTTGGAGGGATTCATGAATCCCTTGAATTACAGAAGAGAAAAACCGATTAGGACAAAATAAAAGCTAAAATCAAGAGTGTTTCCAGACCCGCGTGGCGGGGCGGGAGCCAAGTCCCCCGGAGCCTCCCACTGAGAACACATGTCTGGACAGCGAGGATACATGAGGCGGCATGGAGCCCAGCAGAGACCAAGACCGGATCTGTGAGGCAATGACAACTGGGGGGATCTGTGGTCAGAGAACTGGCAAACGAAGGCTACGCTGTCCTGGATGAAACCGGCGGGTAATCGAGGCCAAATGCACTGAAAAGGCGGCGGCGACGGGCGCCCTGAAGCTGGGAACCCGGAAGCAGGGAACCCGGAAGCTGGGAACCCGGAAGCTGGACTGAACTGCCCACGCGGCCACTTCCGGTGCGGAGAGCTGGCCCCCGCCAAATGTACTTCGGCTTCTTTCGTGTGAACCCTGAGAGCCTGGCTGGCCCAGGCAGGTGTATCTCACATGTACATAACGAGAGCCACAGTAAATTCTACTTCACAAAATAATAATAATAACAATAAAGACTATTCCTAAACATATAAAAGCAGTGACTGTAAACAGACAGGACTCATCCTTCTCACTAGATATGTACATAAATGGTTAATATGGTTCACGTAGCTATTGCTGTATGACAAACGACTAGAAATCGTAATGCTTTAGACCAATAACCACTTTATTCCTCAGGATTCTGGGGATTGGATAGGTGGTGGTTCTGCCATTCTCTCCCGCGCTCATATTCCACTTTCTCAGTTGGCCCAGTGCTGGGCTCAGTTGGGAAAGTGAGAATGGTTAAGTGTCTCTTCCCATGTGGACTTTCACCTTCATATAATGTTGGTGATTGTGACTTAATATAGAGGACCCGGCAGGCAAATATCTATCAAGCATGTGACTGTAGTATATTTCCTGATAGATGAGTTAAAGCAAGTCCCAGAAAGTAACTTAGATTCAAGTGAAAAGAATGAAATCTTGCCATTTGCAACAAGGTGGATCGAACTAGATTGTATTAAGCTAAGTAAAGTCAGTCAGTCAGAGAAAGGCAAATACTATATGATTTCACTTATATGTGGAATTTAAGAAACAATTATAATAACTGTAATTATAATACAATTGAAACAATTATAATAATTCCTCCTTTCTGGAGGAAAACCATAAGAGACTCTTAAATGTAGGGAACAAATGAGGGTTGCTGGAGGTGAGGTAGGTGGGGGGTGAGGTAATTGAGTGATGGACACTGAGGAGGACATTTGATGTAATAAGCACTGGGTGTGGGCACCTGGGTGGCTCAGTGGGTTAAGCCACTGCCTTAGGCTCAGGTCATGATCCCAGAGTCCTGGGATCGAGCCCCGCATCAGGCTCTCTGCTCAGCAGGGAGCCTGCTTCCCTCTCTCTCTCTGCTTGCCTCTCTGTCTACTTGTAATCTCTGTCTGTCAAATAAACAAATAAAAAAAAAATTAAAAAAAAAATAAGCACTGGGTGATGTAATAAGCAACCAGTGGATCACTAAATTCTACCCCCAAACTAATACTACACTACATGTGAACTAACTTGAGTTTAAATAAAATCTTGAATGGAAAAAAAGAAAGAAAGAAAGAAAGATTCAAGAGGGAAGGCCCTATACAAGAACATTGAGAGATGTGACTGGAAGTTCCACTCACTGAAAAATATTACTGTAATAAGTGGCAGTAGTGTATGTTTCAAAGTTATTTGATACAATATTCTGACTAGAAACTATTGTTTTGATTAAGCTGAAGTGGTAGCTTCACCTGAAACCATATGTAGAAATATTACTCTTAATTCATATTCAATTTCTGTATGTTGTGGAAAAACTCCATTATACCAAGAAAAAGAAAGGTATAAAGTTGTGGCTTTTCAAGAACCATTACATATAGTAAATCAATACTGCTTATTGCTTACAATACAATAATGTTTACCTAGCAATTACAGATTTGCAATACAAATTTGTATTTGTATAATAAGCAATTACAGATTTGAAACAACACTATGAATCAGAAAGTCACAAACTCAGAATTCTCAAATAATAGTAAGATATGAAAGAAGAGTTAACTAAAGAATGAAAAATTTTTTAAAGAATAATTTTTTTATTATGTTCAGTTAGTCACTGTATAGTACATAATTAGTTTTGATGCAGTGTTCAGTGACTGATTAGTTACGTAAAATACCCAGTGCTCACCACAGCATGTGCCCTCCTTAATACTCATCACCCTGTTATCCCCCTCTCCCCTCTGAAACCCCCAGATTGTTTCTCCAGGTCCACAGTCTCTCATGGTTCATCTCCCTCTCTGACTTCTCCCTTTGGATTTCCCTCCCTTCCCCTATGGTCCTCCATGCTAGTGCTTATGTTCCACAAATGAAACTTTTAAGTGAAACTTAAAAGTGGTTTCACTCATAAGTGAAGTTATGATCTCTCTCATAAGTAAAACCATATGATAACTATTTCTCTGCTTGGCTTACTTCACTTAACATAATCCCCTCCAGTCCATCCATGTCAATGCAAATGGTGGGTACTCATTGTTTCTGATGGCTGAATATTATTCCATTGTGTATATGAACCACATCTTTATCCATTCATCTGTTGAAGGGCATCTCCGCTCCTTTCACAGTTTGGCTATTGTGGACATTGCTGCTATGAACATTGGGGTACACATGCCCCTTCTTTTCACTAAGTATGTATCTTTGGGGTAAATAACTAGTAGTACAATTACTGGGTCATAGGGTAGCTCTATTCTTAATATCAAGGAACCTCAATACGGTTTTCCATAGTGGCTGTACCAGGTTGCATTCCCACCAACAGTGTAAGAGGGTTACCCTTTCTTTACATCCTCACCGACATTTGTTGTTTCCTGATTTGTTAATTTTTTTCACTCTAACTGATGTAAGGTGATATTTCATAGTGCTATTGATTTACATTTCCCTGATGGCTAGTGAAGCTGAGCATTTTCTCATGTGTCTGTTAGCCATTTGCATGTCTTTTTTGGAGAAGTGTCTGTCCATGTCTTCTGCCCAATTTTTGACTGGGTTATTAGTTTTTTGAATGTTGAGTTAAAGAAGTTCTTTATAGATCTTGGATATCAGCCTTTTCTCTGTAATGTCATTTGAAATATCTTCTCCCATTCCGTGTGCTGCCTCTTACTTTTGTTGACTATTTCCTTTGCTGTGCAGAAGCTTATTATCTTGATGAAATCCCAAAAGTTCACTTTTGCTTTTGTTTCCCTTGCCTTTGGAGATGTATCTTGAAAGAAGTTACTATAGGCAATGTCAAAGAGGTTACTGCCCGTGTTTTCCTCTAGGATTTTGACGGATTCCTGTCTCACATTGAGGTCGTTCATCCATTTTGAGTTTAGAAGATTGAGAATTTTTTTTTTCAAAAATTGGTAATGTACAATGTACACCTGGGTGGATCAGTGGGTTAAGCGTCCGACTCTCAATTTCAGCTTAGGTCACAATCTCAGAGTCCTGAGATCGAGCCCTGCATCAGGCTTCATGCTCAGTGGGGAGTATGCTTGCGATTCTCTCTCTCCCTCTCTCTCTCTGCCCTTTTCCCCACTCTCTCTCTCTAAAATAAATAAATAAATACTTTTTAAAATTGGTAATGTACAAAGTGAAATCATAATGAAAGACCATTACATATTTCCTAGAGTGGCTAAAATTAAAAAGACTGATAAAAAGCCAACTGTTGGTGACAAAGTAGAACTAGAAATTTCATACCTTACTGGTAGGACTGTAAAAATAAGACAACCACTTCGAAAAACATACACCTAACATGTGATTCAGCCACTCTACTCACAGGTATTGGTCCCAAAGCACATGTTTATACAAATACTTGAAAATTATGTTCATAGCAGCACTATTTGTAAAAGCCAAAGTCTACAAAACAACTGAAATATCCATCAACAGGTGAATGGGTAATCAATATTCATGATATGATACTAGTCAGCAATAAAAATAAATTATTGATAAATGCAACAACATGGATGAATCTCAAAATAAATATGCTACATAACAGAAGCCTGACCATAGATGCTATATGATTCCATTTACATAAACATCATAGAAAATGCAAACTAACCTATTGTGATCACTAGTCATCTAAAGAAAAGGAGCTGAGAGGGAAGAGTTATAAAGGAACACAAGGAATATTTGGGGGGTGATGGTTTCCATAGGTGTATACATATGTCAAACACAAAACTGTACACTTTATATATAGCTTATTTATGCCAATTATACTTCAATAAAGCCATTAAAAGCATGCTAATACAGGTTTTTTGGTATTATTTATGATTCTAAATGGAGATTATATCAGTATATCAGGAAGCTGTGTTAATAAATGAAATTGACAGCATTTTCATTTTTTGTGCTACAACCCAACAGCAATTGAATACAAAGTACTCTAACTCAACTGAAGAGAGAAAACCAGGAGGAACCAGGTTCTTTATGGCTCCATCTGACCATGTGTTAAGGCATGCTTAGGCATACAATGTACTTAGAACTTCTTTCTATACAGTCTTTGTCCATTTTGCTCTTTTCTCCCTAATTTAACTGTCTCGACACTTCTTTACACACCCGTTACAAAAAAGTATCTTCACTTCCTTTTTCAGTAAAATTCCTTATTACTAGTGTTTTTTTTAATTAGTATTAACATTTCTATTTAAAATTTCTAACTTTTAATTAGTATTATTGCTCTGATTACAACACAGCAGAAATTTCCTCCATACTTGTTTTCCCCATAAACTCTGTTTTAGTGTGGAATTTTACTGAATAGAATTGTGCTGCTCCTCCCAACACACTCCGTATTGTCTGCACCCTGCTCCCTGCCGCGGGAGACTGACCCATACAGTATGGATTCCTTCAGCAGGCTCTCAGAACCTTCAGAACTCAGCAACTGGCTTCTGGCTAGGTTCAGCCTGAGGGAGCCATTTAGAGAAATGAAAGTATATAGTTGCCATGCCCCTCAGTGCTCCACTGTCAGGTTATTACAGGTAAACCAAATCCTTACACCAGAGTTTCTGTATGTGAACCTTTTGATAGGGCTCCCTTCACAGTTTCTGCTAATGGCTCTCTTCCCTTGCCTAGAAATGGTAAAAAGTCTCAGCTCCCACATGTTTAACTTGAACTTTCCTCAAATTACTCAGTTTGAGTATTTATCTCTTTCCAGGTTTTCAGGGATACATGTAGCATATAATAGCAAGTAAGGAAGTTCTTTTAAAAACTAAGCAAACATTCCTTTGGTTTGGTCACTTATATGCAAACATTTTGGTGGGCCTTTTGAGATTTGCACCAATTTCAGGATCACAAGGAAATACACAGTAATGTCTGTAAATATGACTTTAAAACACACCACTTAGGAGTGTCCATAGTTCAGATACTATTTTTTAAAATAAACACATTTTTCAAGCTTTCCGTGGTTAAAATATTACATAATAATGTGTGTCTCAGTTTACAGATTTGTCCAGCATGTGTTTTAAAACTTTTTAAGCGTAACTCAAGTGTGTAATATTCTGGCTCTCTGCCTTCCCCCAACAGGAAAATTAAAAATTTGCTTTAAGCGAGAAAGTGAATACAGTAAATGCTGCATGATTAACATTCATGCTAGTGACGTTCGTTTACTAAAGGCAGTGCAACATTTCAAGATATATAAAGTGTACCTCTAAGCCACAAGAGAGAAAGCACTTAAGCAGTAATAGTAAAGTCATCTTGTTTCCTTAAGATTTCATTACATCCACAATCAGATGAACAGAGCATACTCTAGATATAAAGTCCAGAGCCCCGTGAGCAATCCATGATACTGGATACCCTACTATGCTGATCCATTGCATTAAAAACCTTTATGCCAATGTGGCAGCTCTGATAAATGGTATACCAAAGATGTAAAAGACCATTCTTTGAAAACAAGAAAGAGAGCCACAGAGCCAAACAGAGAGCCAGAAGAAAATGCAGAACACCCAAAGGAGTGAAAAATACCAGAGATGGGCAAGTGAAAGACTTGGTCCTTGAAGGAAGGCCAAGGAACTGTTTGGAAAGCTCATATATTAAAGCACCCAAAACTGGAAGAACATCTTAAATCTCCCATGTCTGCAGAAGTAACACCAGCCCAAAATGTGATTTCATCAGACCACATGAACACAACAGGATGAAAATTAGTCAAAACTCAAAATACATGCTATCATATGTAACATCATCTGTGACATTTCACCACAAAAAGAAACATTGCATACCTATAATCCCAAGCAATCATCTTCCTAGTTTTAATTAACAGAACTTTTACTTACTTTATATACAACTTGAAATAAAGTCTTTTCAGTAACACTTCAGGACAGTGAAACAGTGCTTAACCTCTGCCTAAATAACTACTGCTTTCAGGCAGTGGCTACTAAATACCAGACCCATGGAATTCTGCCAATCCAAGTTCTGCAACAAAACTGCAAAAAATAAATACTGTGAACTAACTGTATTGTATTTAATGAATAGTCCTTAATTTTTAAATTAAGACTTTATTCTTATTTAGCTCTTAAACTTACTTTCTTTTTCAAGATAAATTTAAGATGAAAACAGATATTTATTTGAATATTAGTAGGGAACCTGCCCTGTCTTGAAATTACTTCATTTTTTACAAAGGTTGCCACTGAACTTCATTAAATAAGAGCGTTCCTTGGCCTTGGCAACTGCAATACAATGTGGTTCAAGATTCTGCCCAATACAGGTGTCATGGTTGTGTGTTTGTTCATTCTGGGCACAGCCATTATGCACATCCACAGGTTCACTGAAGGGGGCAAGGAAGAAAGGGCTGTCCATTATTCATATTACTGGAGTCTAAAAGAAAGACGCAGGAGCTCTCTGGAGTTCATCTTACTATGTGTCAAAAGACTTAAAGAACATCAGTTAAGGAAGCATTTTGCTGATTAATGAAAAATAAGTCCTTTATGCCCATCTACCCCTTCTAGAAGGTTATACAATACTGCAGTGCATAATAAAGAAAAAACAAAAACAATTTTTAAGTGTTTCTTAAATTAACTAGTACTATTTCCCAATGCCTATGTCCTTTGTATATTACTGCTATCATGCAAAGGAGATTCCTTTGGCGTTTACTAAACATTGTGTTCACATGAAGAAGAAACAATCAGGGAAGTCCCTTCACACTCTGAAAAATTCCAGGTAAGTAGCTGCAAAACAGTATGCATCACACTGCTTAAAACAATAAAAGTAAAATCAACAACAAAAGTATATTCCATTTCTACAGAAATAGACAAAATATACAGAAAACAAAAAGTCTCCTAAGAAGTTACTGTTTAAATAAGTGTATAAATATAACTTAATTGCTACATTTTAAAATAATTCTTTATTAACTCTAAAAATAACTGCCGAAAACAGGAAAGTAAGTTTAATACATAAACAAGAAGTTAGAGTACTCTAAATGCAAAGGCATGTTCCATCTACAGACTTGGAAAATGGGCAAAGGCCTGGGTCCACAACTAACTGTGACTGAATCTCACTTAATTTTAGTTTCCTCATGTATAAAATGAGGATAATACAATCTCCTTCAGAGGCTTGTTTTAAGATTAAATGATGTTACATAGTGGAAAATATTTAATAGACCTGATACAGAGTAGGCATTCAACATTTGCTTTCCATTCCCCAGTGCTATATTCGCACAGTCAATAAGCATATGCCTCATAAAAATTTGGGGTTATAACTTTTTTAAAATCCCAGAATCTGGGAAACAGATTCTAAAAGAATTGACCTATAACTAGATTTCTCTGTTATTATATTCAGCTTTGGAGTTATTAAAAAGTGTCTAGTCTATTCAATATCACCATCTGCTAACCTACTGCCCACTTAGAATAACTCTTAAAACATACACATACTCTGGCGCCTGGGTGGCTCAGTCATTAAGTGTCTGCCCTCAGCTCAGGTCATGATCCCAGGATCCTGGGATGGAACCCCGCCATCAGGCTCCCTGTTCTGCGTGAAGCCTGCTTCTCCCTCTCCCACTCCCCTGCTTGTGTTCCCTCTCTCACTGTATCTCTCTCTGTCAAATAAATAAATAAATAAAATCTTTAATATACAAATACACACACAAACACACATACACACAAAGCACTAGCTCAGATTAGAGAAAATTGTATTCACCAACAATCATAGCACTTGCAAGAAACATAATCCTGGGGCGCCTGGGTGGCTCAGTGTTTAAAGCCTCTGCCTTTGGCTTAGGTCATGATCCCAGGGTCCTGGGATCGAGCCCCATATGGGGCTCTGTGCTCCGCAGAGAGCTTGCTTCCTCCTCTCTCTCTCTCTCTCTGCCTGCCTCTCTGCCTACTTGTGATCTCTGTCAAATAAATAAATAAAATCTTAAAAAAAAAAAAAAAAGAAACACAATCCTACATAACATGTCCTTCTTGAGACTATAAACATTCTGACAAAGATACTACACACACAAGTTGTTTATTGTAATCAGATCAGCAAATAAATAAGTGAAAACAAACGGGTATTTCCTGCCATTGTCTTCCATTGGAAAGAAAGGTATAAAACAAGAGAGAAAAAAGACAGCACACAGGCAAGAGAGAGCTTATATCCAGTAACAACAGGATATATCATGCTCGAAGTTACGGTCCATGAAATGACTTATGAACTTAATTCAAAAGTATCTTTACATTTATTCATCAATAACCACTCTTAAAATGACACAGCAAATGATACAAACATATAAAAGTCTCTTACTAGAATGATTCCTCTACTATGAAATAATTTCAGGAGCAGAAACGAGAGGAGGAAAATAAGTATCTACAACAGACTTTTTCTAATAGGCAAATGCTATTGTAATTAAGACTAAATTCACTGTCCCTATGGTGATTAGTTTTATATGTCAATAGGACTAGACCACAATAACCAGATTTGGTCAAATATTATTCTAGATGTTTCCGAGAAAGTAGTTTTTATACAAGATTAATATTTAAATCAGTAAAGTTTGAGTTAAGCAGATTATGTTCTATAATCTGAGTGTGCCTCATCCAATCAGTTGAAAGCCTTAACAGGAAAAAGCACTGACCTCCTTGGAGGAAACGACAATTCCATCTTTGGACTGGGACTGCAACTCTTCCCTCAGTGTCTAGATTTGGACTTGCCAGTCTTCACAGTCATGTGAGCCAATTTCTTAAAATCTCAAACTCAACCTCCCTCTCCCTCTCTCTTTCTCTCCATACAACTACACACATATATACCCCACATCATACTGGTTTTGTTTCTTTGGAGAAACCTAATATGACCCCCATACCATTAAATGTATCCCTCAACAAATGATCCCATCACCAACTGCATATAATCACCTTACCCTTCCTTTTTGCCTTATTTTATAAAGTGATACCTCAATAAATGAATCTTGTAAAAACAAAAGCAATCTCCTTCATCATACTAACGTTAGCAGGGTTGATAAGGAGTAGAAAACCTTTCAAAAATTGCAAGCCCAACTCAGCAGGTAGGTGAATGCCTTCCACGAACGCATCTTTTCATGGCGTTTCCACAGGTCTACAAGCCCTGAACTACAGGGGGCTAAACATCAGGAAAACAGAAGTCAACAAAGCGGCTTTACCATAGCAGCCAACCCTCTTTGTAGCTCCCACTCTTGTTCAGCGCCTCTGTAAACACATCAGTTCCCTAATTCTCATGCTCTCATGTACTGAGTCCCTCTAATGAGATTATCACTTCACTTTTCGCTCTTTTCAACTCCAGAATTTCCATTAGGTTTTCTATAATTTCTAACTCCTTATTGAGGTGCTCTGTTTGTTGAGTCACTGCTACCACACTTTCTTTAATTTTAGAAACACGACTTATTTACTTCTTAAAACATATTTTAAATCCTTATCTGTAAAATTTAACATCCAGAGACTAGCAGAACAGTTCCTACTGCCTCCCTTTTTTTCCTCAACGTGACACACTTTCTTGTTTCTTGGAATGTGTCCTAACTTTATGTTGAAAACTCAACATTAAAATTATATAAATATAATACAGTATAACAACTCTGTAAATCTGTCTCCCTCTACAATGTGTAGTTACTAATATCTCTGCTCAGTTTTACTTTTCTTTAATTCTTATTATTTTAAAGCCTGGTTTCCTTGGGTTGCCCCAAGTCTATGTAGCTCAGTGGATAGTCAATGATTCAACAGAGAATTTACTCAAATACTCAATCAAGGTAGTCATCCTTTCCAAAAGGATCTGTGTGTGGGTACTGCAGCACATTCAACATTCAGAACAGTATCAAGGCTCCCCAGATTTTAGTTTGGTCTCCATAAAAGTTACTATGATAAAAAACACATAAACTTTAAAAAAAAAAAAAACCTTAATGATGCTAATCTTTTATTTCAAGACTGAATTCTAATCTATTGCTTGTTTTCTTTTGTCTCCTGCTATCACCCTGCATATGAGAAAACAGTAAACAGAAATCACAAGACCAGAGCCACAGAAAACCCTAAATATGCTTTTAATTCTTTTCTCTTCTTTCTTATAAGAGCATTGTCTTACAGTAACAAGGATTTTAAGATACCAAAATTCACCCTCTGAAATAACAATACAAATTTTTAAGTGGTTCAAAGAATTTTTTTAATTTCCTTACCCAGAAGATCCAGTGCTCTTACAAACACCAAGGAGGGGCCTTTTTTCAGCAAAGTTATCACACTTTTGAGTACCTGAAGAGGAACATAAAATAAAAGGTAAAATAAAACTTTGGGAAGGATTCTTTTACACTTTCCATTATTTTCATGCTTTCAAAATATAGGCAGCTAAAAAGATAGCAAAACATTCATGACAAATTGACATAATACACTTGATTGAACAAAAATAGAATAGCTATAAATAAACATATAACTATTTTTTAAATTGAACCAGCATTTAAAATATCTTTTTTAAAAAGTTGGCACCAACTTCAATCTTATACACATGCTCCATGAGATCAAAAACCACCCTGAACTCCACCAACTAATTACCTAAGACTAGTATAATTTTCATGTCAAAAGTAATTAAAGAGAGGTAAGGACAGAAAAATTATAAAATTATAGGCCATTATCAATATACATAAATGCAAAAATCCTTTTAAAAATAGTAAACTCGGGGCGCCTGGGTGGCTCAGTGGGTTAAGCCGCTGCCTTCGGCTCAGGTCATGATCTCAGGGTGCTGGGATCGAGTCCCGCATCGGACTCTCTGCTCGGCGGGGAGCCTGCTTCCCTCTGTCTCTCTCTGCCTGCCTCTCCATCTACTTGTGATTTCTCTCTGTCAAATAAATAAATAAATAAAATCTTAAAAAAAAAAAAAACTCTATAAATAGTAAACTGGATAGCAATATATTAGAAAAAAAATTAAATCTCCTAACAAAGTTGGATTACCCAACTAATAATTTCACATTGCAAAACCTATTAATGTAATATTAATGTAATTCATTATATTAGCATTTCAACAAATGCCAAAAAAGCATTTAATTCTACATCTAGTCATGATAAGAACAAAAGAAAACAACCAAAAATAAGTTTTCTTTTCCCAATGATTATTTACAAAATATTGTATAACAAAATCATAGATAATGCTTTAGATCATTCCCATGATGAGTAATAACACAAGGATACCCAATTAACTGTTCCTATTCAACCCTATACTCAAAGCCCTAGACAGGATAATGACAATAATTGAACTCAACAATATTACTGGTTATAAAACCAATGTAAAATAGCAGCAACAAGCAGAAGAATAGTCAGGAAATACAAAAAGGCTCAGAACCACATAAAAAGGTGCTCAACCTCACACATGAAAGAAATTCCATTTAAAACTATATTGAAAAATTATATTGAAATTTGCTAATTTTGAAGAAGTGAAAATGGTACTATGGCTATAGCTTTAAGATTCTTTATCTTTTGGAAATAAATAATAAAATATTAACCAAGAGGCTGGTACAGTATCTGGAAGGGGATAGTTCATAATATTTTGGAAGAAGGAGAATAGATGCTAATGAATTAAAAGTGGCCATAAAATGATGGGTAATAGGTTCTTAAAGATTGTTATACTATTTTTACTACTTCTAAGTAAGTTAGAAACTTTCCATTAAAAAACTTTTAATTCTACTAATATACATTGACCTTCACATAAGACCTTCTCAAAAAAATCCAAAAGTCCTGTAAAATTCCCTGGCCATATCAATCAAAATTCTAAATGCAAATAGCCTTTAACAGAGAAATATCACTGCTAAGACTTCACCCTACATATATAATTAGCCATGAGGAAAATAATTTGAATACAAAATTATTCACTATAGCATTGTTTGTAACAGCAGAAGACTACTAAGTTCCAAATATATAATGAAGTATTTCCCATAGCTATAAAAAAAATGTATACTCTATGGAGATATTAAATGAAAGCTAAAATATAAAGTGGAGACATATATATATATAGAGAGAGAGAGAGAGACACACACACAAAAATAGAAAAATACAGAATACTAACCCATCTTTTGTATAACATGGAGAAAGAAAGACTTATTTGCATATATACATACCTACACACACTCTCTAAGGATACATAAAAAATCCTAACTAATGGTGACCTATGGGAGGGAAAATGGAAAATGCAAAAGACAGGGAACAAAACTAGGAAAAAAGCTTTCACTGTCCATATACTTTGTATGTTCTAGTTTTCAAACCATACAAATATATTAATTCCTCCCGAAATTTTGCTTTGTTTTTAAATAAGGAGACAAATTCCAAAAGAGACAAGTAAATGGTTTCATCTTCTGAGACAAGCTGGTAGACTGAAGACATGTATTTCATTTTATCCCTTCTGAAAATTCCAGTTAGAGTATATTAAATCAAACAGTGTTGAAAACTATATAATAATGCCCACAAATTTTGGAAACAGATAATTGATGACTAACTTAGCAGCCCTAAGTAAAAGTTCAAGCTCATCATGGGGGAAAAAAAATCTGAGACTCAAACAATTTGATACCTGATTATGTCGGGTATACCTGAGATTTATCCTTATACAATTAGGAGACTGTAAAAGAGCTTGTGAGCTTTCTCTGGAGAATTTAACAAGTCAGTCCATGAAGACAGACCAAAAGACACTGTCAATCAGAAAGCTCCAACAAAGAGTACAACCAAAGCACCAAATAGTAAATTAAAAATTGACAAACACAACACAGAACTTTTGATCAGGTTTTTAGCTTGCCACTCACAAATATGTGCAGACAATGAAAACAACCATCTGCAAGTGTCTAACTCTAGACAGGAAGAAAGACATCAAAAATTACATATATATATATATCTATATATATAATCACTTCACTAATAATATATAAGATACAAGAGAAGATATTGTAGTCATGGAATAATATAAGAATGCATGGGGCGCCTGGGTGGCTCAGTGGGTTAAAGCCTCTGCCTTCGGCTCAGGTCATGATCCCAGCGTCCTGGGATCAAGCCCCGCATCGAGCTCTCTGCTCAGCAGGGAGCCTGCTTCCTCCTCTCTCTCTGCTTACTTGTGATCTCTGTCTGTCAAATAAATAAATAAAATCTTTTAAAAAAAAAAAAAAAGAATGCAATGAAAAATGGACTCTTGGAGAATAAAAGGAGCTCCAAGAAATTAAAAAAACCAAGATAGATTATTTAATAAACTCAACACAAGGGACAAAGGTAAAATTGAGAAAAATTTCTCAGCAAAAATGTAAAAACTAGAGGAAACAGCATTAATATAAACACACATACACATAAAATGTTAAAGGAACAGTCCAAAGTCAAATTCTAGTCAAAAGTCCAATTTATAGATAGGAGAAAAGAAAAAAAAAAAGAAAAGGGAGAGAGAGAGAGGAAACAGAGATGAAGAAATCATCTATGAAATATTCCAAAACTTTTTCCCAGAACAAAAGAATATGATTTTATAAGCTCTGTGAAGGTCTGGAACAATAGATTCAACAAACAACATCAATGCACATCATTTCATGATAGTGGTAACAAGAAGTTTCTGCAAGCCTCCACGGAGAAAAAAACAGGCTATTTACAGAATCAGGAACTCCAATGGCTGCTTTAGATATTACATAATATCACAAAACCCTACAGCTAACACCATATAGACTAAATGCCCTCCCCCTAAGGTCAAGAACAAGGCAAGAATATCCACTCTCATCACTGCTATTTAACATACAATTGGAAGTTCTAGCCAAAGCAATAAGACAAGAAAGAAAAAAGACACGCAGATAAGAAAGGCAGAAATAAAATCCCTGGGTACTGATGACTAATACACAGAATCAACAACCACAAAAACAAACAAACAACAACAAAAAAAACCCTAATGCTAATAAGTGAGTTAATCCAGCAAGGTCACAGGAGACAAAATCAACAAACAAAAATCAAATGTGTTTCCTTTTTAAGATTTTATTTATTTATTTGAGAGAGAGAGACAGAGAATAGGAGGAGGGGGTGGGGAGAGGCAGAGGGAGAAGGAGAAGCAGATTCCCCACTGACCAGGGGAGTCAAAGACACGAGGCCTGATCCCAGAACCCTAAGATCATAACTTGAGCTGAAGGCAGATGCCTAACTGACTGAGCCACCCAGATTCCCCCCAAATCAAATGTATTTCTATATGCTAGTAATGGATTAACTAGTAATGAGATTAATGGTACAATAACAATTTGTAGACCTGAAATTAACATTATTACACCAACTGTTATTACACCAACTGGAATTAAACTTTTTTTAAAAAGTAAAATAACATTTATAATTGCTCAAAAGAAAATTAATAAATCTAACAAAACACATGTAGGATTTATATGCTGAAAACTGCAAAATGCTGATAAAAGAAATGAAAGATAATCCAAATACATGGAAATATATAATTGATATGATACACAGATTAAGGGAACAGACCCACACAAATATGGCCAACTAATTTTTATAAAGGTATAATAGCAATTAAACAGAGAACAGTCTTTTCAAAAAGTAGTCCTGGAGCAACTGGACAGGCACAGGAAAAAAATAAAACTGGACCTCAAACTGGACCTTTATCCAAAATTAACTCAAAATAGATCACATATTTATATGTAAAACTATGTAACTTTCAAAAGAAAATCTGCAGAACTCAGAGTTTGGTGAAGAGGTCTCAGACATACACAGCATCAAAAAGTATGATGCATAGGACCAAAAAAAAATTTTTTTAAAAACAAGCAAAAAAATTAATAAGAAAACAAAAAACAAGCTACACATTGGGGAAAAAAATACTTAGAAAACCCATGTCTGACAAAAAAAGTCATACCCACAAAATACAAACTCAAACTCAACACTGAAAAAAAAATACAATCCAATTAGAAACTAGGCAAAAAAAATAAAAAGATATTACACTGGAAAGAAGATATGAATGGCAAATAAAACAAAGAGAAGATTCTCAACATTATCAGCCATCAAGAAAATTGAAATTAAGACCAAAATGACATATAATTACATAGCGATTAGAATAACTAAAACAGAAAATCATGGTAATAGCAAGCATTGGTGAGGACGCAAAGAAACTAAATCTTTCATGCATTCTTGGAAATGAAAAATAGAACAACCCCTCTTGAAAAAAGTTTGATGTTTTCTTTTAAAACAGCAAAAGAGGCACATGGGTGGCTCAGCTGGTTAAGTGTCTGCCTTTGGCTCAGGTCATGATCCCAGGTCCTGGAATGGAGCCCTGCATTGGGCTCCCTGCTCAGCAGGGAGTTGGCTTCTTCCTCTCCCTTTGCCCCTCCTCCCCATTCATTCTTTCTCTCTCGCTCAAATAAATAAATAATCTTAAAAAAAAAAAAAAGAGTAACAATAACTTATACTTCCCATACATCCCAGCAATCACAGTACTGGGCATTTATCCCAAAGAACCAAAAAATTATGTCCAGACAAACCAGTACGCAAAGTTTTACAGTACTTTTATTCGAAACAGCCAGAAAGGGAAATCATCCTAGATGTCATACAACAGATGAATATCTCTATACCATGTAATACTAATCAATACACAAGTAGAACTGTTCATATGTTAAACAACTTGGATATACCTCAAGAACATCGTGCTAAATGGAAAAGCCAATCTCAAAACTGTGTAATTCCAGCTATGTAATTCTAGCTATTGTCCACCAATGTCGTTTCTTGGTTTATATATTATTCTGGACTTATATATGAGGTAACCATGAAGAAATACTAGGTAAAGAGTATGCAATACCTCTCTCTGGTATTTTTGCAACTTCCTAAAATATCTAGTATTTCAGAAAACTTGCTAGGTTTAGTTTATAAATGCTTTTCTATAAATATTAAAAATTTGGGTTTTACTCTTTAAAAAGGTATGTATATCAGGGCGCCTGGGTGGTTCAGTCGGTTAAGTGGCTGTCTTCAGCTCAGGTCATGATCCCAAGGTCCTGGGATCCAGCCCTGCATCAGGCTCTCCGCTCATCAGGGAGTCTGCTTTCCTGCCCCCTGCCTGCCTCTCTGCCTACTTGTGATCTCTTTCTCTCTGCCAAATAAATAAATAAAATCTTTTTTTTTTTAAAGGTATGTATATAAAAGAATGAGAAAACAAGCCACAGTCAGGAGACATCTTTGCAAAAGACACATCTGATAAAGGACAGTTATTAAAAACATACAAAGAACTCAACACTGAACAATAAGAAAGTGAAGAACCCAAATCAAAAAATGGAAAAAAGATCTGAACAGACTCCTAACCAAAGATGATATACAGATGGCAAACAGGCATATGAAAAAATGCTCCACATCATATATCATCAAGGAAGTTAAAATTAAAACAATGAAATATCACTACACACCTATTAGAATGGCCAAGATCCATAACAATGACCATAACAAATGTTGGCAAAGATTTGGAGAACAGGAACTCTTATTCCTTGCTAGTAGGAATGCAAAATAGTACAGCCACATTAGAAAACAGTTTGGCAGTTTCTTACAAAACTAAAGATACTCATACCACCCAATCCAGTAATCACACTCCTTGGTATTTACCCAAAGTTATTGAAAGCTTTGTCCACACAAAAACTTTTTTTTTAAATCTTTTTTTAAAGATTTTACTTATTTATTTGACAGAGAGATAGAGAACACAAGTAAGCAGAGCAGCAGGCAGAATGAGAGAAAAGCAGGCTCTCCACTGAGCAGAGAGCCCAATGCGGGGCTCAAACCCAGGACCCTAGAATCATGACCTGAGCTGAAGGCAGCCGCTTAACCAACTGAGCCACCTAGGCACCCCTGTTCGTAGCATTTTTATTCTAGTTGGCAAAACTCAGAAGCAATTAGGACATCCTTCAGTAGGTGAATGGATAAACTGTGATATATCCAGACAATGGAATATTATTCAGGACTAAAATGAAATGAACTATCAATCCATGAAAACAACATGGGGGAAAATTAAATTTGCCACTGAGTGAAAGAAGTCAACCTGAAAAAGCTACCTACTATGTGACCATCATATGACATTCTGGAAAAGGCAAAACTATGGAGACAATATGAGAATGACGCACTACCTACTGCACTAACCAGGCACTTAAAACTATGGAGACAATAAAAAGATCAGTTGTTATCAGGGGTTTAGAGGAAAGAGAGATTAATTCATAGAGCACAAATGATGTTTAAGGCAGTGACACTATTCTGTATAATATTACAATGATGGGTATATGGCATTACTCATTTGTCAAAACCCATAGAATATATAACACCAATAGGGAATTGTAATATAATCTATAGACTTTGGGTGGTAATGATATATCAATTTAGGTGTCAACATGGAAAAACGTGGATAGTGGGAGAATTGGAGGGTAGGCAGGGGGTACACAGGAACCCTCTGTGCTTTCCATCCAATTCTGTTATACAAATAAAACTGCTCTCAAAATATTAATTTTTAAAAAAAGATGTACCAAGCTCTTAAATACTCATGTTCATTGCATTATTCACAATAACCAAAAGGTGAAAGCAACCCAAAGGTCCATCAATAGATTGAATGGATAATGAAAATGTGCTATATACACACAATGAAATATTATCCAGCTTTTAAAAAGAAGGAAATCCTGTTATATGCTACATATGGATAAATCTTGAGGACATTATGCTAAGTGAAATATGCCGGTCACAAAAAGACAACTCCATTACTCTACGTACAGGAAACATCTAAAGTAGTTAAACTCATAGAAACAGAAAGTTGAATGTGGTTACCGTGGGCTGGGCCTGGGCCAGGGAGAGATGGAGAGCTGTTACACAATGGATACAGAGATTCAATTTCACAAGTTGAAAAAGTTCTAGAGATCTATGTACGTTCTTAACACTACTGAACCAAATGGTGATCTAAAGATGGTAAACCTCACGTGATTTTTACTACAACTAAAAACTTTGAAAAAGGTAGAAATAAGTCGGGCACATACATGGGTACACCAGTGCAAGCATGCACATTGATGTGCATACATACTCATACCGATATTCAGTTACATTACACACTAACCTCATAAACATCAATTTCAAAATTTGGGATATACCTCTTAGGGGATTAGGATAAAGATATTTAGAAGAGGTAGCCAGGAAACTTCAGCATGCTATTAACAATGTCTCATTTTTTCCCTAGCTGATAAAAAGGAGCTGTTATATTTAGAATCCATATTAAAAAAACACTCCAAAAATAATGGGGACTGACCCAGAAGAGACAGGCTAATGGTTATACATTTCGATTGTGACATGATGTACCTAATATGACACTTTTAAATTGTTAATATAATTATACAAAATAGGTTAAGACTAACTCTATCATTCCTTGACAGACTATACTAACATGTGAATATGATAAAGATAAAAGATAAAAACACAATTAGTATTTATGAATAAAGTTCTCACTATTTAATTTTCTAGGAGCTTATAACAATCAATGTGTTAAGTCTCTACAAATTACTAATTTACTATAGATTTGTACTGTTACTCCCGCTCAACAAATAAATCAAATTTCACAATTAACAATACAACTTCAATCAAGTACAAGTTAACAATTAACTCGCCCAAAGCCCACAGTATTTATGTTCCAAATTAATTATAGGTGAACTTCATCTATGGAAGCCCAATTCTTCACTCCTAACATATTTCACCTTCACCTTCAACAATAACCATTCTACTTCTGCTTCCTGGTGTCTAGAACGTCTTTACAATTTGTAACTGTATTATACATAACAATTTGATATTTTGATGAATGAAACATCATGTCTTTAAAATGCAAATAATACTGGTGAGAATGGTGTGATGGTTTTGTGTTTCTCAAACCTGAATGAAGAACTCCAATTGGTTTCAGCTACCTAACAGGTTATATCTGTACTCCTAACTTTGCACTAGAAGGTCAGCCATCCAACAATTACTGAAGACTTGGATTCATCACAGATATTCAAAGGGAGCCAAGCAAAAATTTAAACAAAATAAAACCTTAACTTGCAAATGGCTTAACCTCCAACATAACTACTACCCAAACCAGGCAGGCAGAAAAGACCAGAGTCAACAATAAGCAAATAAATAATAATGGAACTTCCAAATTTATTTGAGTCATGCTCTTCAGTTTAAAAAAAAAATTTTTTTTTCTAATTTCAGAGTCAGAAAACTAGGTAACAAAAACTTAACTCTGCTTTAAATAATGTATTGTAGATGGTTTGAATAAACACAATTTTTAAAGTGTTAGTATAAAAATTCTACAATCTCATGAACACTGTAGCTATTAACCTGATTTTTCATGCAGGAGAAATAGGAGCATGTACTCTCCATGATGCCTAATGGAGTCACCACCCTCCCATAATGTAATCCTCCAAATTGTAGAGGATTAACTTTTTATATATAAAATTGTGTTTATTTGCATGTACAATAGAGAGAATGACGTTATACACACCTGTTCTACAGCATTTAACAGAATGTAGCATGATGATTGAAATGAAAAGCGGCTAGCCAAATCCATCAAATATAAAAACTATTGCAATCCTGTTGCAAAGTCCTTTTGTTAAACTCCTTTTATTCTAAATCCTTTTAATTCTGTCCTATAACACTAAAACATTTATAAAAAGCTTAAAATCCTAATAAATCGCACAATTAAAGTAATGAAAATGGGTTTGCCCCCCAAGTTACAACTCCTCTTTTTCTCAACAAAATTTAAGACAATTACATGTCAGAAAATGTTAAATAATATCCCCCACTGGTCTGTTTAATACAGACCAGTATTAAACTCATTTGAACCAAACAGTTTAAGCTCATAAATCAACCTTAAAGATTTCAAGACATCAAATAGAAACCACTTCTGTGAAGATCCAAAAGCAGATCCAGAGGCAAATACAAATCCAACTCATAGTGAAATATTCCAACTCTACTCTTTTGATGTGGAGAATGATCTCTTAAATATAAAGATTTAAAGTATGCTAATACTAACAAAATTTAACTGAGAAAGTATTTTGTAGAAAATCTCACTAAACAATTCATCTTATCAGTTAATTAAACCACTTACAAGCCTTCCACCCCATTTTTTTATTTTGCTGAAATAATTTTCTTTTATAAAAAATTTAATTTGGGGTGCCTGGGTGCCTCAGTTCATTAACCATCTTCCTTCAGCTCAGGTCATGATCTTAGGGTCCTGTAACTGAGTCCCTGAGCAGGGAGTGTGCTTCTCCCTCTCCCTATGCTGCTCCCCTTGCTTGTGCTATCTCTCTCTCTCTCTGTCAAATGAATAAATAAAATCTTTTTAAGAAAAGAAAAGAGGGGTGCCTGGGTGGCTCAGTGGGTTAAAGCCTCTGCCTTCGGCTCAGGTCATGATCTCAGGGTCCTGGGATCAAGCCCCGCATTGGGCTCTCTGCTCAGCAAGGAGCCTGCTTCCTCCTCTCTCTCTGCCTACTTGTGATCTCTGTCTGTCAAATAAATAAATAAAATCTTTAAAAAAAAAAAAAAAAAGAAAAGAAAAAGAAAGGATTTAATTCAACCAGTTTGTCATGTCCAGTTTTCCTTATAAATTCTCTCAATGTGAGCTTCAAGTTGTAGTGACATTTTACAGATCTAAAATTTAGCTAAAAACTATGATTCCATTGTCACAGGCAAATTTTATTGTATGATAATTTTAGATTCTGTAGAGATCTTTTCCCACTAAAAAGTTCTATTTTCTTACAAAATTTTCTTTAAAAATTCTCTCATGTTACAAAATAATCCCCATTATAAACTGGGTAATCCTCATATTTATCTCTTACCTAAGCAGGGAATTTTTTAAGACAGAGAAGACAGAGATGAAATAAAAGAGATGAGAAAGGAGACAGACTCAGGAAACTAGATGGAGGTTGCAGGTCCATCAACCAAACACAGGGAGAAACAGGATAGAAATCATATTGCCTTGAACAGTTTTATCTAAATATAACCAACCAAAGAGATTTTTGCCATTTGCCTCAAATATCCAAAATGTGTGTATACATTTTAGCCTCCACTGTTTCAAAAAGCTTAATATATTAAAGACATTCGTTTCATTAGTGCTAGCCTTATTACCTTCCCCCATTAGTTAAAATGTGAAGTCTCCCATAACACTGAGTGGCATCATATTTCACCTTGATGATGTGGCCCTTGTGGCTCCTTCACAGTTTAGACGCATCAGACCTTAACAAGCACAAAGCACAAACCATCCATTTGACAGCGGATTAAACTGATATTAACGAGGCTAAATAACTTGTGCAAGTTGGTGTGGTACTGAATGCCACATGTGAACCTGAAAGAGAGTCTGAATTCTTTCCTTTGCTACCCTTGGCCTTGGCCGCTGAAAAAAGCTACTATCAGAAAATTAGAATCAATTTCTTCTCTCCTGAATAAAAAACAAAAGTATTGACAAAGGCCAATGTATTTAATCCATTAGTGCTTTAATTCTCTCACCTGTAAAATGAGGATAAATACCAACACCTCACACAGGACTGTTGTGAGGATTTAAAAAGATAATAAATGCAATGGACTAAGCAAGGTACTGCAACAGGTAACAACTGAGTAAACCTGATGTAATGATTACAGCAACTGTCAATTCTGGGATGGCCAATCCATTCATCTGCTTTTCTGGTAAACAAACAAACAAAAAAAAAAAAAAAAAAAAAAAAACCTGTTCACATCCTTGACTTCCCTTTTACTTTTCTACCATGGGGCCAATATCTCTTTGATCTAACTGTCTTTTTCACCCATATAGGAAAATGCCAAGCACACTTCCGCCTAAGGAATGCTGCATTTTCTGCTCTCTACTTGGACATACCCAGCAATGCCCTAGTCATGTATCTAATTTACTCACATGCTTCTTTTTAAGTCATGCTAAAAAATTTTCCAATCAGAAAGATATCACAAAAAAAAAAAAAAAAAGAAAAGAAAGAAAGAAAGATCATCGCCAATCAGGTTCTAGTTCTTTACCCTGATACATTTTTTTTCCAGACACTTAATAGCACCTCATATTATACATGCTCCATTATTTGTCTCCACACACTCAAATAGGGACTCAAACTCTATGACACAAAAAGATGTGGATAAGAATGTTCACAACAGGGGTGCCTGGGTGGCTCAGTGGGGTAAAGCCTCTGACTTCTGCTCAGGTCATGATCTCAGGGTCCTGGGATCGAGCCCCACATCAGGCTCTCTGCTCGGTGGGGAGCTTGCTTCCCCCACTCTCTCTGCCTGCCTCTCTGCCTACTTGTCATCGCTCTCTCTCTCTGTTAAATAAATAAAATCTTAAAAAAGAAAAGTTCACAACAGCTTTATTCATAACAGCTCAAAACTATATTCACCTAAATTCCATCCACAAAACAATGGATAGTTTAGTATACTCATACAATGGAATATTACAATAATAAAAAGGAAAGATATACTGATATACACAACATCACCAAGAACAGGCAAAGCTACTCCCTCCAAAGTGAAAGAAATCAGAATAGATGGCCTCTGGCGGAGCATGACTGGGAAGGGTATGTGAGAACTGTCTGAGGTGATGGATATGATCTCCATCTTTATGGAAATATGTGTTACAGGAGTGTATGCATCTGTCAAAACAAACTATAACAAAAATCTCTGCATTTCTCTATTGTAAATTATACCTGCATTAAAAAAATTGAAGCAAATGATTGGGGTGCCTGGGTGGCTCAGTGGGTTAAGCCTCTGCCTTCAGCTTGGGTCATGGTCTCAGGGTCCTGGGATCGAGCCCCGCATTGGGCTCTCTGCTCAGCGGGGAGCCTGCTTCCCCCTCTCTCTCTCTCTGGCTGCCTCTCTGCCTACTTGTGATCTCTGTCTGTCAAATAAGTAAAAAAAATTTTTTAATCTTAAAAAAAAAAATTGAGGGGCGCCTGGGTGGCTCAGAGGGTTAAGCCACTGCCTTCGGCTCAGGTCATGAACTCGGAGTCCTGGGATCGAGCCCCGCATCGGGCTCTCTGCTCAGCAGGGAGCCTGCTTCCTCCTCTCTCTCTGCCTGCCTCTCTGCCTATTTGTGATCTCTCTCAATAAATCTCTCTCAAATAAATAAATAAAATCTTTATAGAAAATTGAAGCAAATGAGAAATTCGTTAAACTGTATACATAACATTGAGTGGCTAATTAGAGTGATAAGACTAGAAGTGGGCTTTTTCCTCCTTTTTATCTAAAATGTGACCAAAATAAATATTAATAAATAGGAGTTTATCATTCTACTCATTCTACCTTTCCAGGGGCTTGATGTTTTTCAAAATAAGATATTGGAATATATATGCATTAGAATAAAAAATAACCCACTTCATTCAAAATGTTAATTACTTACACTTTAGCAGGGATTGCCAATACTACAAATAAGGATTTAAGAAATTTTGCCTCAACCTCTTTAGAGAAAGGTTGCCTAAAAAGCAAAATAGCCTTTTATTTGAATTGCTATTTTTGAATTGCTAATTTATTTGAACTAACCTTTTATTTGAATTGCTGAACCACAAATACAAACGTAATCATGTACAGTCAAATAATGTTTATAATTTTAAGATTATTTAAGTTAAATTCAATAGAATGGGAAGATAATTTTAACAAATCCTTCCCAAAATACAGAATAAATGGAAATTTTTTTTTAACTAAATGAGAAAGTTATAGATGCCCAATATCTAACTTGTAAAAGTTCCAAAAAGAGAGACTAGGGAAAACAGAAGGAAATTATAAGTAATATAAGAATTTTCCAAAACCAGGGGCGCCTGGGTGGCTCAGTGGGTTAAAGCCTCTGCCTTTGGCTCATGTCGCGGTCCCAGGGTCCTGGGATCGAGCCCCACATTGGGCTCTCTGTTCTTCAGGGAGCCTGCTTTCTCCTGTCTGTCTGCCTCTCTGCCTACTTGTGATCTCTGTCTGTCAAATAAATAAATAAAATCTTAAAAAAAAAAAAAAAAGAATTTCCAAAACCAAAGAACATAAAGCCCTATACCCTACCCTCCATTTATACAGCAGATATCATGATTCTACAAAAATACAAGCCTGAATGATTTAATTCTCAAAATCCTCTAGTGGCTTCCTATCTCACTCAGAGATGGAAAGTAAAAGCCAAAAATACTTATAAATACATCCTTTGGTACCTCATTTACTTAGCTCTCGTCTATTTCTTAATACCCCTTGCCCATTCTGCCACAGCCTCACTAGCAGCCTCCTTGAGGTTATCCAGATACGCCAACTACCTTCCCTCCCTTGGGTCTTCACACTCTGCCTATGAAGTAGAGGATGACTAATTTTTGTCAAGCCCTGGTTCTCTGTCATTTAAAGCTAGGTATGTGGGTGATTCATTAAAAAAAAATTAAACTTTAATAAAAAAATATATATAAATATAATGCCTCTGTTGTTAAATGAATACCCATTTAGGATTGCCCTGTCCTCCAAAGAACTGATGTGGTTTGGCTTTGTTTTGTTTTGTTTTTTTCATTATGAAATGTTCCTCCTCACCTCTGAGAATACTTGCTCTAAAGTCTTTACCCAATATTAATATAGAATTTAAACTTTCTTATGATTAATTTCTATTCTGGATTATTTTAAATATATTGGTATCTTTATATTTAACATTTATTTGTTATAGACAGCATATAATTAGGTCTTGTCTTCTTTTGCATTAACTAAGTCTTGTTTAATATTCTATTTTATCCCTTCTATTGTCTGATGAACTCCACTTGTTTGGTTTTTGTTGCTGTTAATTCCCCTTTTTTCCTCCTAGAGTTTACAGTAGATGTGTAAGTTATTTCACTCATCATCAGGGAAATACACATCTATATTCAAATAATATAGTATTTCACATATAATGTAAGAGTCTATTTGTGTTTTGTTTTTTGTTTTTTTATTTGACAGAGAGAGATCACAATTAGGCAGACAGGCAGGCACAGAGGGGGGGGGGGGAAGCAGGCTCCCTGCTGAGCAGAGAGCCTGATTCGGGGCTCGATCCCAGGACCCTGAGATCATGACCTGAGCTGCAGGCAGAGACTTTAACCCACTGAGCCAACCAGGCACCCCCAGTCTATTTATTTTTTAAACACCGGTTGTCCTCATATGCTGCTTATCAGTTCTTATATAAGGCAAAAACAAAAACAAAAAGTAGCTGGTGTGGGTTTCTTTTCCTTTTGTGAAGGTTTTGCCTGTTTCCCAGCTAGGTTATTCACCTGGTACTGAATTCTTGACAAAAATTTCTATATGGAACATGGCAAATAAAGGCAATGACAGAAGGAGGACAGAAAGAATTAAAAATGCAATATTCAGGGGCGCCTGGGTGGCTCAGTGGGTTGAGGCCTCTACCTTTGGCTTGGGTCATGGTCCCGGGGTCCTGGGATGGGGCCCCGCATCGGGCTCTCTGCTTGGCGGGAGTCTGCTTCTCCCTCTCTCTCAGCCTGCCTCTCTGCCTACTTGTGATCTCTATCAAATAAATAAATAAATAAATAAATAAATAGAATCTTTTAAAAAAATACAATATTCAGAGAGATGAGCAGACAATTTTCCAGAATTATATAAAGGCAACAATCCTGTGATCCAGTAAGCTTGATGAATCTGTAGTAAAATAGAAAGAAATTCACACCTAGAAAAAAGCCTTGAGACATCCACATCAATTGTTAATATATTCCCTAATGAAGAAAGAAATGGAATTAAGGAATACATATGCAAAAAGTATACATGCGTAACTAGATGTAATTCATTTTTATAACAACATTTTTTCATTTCTTTTTAGATTTTATTTATTTATTTGACAGAGATCACAAGTAGGCAGAGAGGCAGGCAGAGAGAGAAGAAGGGAAGCAGGCTCCTGGCAGAGCAGAGAGCCTGATGCAGGGCTCGATCCCAGCACCCTGGGATCATGACCCAAGCCGAAGGCAGAGGCTTCAACCCACTGAGCCACCCAGGCGCCCCCATTTTTTCATTTTTTAAAAAAGCTTTTATTTATTTGACAGAGAGAGAGATCACAAATAGGCAGAGAGGCAGGCAGACAGAGAGGAGGAAGCAGGCTCCCTGCTGAGCAGAGAGCCCAATGCAGGGCTAGATCCCAGGACCCTGGGATCATGACCTGAGCCAAAGGCAAAGGCTTTAGCCCACTGAGTCACCGAGGTGCCCCCCATTTTTTCATTTTTAAAGGCTAAGATAAAAGAAAGGTGAGAATAAAACACAGACAATATGAGAAAATATGTTCCAAGTAAATATAAGATAGAATAAATAGAAGAAGAAAAACAAGAAGGAAAATTCTTTGAGAGAGATGACTTAAAATTCCAAAATTAAAAAAGAAAAATTTAAACATGGTGGTAAAATTATCTTAAAGGGCCAATATTTAAACTATTTCCATGTATGCCTAACAAAATATTTATAGATATCATATAATTAGCTTAGGGGTGTATCTCAAAAAATGTCACATTGAGCCAAAATTCTATGAAAGATACAAAGGACCCTAACCTAGATACAAAACCAAAATACATAAGTTGGTTGCATTTCTATATACCATTGATGAAGCAGCAGAAAGAGAAATTAAGCAATCAATCCCATTTATAATTGCACCCAAAACCATTAGATACCTAGGAATAAACCTACTCAAAAATGTGAAAGACCTGTACTCCAAAAACTATAAAGCACTGGTGAAAGAAATCTAAGCAAACACAAAGAAATAGAAAGGTATGGGTTGCCTGGGTGGCTCAATCAGTTAAGTATCTGCCTTCAGCTCAGCTCAACTCATGATCCTGGGCTCCTGGGATCCAGCCCTGCATCCAGCTCCCTGCTCAGTGGGAGTTTGCTTCTCCCTGTGCCTCTGGCCTGCCACTCTCCCTACCCGTGTTCGCTCTCTCTCTCTCTTTTCTTTCTCTCAAAATAAATAAAAAAGTAAATAATCTTTTAAAAAGAGAGAGAGAGAGAGAAAGAAAAAAAGACATGCCATGCTCATGGATTGGAAGAACAAATATTGTTAAAATGCTTGTACTACCCAAAGTGATCTAAAGATTTAAGGCAGTCCTTATCAAAATACCAATAGCACTTTTCACAGAACTAGAACAAACAATCCTAAAATCCAAATAGCCAAAGCAACCTTGAAATCAAGAACAACAACAACAACAAAAAGGGAAGAACAAGACGATATAGGCGTCATAATTCCAGACTTCAAATTGTATTACCAAGAATACTTTTGCTTTTAAGTTTTTATTTATTTATTTGACAGACAGTGATCACAAGTAGGCAGAGAGGCAGTCAGAGAGAGGAGGAAGCAGACTCCCTGCTGAGCAGAGAGACCGATGTGGGGCTTTTTAAAGAGCATTAATCCATCTCTGCATGATTTAGAAAAATTCTATTAGTAGTGACAGAACAATGTGGTTAGAATCAAGCCACTGTTAAGACAAATTAAAAACACTAATACTGGGACGCTTGGGTGGCTCAGTGGGTTAAAGCCTCTGCCTTCAGCTCAGGTCATGATCCCAGGATCCTGGGATGGAGCCCCGCTTAAGGGCTCTCTGCCCGGCAGGGAGCCTGCTTCCCTTCCTCTCTCTCTGCCTGCCTCTCTGCCTACTTGTGATCTCTGTCTACTAAATAAATAAATAAAATCTTAATTAAAAAAAAAACACTAATACTGTGTTAACCAAAAAGTATACTGTAAAAAATATATATTTAGGTGTTCATTCAATATCTGCCTAGAAAAAAAGTACTTTGGATATAAAGAAATTTTAAATAAGTGCTAACATGTACATAGCCCAGAATTTGTCTGCCCACCCAACCATATGCTCCTCACAGCACACACCCAACACACATGCATGAACCACTCAATTCTAGCCAAAAGAATGCCTGGTCAAATGCTAGGGTTGGTCTTTTTACACAATAGGTAAATTATATACTCATAAATAGACATAAAACCTCTTATAACACTCAAGGATCAACTATATCCACTAGGAAACTTTGAGATTTATCCAGTTCTTTTAAGGATTTGCAGACTGCAGGGAAATAAATCTTGCTGAACAACACAGAATTCTTGCTGAGTAAGACCAATTTCCCCAAGCATAACAATATCTGAGAAACAAGAACCAAAATACAGAGTATCAAAGTTAATGTGTAGAGGGATCTCTACTACTTTGTGCCAAAATATTCCTGAGGAAATAATCCTTTCATTTGAAAACAAATTATTAACTAGAGTTTATTTAAACTGAGATGATGAAAAGATAAGCCGTGGATAGAAAAACGTATTTGTAAATCACACATCCAATAACAGATGTGCATCCAGAATATGTAAAGAACTCCCTAAATACAACAGGAATTGGCAAAAGAAATGAACAGACATATTGCCAAAGAGATATAGAGATTTCAAGGAAGAATATGAGAGATGTTCAACATCTATTCTATTAGGAACTGAAGAGTGGTACTACATAAAAACAAACAACAACAACAAAAAAAAAACCCTTAATCTTTGAAAACCTAAAGGTAATAACTAAGAAAGACTGCAACATGGAGAAAAGAAAAGAACATTCTAAAAGAGGTTGGTTAAGGATATAGGGGATTTTGCAGATGACAGACAATGACTTCTAGAGCACCTAGTCAAAAAGTTTCAGAAGTTGGGGAGAGTAGTAGAAGGAGAAGGGGAATTAGTAGAGAGATCTGAAAAGTTTGACAAGTGAATGCTATATGCTGAAGAGTATAAGAGAAAGAGAAGACTTTTAGGCTTTTCATGTTGATTGAGTTACACAAAGATAAAGGACATAAGGAATTTAGTTCCCATGGTTTCAAGATAGTGATGGCAACACTTTTTAGTATGAGAGGGGAAGGGGGAAAGGGTAATGGGGGAGATACTAAGAATTCTGGACTCACTCACTTCTTTTCTCCTGTCAATAGTGGAGTAGGGGTCACAGGACTCCCTTTGGATACCTGGTCAGTTTAGCCACTTTATCAATGAAAAAAATTTTTTTAATTATACTTTGATTCTGGAGCAACTAGATGACTCCGTCAGAAGATCCTCCAACTCTTGATCTCGGGATTGTGAGTTCAAGCCCCATGTTGGGTATAGAGATCACTTGAAAAAACAAATAAAATCGTTAAAAAACAATTATACTTTACTTTGTTTATTCTCATGAGAGTTCTGTGAGGTAGGTTAAAAAAAGGATAGTATTTACATTTAAAACTTTGGTATATGGGTTAGAAGATCAATTTGAGATGATACTTCAGTGGTTTTTGCAATAATATGAATAAAAATACCAAGAACAGGTGTTAGCTCAATACAAGCAGTCATTGTTCTGGTTAGAGAAATATATACATACACATATACACACACATACACACACATACACATGTACATACATACATGAAAACACATATATACTTTTTTTAAAAAAGACAAAGACTTTTTTACAAAAAGACTTTTTAAAGTCTTTTTAAAACGAAGAACTGATTTAATACTACTCAATTTTAGGGGTGCCTGGGTGGCTCAGTGGGTTAAGCCTCTGCCTTTGGCTCAGGTCAGGATCCCAGGGTCCTGGGATCAAGCCCAGCATCTGGCTCTGCTCAGCAGGGAGTCTGCCCCCCCACCCCCCACCCCACCCCGCCTCTCTCTGCCTGCCTCTCTGCCTACTTGTGATCTATGTCTCTCAAATAAATAAATAAAATTTTTTTTAAAAAACTACTAAATTTTAAATATTAACAAATTGAGGAATATATCCTTATGCAAAAAAATAATAAATCTCTCAATGAAAAATACACACAGAGAGAAATAGCCCTCCCTTTTATTTCTTAACTTGTAATTCCCATTTCTGATTTCCATTTCTGCCCTAGTAAAGACTGCTATAATCAGTTTCTCTTCCTTACATCTTTCTCCACTGTACCCAAGGGACTGAGAATTAGGCCATTAATAATCCCTGGCTTATTTCTCATCATAAATGCTTAAACCTCTCCATTATGTTTTAATAACATACAATAAACACCTATGAACCCACCATCCAAGATGAGAGGTAAAACATTATTCCATTTATTTTTATAGATTCATATATCCTAAACCCTGTCACTTACCCACTACCAGGTAGCCATTCTCCTAAATTTTGTGTTCCTCACTCTTGCAGACATATACACCCAAAGTTGTATTTTTGCTTTTCACATTTTAAAACTAGAGTTTTGATTAGTTCATTGACAGGTTGTTGCTATTAAATATAAAGTTATATAAGTTCACTTGACCTCAAATTAGATTCTTTCCATGTTACACAAGTAAAAATAATGGAAATTCTAAAATCTTCCCCAAAGTAAATTCACACATACATAAAAACTACAAGGCACAATTACAGCAACAGGAGAGAAATTTTCAGTGAAACCTGGGTTAAATAGTAGGTGCCAAGAAGATACTTCAAGTGATAACAAATGAGCTTCAATTCTCTTGTTTTTAGACTAAAAGTATCACAAGCAAAGGAAAAAAAAAGAAGATGCCATTCTCTGAAAGCCAAGAATCACAGTAGTCCCTTGGTGACAGTAAAAGGGGAAGGAAAATTTAAGCTTCCTTTACCTATTCATGAGATCAAAAGAAATAAAGGAATCCCTTGGCGTTTTTATCATTTTCTTTTGGTACTACATCTAGCACCAGAGAGGAGAAAGTACAATTAAGACTACAATACCTCTAAAAATTCCTGTATTATACCTGCAACTTTTAAAGGATCTGAAATTCAAGGTCTCTAAAGATACACTAAATTATATCCTACAAATAAAATCCAAATCCAATTTATTTCTTGGCTTCGTTCACAAAAATTCATATGGAGCTTTGAGCACATACTAGGTGCTGTTCTGAACAATCTTAAGAAAAATTATCCAAAACTTAGAATATCTCCCTCTCCCTCTGCCCCTTCCTCTCCCTCTCAAAAAAGCTTAAAAATAAAAATAAATAAGTAAATAAATTTTTAAAATTTTTTTAAAAAGAGGCTTAGTTAAGCATCAGACTCTTGATTTTGGCTCAGGTTACTACTTAAGATTCCCTCTCGCTGTGCCCCTCCCCCTTCCCTCTCTAAAAAAATTAGGAAGGAAGGAAGGGAGGGAGGGAGGGAGGGAGGAAGGGAGGAATTAAAGAAGCAAAATGTTGAACTTCCACATCTAGCCATAATGAAGTAACAGGGAGTAAATTTATCCTCCTCCTACAGATAAAATGTATGAAAAGACATTTTCCAGACATTGAACAATAGGAAGCATAGGCCAGTAATCCTTGAGACAAGAGAGTCCTATGAATGCCCCAGCATATTTCTCCTTTATTTAGAAACTCCTAATAGCTGCTTTTGCACTATGATGGCAGAGATGAATAGTCACGACAGATACTATATGGCCCACAAGTCTTAAAAATATTTCCTATCTAGCTCTTTAGGCAAAGATTTACACACCCCTGCCTTATAGTAAATGCTGTTCCAAACATACCAAACAAAAAGTCAAGTTATTTAAGTCCCAGAACAAAACAAAATCTTGCCATTTGCAAGGATTTGGATGGGAACTAGAGGGTATTATGCTAAGCGAAGTCAGTCAATTAGAGAAAGACAATTATAATATAATCTCTCTGATATGAGGAATTTGAGAGGCTCATGGGGGGTGGGGGGAATGAAACAAGATGGGACCAGGGAGGGAGACAAACCATAAGAGACTCTTAATCTCATGAAACAAACTGAGGGTTCCTAGGGTGTGGCGGGGTGGCGGGGAGGGATAGGGTGGCTGGGTTTATAGACATTGGGGAGGGTATGTGCTATGGTAAGTGCTGTGAAATGTATAAGCCTGATGATTCACACACCTGTACCCCTGAGGCAAATAATACATTATATGTTAATAAAAATAAATAGAAAGTGAAAAGTCCCAGAACAAAGCCCCAAAATATTTATAGGAATACAAAATACCAGCCCTGAGCAATATAAAATTCATAATGTGTGGCATCAAAACAAGTATTTCAAGACATGCAAATATGCAAAAAAATATGACCCATAGTAAGGAGATAAACAGAATAAACTGATATTTAAACTGCTATGAGAAACATACTCTATTCAAGAAAGTATTCGAAAGTGTTAGCATGCTAAAAACACATGGGGGATCTCTCTATACAGATAAACACACACTTCTAAAAATGAAAAATGCAGCATCTGAGGTGAAAAATACACTGGATAAGCTAACAATATATTAGATACTTGAGGGCAAAAGATGAGGAAAATGAAGAAACAGCAGTAGAAACTACTAGAAACAAAAAAGGAGAGAAAAGACTGAAAAAAATGAACAGAGCCTCGGTAAGCTGTGAAACAGCATTAAGTGGGCTAAAACAGAGAAGACAAAGAAAACATATTTGAACATGCCCTGGGAAAGATGCTGTCTAGAGAGTAAGACAAGTCATTGGCTGGCAAAAAAAAATACCTGAAAAAAATTATGAGAGATATATGTATCTCACATATGATTTATATATATGATAAAGGGCTATTATCTAAAATATACAAAGAAAACTTAAAACTTAAAAATAAGGAAATAAACAACTTGGGCTAAAGACCTGACAGGTACCTTACCAAAGAAGAATACAGAAGGCCAATAAGCATATGAAAAGAGGTTGCTCCACATCATATGTTATTAGGGAAAAACAAAGTAAAATGAGATACCATTACACAGCTTGCAGAATGGCTAAAACCCAAAACACGGACAACATCAAACACTAACAAGAATGTACAGCAATCCACATATATTCAGGAAACATATGGGAACTCTCCATACTTTCCATTCAATCTTTCTGTAAATCTAAAACTGCTCTTTAAAAATAAAATCTAGGGATAGGCAGACATAGATAGATAGATAGACAAAGTCTAAGGGCACCTGGCTGGCTCAGTCAGTAGAGCCTGCAATCCTTGAACTTGGGGTCATGAGTTCGAGCCTCATGTTGAGTATGGAGCCTACTTAAGAAAAAATAAAATAAAATTTTAATTTAATTTGAAAATAAAATATATGGGGCACATGGGTGGCTTAGTCAGTTGAGCACCCAACTCTTGGTTTTGGCTCAGGTCGTGATGTTGTAGGTTGTGGGACTGGGCCCTGTGTCAGAAACCATGCTCAGCAGGAAATCTGCTTAAAGATTCTCTCCCTCTGTCCCTCTCCCTACTCACACATACACACATACACACTCACTCTCTCTCTAAAATAAGTAAATAAATCCTAAATATATATGTATATATATTCTATTTTCAACATTTAAATAAATAACCACAATTTTTCATAAATCCACTGTTTTTGAGAAACCACCATACCACTTTTCACAGTGGCTTCACTATTTAGTGGCTATGCTTAAATATATGGTTTTCAATTTTTCCATATCTTCATCACACTTGTTATGTTTTGTTTTATTTTTTTTAATAAGAGCCATCCCAATGGATATGAAGTGGTATCTTATCATGTGTTGCTTTTTTTTTTTTTAAGATTTTATTTATTTACTTGAAGGAGAGAGAGACACAGACAGAGAATGAGCAGAGGGTTGGAAGGAGAGGAAAAGGGAGAAGCAGACTCCCTGCTGAGCCGGAGCCTGACATGAGGCTCAATCCCAGGACCCTGAGATCATGACCTGAGCCAAAGGCAGACGCTTGACTAACTAAGCCACCCAGCCATCCTTCATCAAGGTTTTGATGTGCATTTCCCTAATGATGATGTCAAGCATCTTTTCATGTGCTTATGAACCACTTTTACATCTTCTTTGGAGAAGTATCTATACAAGTGACCATTTTTGTCTTTATTTAAAAATGTGACCATTTTTAAATAAAGTTTTTTGTTGTTTTAAGATTGTTATATAGTATGTGAAATGGTATATTACTTGAAGGTAGGCTGCGATGAGTTAAAGATACATACTACAAATCCTAAAAATCCAATAAAACAAAACAAAGGTTCATAATAGACACAATAAAGGAGGAGGTAATGTGGAGTTATAAAAATAGCCCACAAGAAGACAGAGAAGTAGAAAAAGGTAATAGTGAGCACATAGGAAAAAAAAGAAAACAGTGAAATGACAGACAAATCAATTCCCATTAACACATACATTAAATGTAAGTGGTTTAAAGACATAATTAAAAGATAATGAAATATTAGATAAAAAATCAAGACCCAATTATATGCTGCCCACATAAGTACATTTTACATATAAAGAAAACCTAACATTAAAAATTAAAAAAAAAAACCACACAAAAATTTATCGTGCCAACACAAGTCTAAAGAAAGCAACAATGTCTAAAATAATAACAGAAAAAGAAGGTTTCTGGGCAAGGAACATTACCAGGGATTTCAGTAACAACTAACTGATCGATTCACAAAGAGGACTTTATCATCCTAAATATTTTTGCTCTCAAAAACAGAATGGCAAAATACACAATAAAATCAGAAGAGTAACAATTATTATGGAAGATTTCAACAACCCTTTCTCCATAACTGACAGAATATGCAGAAAGACAACTCATAAGGATAGAGATGAATGAAACAAGATAGGCTATATTTGGGGCCATAACACAACTCGGGAAACACTTAACATCTGGAATCATATAAACTATGTCTTCTCATGACAATGGGATTAAATTAGAAATTAGTAACAGAAAGACATCAGGAAATCTCTCACATTTAAAAACAAAACAACATCCTTTTAAATAATCCATATGTCAGGGACAAAAATCACAGGGTAACCTAGAAAATGTGTTGAACTGGAAGAAAGAGGAAACACAACAATCACAAACTATTTTTTTAAAACTGAGCAAATGGGAAATTAAAAATGAATTTTAAAATTAAAATGTAAAAACTTTTGAATATTAAAAATGCTTGTTCTTGAAAAGCCTGAATGAACCCTCTATAGGAAGATGCTGCTATTGGGGGAGGATATGCATGGGTGCGGTAGAAGAGAAATATCTACCTTCTGCTTAATTTTACTGTGAACCTAAATATACTCTAAAAAGTAGCCTATTTCTAAAAATCCATTAAGCCAACTCACATAAAGGGACACAATTTTTGTATATATTTTACATATACCTAAAAGAGCACGTGACATCTAAACTATATACAGTATTCTTACAACTAAATAATAAAACAATGCTCTTATGGCAATGAATTTCAACAGTTATACAAAAACAATGAAATGACAAATATGCACAAGAAAGATCAGTATCATTAATCATTAGGGTAACTGGAACATTGTTGGTGGGAATGCAAAACAGTATAGCCACCTTGGAAAACAGCTGGGCAGTTTCTCGCAAAGGTAAACCTATACTTATTATATATCCTAGAAATCTCACTCCCAAATCCTCACCTAAGAGAAATTAAAACATATATCTCCAAGCAACTATTCACAGAAGTTTTATGCATGAGGGAAAACTGAAAACAACCCAAATGTCCATTCACTGGTGAAAGGAAAAACAAACTACAGTATATCTGGATAATGGAATACTACTCAGATTTAAAAAAAAAAAAAAAAAAAAGGAATGAACAAGTGAAACACATAACACAGATGCTTCTCAAAAGCATTATGTGAGATGAAAGAAGCCAAGCACTATAAATGTTACATATTCCATTTCTTCAAACTCTAGAAAGGCAGAAACAACAGTGACATGAATTATATCAGTCATTGCTGGTGTTCCAGGTGTGGGGTGGTAAGGTACACAGGGGGACTTTAGTTATAAACAACTTCATTAAACTGTAATTCACATAAATAGTTTTCACCAATTTAATGTATACAATTGAATGGTTTCTAGCGTATTTACAGAGTTGTGCAACCATCACCACAATTAACTGTAGAACATTTTCATCACCTCGAAAAAGAAATCCTGTGTACATTAGTAGTCATTCCCAAAACTTTAATAGTCTCTCAACCGCTGGCAACCACTAATGTGCTTTCTGTCTCTATGGATTTGCCTATTCCGGATATTTTGTATGAATGGAATCAACAACTTACGGCCTTTTGCAGCTGTTTTCTTTTATTCAGTGAGATGTTTCCATGGTTCCTATTGTAGCATTTATCACAACTGCATTTATTCATGGCCAAGTAATATTCCATTGTATGGTTATGCCACATTTTCTTTTATCAGCTAATAGACATTTGGCTACTATGAATAGCACTGCTATAAATATCCACATACAAGTTTCTGTGTAGACATATGTCTTCATTTTTATTGGTTACATGCCTAGAAGCAGTATGGCTGGGTCGATGTTAACTCCATATTTAATATTTTAAGGAATTGCCAAGCTGTTTTCCAGTGACTGTACTATCTTAACATTCTCATAAATAACATATGAGAGCTCCAATTAGTCCATATCCTCACCAACATTTGTTGTTCTCTCTTTGTACACAGCCATTTTAGTGGGTATGAGTCAGAAAAAGGGACTTTTACAGGGATAGAAATACTCTGTATTTTGATTGTGGTGGTAGTTACCTAATTGCACCCATCTGACAAAACTCAAATTATATACCTAAAACTCATGAGTTTTGTTAAATGTAAATTATTTCTCAAAATAGATGAGTTTTCTGGGGTGCCTGGGCGGCTCAGTTGGTTAAGTGTCTGACTCTTGGTTTTGGCTCAGGTCATGATCTCAGAGTTGTGAGATCCAGTCCCCTGTCAGGCTCTGCACTCATCACACAGTCTGCTCAAGATTCTCTCTCTTTTCCCCTTTCCCTCTGCCCCTTCTCTGGCTCACTCTCTCTAAATAAATAAATAAATAGGGGCACGTGGGTGACTCAGTCGATTAAGCACCTGCCTTCAGCTCAGTCACGATCCCCAGGGTCCTGGGATGAAGCCCCGTTGTCAGGCTCTCCCTGCTCAGTGAGGAGTCTGCTTCTACCTACCTCTCCCTCTGCCCCTCCTGGCTCATGCTCTCTCTCACGTGCACTCTCTCTCTAATAAATAAATGAAAGCTCTTAAACATGAATAAATAAATATTTTAAAGAAACAAATTTTTAAAGGCTTACTCTATAATAACCTTACTTAGAAAATTATGAGTTTTCACACCTAGGAATGTGTTATGATAAATGAACACAGATTTCTAAGACCACAGCTTGTCCAATTCACTAAGACACCCACTTCTTCTTTACAATTCTACAGTAGAAAGCATTTAAGCTGTACTGATAATCATCAGCATCTCCATTACAAGTCTGTTTATTTGGGTCAGAATCATTAAGCTCACATGTAATTTAGTTGCTTCGTGTTACACCTTTGCTTTTATCTGATTCGAGATATCCGTCACTAACCCTTTTGATGTACTTTTAGTAGTTTATACCAAGTCCTGTAAAAGGGAACCAACATTTCTTTTCAGCGGTTGATTTAATTTAAGGTGAATGTAATTTGAATAGACTACAGCTGTTTTTGCGACATACTCTGTCCTGACAGCTTAAAATTTTAAATGTAGTTATGTTGGATAATGGCTTCTCTATATATTGGTGCCCATGTTGACTATTTTAATCACTCTTCACCCTTAGACTAAACAACCAAGGACTGCAAATATAATGAAGACACTAAGACAACTGAAGATACTTTAGACTTTCAAAATGTAAGAAAATACAGAGAAACAGAGCTACTTTTTATATAGTTCCATGGATACACAACAGTTTGATTTCTTCAGTCAGAGACATAGCCTAGAAACACCTGGATTTGGTCAATATGTTTCTCTGTAATCATGGAGACAGTGAGGCCTAATGATTAAGAGGCCAATCTTTAAGTTTAAATTTCAGTTCTACCACCTACCACAACTGAACGTCTTTATACCAGCCAATTACCCTCTTTCAGCTTTAAGTCTCCTTACCTATCAGACCAGGTAATGGTACTCACCTTTGCAGACTAGCAGTAAAGAGATGATAATGTATATAATCAACCTAGAATTTCATCTGAAAAATATCAAGCATTATTATTCACTTAATTTATAAATTTAGTTCCTTTTTTTTCTGTTCAGTACACTTCCCACTCACTACAGCCCTCATAGAAAAGCCCTTAATTACAAGGTTCAAATAGGTATAAACTGAGAATACTCTCAGATCAGGGTCTCAAATTCAACAGCATGACATCACAAAACTAAAAAACTAAAAAAGCAGCACTTATAAAACAGGTATTCTTTCCTGGAAATACTGTTTCTCCAACCAAAAACATTAAAGAAATTGAAGAGGAACAGAACATATGTTTCCATAATTTACCTAAATCACAGGCTTAGCAAAATTTTATAAAAACCTAAGCAATTCCAAGTAGTAAAAGCCCCAATGATAAAGACGAGGTGTTATTTAAAAAAAAAAAACACACACACACACACACACACAAAAAACAAAAAACAGAAGGCAAACTGAGAGTAATTAGAGCAGAAAACATTAGGGAGGCCCTAAATCTCATAGTTTGGCCATTTAAAATGTCAATAAGCCTGTTTCCTCTTTGCAAAATACTGGTGATGACTGTAAGCAAATGTCAGTTGGCCTACTTTTGGAAGGTTGCTGGTGTCTTGGTTGAACAGACTGGGTGTGTGTGTGTGTGTGTGTGTGTGTGTGTACAGGATTTACTTGTTTAACATTAGAACTTTATAGGGAAGAAAATTATAGCAAACCCTTCTGGACAAATTAATCAAAATCTCTGAATTCACAACAGCAGAAAAATCAAACAGCTCTACTTTGAATGTGATAAAAACCACATGTACATTATTTGAAAAGGATGAGACTGGTATTATGAAAAATAATGAAAACTGGACACCTAGAAGTGTGTGAAAGTTTACAAAAATAAGCAAATGGAAAAAAGCTTAACAACTCTAGGATTATTCTGCTCATGTTTGTTTCTAGAAAAATAACTTTAGCCATTCATAGTATAAAAAAACAGCAACAACTAGTATTTCTGACTGCATGGGTGAGCTGTTTATAATATTACAAGTTTCAGAAAACTTTGCATTTTCACTCCAGTAGGAAAAAATAGGTTGTATCTTAGGGGTTTTCTTAGACCTTTAAATATTTTGAGACATGAAACTGTAAATTCCTTATTTAGCAGGATGATAAATAACAGTACCTTTCTAACAATAAGTAATAATAAAATAATCTAGAAGAAATAAGCCATGTTGGCTTCTTGGTATTGTGGATGAGTAGCAGAAATTAGGCTCAGAGACATTTAGGAAACTTTATATCCAGAGTCCTATTCTCAGAAAAAGATCCTAGCATATAAGAATTAGTTCTAAGACATTCTTAGAAGAAAATTCAGGTACTTGGTACACTGGACTCCTAAGGATAATGAATAAGATCGAAAAGGCATTTCTAAGAAATCTGATTCAAGTTTGAGAGCAAAATAATCGTCTTTCTCCATAAAATAAGGAAACAGCACATACAAGGCTAATGTAACTCCTGAGTTACAAGCTCTATTAGAGTTTAAAAAATAGCATTATTCATTTGGTCACTGATAAATAACAAAAATACTTTATACAAAAGCAGAGTTCTGGTTTCTCTTTTGTCAAATACAGAATAAATTCTTTTGGGGTCACTACTCATATTCCATATAATCAAGCAAGGCATTGCATAGGATGAGATGATTAGTAAATTACTGTTCCCGTGATTCCAAAGAAACACATTACAGTATGGGAAAGACCATAATAAAGGAGAAATTTCCAAAAAAAGTCATGAAACTCAGAGGTTGGCAAGGAAAAATCAAGAAAATATAAACAGAAAACAAATAACAAAAAAATTAAATTCAAGGACAGTCATGATTTAAAATTAGACATGGTTATAAAACATGCAAAAATATGCAAAGATTTTCTTTGAAACTAAAGACATAACATAAAATCTGCTAGATTTCACCAAATACCTTGACAAATCACAAACTATAAATGAAGTATATAGGATACATATCCATAATAATATACCATTAATAATAAAAAGTTCAATCAGTAAGAGCAAAGAGTACAAATAAGCATGGTATTAATTAGAATAAACAGCAAAAACATGAAGAATTTCCATTTTCCCTAGCATTCAAAGATCAGAAAATTACAAATGAAAATGATTTTCCTCCATCAGATATGCAAAGACTAAAAAGATTCACAATAGCCAGTAGAGGACAAACTTGGAGAAAAAAGGAATTTTGTTGTACAGATGTCAGTATACTCTCTCTGAGAACCAACTTTACATGTATCAAAATTTTACATGTATATATTCTTTGACCCAGTAATTCCCTAAGAGTTGTCCTAAGAAAATAATTCCTTCTATTTTTAAAAATATACACATGTAGAAGTACCTAACAACATAACTTGTTACAGGAGAAAGTTTAATATAAATGTTTATATAAAGGAATGACACATATACCCAAAACCAATACATGCAACACATGTAAAGAACTTGAATCAGACCCTGGACATAATACTACAAGTTAATTTCATGCATGTTAAGGGGAAAAGGCAGGAAATGTATATTCTAAGCTGTGAATACATGCTCAGTGTCCAGAGAAAGCAAGAAAGGGAAAGAAAGAGATAACCTAGGTTTATCTCTGATAACACAGAATCAAGTGAATTTTCACTTTCTACTTTTAGTATTCCTTAAATTTTTATAATAAATATTTTAACTGGTTAGAATTATAGGATCTTTATTTTATATGATCTTTAAGAAATTAAAAACATATTAAAAGTGAAAGTGTTTTCTGATCCCGCTCCTTAAAAATAACCATTATGAGCACAAAATTTATAATCATATAACTTTTTTAACTTGTACATTAACACATACATATTAATATGTTTTATTTCACATGTGAGGTACTGAGATAATAAAAACCACAATGGCTACTTAGAGTAATGAATACAAAGAATTCACTTTACTTGAAATAAGTTCTAGAAAGATTTGAAGGATAATAAATAAGTTTTTATCTGATATAAGAACACCAATTGATTGGTCATAGTTTTCTGAAGCACTGTCCTAAAAAATTCTAAAAAAGGTACAGGTTCATTAAGAAAGTAACCAATTATTGATACTGACCATGAAGAAGTAGGAAAGCTAAACTATGCTGATACAAGCAAATGCCCACTTATACTTTAGGAAAGCTAAACTATGCTGATACAAGCAAATGCCCATTTATACTATACTATAATATGATCTTCTGCGGAATAAGATGCCATCAGATCCTTCATATCTTCACTTTTTTTTTTTAAAGATTTTATTTATTCTGTTGACAGAGACAGATCAGAAGTAGGCAGAGAGGAAGGCAGAGAGAGAAGGAAGCAGGCTCCCTGCCGAGCAGAGAGCCCGATGCGGGACTCGATCCCAGGACCCTGAGATCATGACCTGAGCTGAAGGCAGAGGCTTTAACCCACTGAGCCACCCAGGAACCCCCATATCTTCACTTTTAATTAAAGGACAAACTTTCTACAGAAATACCTACAGAGGAGCACCTGAGCAGCTCAGTTGGTTAAGCATCTGCCTTCAGGTCAGGTCATGATATCAGGGCCCTGGGATTGAGCCCCATATCAGGCTCACTGCTCAGCGGGGAGTCTGCTTCTCCCTCTCCCTCTGCCAACTCCCCTTGCTTGTGCTCTCTCTCTCTCAAATAAATAAATAAAATCTAGAAAGAAAGAAAGAAAGAAAGGAAGGAAGGAAGGAAAAGAAAAGAAAAAAGAAATACCTACAGAAAGGGAACTTGCTTTACTCCTGGTCATAATTTTCAAGAGATTATACCATTCAGCAACTTTCAACAAATATTTATTAACACCTTATATAAAGTACTTGGTGAGGCACTAAAGATATGAAGACAGACTACAAACCTAGCAAGAGGTAGGGGGCCCTCAGCTGGTTGTTGGTGGAGCATGCGACTCTTGGTCTCAGGGTTGTTAGCTTGAGTCCCACATTGGGTGTAGCGATTAATTAAAAATAATAAAATCTTTTTTAAAAATCTAGCAAGAGGTAAATGAGGAACTAAAATTAAAAACAAAAACAAACAAATAAAAAACAGTAAGTCCTGGGGGGCCTGGGTGGTAGAGTGGATTGAACATCCAACTCTTGGTTTCAGTTCACTTGGGTTGTGATGTCAGGGTCATGAGATCAAGCTCTGCATTGAGCCCCACATCAATTCCATGGTCATTGTAGAGTTTGCTTGGGATTCTCTCTCCCTCTCCTTCTTCCCCTTCTCCCTGCACGTATGCATTCTATTGCTCTCTCCCTCTAAAATAAATAAATCTTTAAAAAGAAAAAAATAGTAAGTCCTAGGAGAGCACATACTATTAATATTGACTATGGAGCAAAAAGGGTTACATGGACATGAGAGTTCTAGAAAAGCAAATAGCAATGAAATGACCTTTAAGAGGATGGATCATTTCAGGAAATGAAAGAAGTACAGTTAAATTATCAAAGAGTACTATTAGGGCAAGGAAGGGGAAGATGGGGAACGCTGGTTAAGAATGACTAAAAATGATACTGGAAAAACACACAGTGAGGGGATCAGTTCACAAAAGATCTAATGAACCTGGTATGCAAAAGCTATAACTAAATCTACTTACTAATTTTAAAAGTTTATAGATTCTTTTGTATTTTCCATACACACAATCAAATTATCAGTGAATAAAGACAATTTTACATCTTTCATTCTAATATTTACACCTTTTATTTCTTTTTCTTGCCTTACTGTAATGACTAGGTCGTACATTCAAAGATAAATAGAAGTTACGGTAGAAGTCATCCCAAACTCAACAGGAAAGTATTTAATACATCACTCAGTATTTATTTAATAATTTAAGTTACTTATTTTATATATAATTATAATATGTATTATAATTCTATATATTATATAATATATATTATATATAATAAATTATATATAAATAATTTAAATATTTAAATTATTATTATTTAATAATAATAATAATGAAAGTACTTAATACATCATACTGAGTATGATGTTAGCAGTAGATTTTTTATAATCTTTATTATACTGAGAATGTCTCTTTCTATCCTAATTTGCTGCAAGTTTTTTCTAAGATTTTATTTCTTTAGAGAGGACAAATGAACAGGGGGAAGAGTAGAAGGAGAGACAGAATCTCAAGCAGACTCTGTGATGAGCAAGGAGCCCAATGCAGGGCTCAATCTAACTACCCCAAGATCATGATTGGAGCTGAAATCAAGAGTCAGACACTTAACCAACTGAGCACCCAGACACCCTGCTGAAAGGTTTTTTTAGTCATATATGGCTACTGAATTTTATCAAAGGTTTTCTCCACTTACACTAAGATGGTCATATGGATTTCCTTCGTTCTATTAATGTGAATTACACTGATTGATTTTGAAACATTAACCAGCCTTATATTTCTGAAATATCCTTTATTGGTGGTGATATATAATTCTTTTTATGTGTCACTGGATTCTATTGGTAATATTTATATGTAAATTACACCAAGAAAGAAAAGAGAGGGCAGAGAGAGAGGAAGAGGGGATGCAGGCTGAGAGAGAGCAAGATGTTAGGTATGAGAAGGTAAGATTAAGAAAAACATGATAGTAGAAAAAATTATTCAACAAAAGAATTAGTAATCCACATTGAGACAATCTCCCAGAAAGAACATGAAAGAAATTATTTTTCCAAATTAATCATTAATCAATCTAGGGGGTCTAAGAACCAAAAAATAAAAGTACCAGAAAGAGAAAACAAAGAAAACTTAGAAGAAATCGTTAATTAATTAATTAAAGAAAACTTAGAAGAAATCATTAATTAATTAATTAATTAATTTAAGAAATTTTCTCAAAACTATACTACTTGCATTCCCACATTGAAGGGGCCCAGGACAATGTATGACCTAAGAAACAACAATGTAAAGTTTCAGAACACTAGGAACAAAGACCAACATTCTACTAACTCCCAGACAGGAAAAACAAGCCATAGACAAAGAAAAAAGTATCAAAATGGCTTCGGACTCTTCAATCATAGCACTAGATCAAGGCCTTCAAAATTCTCAAGTAACATCATTTACAAACAAGTATTTGTTACCCAGCCAAATTACCAAACAAGAATTAAGAAAGAATAAAGATATCTTCAGACAAAATTTACCACACATCCTTTTTCAGGAAGCTACTAAAAGACTTACTCCACCAAAATGATCACACAAAGGAAAATGGACAAGAGAGGGATGAGGTGTTCTACTTTCCATTACAAATTTTATGTGATCAGTCACATGTCGGACTTCAGTAAAAACAAATCCAGAAAGTTAATCAAATACAACAAAAGTGACATACAGGTAACCTGTGGATAAGAGAACCCTTAGCTATGTGAAACTGTATTTCAAATCTAATATTATATTTTTAGAAATATTGTAGAGAGATAAATCTTTTTTTAATTAGACAAAATTATATATACTCAAATCCTACTAGCAATATTAACTTTTATAGCTTTATACTCTTGAAGTATTTCTGCCCAAAATAAAAGCTGAGAAAAGGTGAACATTAATAACTGGCATAAATAAAAGAGCTTCGTAAATGAACTGAAGAGAGAAAAATCTGCGTCTGTGAATTACATACAAAAGAAACAAAGACATAGCAAATTCTTTTAATAAAAACATTGTTCTTGAGTCCAACCATCCAAAGAGAAAGCTGGCTATTCTATAAACCTTCTAGGAAAAGATGTTCCACAATCTTCCTTATCAAAGGATTTCACCAAAACTCAAATGCAACAAAAAAAACAGAGCAAGAGAGAGAGAGAGAGCGCGCGCAAAGGAGAGACCACTGAACTCTGGGTATACCATATCGTCCAATAACAAGGACAAAAATCTCTACATGACTGCAGGATGTCACTGCCTTGTTACCTTCACCCTTCTCTTCAATTAAGCAGACTCAGCCACTAAAATAATCCCTGACATTGCTTATGCATATGCTTAATGCATAATGCACATGGTAGAAAGTTTTAACACACAGCATTCTTACCAGTTTAGAGAATTAACTGCTCAATGAGGTATTATAAGGAAGATTACTCAACTTCTGGAAAAACTTTCAAGTTTAATAGAATTAAAATATTTTAACATCCTCTTTTTTAAAAGATTTTAAAGTATACAAATAAGATTTAATTGACTGTGTTTTTATTGCTCGTGCAAAAATATGACTCAGTGAACAGAGGCAAGTTCATGAGAAAACACAACAGAAAGCTCAGATCATTAAAGTGCCAGGAGTTATTCAGGCACCCAACTACTAGGTGTCATTTAAACATGTATTTGATTTAAAAAAAATAATAAAAACAAAACATACATAATATCTAAATACAACATTTAAGCATTAAGTATTACTTTTTAAAGCAGAGACGGAAGGTCAGAAGCCCGAAACTGTACTTCTGACATAGCTGGAAATGCAGACAGCAGACTCATCTACAAGCAAGATAATGGTGAAAACCAACCTCGCCAGGGCAGTAAGAAAAACTAAGAAGAGCAAAGACATGAGAACAACAGAGACTTGGGGAATACCCACAGAAGAAAGCTAAGCCAGAAACGTAACAAAAGCAGCACAGACAGCAAGGAAGGGATCTGGGAAGAGTAATGCCATGCAAACCAAGAGAGAAGAGGGCTTCAAGACAGAGCCAGCAAAGTCAGAGGCTAAATCGAGATCAAAGTGGTTGAAGATAAATCAAAACCACAGTAGAATGTGAATGGCCATATTGAATTGGTTAAGATTACCTATTTCCATCTCAACTGACAAACAGGAGTTTATCTTGTGAGGAGGAAGGGAAGGGTACCGGCATTTGGAGGAAAATAGACTTTAGTTATCATTCTTGCTGTCTGTAGTCCAAGACCAATAAAAGAGAAACTCCTGAATAATTTGTTTTTTCTTAAGGGCTACACTCACCAAACTGCGGAGCAGGCAAGATTCTAGCCGCTCGAATGGGGCCATGTCGAACAGAAAAGAGCTCCTGTGCTTCCCCACTGATCTGCATGAGAAGACAAAAAATTTCAGTAAATGAAAATGCAGGTCAGAACATGATTATAAGAAAACAAGATCTCCTAAATTTTATTACTTTTTTTGTCTGAAATGTAATATATGCACACATGCACACAAATACACACATTTATGGTTGTTCACACACATTAGGTATATTCATGCTTAAATTACCACAAATATTTTGAGAAAATGAAGAGATTTTCATTTCCTCACACTTGACATAAATAGGAAAATGAATGATCTGTTCTTGAAGTCTGTAATTCTTTTCTTTAATAAACTACTATAAGTCTATTAAGTTCCTGCACAATTGCCTCTCATTTTACAGCAAAGCAGTTACGATTTTTTAAATCAGTACGAAGCTTTCCATGTAAAAAAAAGGTAAATACTCTTAGTATTCCAAAAAGCAGAACTTAAATGTGGTAGTAACTTTTGTAAATATGTTGTAAATGAGAAAAAGCAAAACAAATTGCAAAGAACACTGTAGTAAATGTGAATGACCTACCGGTCAGGGTCCTGCAACTACCTACCTGTTAAGCACTTTGAATAAATCATTTAACTTATATATACCTATATTTTTAAAAATATATTTTGGATGAAAATTGTATGTATTTAAGGTGTACAACGTGATGATTTAATATACATATATGATAAAATGATCACTGCAGCCATCTCCTCAGTTACCTTGTTGTATGATGAGAGCACCGGTTTTCCAGTATTTAGTACAGTGTTACTAACTACAGTCATCGTGCGTGAACATTAGATTCCCTAGACTTACTCATGCTACGTAACTAACCCTTACCCTGTGATCAACATCTCCCCACTCCCCCCACCTCTCCTAAGCCCATATTCGTTTGCATGTACAAACTGAAAAGGTAAAGGGGCTAAAGGACCTCAAAAATACTTGTAATTTCAATATTCTATGAATTACAAAAGTAATATGTAAGCACCTTTAAATGTCATCATTTTTATTATACACCTAGATCAAACACTGCATGAATGTCAGATTGTTTTGAGCTGTACCGAAGTTATTTCTCAGATACAGAAAGTACAGTAGTCTATTAGCCCAAAGGAAAAAGAGATATGATCATGTATGTGTTGAGTGTGAAAACAATCGCTTTTCAAAACTAGCAGCTCAAGGAAACACTTTGTGGCTAATTGAAGTATTGAGCAGATTAAATTAGAATTAGTTAGGAAAGGCTTTCCAGACTGCTTTAAGTGGTAATGTAGTTCCCAATACATTTCCATATTTTTTTTCTTTTTAAGATTCAATTTATTTGCCAGAGACAGAGAGTACACAAGCAGGGGGAGCAGCAGGCAAAGGTAAAACCAGGCGCCCCACTGAGCAGGGAGCTCAGAGAGCAGAGAGTTGGATCCTATGACCCTGGGATCATGACAGGAGCCAAAAGCAGACACCTAACCAGCTGAACCACCCAGGTGTCCCACATTTCCATAATTCTTAAGTGATATCAGACAGGGAAAATGGCAAAAAAGATAAAACCAGTTCTAAATACCCAAGAACTGATGACAAATGTAATAAACAATCAACAGAGGAAACACGCTGATGGTAGTTTTTTAATGGACCTGCCAAACAAGCAGTTTAGAATAATGCATACAAGATAAATGGCTTCTAAAGCTTTCAATATTAAACTGTGTATCTGCTGCGCTGTCTTTAAGATTAACTGCTTTTTCAGCTCTTCAGCTTGTCTTCTATCTGAATTTAAGACCTGCAAACTATAAATATTTTGTTTCTTATAAATGTTGAATTATCAGGATACCTAAAGATACATCATATTCATTTTGCTTACAAAAATTATTTCAACTCATTCATGGGCCACAGTGGCGAATCCCTCTGGAACACGTGGGATGCAGAAGATTTGAGGAATGCTAGGCTCTTCACACTAACTGTGCAACAACAGCACCACCTATCACCAATTAAACATACCAAAGCCATAAACTCAGGATAGCAGAAGATAAGAATGGAGCGCTCTACAAATTCCTTTGTGGATATTAATTTTCTACATGAAAAATAGGGCTATCGTATACTGTAGTTCTTAAGTCTACAGTTTACTATTAGAGAACAAAATTTAAAATCTAGAAGTCTTAAAAGGTCACCTTGTTCAAACTCCCACCCAGGGCAGTAACCATACATTCTCTGAAATCTAAAAATCATGATCTCTTTGAACTTGCACTGAAATTATAATTCAGAGCAATGAAAAATACTTTCACTATAACAAATACAAGTCATGGTATTCTGACACAAAATCTGCTCTGTACTTTATTGCTATATGCCACAGGTCTAGCATGTAGCTTTTGGTTTTATGAAATAAATCTTAAAGTTAAAAAAAAAAGTCTAATCATATTTAACTGAGCTATGTACTAAATTACACTAAATAATGAAGAATAAGGCAAGCTGTCTCGGCATTCTCACAATACGATAAATGTTTAACACTGGATTTAATACACAAGAGCTTACTCGGACATCAAAAAACATTTTGAAATTAGAGCACACCATGCTCCTCAGCATAACAGCTTTCAAAACAGACCTCTAAATGCTCTATTCTATTCCTAGCTTCTACTCTAAATCCCTCTTTAAATGTACAGCAACAGGTAAGAAAGAACATTAGGAATGATTACAAAATGCACCCTGCGTTTATTACCTCTAAGTTAAATTCTAAACTCTTTAATTGTAACATAAGGATGAAGAAACATCCTATCACTATTTATCACAGATATTTGTGAATATGTTAAAATCAAGATTGTTAGAAGCCTAATTCTAAAGTATACTAAGGGAGTCGCAAATGTCAAACTTGGAGAGAACTCTCCCAACTGTGTGCGCAACTGCTACACTGGAATGCTATTTCAGAACAGAACTGCCAACAAAATATATACAGATAAAGACGTGACGTGTGCACATTTTAGAAAGAACACAAAATGGATAAGTCCTTACAGGCTCAGGTTTAGCTGCTGCTTTCAATTGCCTCTAATAATTTCATACAGTATGTTCACTGGTAATTCTGCTCTCAAATAAATGAGTGTCAAAACTGATTAACTTTTTTAATGGTTTTCACAGTGATTTTTACATCTCTTAAAAAGAGCTAATTGAAAATGGCAAAAAATCTCAGAGATGAGGGTTTTATATATCCTGACAAGAATTACCAGGAGCTGTAAGTTCATTTCTAATCCAACAATAATAAATACTAGGGCAGAACTACAAGAAGGAGTGTACCAAGCAATGTTCCAACTTCCTGGCAACGGTGGTAACTTGGGGAGAGGAGCAAACAGGGAGGAAACCTCTCCAAGAGTTCCTCATGGGTCTCTGCCTTTGTTCTTACTGGCATTTTAATTTCTGATGACAGACTTTTGTTGTTTGGAGCATAAACCGGACGTACCAGTTTGGAAGCACAATAAGGAGAACAAAGAATGATTTGTTCACACTGTAGGAAAAAAATCTTTTCCAACCATAGAAAATAGCTTTCGCATGGTGAAAATATGCAAATTACATACCAAACCAAAAAAGTTGGGGGGAGTACAAGTCTAGAATCTCACAGCTCAATCTACAGCAAAAGGAAATTATAACAGCCGAGACAATAATACACACAAAGAAAGGGCTATAAAAGTTGTGGGAGAGCTTTATAACTACCGTTAGAGAATTCTAAAAGCAAAGGAAGGTCATCTAGCCCTCAGAACTAAACTTTTTTCTGAAATTGTGATGACTTTTCAAAGGTATCTGACTACAGAACAGAAAAGTCAATCAAATACTAACAACAGTAATAATAATGCTTGGGGCTCCTGGGTGACTCTGTGGGTTAAAGCCTCTGCCTTCGGTTCAAGTCATGATCCCGGGGTCCTGGGAGGGAGCCCCATATTGGGCTCTCTGCTAGGCAGGGAGCCTGCTTCCCTTCCTCTCTCTCTGTCTGCCTCTCTGCCTACTTGGGATCTCTGTCTGTCAAATAAATAATAAATAAAATATTTAAAAATTTAAAAAATAATAATAATAATGCTCCGTAATGACTAAGAATCAAGACAAGAGTACATATTTATACCCCCAATTCCCCTTTTAGATACTTGCCAAATTGGAGAACTGTGTCTGCAAGTTGATTCTTTTTAGCAAACTTTGTTGAAAAATAACCAACACAGAAATAACACATAAATCATACATCTATGTACAGCTTAGTGAATTTTCCATATTAATATACCTCTGTTAACAGCATAATCATCAAGAAACAGAACATGATACTCAGAAGGTTCCTCCACATACCTTCCCAGTCACAAACCCAACTCCAGAATAATCATAACCACTAATGCATTACACACAAGTTTTACTCATTTAATTTTATGCAGAATCACACGGTATGTACTCTTCTGCAAATGGCTTCTTGTGCACCTTACATGTGCATGAAATTCATCCATATTGTGGCATATGATTGTACTTTTCTCTTTTTTTTTTTAAGATTTTTATTTATTTATTTGATAGCACAACAAGGCAGAGCAGCAGAAAGAGGGAGAGGGAGAAGCAGGCTCTCCTCAGAACAGGGAGCCCAGTGTGAGACTCGATCCTGGACCCCAGGATCATGACCTGGGCCGAAGGCAGCCGTTCAACCAACCAAGCCACCCAGGCATCCTTCTTTTTTTAATTGTACCTTTTTTTTATCCCTGTTGCTATACAGATTTCCACTGCATGAAAAATACTACAATTTTTAACCATTTTATCCTTGGTGGACTACTGGGTTGTTTCTAGTTTTGGGCTCATAAGATGACAGAAGAAATTGCAAAAAACTTTCAAGTAAGAAAAAAAATTACTGTATGTCCTTTCAATAGATTACCAGGAGTGTGTTATGGACCCTTTGGGGTTATTTGGTTCTATAGACATCTGCACCTTTCTTTTGAATGGGTTATTTTGCAATACTGTAAGTTACAGAAAACCAATAGTAATGTTACTGACTCTTGTCCACAGAAATGCAAATGAATTTTGTTTGGAAGAGATACAATTGAATTGCCTCTATAAAAAAGATTATTCCAGGCAGTACATTTTAGTTTCAATAGTATATTAACCAAGTTTGCATCTCATAACAAGTTCATTTCAGTATTCCCCTAATTGCCTGAATCAGTTCTTAAGATTCTCCTCTGATCCAGCTGTAACAACTTGCCAAATAATACCTCATTTATTAATGAGTTAAATAAAATCTATAACTTGTTCATTTTACAGTTGTATAAGAGCCATGATTTTACCATTTTTAAAATAATACTATAAAGAACACTGCTATGAATATTCTTGCACATTCTGTTTAGCGAACACACATATGTATTTCTTCTGGGTATATGTCTGCTAGGAGAATTGCTCCCATATGCATATGTGCATATTTTGTAGATTTCAACAAAATCGTTTTCTACAGTGACTGTACAAATTTACACTTATACCAGCAATGTAAAAGAGTTCTACCTGCTCTATATCCTCACCAACGTTTTGTATCAGCCATTCTGGTGGGTGTTCAATGGGACCATCATTGGGGTTTTAATCATTTTCTTCAAGACTGAAGAGGTTGATCAAATGTCTTTTCATTTGCTTACTGGAATTCAGTAGTTATACTATTCCACGAATGACTGTTAAAGTATCCTGCCCACTACGGTTGCCTGATTCTAAAGGATTATGGATTTAAATCTATTTTGCACAGTGAATGAAATGCAGATCAGTCTCTTCTGAAAAGCAATGCTGCCTCAAACTAACTATATAAACAGTCTTTATTATAGTGACTCTCTGTCAAGGCAAATGACGTAAGAATTTTGTCCTGAAGGACCCTCAATTTCTAGATGTATTTATGACAAACAGTTCAGAATATGAATGAGATTCAAGAACTCATTTCAAGAAAAAGATAGAACTTTTCCTACTAATCTAATTCATATCTTAATTCCAAATCCAGTAATGAGTAAACTTTTCCCCAAACTAAGAAATGCTAGTTGAGTTATACCAACATGATATCCACCTCTTGAAGTGAAAAATATTGATTTGTAAAAATTCATACAAATATTCAAAGCAAATTCAGTCCCTGTTTAAGATAGGAAACATATAAAAATAACTATGTATTTCCTTATAACTCAAGCAATTCAAACAAAAGATAATGATAAATTTTTTTCTTGATAAATACTTTCACAAGTTTTCACCTTTAAAATAAAAAAATTTAAAAGAGCTTGTCTATTTTTTTTTTTTTTCCAAAATGGCTATGCCATATATAGCAGATGATTTCCAGGCTAGAAATACAAATTGAAAACCAAGACACCAGACAAGAAAGACAACAGAAGAAAAAGTATTCCCTGTGTTATCTCACGTACATCCTGACTTTCAATCGAAAATATCTTTCATATCAGAGTGCTTCAAACTAGTAATGGCTTTCGTTCCCCCTGGGAAGTCTGAGCAAGCCAACAAGGGGGACCCTGGAAGTTTTATTCTTTTCCCAAAATCATGGCCTATGGTAACAATGCCAAATACATAACAATATACCAGGATCATCGGTGACAAATACCACACAGCAACATCAAATATTCTGGCAGTTTATTTTAGTAGAAAATAATTTACTAACTGTACAAATTTGCTAAATATGAGTTAGCTTCAAAATAAGGAGTGGGTGGGCACCTGGGTGGCTCAGTGGATTAAGCCGCTGCCTTCGGCTCAGGTCATGATCTCAGGGTCCTGGGATCGAGTCCCACATCGGGCTCTCTGCTCGGCGGGGAGCCTGCTTCTCTCTCTCTCTCTCTCTCTCTCTCTGCCAGCCTCTCTCTACCTACCTGTAATCTCTCTCTGTCAGATAAATAAATAAAATCTTTAAAAAAAAAAAAAAATAAGGAGTGGGGTGCCTGGGTGGCTCAGTGGGCTAAAGCCTCTGCCTTTGGTTCAGGTCATGATCCCAGGGTCCTTGGATTGAGCCCCACATCGGGCTCTCTGCTCAGCGGGGAGCCTGCTTCTCCCCCTCTCTCTGCCTGCCTCTCTGCCTACTTGTGATCTCTGTCAAATAAATAAATAAAATCTTGAAAAATTAAAAAAAAAAAAGGGCAACAGTGATGACTAAATTGTGTGTTTAAAAGATGTAACCTTAAACATAGTTAAATCAAGATGTTACTGAATGAATGGATGAATAAAATGACTGGGCCTGTATTGGCCTCATTATTCAACATTAATGGTATTGGGCATAAATTAGACTTGCCCCCACTATTCTCAAAGCATGTTATTAATACTTCATGTCTGGAAATTTATCATAATACCATATCATAAAACACATTTGCTACAACTCATTCTTGAACCTCCCGGTATATTACTTCCTATGTTTTACAGCTCTCAATAAAAGTACTTTTACCAAGGTGGGAAGGAGCATATCATCTGTACTGCAGTTTTTATCACACTACGCTTCACACTTACACTCAAGAAGAGGGCAATCTCCAGCCTTTCTGGCAACTATCCCACACTCACTCCAACCTTTAGGAGTTTATCTGATGTTTTTACCTGTGACAGGTTTCCTAACCAACTGTGATATAAGAACAGACCATTTAAATATTCAAATGTAGAGCTAGCAATCTTTCTAACTGTTGCACATGCACTAACCAGACAAACACAACTGAAATGAAGTTCCTGAAAAAAGAGCATTGTTTCACTAGTTTTAAACTTAAAAGGTAACACCAAATAAAAAATTTATAATTGAGGAGAAAATGTAAACTGTAACTTACATTATTAATAATTTATCAATATTGGTTCATTAATTTTAATAAATGTGCCTTACTAAGGGGCAAGCAGGAGTGGTGAGGAGATACAGGAATTCTCTGTACTTTCTACTTAATTTTCATGTAAATGTATAAAAAATAAAAAAATCATTACATAAAAAATAATTACATAAAAATAATTTTTATGTAAATGTATAAAAATAAAGTCTATTAATTTATATAGATATTGATATAGACATGGGAAAATGTGGAAATTCCATAAATTAACCTTCCCTAATAACCCCCCAAAAAATAAGGATAAGAGGTAAAAATACAGAGTGAGAATGAAAAGGTGATGAGGTCTTATACTAAGGAATTCAGTTTTTAAAGCAACAAAAGAACTCACTTAGCTGATTTAAATGTGCAAGTGTATAGATACTAATTGTTACATATTTACTAATCAAACAGACCACACAACTGAACCGATGAAGAAATTCTGTAAAAAGAAGGCTGCTTCATGACTGTTTTTTTACCTTAAAAAGTCATGGCAATATATTTTTTTAGAGAGGAAAGGTAAAAAATATAAAGGGAGATATGGAATGAAGTGAGAAGTGACATCTACTACTTAGGTATTCAACTAATAAGTAACAAAAGGACTGTACTAACTACATGAGTGACTATTATAACTTCAAAGCAATTTCTATTAAGGTTGATAGTCTCTCTCTAGCATCACCCTGTGAGTCAGTTTGATGATATATTTTCATTTTAGATCTGAGGACACAAAGAACAATATTCCCCCAAAATGACAAGACCAGAGGCATTAGAATCTCCTATGAATATACTGTATTCAAAACCTTTTTTTCAAGATTTTATTTATTTGACAGAGATCACAAGTAGGCAGAGAGGCAGGCAGAGAGTGAGAGGGAAGCAGGCTCCCTGCTGAGCAGAGAGCCCCATGCGGGCTCCATCCCAGAACCCTGAGATCATGACCTGAGCCGAAGGCAGAGGCTTTAACCCACTAAGCCACCCAGGCGCCCCTCAAAACCATTTTTAAACTTGGGCCTTTTTTTCACTAACAAGTCATTGCCAGGGCGTTATTTTATGTGTCACACTTGTTCTAGCAATTTCAAAAACTTAAGATAGCATAGTTTGAAGAAAGTACTTCTAATAATTAAAAAAAAAAAAAAAAGTCATTCTTTTGAAAGCTCCTAACATTAGGAGGAAGGCAGGGACAACGTTTTTGTTTTATTTTTGCCTAACTAACCACAAGTGATTAAGTTAATGTCAGAGTGTCAGTATCTCTGTAACCTACTCTGTATGCCATCAAGAAAAAAAATGCAAACCACAAAAACCACCTAAAACACATATTTTTGAGGACTAACAACTTATAGAGCAGATATTTGCTAACCACATAAAGCAGACAGCAGCTGAGTCTATATTTTGGTCTTGACACTAAATTCAAAATATAAAACTGGAGGCAAGAAGGAAGTGAGTTTCAAGAACAATATGAAAACCACAGAACAAAAATAATGAATGGAACTTGTAATCATATTTTCATACTTCCAAATTTTCACACACATAGAGAGTAGTATTTTAAGGCGACTTTCACCTTTCCCCTTCCCTGATTTTTGAAAGGAAGATCAAAGAAAGGCCGTTTAAACTCACACGTTCCTTTGGTTATGCAACACAGATTCAGACATTACACTTCAAAACCCCAGCCACTGCTTTGGCACCACCAGTCCACATACCATCCCAAGCTTTGAAGCAGCCCTAATGGTATCTTCCATTTGCAAGTAACACTTCTGTAGTCAAAAGATCTTACTCAGGGTAGATGTTAATGTAAAACCACTCAGACTACACAGACACACACGCCTGGAGGCAGACTGGAAGGTGTTCAGAAGTCAATGTAACACCATTACAGAGTGTCAGCCTAGCAGCTGTCATAAACACTTCATCATCACTCACACACACAAACTGGATTCCCTTTAACTTGTTATTTTATTTTGTGTGGAATACATGTCCAATTGGAAAGAGAGAGAAAACAGTGCTACAGATAAGCCAATTCTGGCTTACAGCCTTTTTCCACTTCTAAAAGACTGAGTTTGTCATATTTCATTGGTATTGTAAACCTATCCTGATATAATCTGTTGATTGAAGATAGTTTTGTAATGGATATCTAACCAAAGAGAAACATTATATTAAATAGAAGCCTAAGGTTTTTCTTCTATAAAATAGGCATCATTCGAACTTGTAAGATTGAGAAGATGATAAAAAATGAGTGACACCCCCAATGGCAGCAGGAAGTGGAGCAACCAGAACTCTCAGATAATGCAGGTAGAAGCGTATAATAATACAACCCCTCTGAAAAACTGTAAGCAATTTTTTTTAAAGAGTCTATCTATTTATAAGACACAGAGAGAGACAGTGAGAGAGGGAACACAAGCAGGAGAGTGAAAGAAGGAGAAGCAGACTTCCCGCTGAGTAGGGAGCCTGATGTGGGGCTCGATCCCAGGACCCTGGGATTATGACGCCCCTGTAAGCAGTTTCTAATCAAGTTAAATATGTGCCTAACCTGTGACCCAGGAATTCTATTGTTAGGTACATACTCAAAAACAGAGCACACATGGGGTGCCTGGGTGGCTCAGTCAGTTAAGCTTCTGACTTTTGATTTTGGCTCAGGTCATGATCTCACAGTCATGTAAAATCTTTTTTTTAAAAAGGGAATAGCTAAACAAATTGGTATAGTTAATCAGCAGACTCTAACACAGTAATAAATTAAAAAATACAAACTATTGCAACATGCAAGAACATGGATGGATCTAAAACATACACTGAGTGAAAAAAGACAGATACAAAGGAATATATACTGTGTGCCTCTATTAATATGAAGTTCAATTAACTCTATTAATATGAAGTTCAGCAAATGATTATGAAAATTGGGCAAAACTAATCTATGGCCAAAATATTTTTTATCCTGTCGGGAGGGAAGGGAATACTGACTGGGGAGCTTTCTGAGTAAGAAAAATGTTCTACATTTTGTTCTCAATAGCACTTTCATTTATTCATGTATGCGTACTCACAATATATATAATTACATAAACATAAACACAGTCGTCAAACCACAGATTTGAGATCTGTACATTTTATAGTATATCTTAATTTTTTAAAGGTATCTATCATAAATTATAGTCCATCCAGACAATGGAATATTATTCAGCACTAAAAAGAAATGAGCCAACAAGCCATAAAAAGACTTGGGCTTACATGCATATTACTAAGTGAAAGAAGCCAATCTAAGTGAAAGAAGCCACATACTATATGATTACAACCATATGACATTCTGGAAAGGCGAAACTATACAGTAACCCCCCCACCCTTTCTATGAGCAATATATTCCAAGACCTCCAGTGGATGCTTAAAACTGTGAATAGTAAGAAATCCTATGTATATCATGTTTTCTCTAATACATATGAGCCATGATGAAGTTTAATTTATAAATTAGACACAGTAAGAGATTAACAATAATAATAAAATATAACTATCACAATATACTGTAACAGAAGTTATGGGAATACCTCTCTCTCTCTCAAAACATCCCATTGTACTGTACTTACTCTACTTGAGATGACATGAGATGATAAAACGCCTACGTGATGAGGTGAGGTAAGGTGAATGATGGAGGCATTGTCATCGAGTGTTAATTACTGACCTTTTTTTTTTTTTTTTAAAGATTTTATTTATTTATTTGACAGAGAGAGATCACAAGCAGGCAGAGAGGCAGGACTCTGAGATCATGACCTGAGCCGAAGGCAGTGGCTTAACCCACTGAGCCACCCAGGCGCCACCTACTGACCTTTTTTTTTCAAGATTTTATTTATTTATTAGAGAGAAAGCACAAGCAGGGGGAGCAGCAGAGGGAGAAACAGGCTCCCCACTGAGCAGGGAGTCCAGTGGAGACCTGGATCCCAGGATCCTGGGATCATGACCTGTGCCAAAGGCAGACGCATAACTGACTGAGCCACCCAGGTGCCCTACTACTGACTTCCTGACAATATGTCAGAAGGATGATCATCTGGTTTTGGACAGCTGACTGTGGGTAACTGAAATCATGGAAAGTTAAACCAAAGATAAAGGGGATTACTGATGTGGAATGTTGATAGTGGAGAGGTTGTGCGTTTGTAGAGGTTAAACGTGAGCTTTAATTTTTTATCTATAAAATGAGAATAACACTGAATAGTAAGTTGAGGAGCTCCTGGCTGGCTCAGACAGTGGAGCATGCAACTCTTGATCTCAGCATTTCGAGTTCAAGCCCATGATGGGTGTAGAGATTACTTAAAAGTAAAAGAAAATCTTTTTAAAAAATAGTAAAATTGACAAGATAATAAAGAATAATAGTCAATGTACCTAAAATAATGTGTATGGTATATTCTGATCATTCCAATTATAGATGCTAATATTTATATCAACATTATGAAACATCACTAGGCAGCACAAGCGTCAAAACTCTCCCAGGCATCTCATCACTACTCTGTGCTCTATAGCACTTTATCCATGCCTCCACTGTAACTCTGATCTCATAGGCCAGAGTTTCTCAAACTCAGCTTTACTGATATTTTGGAAGGGACAATTCTGTGTTGTAGAAGTTGTCCTGGACATTATAGGATGCTCAGCAGCATCTCTAGCTTTTACCCACTAGATGCCAGTAGCAACTTCCAATGATGACAATAAAACATGTCCACAAACATGGCCAAATGCCTCTTTGGGGGCAAAAGCAATCCCATTTGGGAAGCACTGATACAGACTGCAATTAAGTAGCGACATCTCACACAAGTAGAATATGATCTCTTCAAGGCTTAGGTCTTAGTTATATTTGTATTAGGTCTTAGTTATGTTTGTATTAGGTCTTAGTTATATTTAGGGCATTGGCCCTAAAGTTTCAGTGTGGCTGAAGAGAAAAATTATGGTGCTATTAATTAACAAAAATAGAGATTTTAGGGAGAGGGGATAGAATAGGAATGGAATGGGACATGAGCAAATAGCAAATGATTATGAAATTTAATTTGGGTCTTTCTGAATTGACTCCCTTAGATGAAAATATTCAGCAAAAGACTGACATCTTGAAACACATCTACTAAACATATACACACATACAAATATGTGTACATATACACATACATATATAAATGAACACACAGATGTAACAACTAACTGCCAGACAATTTACTTGGCACCAGATATATAAAAGCCATTAAGATATGACCAGAGCCCCAGGAGCCTGGGTGGCTCAGTCAGTTCAGCAACTGACTCCTGGTTTTAGCTCAGGTCATGATCTCAGGGTCATGAGATGAGCCCCACATTGGGTTCTGTGCTCAGTTCAGAATCTGCTTGAAATCCTCTCTCTCCCTCTCCCTTTTCCCCTCCCCCCTCTGATGCACACATGCCCACATGTGTTCTCTTTCTCTAAAAATAAATAAATCTTTAAAAAATAAAAAAAATGACCACAGTTATAGAGAGGTTTACAAAGAATTCTCCCAACTGTGGGATGCCTGGGTGGCTCAGTCAATTAAGCATCTGCTTTCAGCTCAGGTCATATCCCAGAGTCCTGAGATCAAGTCCAACATCAGGGTTCTTGCTTCTCCCTCTACCTAATGCATATTCTCTCTGACAAATAAATCAATAAAATTTTTTAAATAAAATAGCAATTAAAAAGAAAGAACTCTCCCAACTGCTAATGCAAAATCAAGACTCCCAGAAAATACTAGAACTCATAGGCTAATTACACACACACACAGAATAAATCCCTGATATTCTTAAATACACACAACTTTTCCCCCTTCAATTATATACATCTAAGCCAGTGGTTTAAACCAGAATTTCCTCTAGAATCATGGTTCACAACCTGAAGAGGTTCTAAACCAGAGGAGAACATCCTTAATTGTCACAGGGAGTTGCTTCGAACATCTAGCAGACAGAGGCAACAGATGTAGCTACATATCCTGCAATGTACAAGGCCAGCCCCCCATAACAAATAATCCTCTGGTCTAAAATGTCAATAATGGCAAGATTGAGTCACAAACATAAAATTTATATTTGCATATTTTCATGTCTTATATTTTTAGATAATTTCCTATTTAAAATAGTGTTAACCCTCTAAAACAATCATTTTTTTAAGTTTTGTTATCACTTCTTATTAGTTCCCATCAAGCTGACCAATACTTTTTTTTTTTTTTTAAAGATTTTATTTATTTATTTGACAGAGAGAGATTACAAGTAGGCAGAGAGAGAGAGAGAGGGAAGCAGGCTCCCTGCCGAGCAGAGAGCCCGATGCGGGACTCGATCCCAGGACCCTGAGATCATGACCTGAGCCAAAGGCAGCGGCTTAACCCACTGAGCCACCCAGGCGCCCTGACCAATACTTTTAAACTAGGAAAGTACACATAAAAAAAAAGAACAGAAAGCAAAGGCACAGAATATGAGAACTATATGATCAATGTACACTCTTCCTCTAGCTGTAAATAATCCCCAAACCAGACTTAAAGAATATTAATATATGGTCAATTAAAAATACTGGGACTCCATTTCAAGATTACTCATCGTGTCTACAGATAAAAATCTGATAGGGTTCATATCCTATCAGTACACTTAAATATAGGTCAAACCAGCAAAATGATCACAATTTATGGTGTTAAAAATCTATGTAGTAGGTCAATTATATCTACATAAAAATTGGAAAAAATGAACTACAAAATTTTTTAAAAATTAATGTAATTGTCTCTTTCCTGGTTTTGATACTGTACTATAGTTTATATAAGATGTCATCTTTGGGGGAAGCTGGGCGAAGGATACACAGGATTCTAAATAAGATTGTGCAACTTCCCATGAGTCTATAATTATTTCAAAACAAAAGGATCTTAAAAATCAATTCAAAAATAGTTAAAAATAGACAACAGAGAGGGCAAAAATTACCTACATATATATGGTATTACTGCACTTAAGAGGGGAAAGAATGGTCTTTTCAGGAAATGGTGCTGGATCAATTAGGTTTTTGTTTTGTTTTGTTTTGTTTTAAGTAAAAGGAGCCTTGACCCCTGTCTCACACTATACACAAAAAATTTCAGATGAAGCATAAACCTAAAGATAAAAACAACCTCTGACAAAAAATATATGAGGGGCGCCCAGATGACTCAGTCAGTTAAACACTGGACTCTTGGTTTCAGCTCAGGCGGTGATCTCAGGGTCACGGGATTGAGCCCCATGTCGGGCTCTGTGCTCAGTACAGAGTCTGCTTGAGAGTCTCTCTCTCTCTCTCTCTCTAAAATAAATAAATAAATCTTTAAAAAGGTAAAAAGAAAATATAGAAGAATATCTTCATGGTTTTAGAATAAACAAGAATACAAAAAGCATTAACAGAATAAACCACTTAAAATCTGATCCAGATTTCTGTCATCAAAGAACAACATTAGGGCACCTAGGTGGCTCAATCGGTTAAGTGTCTGCCTTCAGCTCAGGTCATGATCTCAGGGTCCTGGGATCGAGCCCCACATCGGGCTCTCTGCTTGGCCGGAGCCTGCTTCTCCCTCTCCCTCTACCTGCTGCTCTGCCTGCTTGTGATCTCTCTCTCTCTGTGTCAAGTAAATAAATAAAATTAAAAAAAAAAAAAAAAGAACATTAAGAAAGTGAAAATCTAAGAATACCTACAAAGGAGACATTAAGACAAATGATGAAAACGAAAGATGGATTGAACATAACATAACAGTATTTTATCAAATATAAATGTCCTGGTTTTGACAGTGCTATGTTTGTATAAGATAATATGTTATTCTTAGGAAATATATAATGAGTTATTTATGGAAAAGGTGTACATGGTTTCTCCTACTGATAAATGGTTCAGAAAAAATCTTCACAAATAAAAAAACTGAGAAAATAATACAGCAAATGGGGCAAAATGTCTATAGCTGGTAAATCTGGGTAAATCAAGGCATACCTTGTAAAATTTCCTGTAAGTTTAAAATTACTGCAAAATGAAAAGCATCTTTAAAACTCCACAATGAGATACTGGTACATACCTACCAGAATGGTTAAAATTTTAAAAGCTGAAAATACCAAGGGCCAATGAGAAATAGAGAGCAAATGAAACTTTCATACATTGCTAGTGGGCATACATATTGATAAAAGTGCCTTTTTAAAGATTTTATTTATTTATTTATTCAACAGAGAGAGACAGTGAGAGAGGGAACACAAGTAGGGGAAGTGGGAGAGGGAGAAACGGGCTTCCCATCGAGCAGGGAGCCCAATATGGGGCTGCAGGCCTGAGCCATCCAGGTACCCCAGTAAAAGTACTTTGGAAAACTGGCTCTCTGTACTAAAGTTAAACATACATCTACACTATGACATAGCAAATCTATTCTAGGTCTATATATACAAGAGAAGTGGGTGCAGTATATGTCCACCAAGAAACATATATATCAACTTTCAGAGTTACTTCATTCATAATACTCAAAAACCAGAAACAAAAATGACTATTGGATATATAAGGGACTTTTTAGAATGTGTTGTATTCGTCATAAGATACTACACAGAAAAAAATAAGAACAAATTATTGCTACACAGAAGAACATGAAAGAATCCCATAACCAGGGGCGCCTGGGTGGCTCAGTGGGTTAAGCCTCTGCCTTCAGCTCAGGTAGTGATTTCAGGGTCCTGGGATCAAGCCCCACATTGGGCTCTCTGCTCAGCAGGGAGCCTGCTTTCCACCCACCCGCCCACCGCCTACCTCTCTGCCTACTTGTGCTCTCTCTCTGTGTCAAATAAATAAATAAAATCTTTAAAAAAAAAAAAAAGAATCCCATAGCCATACTGCTAATAGAAAGAAGCCAGACATAAAAGAATAAAGACTGTATTATCTCTGACCATATTTTTTTTTATGAAGTTCAAGAACAGAAAAACTAGTTTCTGTTACAGAAGTTAGAATACTGGTTACTTGGAGTTACAAGGAGGACAGTATTAAAAGGGAAGAGGGACTCTTCAGAGTTTCTGGGAACATTCTCTATCTTATTCTGAGTGATGTATAGGTTGTATACATATATAAAAATTCAATCTGTACACTTAAGATCTGTGTACTTTATGGTATTTACTATACTCAATAAAATGTATAACAAGAGGAAAAAACTGCCTTCTACAAACTCATAGCTCTGCTTATGTCCTTTGTGTCCAAAGACTATCTTCTGCTTTAGCATAGAAAAACATCAAAAATATTTCAAACAAGAAAGATTCCAATTTATGATAATAAATTTCAAACTCTGAGTGGGTATGAAATCAACAAAAGCCCATAAAGCCACTATAAAAACATAAGGAAAGATTAAACTTCAGATGCAAGATTTCTCTAAAGAGACACGGTAGGAAATATATTTGAAGCAAAAGCATTTTCTCCATTAGTACAGGTGGATTCTATAAGTTATTTCAACATTATTCTTCATTTTTGCTTTTATTCACTGCATGAATCCCAAAGGTCTTCCACCACAGATGACTAAAAAACCGTCCTTTATTTCTCTTCCCAGTAATAAGAGACTGGACACAACAAAATAAGGCCTCATTCTCAACGAACACAATTTTTTGATTCAGGTCCATATTCAAACTTTCTCTGCTTGCCAGTTATCCCAAATCATGGACTTTATATTGCTCCCAAATGAAACTCATAAAAATTGTTTCCTGGCTAGCAATCTTGACATGGCAAGGTCTATTGGCACCCAATGTCTAATAAATAATAGACTAATTGGTATTTACCTCAACTATGCCCTCAAACATGGCTTTAGAGCCATGTTTCTCAAAAGCTTAAGTGTAAAGCTACAGATACTAAAAGCTTGAGGGCAAATACTTCAAGGGAACGGCAGCACTCTTCTTAACCCAATGCGTTAGCGACACCTAGTGTCATTACTTTTGAAGTACAGTCAAAGCTCCAAGATTAAGCACTCCAGTCAGCTGACTTACTGAAGCTAAAATATACATGAGTTAAGATTTTGGTGCTGGAGGAGAAGTAGGAAGGGCGATAGACTGAATGGGTGATGGGGATTAAGGAGAGCACTTGTTTTTGTTTTTTAAGATTTTACTTATTATTTAAGAGAGAGAGAGAGCATGAGAGAAGGGGAGGGTGGGAGGAAGAAGCAAACTCCCTGCAGAGCGGGGAGCCCGATGCGGGACTCCATCTTGGGATTCCAAGATTATGACCTGAGCCAAAGGTAGTTTGCCAAAGGGCACTTGTGAAGAGCACTGAGTGCTATATGTAAATGATGAATCACTGAATTCTACTCTTGAAACTAGTATTACACTGTACATTAACTAGAATGTAAATAAAAACTTGAAACAAAAGAACTCTTTGAAACTAAATACAGGGGCACCTGGGTGGCTCAGTGGGTTAAGCCGCTGCCTTCAACTCAGGTCATGATCTCAGGGTCCTGGGATCGAGTCCCGCATCGGGCTCTCTGCTCAGCGGGGAGCCTGCTTCCCTCTCTCTCTGCCTGCCTCTCCATCTACTTGTGATTTCTCTCTGTCAAATAAATAAATAAATAAAATCTTTAAAAAAAAAAAAAAAAAAGAAACTAAATACATATACTGCTTCATGCAACACAATTGTCACCTTTTAGTTGTTGTAATGAATACATTTTAAAGATTTTCTAAGATATTAAGAGTTTCAAAAGAGGATGCAAAAACTAAGTAGCCATTTAAACATATATCAAAAAAGTAGAGAAAATTCTCAGGACTTTTATAAAGGTATATCTTGGGTTTCTTATCCGATGAATATTTTAAATGAGAATTCTTTATTACTTATACTATGCAATGCAATTTTTGCCTTATATAATTTTTAACATAATGCAAGTCTAAGTCTAATAATAAAATTACATTTCTTCTAAAACTATCCCATCTTACATACCAGGTAACACCAGCCCCAAGTCAAAACCCTGGGAACATCTTTAACTCTTCTCTCCTCTTTAATGACTTACCAGATACCACCACAACAAATTTAGTTCAGGTTCACAACATCACACATTAGGACAATGCTGAAATTGACTCCTAACTGGCCTGATAACCTTTTTTCTCCTTAGTCTCTATCTATCCAACCATCACTGCAAGATAAATCTTTATTAAATATGGACTTTGGAATGTATTTCTTGTTACTCAAAGATTTTTAATGAGTTCATAGTGGCTGAAAGATCAATAAATCCAAGTCTTCATCCCGCAATTCAAATTTCTTCCCTGAAACTTCTATATCTCATTCTATGTCCAGAGAGCATATAACCACTAAAATTAGTATTAATAATCATAGAAATGATTGTCTGTGTTAAATGAAATAACACATGACTACACAACATCTAAAACATACCCACTCTCATAAACAACCCCTCCTCCACCTGGATGCCATGTTGACAGTGTTGTCTAACCATGTTATGAATGCCCGATTATTTATCTTTTAATTTCCATTCTGGCACAGACTCTTCCATAAGCAACAGACACATATTTGGATCATGTTCAACTGGCAAATAACTATCAATGTCTAAAAGCTTGCTCTCATTTCCTGTACTTATTTTGTTGCATACAGCAACAAACATTTCACTATGACCAGTTTGTGGACCAGCACCACCAGTCCACAGTCCAGAAACTTAAAACCAAACTCACTATCCTTCCACTCCCATTTGTGCTTCATACCATCACTACTCTTGTAAGACACATTACTGTCTAATCATACAAAGTCCTCAAATGGCTTCTCCAACTCACTACTTTTAGTGAGCAAAAAAATGTACAGATAGGAGTGCCTGGGTGGCTCAGAAGCCTCTGCCTTCAGCTCAGGTCATGATCCTAGGGTCCTAGGATCAAGCCCCACATCGGGCTCTCTGCCCAGCGGAGAGCCTGCTTCTCCCTCTCTCTCTCTGCCTGCCTCTCTGCCTACTTGTGATCTGTCAAATAAATAAATAAAATCTTTATTTTTTAAAAAAGTGTACAGATAATTCCTAAAAGATATTCAAATGGCAAAAAATACATTAAAAGTATTCTAACATTATTAGCCATCACAAGGTACCTCCCATCAGAATGGCTAAAATTAAAAAGACAGACAACACCAAATGTTGATGAGGTTATAGAACAACGTGTACACTGCTAGAGGAAATGTAAGATGGTACAACTACTCTGGAAAAAGGTTTGGATGTCTGTTATAAAACCGACCACATTCCTACCCTATGAAGCTGCAATTCCACTTGTAGGTCCTTACCTAAGAGAAATGAACACACCACCTGACAAAAAGACTTACAGAAGATCTTCACAGCAGCTTTAGTCAGAAAAGGCAAAAGCAGTAAAGAGTCCAGCTAACCATCATTAAGAGAAGGGATAAACTATGGTATGTTCATACACCGGAGTATTATTCAGCAATAAAAAGGAATAATATGGGTGAATCTCACAAACACACTGAATGAAGAAAGCCTTACACACACAAAAATGCATACAGTACAATAATAGCACAGGAAGTTCTAAAACAGGCAACACGAATCAATAGTGGGGGGAAGAGGGGCACTTGGGTGGCTCAGTGGGCTAAAGCCTCTGCATTCAGCTCAGGTCATGATCCCAGGGTCCTGGGATCGAGACTTACATCCAGCTCTCTGCTCAGCAGGGAGCCTGCTTCCCTTCCCCCCTCTCTCTCTCTGCCTGCCTCTCTGCCTACTTGTGATCTCTGTCAAATAAATAAATAAAATCTTTAAAAAAAAAAAAAACAGTGGGGGGAAGACATGAGAACAGTGGTTGCCTCTGCATAGGATAGAAAAAAATTTAATTGGGAATAGGTGATGAGGGAAACTTCTTCAGTGATAAGCACGTTCTACATCTTGACAAAGATTTGGGTTACTTAGGTGTATATACTTGTCAAAGCTTAGCAAATGGACATAATACAGATGTGGTGGAAAAAAGGGCCACACGTACCCCAATGTTCATAGCGGCAATGTCCACAATAGCCAAATTATGGAAGGAGCCGAGATGCCCTTCAACAGACGAATGGATAAAGAAGATGTGGTCCATATATACACAAGGGATTATTACTCAGCCATCAGAAAGGATGAATACCCAACTTTTGCATCAACATGGATGGGACTGGAGGAGATTATGCTGAGTGAAATAAGTAAGTAGAGAAAGTCAATTATCGTACGGTTTCACTTACTTATGGAACATAAGGAATAGAGCGGAGGACATTAGAAGGAAAGAAAAAGTGAACTGGGGCAAACCGGAGGGGGAGATGAACCATGAAAGACTGTGGACTCTGAGAATCAATCTGAGGCTTTTAGGAGGGAAGAGGGTGGGGGTATTGGTAAGTGTTGTGGTGGGTATTAAGGAGGGGATGTATTGCATGGAGCAGTGGGTCCTGTACAAAAACAATGCATCTTGGAAACTGCATCCAAAACTAATGATTTTATGGTGACTAACATAACATAACTAACATAACACAATAAAAAAAATTTTTTTAAAGGAAGTAGACTTATTAAGATTTCAGTATCTAACTGTGTATATACTTTAACAAAAATTAATCAAATACTGAATTCTAGTTAATGCATACAAAAGTGGCTGGGGGAAAGTCTACTGATGTTTGCAGTTTACTTCAAAATGTGTTGAATGAGCGGCGTCTGGGTGGCTTAGATGGTTAAGCAACTGCCTTCAGCTCAGGTCATGATCCTGGAGTCCCAGGATCAAGTCCTGCATCGGGCTCCCTGCTCACTGGGGAGTCTGCTTCTCCCGCTACCTGCTCCCTTCTCATGCTCTCTCTCTCTCAAATAAATAAATGAAACCTTTTAAAAAATTCATGTTAAATAAATGTTAAAATGTGTTGAAAGAGATGGATGTGAAATAAAGGAAGTACCGTAAAATTTAACGCTTCGATCTAGGTGGTGAATATACTTGTTTTCACTGTAAAATTGTTTCAACTTTGCTCTGCATTTACAATTTTTGAAATCCATGGTTGACCAAGCTCTAGCCCACCACCACCTCTCAGACATCCTCCCCCAGCATTCGTCACCTTGCCTGCACACCTCCAGCTGAATGGCCTCCTTGCTGTTCTTGAATATAGAGGAAACATAATCCTTGCACAGAGTACTGGCTTTGAATGTTCCTCCATCAAATACCCAGAAGGATCACTCCTTCACACTTCTGCTCAAAAGATCTTTGAGAGAGGCCTTCCCTTCCCAGACCACCCTGTATGATACAACAACCCACTGCAACATCTACCACCGCACCCTAACACTCATCACCAGTTAGCATGCTACATGCTTGCTTTTTATCATCCTCCCCACCTACCTAGAATGGAAAATCCACAAGAAAAATGATTTTGTTCTGCTCATTGTTGTTTTCCCAGCACCTTGAACAGGGTCTGGCTTGTAAAAGGCAATCAATAAATCTTCACTGAGTGAATGAATTAATAAATAAATGGGGTAAATGTAAGTGGCATGGCTTTACAAGAATGCAATCTGACAAATCTATCAAGAGCCTTGGTGTATCTACTTTTATCGATCTCCCCAAACTACATGATCATAAAAATATGTATCTCAATATTCTTAAAGAAGAAAAAAAATTAAGAAATCTAAATCAATGTCCAACCATAAAGGAAAGAACATTTCCACCTCAGAGCCACTGACTTTACTGTATGCTATTCTAAGCTTACCCTCACTAAATCTTAATTTCTAGGCCACTTCCTTATTATTATGATCTCTTATTCTATTCTTCATATTACAACGTAAGTTGCATATTATTTTTATTTAAATCCATCTTTCCTACTTGCTCCATTTGACCAAATACCATGTCTATTTTGCTCAAAATTTATATTTTATCCCAGATCTGTGCTGAATAAATGAATGCCCTTTTTTTTCCCTTTTTCTTTTTTTAAGCAGGCTCCATGACCAGCGTGGAGCCCAGCATAGGGCTTGAACTCACAACCCTGAGATCAAGACCTGAGATGAGATCAAGTGTTTGAGGCTTAACCAACTGGCCACCCAAAAGCCCCAATAATGAACACCTTTTAAGTCCTCATAGTTCATGGCACCAAGTTGGTCTATGTGTAACACTGGGAGAAAAAATAAAATCAAGAATGTAAGTAGGAGGGGCGCCTGGGTGGCTCAGTGGGTTAAGCCTCTGTCTTCAGCTCAGGTCATGATCCCAGGGTCCTGGAATCGAGTCCCACATCGGGCTCTCTGCTCAGCAGGGAACCTGCTTCCCTCTCTCTCTCTCTCTCTGCCTGCCTCTCTGTCTATTTGTGATCTCTCTCTGACAAATAAATAAATAAAATCTTTAAAAAAAAAAAAAAGAATGTAAGTAGGACATATTAAGGTGACTACAATAAAAACTGAGATAACAGCTCATAGAATTCAAGGAATTGTGAAGGAAGAGCACAGAACAGCTTATTTTTTCATATGAATCACACACACCAAAAAAAAACTATTCGATTTTTAATCCACATACAATCTTGATTTTTTTTAAAGTTAAGGATTTTAAGCAAGAGAACCTATTATTTATATGACCAAAAAGAGGCAATGAGATTGTCAGGCATGAGTTGGAAAAGGGCCTGTTTATCCAGAACCTCAACAAATAATCATGCTTTCTTATGTGACATCAGATGTGTTGAGAGAAGGGACCTGACAGCTTGGGAAAGCGGGGAAGGCTGGTGTTTCCCTCCAGCCACCCCATATACAGAGTGGTGAGAATTGGGTAGTACAGCAACTACTTCTGGGCAGTTCTGATCCTAAGCGTACTCCACTTAACCATATGTCGAGACACCATTTAGGCCTTGTTCAAATTTGTGCAATTCATAAACAATTTTTTTAAAGGTGTAACCAGCATCTGTTTACTTTCTTAATCTGAGACTCACAGGTTATATAAAATCAAGAGAAGGGAACCCTGTTTCACAAACTTGAAGCAAAAAAATCAGGCTATGGCTTGGACAGGGATTGACTTTCCGCCCACTCACACGTACTCAAAAGCAAGTATGATTTATGGTCTGCAAAGATTCCCTAAGAGCCAGGATTATTTCTGGGTTGACCAACATAAGCTCCCCACTGTCTAGCACATGGTAACACTTAAATGATTACTGAATAACTGACGAGTGATAAACAAGTTTTGGAAGGGTTTAGTTAGTAATGGGTTACAGTCACAGTACTCTATAAAAGATGAAGAGTTGAAGGCACATCATAAGCTTGCATAATGAAAACTAAAACTGAACTGCCAAAGTACTCGCATGGCAAATCTTTTGCTATCACATTTGGGGAATAATGAAGTACAGCTCTAAGATCAGAGGCTTTGAACCTGAAGTCAGATAGAACTGGGTTTGAATTCCAATTCCAACTCTTATAAGCATATGACGTTACCACCTGTGAAACAGGGTAACTTCTACCTCACAGTCTACGACAGATGAGATTCTGTGTCTGTAAAATGCTTTGAACATAGTAAGAGCACAATCAATGTAACAGAAGGAGTTCATTTTCCCAACCTCCTAATTCTTGAAACAGTCCACACAGAACTATAATACTACAATAATAAACAACCAGCTACTGAATATTGCATGAAGAAAAGATTATTCGAGTCTCTCAAAATGCAATCTAGGCATAAGAATTACGTTAAAGGGCGCCTGGGTGGCTCAGTGGGTTAAAGTCTCTGCCTTCGGCTCAGGTTATAATCCCAGGGTCCTGGGATCGAGTCCCGCATCGGGCTCTCTGTTCAGCAGGGAGCCTGCTGCCTCCTCTCTCTCTCTGCCTGCCTCTCTGCCTACTTGTGATCTCTATCAACTAACTAAATAAAAATCTTAAAAAAAAAAAAAAGAATCATGTTAAAGAGGTCATTTAAATTACTCAGAAGACCTTTAAGTCACTCAGAGATAGACACAAGTTAACTTTAAAACTATTAAAACTGATACCTCTAATTATAACCGGAACAAGTGGGTAGTCTGAGTACTACCAAAGGAATGTACTCATTCCAGTCAACACCCCTAATCACACAGGCTCAACCTTCTTGTTAAAGCTCTAGCTTCCCCTCCACCTTCAAGTCTGTCAACAGTGTAATGGATCACAATATTGTATCTATTAATAAGAAAAAGTTACGTTTACAAAATCTCTTCCCCTGATCACAACCTAGAAGTTTTTCTCTTGGTAGGAAAAAAAAACAAACCACTACCTAATTTTAAGTTCTCTGTCTATGCCTTCAGTGTGATACTTAAATTATAAACAGCATTGCAGGGCCATGAAAAATGTCAACTACACATCCCAAAAGGCAAAAGAAAAAGGACAATCATTTCACGACACACCAGCATACTATCTCTGCAAAATAAAGCCAATCTTTAAAAATAAGAAATATAAAACCCCTAATCCTAAATAACTAATAGTATCATACATAATTACATGATTAGATGGAAGACCAAAGTTTATCAGCAGTGACTTATCGAGGACTAAATAACTTTTTACTTAAATTATTAAAGAACGATGAAGTCCAATGTGATCATTATTTAATAATCTTTATGCCACTGAGGCCAAATTCTATACTCAAGAACATCCTGAATTCCTTTAAATTTAACATAATATACTATGTTTTCCTATATACCTTTTAAGGAAGAATGATATTACCCAACAGAAGAGGTGGGAAAAACTCTAGCTGAAACACACACATACACAAGGGGGTTTGAAAAATTTAGTGAGTGAATTTATTAAAGGTACAAATAGCCCTGAGTCTCCAACTGCAAAAGAACCACAGAACAGAAGTCCACTGCCCACCCCGCCCCCGCCCCGATCCACTGGAGAGATCAGATATTTCGGCCAGGCCAGAATGTAAGTACAAGCCAAACTTTGCAATCTGTACTACGGGTCACTCAGCTGTGATCCTACCAAGCCTCCGTCTCTTTTAGGACATTTTATTTTTGGTCATCCCAAAGAGGAACATGTAGGATTTAAGAGGCAAACTGGGACCAACATTAGGCAATTTTAAACACTTATCATAATTGAAATTTATCTTTCATAGATACACAGACATAAAATAACCTTTGTTCAAATTCCTGTATTACATCATTATGTATGATCGCAGGAAAAAAGAGACACTCAAGCTTTTTCAATATAGGGAACAAATTATATAAATCAAGGAAAATCCAAATAATGGAATTATATGCAGCTTTTAAAATTCAATTTTAAAATAAAAGAAGCTCTATGAATACTGACATTATGAGTACAATACAGCAAGGTACAGACTAAGTTGTATAACGTGCTCCCATCTGTTAGGGAGGGCAGGGAGGCAGAAACAAATTTATTTATGTTTTTATTTACATAAAACATAGCTATAAGGATACATAGCAAACAAGAAACCCAGGGTGCCTCAAGAGGAAATGGGAGACAAGGATGAGAGGGAGTTTTTGTTTGTTTGTTTAAGATTTTATTTATTTGACAGAGAGATCACAAATAGGCAGAGAGGCAGGCAGAGAGACGGGGGAAGCAGGCTCCCTGCTAAGCAGAGGGCCCGATGCAGGGCCTGATCCCAGGACCCTGGGATCATAACCTGAGCCTAAGGTAGAGGCTTTAACCCTCTGAGCCACCCAGGTGCCCCAAGAGGGAGTTTTTTAACTTTTCATAACCTCGAGAATTTTGTGCCACATGACTTTTAACTGATTCAAAATACTGATTTTTAATGACTGCTAATTTTTTTTTTTATAATCTTTGGGGTCACTCCTCACACCCTAGCTCCGTAACCCTAGATTTTTTTTTTTAAGATTTTTTTTATTTATTTGACAGAGAGAGATCACAAGTAGATGGAGAGGTAGGCAGAGAGAGAGAGAGAGAGAGGGAAGCAGGCTCCCTGCTGAGCAGAGAGCCCAATGTGGGACTCGATCCCAGGACCCTGAGATCATGACCTGAGCCGAAGGCAGCGGCTTAACCCACTGAGCCACCCAGGCGCCCCTAATGACTGCTAATTTTAAAAAACAAAAGAAAAAGCCTTCTATAAGCTTGTTCACTCTTTTGGAAAAAAGGAGGGAAATAATAATAATACCTACTCAACAGAGTTACTAGGATGAAAAAATGAGATCTTGCATGTAAGGTGATTCCCACAATCCCTGGCCCGACATCACAAATCATTTACAGCCCCTCTATGCCCTCATTTGCCCCTTGTTCTTTGTGCCCTGTTACACACACAGCAGCCTCTCGGCAACTGCTAATGAAGTAAATGGATGAGACCTTACAGAAACTATGGCCAGGATTCACAGCAGTGAGCATGCTGCCCAGTATTATATCTTAGGGATTCAACCTTCTCCAGACTTACCGGAATGCTCCAGACCTGCATTCCATCACTGTAGCCGATCATAATCAGCAGAGGTGGCTCATTCCCAGTGCTGTGTATTTCATGAAATTCCAGATTTCTTGATGTATCTGCATGAGAATTAAGCCACAAAGAAGCAAATCAAAAAGAAAACAGCTACACTTCTTTAATATTATTAGTCTAATAATTGTTTATATTGTTTTTCAGTAAAAATTAAGTATTTGGAAGACATCATTTGTAAGAAAGTGAACAAGAAGCTGAAATTACAAAACCAGTAGTTGGGGTTTGTTTAACAGTACCTATAATTATTTGCACAAGTAAGATTTTTTTTTTTTTAATTCTCACTAGAGGGGCACCAGGGTGGCTCAATTGGTTGGACGCCTGCTTTTGGCTCAGGTTATGATATCTAGGTCCTGGAATCCACCCCCATGTTGGTCTCCCAGCTCAGTGGGGAGTCGGCTTCTCTCTCTCCCTCACACTCTCCCTCTCCTCCTGCTTGTGCTCATTCTGTCTCTCTCTCTCTCTCTCTCTCAAATGAATAAAATCTTTTTTTTTTTTTTTAAAGAGACTCCTTTAAAAAAAAATTCTCACTAGAGAACTTGGGAATATTAATACCAGGAACAAAACCAGAATCTATAAATGATACATGAAAAAAAAATTTACAAAAATTAATTAAATATAAATATGAAGTATAACCTACTAGATTTTCTAATATTTATATACTTAACAGTGGAAGACAAGTTATGTTCCTTCATATTTAAGAATTTAATTCTGATATACCTGAACACCAGGCATATGGTCCACTACAAGAGAATTATAGATACTTGTCTAATCACTTCCAATTCACATCAGTGAATATTAAGCATCTGTTATATAGTCAGTATTATAAAAGATATCCTTCCTGAACAAAATTATTGCACCTCACAAAACACGAATTCAAGCATTCTAGTCTCAAATCATGACCTTATCCTCTAGCAAGTTTTCTCAACCACTTCCATTACAATCCATTCTCTGACTTCATTAGGCCTTCTGGTCCACCAACAACCCTGCCTTCTCCCTATTTTTCAGACCACCTTATGTTGACTCTCCTTCCACCTTACGGTCTTTGATCAATCATCTCAGTAACTTCTGCCAATAGTCTACAGTCTGATCTCTCTTTATGGGCTCTCTGCATGGCACCCATCTTGCAAAATATCAATCCCAGACGAACCCAAGTACCTGCTATCTTCGTACATTCTACGGCAATCAAGTATGCTACAGGAATATCACACAATTAGACAGAATTTGGTGCCACTAAAATAAATTTATCTCTACAAACCTCACTGGACCCTCAAAACAGCACAGCACATTTTTTCTTTTTTCTAGAACTTCACCTATAATTTCTTCTATGACTTTCTTAAGCTTTCTCCAAGCCCGACTCCACCCAGTCTCTCCTTACTGAGCAGATGGTCTGTCACAGACGGCACAGAGAAACCAGAAATCTGTTGCTGAAGACCCAAGTGCGTTGGTACCACTCTGTTCTCATTCCATCCCATTACAAATAATTGTCTTTCCTTCTCTCTAGACTAAATTTCTGCATCTGCGCTTTGGATCCCATCCTCCCCAACCTTCTCAGGAGCCTTTTTCTAATCATTTCTTTCCTGTATCTTCCATACTTTCCATGCTACTAGATATTTTCAATGAGCACTTGAATATGCTGAAGTTTCTCCTACCTTTTAAAAAATTTCAAGTAAATCAGTGCCAGGGAAATTTAGATGTAAGTAACAAAGGTAAAATTACAGGAGTGGATAATGTAGAAGGACACTTTCATCATCATGGAACAGGGAAAGACTTCTTAATAGAACACCAAAAAATTCTTTGCATAAAAGATTGGCAAATTCTACCACATTATCTCTTACATTAAAATGGAGAAGTCCTGCTAATCATCAGCCACCCTTACCAGAAAAGTGAAAAGGCAAGCCACAGCAGGGGAGAAGAGACTCAGAACAAGTATAACCCCACAATGACTCATCTTGTACATGTAACAGTTAAAAATCAGTATGAAAAAGAGAAGTCACTAGAAAAACAGGCTGGAGACATGAAAAAACACTTCAGAAAGAAAACATTAAATAAATCCACCATCAATAAGCATGAAAAGTGGCTCAAACTCATTTGTAATTAAGGAAGTGCTGATTAAAACCACAATGACAAAACCAAGTGTTGGCGGGATGTAGAATAAAGTACTGCTTATTTTCTGCTAAGGAATGTAAATCAGTACAACCAGTTGGGAAAACAGTTTGACAACATATGCCCACATTGAAGATACAATGCCCTTTGACCAAGTAGCTCCAATCTAGGTATTTACTCATTAGAAAAAAGAGCAAATATACACCAAGAGACAAGCACAAAAATATTCACAGCAGCATTATTTGTGGGGTTTTTTTTAAGATTTTATTTTTTTAAGTATTCCCTACACCCAACGTGGGGCTCAAACTCACAACCCCAAGATCAAGAGTCACCAGCCAGGCTCAGTTAGCAGCATTACTTGATAAGAGCCAAAAGTTGGAATCAATCCAAATGTCTTCAAAAGGAAAGTGGACAAGCACAGCAGTATACTGAAACAATGGAACACTATTCACCACAGAAAAAGAATGAACCACTGTCATACATAACAGGCATGGACCTCACAGACAAAATGAGCAAGAGAAACCAGACACAAGAAAACGAGATAGCAAATAATTTCAACTGCAAAACCATGAAGCAATTAGGTAACAATATTCTATCTCTTACCCTAGGTGATGGTTACACAGGGGCTATAAAACTTTGTAAGACTTCATTCACTGATCTACCCTTTTGTATTATTTACCATGATATATTTGCACAATAAATAAGGCTTTAAAAAAATCATAAATTGAAACAATAAAACCCTCTCCCTTTACTTGACTTCATTACTGTCCTCTCCTTCTAGAAGATGAACTCCTTGATTAAGTTGTAATTATCATCTATACTTCATCTCTCATTCACCCCAAATCCATTTCAAAATGGTTTCTGCCCCCCAACACTCCTCCCAAGTAACTTCTGCTGTGGTCACCAGTAATCTCGAAGTTGTTGAATGCAATGTATGTTTTTCAAGTCCATCTTGTTAGACTATTTAGCAGCTATAACCAACGCTCCCCATCTTCTCCTTAAAATATTTTCCTTTGGTTTTCCAGGCATAACCCTCTCCTTGTTTTCCTCCTATCACTCTAATCAATCATTCTATAACCAAAATCCTTCCCCTGACTCATTCCTTTCCACCTACTCTTTAAATACTGGAGTTGTTCAAAGCTAACTAACTCCTAAACACTGTTCATGCAGTATAACCTCCAAAGTGGTCTCATTCCATCTACTGCTTCTCTTAGTATCTGCTAATGACTTGGTCAAAATGGGTTTTTGGATGTCTCAGTAGAAGATCAAATTCCACTCAAAAATCATGATTTCCAGGGCACCTGGGTGGCTCAGTGGGTTGGGCCTCTGCCTTCGGCTCAGGTCATGATCTCAGGGTCCTGGGATTGAGTCCCACATCAGGCTTTCTGCTCCGCAGGGAGCCTGCTTCCTCCTCTCTCTTTCTCCCTGCCTGCCTCTGCCTATTTGTGATCTCTGTCAAATAAATAAATAAAATCTTAAAAAAAAAAAAATCATGATTTCCTCCACAAACTGATCTTCCTCCAGGGTTCTCTATTTTGGTAAATAGCATGACTATCCAGCTAGTTGGCAAAGTCGGGAATCACCTTCTTCCTTTCCTCTAACAATAAATCTATCAGCAATCTATCACCTGTGTCTTCCTAAACAGCTCTTCGCTTACACTACCACTACCCTGTCCATTAAAACGTAAACTCCAAAAGCATAAAATGGCTTCCTACATCCATTGTTACCCACAAACTCCATACAAAAGAGTACTTTTTTACAAAATATAAATAATGACATATCTCCTCACCTCCATCCTCTATATTAGTGACTTCCTGTTGCCCAAATATAAAGATCAAAATGCTCAACATAGCTTCTAATCAGTAATTTTTAATACTGATTTTCATTTGACAGGAATTCACTAGTACAAAGTTAACAGCATATGATTCTATCTCCAGGAAAATTCAGAATTATAAACTTATTTTCCAAAGGTGTAATTCTCTTTACACCTAACATTTACATGGTCTTTTATAGTTTTCAATGTGCTGTGATATACAGATCAGCTAATCTGACAACAATCCTGCTTTATATATAGAGCAGGAGCCAACTTCATTTTATCATTGATGAGAAAAAGTTAGGTATAATGTACTCAAAGCTGAAAAGAAATCTCAGGATTCTTGACACTCAATCCAGTCATCTTTCTACTACAGCTACCATCTTGATCACAGGTTGTTACTTTTAGAAGGGCTCAAATGCCACATACAAAACCCTGAGATCATTACATGAACAAAATCTCCTTTTTCGTATTTTAGAGTCTGCCCAATAACTTGTACTATCTTTCATTCTCTAGATGGTGGTACAGCAGACTTTATCACTCTGGAATGGAACTCCTAATTTTGTAAAAATTGAGGTTATTCTTCAAAACTGTTACAGCTTTAAGTAATCCTTATTCTTTGACTTTTCTTTATATCCTCTATTATACCATCATTGGTTATTCTAACCATAACTGTTCTTTATCTTTTTTCCTGGTTTCTTTATCCTTATTTGCCCCCAAAATACAGACTTTACAGTCTTTCCTATAGAGACATGTAGCATTCTTCTGTGGTTTTAGTCAACTACAACATTCTCCTTTCATTCACCCATCCTCCAAAACCCTGACCACTCAGTATACTCTCTCTCCTTAGAAAAATGTTTGCAACTGGGGAACAGAGGCCCACTGGGTGTTCTGCTCATCTAAAAAATCAAGGTATAAAGTGAAATTAGATCTTTCTCCCAAACCAGCTGCTTCTGTATTCCATGTGTATATTAATAGCAGCAGTGTACTGCCAATACTCAGTCTAAAAACTGGAAAGTCATTTTTAGTAGATGCTAATAGGTGAATGAGGATTAAGGCAGGAAAGAACGTTCAACCAGAAGGCCCCGGGTACAAAGATCCTGAGGCATGAAAAGTTCTGTGCCATTAATAACCTGAAAGCCAAACAGGGCTGAAGCATAGCTTTTGAGGGAACATAGTTAGATGAGAAAAGGAGTAAGAAACTGAACCATTTGTGAGACATATAAGTGAAATGTCTAAGGGGTAGCTTACATGTGGAGCACTCCAGAGCTGCTTGCAGCTGCTATTGCCTTTGTATGCCCCACACACTTCTTACTCTATGCCACCCCCTTTTCTGGAAACTGATATTACTCCCCACTTAGCACAGGAACAGGCACATAACCAGCTGAGCCAATTCTAGTATTACATCCTTGGCCACTGGAACTATTCCAGTAACTGGAAGGTAATCTTTCTGGACACCCAATGAGTACGTTTTCCTCTTTGATCATATAGTACAATCATAAATGTATAATCAGGGAGCTTTAACCAATCATGGCTCCAACCTCATTAGAGAAGTCAAAGAAGAGAAGCAAGCATTCAGAAAGAAGTAGTGACAAGAAGTGAATGACTAGAAGTTTCAGGCCACTGTCCTCTCCAGCTATATGATGTGAGCAGGTTTAAAAAAAAAAAAAAAAAACAATTCCTTGGGACACCTGGATGGCTCAGTGGGTTAAAGCCTCTGCCTTCAGCTCAGATCACGTTCTCAGAGTCCTGGGATCGAGCCCGCATCAGGCTCTCTGCTCAGTGGGGAGCCTGTTCCCTCCGTCTCTCTCTGCCTCTCTCTCTGCCTACTTGTGATCTCTATCAAATAAATAATTAAAATCTTAAAAAAACAATTCCCATATGAAAACAGTATGGAATTTCCTCAAAAATAAAGACAGAATTAACACATGAGGGGCACCAGGGTGGCTCAGTGGGCTAAAGCCTCTACCTTCAGCTCAGGTCATGATCCCAGGATCCTGGGATTAAGCCCCTCGTCAGGCTCTCTGCTCAGCAGGGAGCCTGCTTCACCCTCTCTCTGCCTGCCTCTCTGCCTACTTGTGATCTCTGTCTCTCAAATAAATAAATAAAATCTTAAAAAAAAAAAAAACACACGAGACAACAATTCCACTTATAGATATATTCTCAGAAAGAATCAAAAACAGAAACTCAAAGAGATATTTATACAATAATATTAATAGGAGCATTATTCACAAAGCCAAAAGGTGGAAGCAACCCAAATGACAATCAACAAAAAATAAATAAAATGTGATATACACATACAATGAAATATTATATAGGCTTGAAAGGAAAATTCCAACACATGCTACAAATGGATGAACCCTGACATGCTAAGTGAAATAAGCCAGTCACATAAAGACAATTGCTATACGATACCACTGATGAAGTACCTTGAGTAATAAAATTCATAGAGCCAGAAAGTAGAATGGTGGGTACCAAGGACCAGTGGGAAGGAGAGAATGTGGAACTACTGTATAATGGCTACAGAGTTTCAGTTTTACAAGATGAAAAGTTCCAGACATTATTTGCATAGCAATGTGAATGTACTTAACACTACCTAACTATACACTTAAAAATGGGTAAAAAGGTGAATTTTATGTTATATGTATTTTACCACAATAAAAATTATTTTTATTTTTTTAAACCAACTTGCAACCAAAAAAAAAAGTCTGTTGAATATAAAAATAGATACCTAAGTATAGTGAGTACTACACTATAGCATAGTATATATAATATACAATATAACATATGTAACATAGTACTATACTAGTACTTTTATATTAGAATTGATTATATATATAGAATTGATTGAGTCAGAATGGGCCAGCGGGGGGGGGGGGGGGGTGGTAGGAATTTTCCCTCACAGTCTAGAAGGTTGGCAGTTCTTGTTTTAAGGTAGCAAACCAGCTATTAACGTGATGTGTTCTGGGACTCAAAATTATATGCTCACCTTTAAGGAATCTGACAGAAACATCAGGGTATTAAGCTGCTTTGGCTACTCCTTACATCTTTTTCAGTATGGAGCCTCAAGAGAAACAAGTTTAGGTATAAGTCAGACTGCCTGGAAGCAGAAAGAGAACAGTGACAATGACATGAAGGAACTACATGAGTTCCACTCACGAATGAGTTCCAAAAACAGGACTCTCCACCTACCACCAAACCAAAGTCAGTACAATGATTAAGAATGGAGATACCTGGGCGCCTGGGTGGCTCAGTGGGTTAAGCCTCTGCCTTCGGCTCAGGTCATGATCTCAGGATCCTGGGATCGAGTCCCGCATCAGGCTCTTTGCTCCACAGGGAGCCTGCTTCCCTCTCTCTCTGCCTGCCTCTCTATCTACTTGTGATCTCTCTCTGTCAAATAAATAAATAAAATCTAAAAAAAAAAAAAAAGAATGGAGATACCTAAGAGAGCCCAGGATTGGAGAAGTCCAAGAAGACAGTTCCCTTAGAATTATCTTCTGTTAGTCATTGCCTAGTCAACCCCCAACCACGATAAGCCATAATCAAATGGGTTGCAGCCTGGAGGCAAGGGGCCAACTGGTATCACTCTATCATTCCAAGCAAAAAAAGCAGAGCTCCCAGGTCTGTTGGAAAGAATAGAAAGCAATCACCAGAGCACAGTTTTCAATTCAAACACTGCAACTTTTAAATTAATTAATAGCTAACAGAGTTTCATTAAAAATATAAAAACACTTAAATCTACAGACAGCTAATAAACTTCTAAGATTGTTCTGCTAGGAAAAAGTCCAGGACCGGCAAAGAGAAGCCTAAATACCTAATACCATCTCCAGGTACCCACAGCTGCTCTCTGAAGAATTCTGTAAGCTGCTAAATTAGCCTGGCTGGAACCAGAAGAATCCCCTCTGCTAGCTCCCCTAGGGTATCATGAAAGACAAAAGGCGGTGAAGAAGGAATTGCACCCCGGGTGTACCAGGCACCAGGGAAGGGCAGACTGGCTGATCAAGAAAGTCCAACGCAAGGGAAAACTTAGCCATTGTTGGCCTTCTTCAATGAGATGCTGGAATTGGAGCCAATCAACCCTACTTTCCTGCTTTTCCACAGTCAAATTTTCTTTCAACTGTAAATAACCTCAGGTTTGCTGCAAAAAGAACCTTAAAAAAAAAATGCTTGAAGAAAGAAGACAAATAGGGATGTCTGGGTGGTGCAGTTGGTTAAGCGTTTCACTACTGGTTTCAGCTCAGATCATGATCTCAGGGTCATGAGGTCAAGCCCTGCGTCAGTCTTTGAACTAAGCACAGAATCTGCCTGAGGTTCTCTCTCTCCCTCCCCTTTCCTAGCCCTGCTCATGCTCAATCAATATCTCTCTCTCACTCAAATGAAAGAAAGAAAGGAGGAAAAGAAACGGAAGAGGAAAGAAAAGAAGGGAGGAGAGGACGGAGAGAAGTAGGGAGGAGGAGGAGAAGGGAAGGAAAGGAAAGGACACATACAGACAAATTCAAGAAATGCTACAAGAGACTACTATTGTCTTAAAACCTAGTAAGTGCACACACATACTCCTAGGGTCAGAGATAATAAAAAGTATATCCATTAAAAACCTGGGCCAAAATTTCGTACCATATCAATATGATACAGAAAGGAGAGACCAAAGGACATGTGAGTGTGCTAAAGTATTTGAGGAAAATTTATACATTTAAAGGCTTAATAAATCAACTGGGATATGGGATACTACATTTAAAACCACTATAGGGCGCCTGGGTGGCTCAGTCATTAAGCGTCTGCTTTCAGCTCAGGTCATGATCCCAGGGTCCTGGAGTTGAGGCCCACATCGGGCTCCCTGCTCGGCAGGAAGCCTGCTTCTCCCTCTCCCATTCCCCGTGCTTGTGTTCCTTCTCTAGCAGCCTCTCTCCCTGTCAATTACATAAATAATATCTTTGAGGAAATAAAATAAAATAAAACAACCACTAAAAGTTCAATAGCACACACAGACTAAAATAATTTTCAAGCAGGATCAATCTACATTTCCAGATGCATTTTACTTCAGTAAAGCAAAGGTTTTATGGAATATTATGCCAACAAGTGTTACTGTTAAAAAAAACAATAACAACAACAAATAGAAAATCATGCTTAAGATTATTTTGAAGAAATTTTCTAAATGTTAGTTTTGTAATATTAAAATAATTTTCTTTTTTGCTGCTGATATGAACCTATGCCCTTAAAAATTATTTTTAACATTTTGCGTATGTTGTAAAACAAGCTTTTGTTACTATCTGCACTAGTATTTCCAAGACCATGACCACATTTACTTTGTTATTAAATCAAGAAAGCTCTTTAAGAGGGCACCCGGCTGGCTCAGTCAGTGGACCATACAACTCTTGATCTCCACTCTTGTGGATTTAAGCCCCAAACTGGTTGTAGAATTACTTTACAATGAAATCTTAAAAAAAAAAAAAAAAAGTTCTCTAATACTCTCTGCACAAAGCAAAAAATATACTTCCAGGGGCGCCTGGGTGGCTCAGTGGGTTAAGCCTCTGCCTTCGGCTCGGGTCATGATCTCAGGGTCCTGGGATCGAGCCCCACATCAGGCTCTCTGCTCAGCGGGGAGCCTGCTTCCCCCTCTCTCTCTGCCTGCCTCTCTGCCTGCTTGTGATCTCTCTCTGTCTATCAAATAAGTAAATAAAAATCTTAAAAAAAAAAAAAATATATATATATATATATACTTCCAGAAAAGAAAAAAGAGTCTAAATTCAAGAGGAAAAGATGATAGAAAACAAAAGATGAATAGTTACCTAGTTATTAATAAAGAGGGAAAAGGAGAGAAGGAGGACCCTACACTTGCCTCGTCCCTTGAACACCCAGGAAATCGATCCAAGGGCTGAGAGAACAAACTGTACAACTAGAGAGAGAAAAAAGGCCACATTGTGGAAGATGAGATGTGCAGAAATGTCATTTGGGGGAAAAAAGAATCCTGGTGCTGCAGAGAGGAGGGAGAGAGCTAAGGGAGAGAGAGAGAGAGACAGAGGGAGAGAGAGAAACAGAGAGAGAGAAAGAGAACAGAGCTCAGGACATTGCACAAGAAAACACTTCCCCACTGAGGCGAAACAGGAGGGGCTGATTATTTCGAGTTTTTACAAGCAGTGGAGCTCAAAGTCTTAAGTTTTAGAAGACTGCACCACCTCCAGGTGGAGCCTGGAGGGCACAAAGGTGCATGTGTGGAGAAAGAAGTCAGAAGAAGCCCAGGAGCAGACAGCATGGCATGAGGATTCCCTGGGTCACACTGGAAGAAACAGTTCCCCTTCCTGGAGTGTATCTGTGAGAGGTGGCACCTCCTTGTGGGGACAAAAGAGCCACTGAGTGCCACTGAGCTGCCAGTTCATTAGCATAGGAGGAGAAGAAACAGCTGCTGAGGGCAGCTCACCTGGACGCCAGGTCTCAGTTACATTTTGTCACAAACTCCAAGCCTCGGCACATTCGTGCTATTGTCCTTCTGGAACAAACCAGCACTACCCACAGTGTGGCAAGACCTTCACCCAGAGGAACAGCATGGGTCTGTGTAGCACCAGATCCCTAAAATTTGGAGTTTTGAACCCCAGCCAGTAGGCCTGAGCTAAAACACAGGAGCACTGCAGCACCAAGTGAGCAGATGGCTGGAACACAGACAGGATGAAGACAGGGATTGGACAGAAGCTGGGGACACAAGCGGGGAGATTGTTCACACGTCTGTGAGGGCTTCCTGTGTGAACTCCCCTCTCCAAGGACAAGAGAGTCAGCTGATGCCATTTTTATCCCGGTCCCTCAGCAGGAATGGACTTCAGTGAGTAGCGCGGCGCCCACAGCAGAGGCTTGAGTCACTTACATCAAACCCCGACCCCTGCGCTCTACAGGTACTTCTTTACTAAGACAAGTGTGCCTGAGAATCAGAGCACCAGCAGGTCCCTCCCCCAAGAAGACCAGCACAAACCCCCCAAAAGCACCAAGTCTACTGACAATAGAGTACTACAAAGCTTCAGCTCTAGAGGAAATAGGATCTAGCCTCTTTTAACAAGCAGACTGAAACACACTTAGTTAAAACTCACCATACAGTGGACAAGATCCAAACATTCCCAACTGCAGGCAAAGAGAAATTCTACATTGGACTGACATGGGGGAAAGAGCAGCCAAATACAACAGCAGAGTAACCAGAAACACTTCCTGAAGTGCCAGGCCCTGGAGAGTATCAGACCTCTTAATATGAGTAGGAAACATAACAGGCTTTCCTAACACAAAGAAGAGAGAGCCCTAGACAAAAATGCCAAGACAAAGAAATTCATTCCGAAAGAAAGAATAAGAGATCACAGCCAGGGATTTAATCAAAACAGATACAAGTAATATTTCTGAACCAGAATTTAAAACAGCAATCATAAGGATACTAGCTGAACTTGAGAAAAGCACAGAAGACACCAGGGAGTCCTTCACCACAGAGATAAAAGACCTAAAAACTAGACAGGCCAAAATAAAAAGTGCTATAACCAAGATACAAAACTGACTGGATATAATGACCAAGGATAGAAGAAGCAAAAGAACTCATAAGTGATACAGATGAAAAACAATTAAGCTGAATTAAGCTGAAAAGAAGAGAGAAAGAAAAATATTGGATCACAAATTCAGACCTGGGGAACTCAGCAACTCCCTAAAGCACAGTAACATTCATATCATAGGAGTCCCAGAAGAAGAGAGGGAAAAGGGGGTAGAAGGTTTATTTGTGAAAATTATCGCCAAAACCCTCCCTAATCTGGAGAAGGAAACAGACATCCAAATCCAAATCCAGTAAAATCTCATAGTAAAATCTGCAAAACAGAGAGACAAGGAAAGAATCCTGAAAGCAGCAAGGGAAAATAAATCCCTAACCTACAAGAGAAAACAAGGTTAGCAGATTTCTCCACAGAAGCTTGGCAGGCCAGAAGAGAGTGGCATGATATAGTCAACGTGCTGAATGGGAAAAATATGCAGCCAAGAATACTTAATCTGGCAAGGCTGTCATTCAGAACAGAAGGAGAGATAAAGAGTTTTCCAGATAAACAAAAACTAAAGGACTTCATGACTACTAAGCCAGCCCTACAAGAAATATTAAAGGAGACTCTTTAGTGGGAAAGAAAGTCCAAAAGCAACAAAGACTAGAAAGGAGCAAAGAAAATCTCCAGAAACACTGATTTTACACGTAATACAATAGCACCAAAATTCACATCTCTCAATCATCACTGAAAAAAAAAAAAAATCACTGAACGTAACTGGACTAAATGCTCCAATCAAAAGACACAGGCTATCAGAATGAATAAAAAAATAAGACCCATCTATATGCTGCCTCCAAGGGATTCATTTTAGATCTAAAGACACCTGCAGACTGAAAGCAAGGCTGGGGAGGATGGTGTGACTGGCAGGCTTGGTTGGTGAAACACGCAACTCCTCATCTGGGGGCTGTGATTTCAAGCCCCATGTTGAGTGAGAAGCTTACTTAAAAAAACAAAGTAAGGGGATGGAGAACCGTTTATCATGCTAATGGACATCAAAAGAAAGCCAGATTAGCGATATTTATATCAAACAAACTTTAAACCAGACTGTAATGAGAGATGAAGAAGGGCACTATACCATAATAAAGGGGTCTATCCAAGAAGAAGAACTAACAATTGCAAATATTTGTGCCCCCCAACTTGGGAGCACCCACGTATATAAATCAATTAATAACAAACATAAAGAAACTCCCTGATGATACTACAATAATACTAGGGGAATTTAACACCCAAATTACAACAATAAACAAATCATCTAAGCAGAAAATCAACAAGGCAACAATGGCTTTGAATGACACACTGGACCAGATGGACTTAACAAATATATTCAGAAGATTTCAACCTAAAACAACAGAATACACATTCTTTTCAAATGCATTTGAAACATTCTCCAGAATAGAACACATAATGGGTCACAAATCGGGCCTCAACAAGTACAAAAAGACTGAGATCATACCATGCATATTTTCAGACCACAATACTATGAAACTTGAAGTCAACCACAAGTAAAAATGCGGAAAGACCATAAATACATGGAGATTAAAGAACATCCTACTAAAGAATGAGCAGGTTAACCAGGAAGTCAAAGAAGAAATAAAAAAAATATGTGGGAGCAAATGAAAATGAAAACATGACAGTCTAAAACCTTTAGGATGCAGCAAAAGCAGTCATAAAAGGGAAGTACATAGCAATACAGGCCTGACTCAAGAAACAAGGAAAGTCTCAAATACACAACCTAACCTTATGCCTAAAGCAGCTAGAAAAAGAACAGCAAATAAAGAAGGGAAATAATACAGATTAGAACAGAAAAAAAAAAAAATGATATAGAAACAAACAAACAAAACAGTACAACAGATCAATGAAACTAGGAGTTGATTCCTTCAAAGAATTAATAAAACTGATAAACCCCTACCCAGACTTACCAAAAAGAAAAGAGAAAGGACCCAAATAAATAAAATAATGAATTAAAGAGGAGCGATCACAGCCAACACCATAGAAATACAAACAATTATAAGAGGATATTATGAAAAATTATATGCCAAAAACTGGGCAATGTGGAAGAAACTGATAAATCCCTAGAAACATATAAACTACCAAAACTGAAATAGGAAGAAATAGAAAATTTGAATACAGCCATAACCAGCAAAGAAATTGAAACAATAACCAAAAATTTCCCAATAAACAAAAGTCCAGGGCCAGATGGCTTCCCAAGGGAATTCTACCAAACATTTAAAGTGTTACTACCTGTTCTTTTCAAACTACTCCAAAAAATAGAAATGGAAGGAAAACTTCCAAACCCTTTCTAAAAGGCCAGCATTAACTTTGATCCCAAAACCAGACAAAGACCTCACTAAAAAGGAGAATTACCAATATCCCTGATGGACATGGATGCCAAAATTCTCACCAAAGTACTAGCCAATAGGATCCAACAGTACATCAAAAGAATTATTTACCACAATCAAGTGGGATTTATTCCTGGGCTGCAAGGGCAGTTCAATATTTGCAAATCAACCAAAGTGATATACCACACATTCATAAAAGAAAGGATAAGAACCATATGATCCTCTCATTAGATGCAGAAAAAGCATCTGACAAAATGAAGCATCCATTCTTGATAAAATCCATTCGCAACAAAGTAGGGATAGATAGAACGTACCTCAACATCACAAAGGTTATACACAAGAGACCCAGAGTTAATATCATCCTCAATGGAGAAACACTGAGAGCTTTTCCTCTCTAGTCAGGAATAAGACAGGGATGCTCACTCCCACCGCTGTTATTTATCATAATACGGGAACTCCTAACCTCAGCAATCAGACAACAAAAAGAATTAAAAAGACATCCAAAGCAGCAAGGAAAAAGTCAAACTTTCACTATTCACAGATGACATGATACCCTACCCAGAAAACCCAAAAGACTCCACCAAAAAAATTGCTGAAACTAATACACAAATTCAGCAAAGTCATAGGCTACAAAATCAATATACAGAAATCTGTTGCATTTCTCTTTTTTTTAAGATTCTATTCATTTATTTGAGAGAATGAGCAGTGTGGAGGGGCAAAGGGAGAGAAAAAGAAAGAAGCAGACTCCCTGCTGAGCAGAAAGCCCAACTCATGGAACTCAATCCCAGGACTCTGGGATCATGACCTGAGCCGAAAGCAGAGGCTTAACCAACTGAGTCACCGAGGTGCCCCTGTTGCATTTCTATACACCAATAATGAAGCAGCAGAAAGAGAAATTATGGAACCAATCCTATTTACAATTGCACCTAGGAATAAACCTAACCAAAGAGATAAAAGCTCTGTACTCTGAAAACTATGAAACAATTACGAAAGAAACTAAAGATGACACAAGGAAACGAAAAGACATTCATGCTCACAGATTAGAAGCACAAATATATACAAGTCTATACTACCCAAAGCAATCTACACATTCAAGGCAATCTCTATCATAATACCAACAGCATTTTTCAGAGAGCTAGAACAATCCTAAAATTGGTATGGAACCAGAAAAGACCCCAAATAGCCAAAGCAATCTTGAAAAATGCTCAACATCACTTGGTATCAGGGAAATACAAATAAAAACTACAATGAGATACCACCTCACACCTGTCAGAATGGCTAAAATTAACACAGGAAACAACAAATGTTGGTGAGGATGTGGAGAAAGGGGAACCCTCCTGCACTGTTGGTAGGAACGAAAGCTGGTGCAGCAATTCAGGAAAACAGTATGAAGTTTCCTCAGAAAGTTAAAAATAGAACTACTCTACAACCCAGCAACTGCACTAGGTATTTACCCAAAAAATACAAAAATACTGATTTGAAGGGGCATTTGCACCATGATGTTTATAGCAGCAGTATCAATAATAGCCAAATTATGGAAAGAGCTCAAATGTCCATCAACTGATGAATGGATAAAGATGATGTGATGTGTACACACACACACACACACACGAATATTACTCAAGCATCAAAAATAAAATCTTGCCATTTGCAACAATGTGGATGGAGCTAGAGTGTATTACACCAATTGAAATAAATCAGTCAGAGAAAGACAAATATGATTGCACTCATATGTGGAATTTAAGAAACAAAACCTGAACAAAGGGGAAGGGGGGAAAAAAGAGAGGGAGACAAATCACAAGAGAATCTTAACTACGAGAACAAACTGAGGGTTGATGCCGGGAGGTGGGCAGGAATGGGCTAACTCGGTGATGAATATTAAGGAGGGCACTTGTGATGAGCACTAAGGTATTATATGTAAATGTTGAATCACTAAATTTTCCTCCTGAAACCAATATTATTACACTATATGTCAACTAACTAGAATTTTAATAAAAACCTGAGGGGCGCCTGGGTGGCTCAGTGGGTTAAGCCTCTGCCTTCAGCTCAGGTCATGATTCCGGGGTCCTGGGATCGAGTCTCACATCGGGCTCTCTGCTCAGCAGGGAGCCTGCTTCCCTCTCTCTCTCTCTGCCTGTGTCTCTGCCTACTTGTGATCTCCCTCTGTCAAATAAATAAATAAAAATATTTTCTAAAATAATAATAAATAAATAAATAAAAACTTGAAAAATGGGGCACCTGGGTGGTTCAATGGGTTAAAGCCTCTGCCTTCAGCTCAGGTCATGATCTCATGGGATTGAGCCCGCATCGGGCTCTCTGCTCAGCGGGGAGCCTGCTTCCCCCTCTCTCTCTGCCTGCCTCTCTGCCTACTTGTGATCTCTCTCTCTGTGTCAAATAAATAAATAAAATCTTTTTTTTAAAAAAAGGTGATAAAAAAAGGAGGGAAAAGGGAAAAATAAGGAAAAATACACGAGGAAACAAGGCAGTTTAATGATCATAAAAAGAAAAAAATTAAAACTATAAGCTTTCAAAGAGAAACACATTAGGAAACGTTTATATATCATAAATGATCACCCATACAAATGAATATTTGTATTTATTTATTTAATATTTAATATTTATTAAATAAATAAATTTATTAAATAAATAAATGAATATTTATTTCCCACAAAGAGGGCCCAACAAGTTGCCATTATTTGAGTGAACCATTAATAAAGAATCCAAAATTCAAAAGAAGCCAGTTTGCAGAAGTGCAACTTAACCTCTCCCTCCTGGACAGTAACTTTAAAATCTATCTATATATACAGCACTACATTTTTAAACTGTTAGAGGAGATGAAGACTCAAGAGTATGATATCTGCCAAAATCCAGCTAGCAAATGAAAACAACTCGGTGTGTTCATAGTTGGGATTTAATTAAGACAAATGGTTACACACATGATGGAATAGCTGAGAGACCAAAAAAGGAACCATGAGGCTACCTATTTCATTGGCAGCAGCAGGAAGCCATGACCATGCTTAGACTAGGGAGACACAGGAGTACAGGGTGCTGGGTCACCTGGCAGAAGCTAGAACAACAGTAGAGCTACCTAGAAGAAGCCAGAACCACAAAGGAAATGCAGCCACTAACAGAGAGGGGAGAGGTGTGAGTACTCTTCCCTTTCTTCCATCCTCTCATTCAATTTCTCACCAGTGCCTCCCAAACTCAGCAGAAGAAAACAGACTAGGTACCCTGGGAAACTGACAAGGGGCAGCCACCTTGCAAAACAGAGCATGAAGAGGCCATGAAATGGAATGTAGGAATGTATTTGGGGGAAAAAAATCCAGACATAAATTCTATGCAGGAAAAATTAAAGGCTACGACAATCAACAGTAATGATAATTATGTAGGTATATCCTATAACATCTGATCAAATTTGAATTAATACCTTCTTTTCTAAGAAATCTTTATGTCCTAAAGTTTAAAGTTAGCCACTATATGTAACTGTTACTTCCAGACTTACACAATATCAGTTCTAATGAACTTTCTATAGCGTGATTATGTTATTTTTTAAATTAAAAATGAATTTGTTTTGAAAACTAAAAAGTTACTGTAAGAGAAAGTAATCTGACTAAAGTAAGAGTTCTCATTTTGGAATGAGGTCAACCTCAAACAAACATTTAATTTATATGTCCCCAAAAAATTAAAACCATACCATTTAAATCTGCATTTTCAAATCTGACCCAGACTATCTTCTCCTTTTCTTCTGTTAGAGGTGTTCCACTGTAAGCCTGCAGAGTAAACAGAAATGTCTGAATAAAAATTTTTTACAGCTCTAATATTACTGATGTTCAAGACACAAAGCAACTTAAATAAAGCCAAATTTACCCCTCTCCAATTCCACCAATCCAACATCTTGGGAACCAACACATTTTGTAACATTTTTACTACTAAAGAAAGTTATCCAGGAGTCTGATAATCTTGGTTAAAGGAATTTAACTTACTAAGGAATTGCAGAAACCTAAAATAAAATAATCACAGCCTACTAGGAAGTATCACTATAATGCAAAGGAACTCAAAAAGTAAATCATCCCCGGGGCGCCTGGGTGGCTCAGTGGGTTAAGCCACTGCCTTCGGCTCAGGTCATGATCTCAGGGTCCTGGGATCGAGCCCCACATCGGGCTCTCTGCTCAGTGGGGTATTCTCCCTCTCTCTCTGTCTGCCTCTCTGCCTGCTTGTGATCTCTCTGTCAAATAAATAAAATCTTAAAAAAAAAAAAAAAGTAAATCATCCCCTACATTAGCCAACAAATAAGAAGGCTTAAGAAATAAAACTACCGGGCACCTGGGTGGCTCAGTGGATTAAGCCGCTGCCTTCGGCTCAGGTTATAATCTCAGGGTCCTGGGATCGAGTCCCGCATCGGGCTCTCTGCTCAGCAGGGAGCCTGCTTCCTCCTCTCTCTCTCTCTGTCTGCCTCTCTGCCTACTTGTAATCTCTCTCTGTCAAATAAATAAATAAATATTTAAAAAAAAAAAAAAAGAAATAAAACTACCACATGTATCTATTTAGCCCCAGGTGTTTATGATCAGGTAATTACACACTACCTAGAATTTTTTTTTTTTAAAGATTTTATTTACTTGACAGAGAGAGAGAAATCACAAGTAGGCAGAGAGGCAGGCAGAGAGAGGGGGGGGAGGAAGCAGGCTCCCTGCAGAGCAGAGAGCCCGATGCAGGGCTCGATCCCAGAACCCTGGGATCATGACCTGAGCCGAAGGCAGAGGCTTTAACCCACTGAGCCACCCAGGTGCCCCACTACCTAGAATTTTCAAAAATATTTCTTCCAGCTTGCCTTCAGTTTCAGGTGGAAGACAAAGGCCAGAGTTGGGGGTGGGGAAACAAAAAGTACAGTATTACTTTTTCAGTCTTTTGTCTGGATTCTAGACTCAACCTATTACCTGGTTTCTGCAGGCCTGCAGGGTTCACAAAGATAAGCATAAACTGCCACGAAATCATAGGAAAAGTGTCAATGGTATCCATCAGTATTCAAAGGGAGTCATTTTTTCATAAAGCAAATGTTTCTATTTAAAAGTTTCAAAGACTGTATATATTTATAAGCATTTAGAATGTCAAAATAGGGGTACCTGGGTGGCTCAGTGGGTTAAGCCTTTGCCTTCTGCTCAGGTCATGATCCCAGGATCCTGGGATCCAGCCCCGAAAAGGGCTCTCTGCTCAGCAGGAAGCCTGCTTCCCCCCTCTCTCTCTGCCTGCCTCTCTGCCTACTTGTGATCTCGGTATCTCAAATAAATAAATAAAATCTTTAAAAAAATAGAATGTCAATATAGACCAGCAATATTTCAAATTATAAAGTTGTACTCAGTTCACAAAACAATGCTTTAACACAAGCTATCCAAAAGCATATAAAAACTACCATCCCACATATAATTTGTATTATACATAAACTGCTTTAAATTTCCATGCCAATTTACAGCCCCTGTACTGTATCTTTTTTTTTTAATATTTTATTTATTTATTTGACAGAGAGAAATCACAAGTAGATGGGCTCAGCAGGGAGCCTGATGCGGGACTCGATCCCAGGACCCTGAGATCATGACCTGAGCGGAAGGCAGCGGCCTAACCCACTGAGCCACCCGGCGCCCCAGCCCCTGTACTGTATCATAGAAGCTATTAACTTGTATAACTGAAACTCATCTACAATGAAAATACTACTAAAAGGCAACTACTTTAATAGATTTACTATACAACAGAAATTATCTTACAAATCCTTACAATTTTATTGTCTTTTTTTAAAAAAAAGATGAGATGTGTATAGGGCAGTCAATTTCTTTGGAGAAGAGGAAAGCCTATGCTAGAACCAACTAATTCATCAACTTTATCTTCGGCCACCTCATCATCATTTCCTTCCTCTTCTTTGGGCTTGGTCTTTTCAACCTTGAAAATACTTTTAAAAATAAACTTTAGGAGGGCGCCTGGGCAGCTCAGTCCATTAAGGGTCTGCCTTTGGCTCAGGTCATGATCTCAGGGTCCTGGCTCCCTGCTAGATGGGGAGTCTGCTTCTCCCTCTTCCTCTATCCTTCCCCTCTGCTTGTGTGCTCTCTCTCTCTCTCCCATTGGCTCTCTCTCAAATAAATAAAATCTTTTTTAAAAATAAACTTTAGGGACACATGGGTGGCTCAGTCAGTTAAGCTTCTGCCTTAGGATCAGGTCATAATCTCAATCCAGAGTCCTGGGATTGAGCCCTGCATCAGGCTCCCTGCTCAGTGAGAAATATGCTTCTCCCTCTCCCTCTTCCCTCCACTCATACCCCTAACACCCACCCCTGCTTGTGTGACCACTCTCACTCGAGTGCTCTCTCTCTCTCTCAAATAAATAAAATCTTTAAAAAAATAAAAAATAAGCTTTATATTTTGGAATAATTTTAGATTATTAAATATAGTACAGAGTTCTCAAATACCCCTCAGCCAGTTTCCCCTAATGTTAACTATCTAACAAACCTGACCTTGCTATGGTACATTTGTCAAAACCATGTCACTGATATTGATGTATTACTATTAATTAAGCCTCAGACTTTATTTGGATTTCATCAGTTTTTCCACTAATGTCCTTTCTCTGTTCCAGCATCCAATCTTGAATAGCACAGTGCATTTAAGCAATTTTTTCCCCCACATCATGCTCTCCTTTAATCTGGTAAAGCAGTAACATTTTTCAAAGTTTTCTTCAGTATAGCAGATTATAAGGCTGCTTATCACCTGTGGCATTAGTCAACCTTCTCCCAATTCCTTTGCAACATTTGCAGGATGCTCTCCTTTGATTTCTGAGCGATATGCTGAGCAAAACAAAGTTGAATGAGGTCTTTCACTACACTGGGATTCTTGAACTTCTTTTTTTTCCCCTTTCGGGGGAAAACAAGACTTTCAAAACAAGCCTTGTATACTTTTGCCATGTCTTCAAGTTTTCTTCTTTCCTTTGTGTTCTCTACTAAGCCTTCTTGAAAAGATTCTGTGAAGCTGACTGAGGTAGCTGAGCACTGTTTCGTGTGTGCCTTCCTGAATGTTCCCATGGAGAAGGCACATGTGGGTATTTTATTCTCAGTGAGGCACATACTCAACCCAGTGCCCATCCAGCTTTCATTTGGTATCTTAACAGAGGTCAGTGTACTACTACCCTGAAGGTTTCCCCCACATTCCAGCTCCAATCATTAGCCTTCCTTCTTCAACCAACATCCAACTACTTTAGCCCTCTTAGAATCAAAACTTCCACCCCATTATTGACAGGATTTATTTATTTATTTGTCGTTTTATTCCTATAAAGGATATATATAAGGTTTAGAATATAACAGGTTTCTAACACATACACACTTTCATAAGCATAAAGTTATTGCTGAACTTTATTTTTTTTAACATTTTATTTATTTATTTATTTGACAGAGAGACATCACAAGTAGGCAGAGAGAGAGGAAGGGAAGCAGGCTCCCTGCTGAGCAGAGAGCCTGATGCGGGGCTCAATCCCAGGACCCTGAGATCATGGCCCAGGCTGAAGGCAGAGGCTTTAAGCCACTGAGCCACCCAGGCAACCCCTGAACTTTATTTTTTTACATTGAACTTTAAAGACACGATCATTGTAGATATGCTGTATTTACATATTGTGTTTATGTATTTCATTTTTTTCACTGTACGGAAAATAACACCCATTGTGTCAAGAAGCATAATTTCTAGTTATAGCAAATTATTCTATAGGGATCACATACCATAATTTGCTTGACTTCTATTGACATCTGGGCTGGCTACAATTTTTTATACTGAAAATGCAGACTTTTGACACACATACACTGAAAAGTTCTGAGCTTTACCTTTCTTCCTTGCTGAATTATTATTTAAAAGATTTTCAGAAGTAAAATTATTAGATCAAAGAGCTCAGCTAAGAGCATCTACAGCCATCAATAACACCTGTTAAATACAATGGGAATTCACTCTATCTATAATAGCTGAAGAAGCGGACACCAGTCTAACAACACATTTTCTCCCTTTTCTGGGTATTTGGGAACTCAGAAGACAATTCCTAGCCTCCTGGAATTTGAAGATTTCCAGAATAGGCGTTGGAACACAACATCAGCAAAAAATATAATTTTCCGGGGCGCCTGGGTGGCTCAGTGGTTTAAGCCTCTGCCTTCGGCTCGGGTCGTGATCTTAGGGTCCTGGGATCGAGCCCCGCGTCGGGCTCTCTGCTCGGTGGGGAGCCTGCTTCCCCCCTCTGCCTACTTGTGATCTCTCTCTGTCTATCAAATAAATAAATAAGAATCTTTAAAAAATATATATATATATAATTTTCCTATTTTCCATAGGTCACCAAATCTGGCCCACCACCTGTGTATATAAATAAAGTTTTATTTTGTTTTTAAAGATTTTATTATATTTGACAGAGAGAGAGACAGCAAGAGAAGGGAGAGTGGGAGAGGGAGCCTAATGTGGGGCTCAATCCCAGGACCCCGAGATCATGACCTGAGCTAAAGACAGACACTTAACCCACTGAGCCACCTAGGCATCCCAAATAAAGTTTTATTTTAATAGAGCCATGCCTTTTCCTTTACATAAAAAGCAGTGTCAAGTAGTTGTAACATGTATTATATGAACTGCAAAGCTTATCTGTCCCTTCACAGAAAGTTTGCTAACTGCTGCACAAGACCATGAAGCCTTACAGAAAGGAATCAGGTATCCCTTCAACTTAACACAGTGCCCAACCCATAGTGGATGCTCAAGTAAATGTCTGTTGCCTGAATTTTTGCTTTATTTCCAGGGTAAACAGAATATAATGACCTGCATAACATACATTTCTTGAATGAATATTCTAATTCTTAGATCTAGGACTACAACTTCACTTCCATAGTTGCTACTCTGATCCAAATCTTCATAAGCAATTACAGAGATTATCTCCTTCCAAATGTCTAATGCTCAAAAAACTAAATTAATCTTTTTTTCTAAATTAATCCTCTACCCTCCAGCATTTTTACCCTATCAATTTTAACAGTCCCCTATTTCCCATCTATTAGTCAATCTGGTATTCTTGTTTCTCCAGCAAACTCTCAAGCTATTCCCTCAAAGCCTCTGACCACAGCCTCTCTCCTCCTGCCAATAAAAACTGCTTGCCACGGAGGGTTTCCACTAACACAAAAGGTGCCTTTGTAAAAATGTGATAAAAAGGCACTCTAGGAGTAGGCAAATCACAAAAATTTATAAATGCCCTTTCCTTGGAACCAACCTCATGCCAGGGCTCAGGGCTTAAGAAAAAGAGCAGATTGGAGACACCAGTTTGGATTTCAGCCCCAGGTTACTCTCTAGAACTGCCATTCCGAGCACAGTCCAAGTTGCTCTTGGACAGCAACTCTGTTGCCTACCATACCCGGCTAACCAGCTCCTTCCAACATCCAATACCTAACCTTTCCATTCATTTCAACTGCTATTTCCAATGTCCTTTAGAATTTGACTCTTTCGGGGCACCTGGATGGCTCAGTGGGTTAAGTCTCTGCCTTCAGCTTAGGTTATGGTCTCAGGATCCTGGGATCGAGCCCCGCATCAGGTTCTCTGTTCAGTGGGGAGTCTGCTTCCTCCTCTCTGCCTGCCTCTCTGCCTACTTGTGATCTCCCTCTGTCAAATAAATAAATAAATTCTTTAAAAAAAGAGAGAGAGAATTTGACTCTTTCACTCTTTCTTTGCTATGCATTCTCTTAGCAAGTACATATTAGGTCTATACTATCATGTATAACACTTACTGAAATGCTACTGTAAGCTCTGCTTGTTTCAGCAATTTGACTTCCTTTAGTAACCAAGTTCCTCCAAATAGGAAAGCATTTATTATCCTTTACATGCCCAAGGACCTTGTCATTGTGACCCATTTCCATGAACATCATAAAGGAGTATCAACATTCCCTGATACTTTCCCTTATTTGATAAATACAACTTACATAATATAACTGAAATCTGGATTTTAGACTTTTCTAGATTGCTGTCATAAGGCTGGGACACTGGATCTACGAATTCCTTTTTTCAACTGCGTGGTTACAAATAGCCTGGCAGTCAGGAAACACTGACATCACCATAAGCAGAAAATACCTTTCCTTTCAGTCGTCCCACAGAACAGAGCTTCCCACGGCCACTGTTTCACAAGAATCCCCAGAGGCTCTCACTACACACACACACAAGTTACTGGATGCCACCTCGATTCCACTGAGTCAAACTCTCTGGGACGGGGCCTGGAAACGATTATTTTTAACACATTTGCCAAGTGATACTCGTGTTAAATCTGGGCAACAGTGCACTAGGTATGACCCCAGGAGGGTTGCTCTCATTCTTTATTCTTACGTTTATATAGAGACAACTTCTCTTGTAAGTTAGAGTAACAAAGCATATCCCACTTGGCATAAAGATACTGCTCACCATGAAAGACATGTAGATTTGTGCTCAGTATAGTATTTAGCCAATATAATCTGTAGTTAATGAAATGCAAAGTATAGACTTTGCTTTGATCATTTCAGACAGCCAACATTTAACTAGGGTAAGAGGAAGATTCTGGAAATAGAACCCAACTAGAGATTCCCGAGTCCCAGCTCTCAACTAACATCTCACCTTGATTCCTCTTAGGAGAGCAAGTCTTTAGGAATAATTGTGCCACAAACAATGCAAAACTAAGGCACTTGTAATACTAACATGTATAGTGCTACCCTACCAATGCTCAGGATGTTAAAACGTTAAAAATCTTTCTGAAATTCATGATACCAGTGTCAAGCTTAGGAAAGAGAACATTTCAGAATATCCCTGGCCAATGGTAAAACCTACTATATTTCTTACTTACTTACCTGTGGCACAACGTCCTGTAGAAAAGTCACAACACTTTCCATGTAGGACTGCTCCCTGAAAAAAGGTGAAATGGATAAAATTGATCCTGACATCTTAAAACAAAACATGGAAAAGCTCTTTCTCTAAGCCTTAAGAAAGTTACTCACAATATTTAAAAATATCTCATCAACCAATAATTCTGTTAACTTGCTTTCCAGTTTCTTTGTATAATGTTATTAAATGAAATGGAGATGAGATATTAATCTTTTTAAACAGCATCTCTTCTTAAAAGTCATGCTCTCTTAATTTGACATACAGATTCTAACTTGTGATGACACAAGGCTAAGACAGGATCTTCCTCTTGAGTCAAAGCAAAAGAATTCCCCAGTCAGAGCAAGAAGAACTGTGGCTGATGACTCAGTCCTTAGTGACCTTCTCTTTAAATTGGTTAGCACCTAGTCCCTTACCTGTATATAGCAAAATCAATCTGCATTTTGCTGCAGGTGCAGGGCAGGTATTAGGAGATACTAAGAAGTCCAAAAAAAAGAATTTTTGCCATAGACAAGACATGGGAAAATATTAAAACACATAAAAGTTAAGAAAAATGATACTGTTAAGGTCACTGAGAGATTTTAAATGGAAGCATATGGATGTCAGCAAGTGGGAAAAAAAATTCTTCAAAATACCAAATCAAATTCATTTCATTCCATGTGAAAAATTACATTTGAAGAAACTCCTATGAGTTATTCTAAATCCAATAAAAAAGCAATATGCCTCCAATAGCTACAAAAACTGATTAGGCCGAATAAAAACAAAAAACACGCACACAACAATTTGATTAGGCCTGCCTCTCCCCGCTCATTTTTTTTGCCACTCTCCTCACTCTGCTTCCATCATCTGCAACTTCCATTCCTAGAATACACCAAGCTCTTTCAGTCAAGACCTTTACGCCAGCTTTCTTTCTGCCTAGATTCCTTTCCATGCTTTTCCATCCCTTTCATTTCTCCAGCTTAAGCGTTACCTCCTCAGAAAGGACTTTCCTGACAGCCTGAAGTCAGACTCCCCACTATCATTCTGTATCATAGCACACCAGGCACTGATCAGAGTCTGTAATCACTTTTCTTATATACTGTTTCCCCCACTAGAATGTAAACTGTCCTACAGAAAGGACTCCAACTCTCATGTTTACCTTCTACCTCCAGAATCTACAAGCCCATACTTCAGGCATGGAGTAGATGCTCGAGCATTATTTGTTAAAAGAATACAAATATATAAAAGATTTTTTTTAAAACACTAAAATTATGTATTGAATAATAAAAAGCAATATAAGTTGGATACCATATGGTGAGGCAACACAGAATACTGCCTAAATGCATAGACTCTGGGACAAATTGCCTGGGTTTGATCCAGGTTCCCCTTCTTGGCTTTTCCTGAAGATAATTTACTTAATTTCTCCCTGCGTTGGTTTCTTCACCTGAAAGAGTACTTAACTCATAGCTAGTAAAATGTTTAACTTGTTGCCATGGCCCACAGTTAGCAAAGAAGTATGGCCCAGGGAAATGCAAGAGGAAAAAAAAACCAGATGTATTATAGTAAGATACTGTATTATACATATACCTTTCTTAGTCTGAGAGGGCAATCTTTATGTAACATGCCAAACTGCCCAAGGGAATAATATAAAATGCTACAATTCCCTTATGAACATTTTAAAAGGTAGAAAAGTTTCACCTCCTTACATTGATACTGAAGGATCTTCACTGTCCACCCTAACCCACTTTATATAGGTCAACTTCCCTATATTTCATTTATAAAAAGAGCTTGCCCTACCTACTTCTGCTCACCTTATTCCCTTTGTCTAAAATGTTCCTTTGATTCTAATTGCCCAAACTCTACTCAGCCTTTAAAGTACATTATGTTAGCTTCTTAATAAAACCCTTTAGGATCTGAAATACTAAAATATCCCCACTAAATACTCCCACTAAAAATATTTCCTCCCAATTCTCACGTTTTGCTGATACCTTTTTTCTTGATTATAGTGATTTCAAGTATACATCTCTTAAAACCACATTAGATCATAAGCTCCTAGAAAGTATAAGCAGGCTTTGGCAAAAAATGCTTAAAATATAGAATGTTCTTTATGACACTGACTTTGAAACCTTCTGACTAAGACCTAGATAAGAGATACATTTTACATCAGCATCTGGTCAACATACGTTCATATGAATAGTGTGTGTCACAATAGAATACTCCCAACTATATTTTCTATAATATGCCATTTCATTTTTTAAATAATGGTCCTGATCCACTGAATCGATCTAATTAATGAGCCATGAATTTTTGAAACTGGAGTTTAAAAAAACATTACTCCTTAGGATTTAGCATAGTGCTTTTGATGTACTCTATAAATATGAATAACATTCACTTGATCCTCCAATTACTCCTTTTATTTGGTCTTGGCAATATTTATCATCCTGTAAAGGTAAAATTAAGTAGATGTTCAAAAAGGAAACGTGAACATTAGTTACTATTCTGAGCAAAGTTTCTTTAGCTTTTAGGCTTATCGGAAATTTGCTTACGTGACAGCCTGGGGGCGGACCACAACTCCACCAGTACAACGACTGGGTCTTCGGGGAGAATCTGTAGCCATAGCTTCATTCGCTAAACCTGTTTCCAGCACAAAGAGATAGAAAAAAAAATTGATTATTATTGTTGTGGGTAGGAGTGAGGGTTTATGGTTGCCCACTTGAGATCCCTTATGGAAAATGCCTAAAATGTAGGAAACCTTCCCAGCAAGCCCCATTACATGAGAAAGGGTAGATATTAGGAGAGGAAGTAGATAAAGAAGTTTTCTAATTATCATGAATTTTTTTTATTTGGACTAAGCCTTAGAACCACAGAAGAAGTTAAGACTCTTTCTTTCTGGACCTTCTGATCCTCTGTCAACATAATCTAGAAAGGTAAGGGATGGAGAGTCTAGCACAAGATCTCTTAATAAAAACAAATGTGCTATCTCTGTGAGCCAAAATTAGAGAATGTACTAAAATCCTGAAATAGTGAAAACACACATGGCACAATACTTCGAGACCAAATGGAACAGTGAAATAATTGATACCTTCCAACTAAGACTGTTGGAAAACTAGGAGCAAGACTGCATACTGTAACTATGTATAGTGATAAATGTTAACTAGACTTATTGTGATGATCATTGCACAATATGTACAAATATCAAAACATTATGTTTTACACCTAGAACTAATATAATGTTATATGCCAATTATAGCTACCAAAAAAAAAAAAAAAAAAAGGACTGCATGGTCATAATCTAACGAGTTTTTAAACCATATTTGTCAACCCCCTGCTACTGTAACCTAAACACCAGAGCCTAAATAAGTAATAAAAACTTATATGACATTAGAAGCCCCTTATCCTTTCCTGTCACATCACTGAATCCTGACCCTTGGATGTCCAGTAAGCATCTGAATCACTTGGGAGGTTTAAGAGTATGGAGTGTACTTGGTTAAGGTTAAAAAAGGAATGACAGCAATATTAACCATCTCTTTCAGGGCTCAGGAAAGTCCACAGCCTGGAACTAATCCTGAAAGCCCCTAAAACCATCACTTCTAAAGAGGGAGGATTCTGTCACCGTATTTGAAAATTCACAAACTGTGGAGTCTCATCTGCTACTACAAAAACACCCTTTGCCCCACCTGGCCCAGGTATCTTCACCACCAGCTCCTCAGCCCTCCCATTTCCATTCCACCCTTTATTTCCCGAAGCACAGCCTCCCAAGAAATGTCCTTTATGGGCCTGTGCCCTGAGGACGACCCTCGCCAGCCCCTCAGGCCCCACTCTCCTGAGACACACTAACACAGCTCTACCCACTTAACCTCCAACGCGGAGCCACCGCTGCCCCCGGCCGCCCTCTGGCCCCTTGCCCTTCCTCCCCTCCCCCTCCATTCTCGCTAGCTCTCCCTCGTCGAATCTCTGCCAGCCAAGCCCTCTCGGCTCACGCTGCTTGCCCCTCGTCCTCTCCAAGCCTCCCCAAAGCCACAGCCCCACCAGCCCTCTCACCGGCCGCCCCGCCGGTAAACGCTGTTCTCCAGCTCAAGGCTCACTGTTTGGAGTCTCCCCTTGTGATTGACGGCTACCACTTCCTACCACGCCTCAGCGGAACTACTTTTCTAGCCAATCCCAGAAGGAAACTGTCTACCGCCGGGCACCGCCCTTGGAGGTCAGCTTCGCCAACCAGCAAGTAGAAAAGAGGCGGACCCGCCTCCTGAATTTATCCAATCCGCTGGGGCTCCATGGACAACAAAACAGTATGTAAGTTCGGGTGATGCCGAGGGGTCAGGTTCGGTTGCGAACGCAGGCAGGTAGGGAGAGTTACAAACACGTCTGTTTTTCTTTGCAGACAGCACACCTACGTGGCTTTATCAAAAAGAATCATGCCGCAGGCTCCTTTGCACTTCAGCTGAGCGTCTCGGGCTGGGAGCCTGAGGTCGGGGGACCGGTCTGTTTACATCGAATTCTCGCGACAGCTAGTTCGAAGCTCAAAGCACGTGGACATGGCAGCTGCCAATCACTTTCTGCTGGCCACTCACCCATTCCGAGCCCGCCTCCTGCCCCGCCCTTTTCGATGTGTTTATCTTCCGGGAGCCTAGGCCGGCTTGCGAGGTGGGCAGCTCTAGAGCCAAGGAGTTATTGATCTAAATGAGGGGTGCGGCAGATGATCCTGTGAATTTGAACGAGGTTGGTGGATCCCGCCTGACTCCTTTATTTCTTTCCATCTCCCCTATGGAAGAGATCGCGATTTCATTAGAGATATTGCGTCAGCTACATTCTTTTATAATAATGATAACATTTATTGATTTATTGAACAAATGTTCAGCAAGTCTCAAGCACTTCATAAGTATTATCATAAGTAATACGGCAGTCCCGTGAGGATATGACTTTTTAATAGGCATGAGGTTTGTAAAAAAATTGGCTTTAAAAATTCTAAGGAGGGGGGCACCTGGGTGGGTCAGTGGTTAAGCCTCTGCCTTCGGCTCACGTCATGATCTCGGGGTCCTGGGATCGAGCCCCACATCGGGCTCTCTGCTCAGCAGGAGCCTGCTTCCCCCTCTCTCTCTCTCTCTCTCTCTGCCTGCCTCTCTGACTACTTGTGATCTCTGTAAAATAAATAAATAAAATCTTAAAAAAAAAATTCTAAGGAGGTTTTAAGCACAATGGAGAATGTAGTAGAGAAACTACCTCAACGAAATATGCAGTTAATCGGGTACTAGAGAGAGAGAATAGAGATACGGATGTAGCTGTAGATATAGCCAAGAAACCATCCATTTGCTCTTGACACTCTATCAGTGCCAATATAGAGCACACCCAAAGTGCTGTTTCTCCAGCTAATGTTTGAACATATTGGCTAATAAAAGATTCTGAACATTTGTCTTCCACTACGCACACAAATTCCAAGCACCATCGGCCTTTTAAGATTTGCTTCCCACATTAAACCCACTAATGGAAGAATCTTTCCAACACTCTAAATTCTTTTTGCTCTTACTGCTCTCTACCACTATTACTTCTTTGTTGTATTTGAAATCGCCTGGAGTTCCCTTGTGCATATCTCAATTTCCCCAACTAGAAAGTTAAATTCTTCCTAGGCATTAGAAGACTGAAGTTTTCACATTGTTGAATCTCTTTTAACACTTAACTGCCCTGAATACAACAGATATTTCAAAATTCAGACTTATTTGAATTAAATAATTACTGTTTTCATGTTGTCCAGACCCAGAGCAGGAATAAAGAGGATATCCAGAGGGTAATAATCACAAGTGGGATAACCAGCATTTATATAAGGTTATTCAGTTTACATAGCTATTTCATATGCATTGTTAAACTTCATAGCTCTCTGACTATTCCTCTACAAAGCATTCTCCATGGAAAAAACAAAGAAACAAACAATCATAAAGAATATCCTTGTACACAAGTTCATGCATTCATTCATTCAACAAATATTTTAGTACCTGTTAAGTGTCAGAGGTGTCTAAGCTCCAAAGGTACAGCAATAAATCAAATGTGATTACCTCAGCCAGAGAATTTACATTCTGATGGGAAGACAGAAATAAACAGAGAAATTCAAGTAGTGTAAAATGCTATAGAAAAAAACATAATAAGCCAGAAAAATAGATAGCTTAATTCATCCGGGGAATGCCTCTCAGGAGATGACATTTGAACAAAGACTTTACTGAAGTACGTGAGAAAACGACTCTGAGAGAAAAGCAGTTCAGATAAAAGGAACAAGTACCAAGGCCCTAAGAAGGGAATGAATTCTGATGAGGAATGAGAAAAACAGTATGGTTTAAGCAAAGTGAAATAAGTAGAAATCAATAGCCAACTAGTTAGGAGAGTTAAGCAGTAACCAGATGGAGAATGGTCTTGTACAGAATTATAAGGAGTTTCAATTTTTATTCGAGTGTGGGAATCTTTTGGAGGACTTTCAACCAGAAAGTATCATAACCATATTTACATTTCTAAAAGACCAATCTAGCAACTGTACATATAATAAACTATTGTCAGGGAGGGAACAAGAGTGAAAGCAGTGGGACAAGTAGAGAAGCTATTTCAGTAGACAAGGTCATAGATGCAGTCCAGAACTAGGTGTCAAAGTGAAGCAGTAGAGGTGAAAAGAAACCAACTTCAAAATATTTTGGAAGAGAAAATTGAAAGATCTTGATATTGGGTTGGTTGTAGGATAGAAGGAAAAAAGAGAATCGAGGATGATGTTGTGTTTGGGGCTTGAACAACTAAGCGATGACATTTATAGGTAGGACAAATACTGATGACATTATACATTTTGGTGGGGGGTGAATTTCTGTGCTTTCGTTGCTTCCTTTATAAATTGTAAAAAGACTATTATGAGCCTCCTATAATTCTTTTTAAAGATTCCATTTATTCACTTGACAGACAGAGATCACAAGCAGGCAAAGAGGCAGGCAGAGAGAGAGATAGGGAAGCAGGCTCCCCGAGGAGCAGAGATCCAGACACGAGGCCCGATCCAGGACCCTGAGATCATGACCGGAGCCGAAGGCAGAGGCCCTAACCCACCGAGCCACCCAGGCACCCAGAGCCTCCTAGAATTTTTATGAGGAGTAAATAAATTTCAAATTCTTAAAACCAGTTAGAAATTTCTCCAAATTAACTAGTTCTAGTTATGAATTAACCAACCATGTCTAATTAATTACTCCATTTTTTCCTCCACCAAAATGGGTGAGATTCTCTCATGAGACTTCAAACAGAGAGCGAACAAAATTTGTAGGGATCATTTTTTTGAGTGGAAATAACTTGACGGTACTTAGCACACATTATCTGCTTATGAGTCATTTCAAAGCATTAGGATGTGGGGAAACTTTTCAACATCTGTTCTTATGGCTGAGCGGTCCCAGCGAGGAAACTGATTTTCAGTGTAAAAGAGTGACTTCGAGGGGCGCCTGAGTGGCTCAGTGGGTTAAGCCTCTGCCTTCGGCTTGGGTCGCAATCTCGAGGTCCTGGGATCGAGTCCGGTGTTGGGCTCTCTGCTCAGCGGGGAGCCTGCTTCCCCATCTCTCTCTGCCTGCCTCTCTGCCTACTTGTGATCTCCCTCTCTCTGTCAAATAAATAAAATAAATAAATAAAATCTTAAAAAAAAAAAAGAGTGACTTCGAGCCAGAATTCTGTCTTATTCCAGTTGCTACAATTATAATAATAACATTATAATAAATCACTAAGGACTAAAATTGCCTCTCCTATGGCCCTCTGAATCAAAACCAAAAATCTCCATAAAGTCAAGGAATTATTCATATGAAAACCAGTTTCAAGATTGGTTTGTACTTTATTGTGAATTTTCATTTCAGTAGGATTAAGATTCCTTTTTAGCTTCAAGCAAGCCTCACTTACCCTGGCCACCAAAAACACATGAACAATAATCACATGATTCAAGCAGTGGTGGAAAAATCTGATTTCACAGAACCATGATAAACATTAATATTTTAATTTCTAGTCAATTGAAATGGAAAAAAAAACCCAAAGAGGTTAAAAAAAATAACGATCATCAAGCATAGGTTCATCAATTGTATCCCTCTGATTGGGGATTTTTATAACAAGGGAGACTATAAATGTGTTTTAGCAGTAGAAAGTGATAGGAAACTAGTTAGGAAAGAGCATATATGGAATATCTGTACCTTCTGCTCAGTTTTTCCATGGACCTATAACTGCTCTAAAAAAAAAATCTATTTTTAAAAACCACGTTTCTCTAAAATCCTCCAATTGTGAAGCAAAACTATACTAATCACTCACTATATGGACTTTCTTTGGTGCATTTTTAGGTTGCAACTTTTGAACACTACCTTTTGTAGTAATCTCCTAAAAAGTAGAATCCAAACTTTGTAGAATAGCAAAACCAACAAAGATCATATCACCTCATCTCTGTCTAATTACAGTAGTACCTGCCATGTGTCTGTCCTGCATGTTACGACATAACTGGCTTCAAAAACAGCATTTTCCCACATTCTTCAAAGTTCTAAGTATTTGTTCAACCTCCACCCAGTTCATACTCAGGCCCAGCAAACTATGGTGATTGCTTTCATTATCTTGAAACTAACTAGTATCTATAAAGTAGCCATGTAATTTATCATCCTAACCAGAGGCTCTATTAACGGCTATACTTTCTTGCCCCCTCCCTTCCCCAGGGCAAAAAAGTAAAGTAGGACTATATCAGGCAAATCGTGAAGTATGGCTTCCCTTTATCTCTGACATATTAGTACTACTTTGTAACTTTTCTAGTAGATTAATGTATAAATCTATTGTCTATTTAGCTAACATGTAAGCTCTTTAGCAGAAGGGATTGTTTGTTTCATTTCTGTTCTCCATAAAACTCTCTTCATTAACAGGAAAAATTACATGTCAGAACCCCAACAATTTACCCTGCAATCTGGAGTTTGTACTTATAATTAAATGTACCAAAAAGTAAAACTCTTGACAAAGACCAAAAATTAGTTTCATCAGCTGTTTTAATGATACCCAGGGCATAGTTTATCTCCCTCAAACATGCCTAACCCTAGATAAAAACTACTTTAAAATCTGAGAAACCTGAATTAACTGTTATAACGGTTTTGAGAAGCTAAAAATTTAATAAAAATAATATTGGGTAACATTTATTTAGCTCTACATGCCTGTAGTATTACTTATCTACATTTTATAGATTAGAACCAAATGTAGGCACAGTAGTGGAAGTGCGTACGGCCCAGAGAATTTAAAAGAGGAGCCCCAGAGGAGGGTAAAGTACCATGGAGACTGTAGAGAGGGAGGAGCTCAGGAGAGTGACCTCACAGAGTATATCTAGCAAGGATCAGATCCTAATTCGCATATCAAAGACTTAGAGAATTGTGAAAGAACCAGGAAAATCTAACTCCCAGAAAAAATAATCAACAGATGCTCACAACAGATGCTCACAAACATCACCTGATTTAAGCAGTGGTGAAATAATCTGATTTCATGTAGAACTGTGATAATCATTAATATTTTAGTTTTCAGCCAAGGGAAAGGAATACCTAAATGACAAAGATTATCTGACACACTTTAAAGCAGTACTGTAACAAATGTTCCTGCAAACAATTGTGAAGCCTCTTGACATGCATGAAAACACAGAACATTTCAACAAAGATATAAAGAAGAACCAAATGGGAAAAAAAATAAGGAACCAAATGGAAATTTTACAACTCAGAAATATAGCATCAAATGTTCTAACGAAAGGAAAAACAAAGAGTTACAAAGAAAGAAAAAAAGAGGGTGCTTGGGTGGCTCTGTTGGTTAAGTGTCTGTCTTCGGCTCAGGTCATGATCCCAGGGTCCTGGGATGAAACGTTTTTGCTCAGCAGGAGTCTGCTTCTCCCCGCCCTCCCTCTGGGCTCTTTCTCTCTCTCAAATAAATAAATAAATAAATAAAATCTTTTTTAAAAAAGGGGGGGAGAATGTGATGCTGAAAAAAAAATTTGAGGGAAAAATGGCTGAAAACTTCCTAAGTTTTCTGAAAGATAAAACCCTACAGATTCAAAACTCATCAAGCCCCAAGCAGAAAGCCTCAAAGGAATCCATGTATAAGAACTTCATAATCATACTGTTGAAGACAAAAGACAAAGAAAAAAATCTTGAAAGCAGCCAGAGAACAACTATGCATTACTGACAAAGACACAATTTGAATGACTACAGATTTTTCATCAGAAACCAGACAATAATACTAGAGGGAAGCCTAGAATATCAGGAATGAAAAAAGAGCAATAGCAATGGTAAATATCTTGATGAATATCACAGACTGTTCTCTTGGGTTTGTTTTAAAGATTTTATTTATTTATCAGAGAGAGAGGGAGAGAGAGCAAGCACAGGCAGACAGAATGGCAGGCAGAGGCAGAGGGAGAAGCAGGCTCCCTGCTGAGCAAGGAGCCCGATGTGGGACTCTATCCCAGGATGCTGGGATCATGACCTGAGCCGAAGGCAGCTGCTTAACCAACTGAGCCACCCAGGCATCCCTGTTCTCTTGGGTTTTTTAAAATATGTGCTTTTTGGTATAAAAATTATAACATTGCCTGATGGGGTTTTCAATATATACAAACATAAAGAGGAGAGGATAATACAGTGGTAAGTTTTCTACATTGCACTTTATTTGTTTTAAGATTTTGTTTATTTAAGAGAGAACACAAGCAGGGGGAGCAACAGAGGGAGAGGGAAAAACAGACTCCCCATTGAGCAAAGAGCTTGATGTGGGGCTCAATCCCAGGAACCCAAGATCATGACCTGAGCCAAAGGTAGACACTTAACCATCAGAGCCACCCAGGCACCCCTCTACATTGCACTTTAAGTGGTAAAATAGATTCAAGTAGACTATCAAAGTTTGTATACTGTCATCCCTAATGCAACCATTCATACAGTCAAATTATTTTGCCTTAAAGATTAATATTTGGGGTGCCTGGGTGGCTCAGTCAGTTAAGACTCTGCCTTCAGCCCAGGTCATGACCCCCGGGTGCTGGTATCAAGTCCCCCATGGGAGTCCTTACTCAGTGGTAGTCTGCTTCTCCCTCTCTCCGACCCTGCTCATACTCACACATACTCTAATAAATTTCTCAAAAATCTTTTTTAAAAAAAGACTAAAATTTAAGTTTTCAACTTTTCTCGTGACAGAGTATATTTAGAAGAAAGAACACACTAAAACACTTCTCTCCATTACAGAACTTTCTCCCAGATATCTGGAAGATGAAAATAACATCATTCATGCAGTGCTAAACAAAAAAAAAAAAAAAAAAAAAACACCCTGTATTTAATATGATTAATGCTTCTAACTTCTAGATTCTTATAGACTGCTTCCAAGATGGCCCTCAATGATGCCCAGCTCCTAATACTCATGCCCTCTGTAGCTGCCTCCATATTGTCTCAGTATGGTTTATACAACTAACAAAACACAGAACTGGTATCTATCTTTGAGGTTAGGTTACAAAAGTCAGTGAGCCTTCTGCCTTGTTCTTTCTCCTATCATTAGGAGAAATTTAATTTATTTAACTAATAGGGGAAAGTTAACTAATATATTTTGAGAGGCCCTGTAGGGCACACATGACATGTAACTGAGGCCTCCTACCAACACATATCTTCCAGGCCCTAGTGAAGCCTTTAGTTGACTGTGGCCCTGTTTGGGCCCTACATGATTCTGTAGCCTAGCTTAGTGGTTCCCAGATTCCGAACACTCAGAAACTTGAAGATGTTCCTTGTTTAAGGCTACTAAATTCATGGGGCGCCTGGGTGGCTCAGTGGGTTGAAGCCTCTGCCTTCGGCTCAGGTCGTGATCCCAGGGTCCTGGGATCAAGCCCCGCATCGGGCTGTCTGCTCCGCGGAGAGCCTGCTTCCTCCTCTCTCTCTCTCTCTCTCTGCCTGCCTCTCTGCCTACTTGTGATCTCTGTCTGTCAAAAAAAAAAAAAAAAAAAAAAGATTTTATTTATTTATTTGACAGACAGAAATCGTAAGTAGGCAGAGAGGCAGGCAGAGAGAGAGAGGAGGAACCAGGCTCCCCGCTGAGCAGAGAGCCCAATGCAGGGCTCGATCCCAGGACCCTGGGATCACGACCCGAGCAGAAGGCAGCGGCTTAACCACTGAGCCACCCAGGTGCCCCGAATAAATAAAATCTTTAAAAAAAAAAAAAAAAAGGCTACTAAATTCTGAGGTATTACGCAGCAGTATATAACTAATACATATTTTAATCTTTGAGGCACATGGTAGAGAACTGTTTTCAAAATACTGAGAAGAACCAGTGTGTGGATGTGATATTGTGATAAAATAAGAAACAGGTATTTTGACCTTTGTCCCAGGCTCCTGGCTAGAGCATCTAAAACCTTTGTAATTTCTTGGGTGATAAAGGCGTTAGGAACAACTTTTATCTTTGGTCACTGACTCTTATTCCTTACAAAGGTCCTAAATCCCCTGGAATTTCTCCGGTACAAACATCTTTTGTTTTAATGAGATAACTCTTTCTCAGTGGGCTCACTAACACACCCTTTTTCTCCTGGGAGGGAGGAGTTTCAGATTAACAACTGATCACACCTAAATGATAAAGCCTCTATAAAAATACCCAAAGTATGGGATTCAGAGCTTCCAGGTTGGTGAACACACATGGGGTGAGGGTGGTTCACCCCAAGCCAATGGGATCGGAGGCTCCTCTGCTTGGGGCTGTTCTGGACCTTACCTGGTGTATCTTTTTTTTAGAAAGTTCTTTTGTAACTTTTGTATATAATAAACCAGTAAATGTTTCCCTGAATTCTTGTGAGCTGTTCTAGCAAAAAATTACCAGACTTGAGGGGGTTGTGCAAACCGATTTACAGCCAGATCAGAAATGTATGAAAACCTATGACTTGGAATTAGTTTCTGAAGTGAGGGCAGTCTTGTGACACTGAGCCCTTAACTTGTGGGATCTGGTGGTAACTCTGTAAGTGTCAGAACTGAATTGAATTGTAGGACACCCTGCTGATGTCTACAGAAAATTGGAGAATCGCTTGGTGTAGGAAATCTTACATATCTGGTGTATATGAGTAAAGAAGAAATGTTTTCCTTTCAGTGGACATGGTTAAATAATGCAGTTAAATAACTTATATCCATAGATGGGAATACTAAAGATTGAGGAGGCTCTGCAAAATACTGAAAGAAAAATCTTCATAATTAAGAAATGAACACCTCTTGCATGTCTGTGCAGATTGCCACAAGATGAGGGAAATGCTGGCTGCCTCTGGAACTGAAGTGGGAATTTCCCATAATGTATTTCATTATCATTTCATAATCATAAATTTCCCATAATGTATTATACTACAGATCTACATCACATAGGCAAATAAAACTAGAAAATAAAAGACAAACATTAAAACATTACTTATGGGGCGCCTGGTTGGCTCAGTGGTTAAGCTGCTGCCTTTGGCTCAGGTCATGATCTCAGGGTCCTGGGATCGAGTCCCGCATCGGGCTCTCTGCTCAGCAGGGAGCCTGCTTCCTCCTCTCTCTCTCTCTCTCTGCCTGCCTCTCTGCCTACTTGTGATTTCTCTCTGTTAAATAAATAAATAAAATCTTTAAAAAAAAAAAAAAACATTACTTATGGAACAGATACAGAAAAGGGCTAATATTAGCATTTGCAGTTATGTCTTCAACCAAACATGTTACTAGAGCTGCCATCTTGCGTCCCCGCGTGTGTGCACCTAATCTCAGCTGGTCCGCCCGAGACCCCCTGAGCGCCAACCCTAGTCCCCAGCGCGGTCCCATTTCCGCTCCAACAAGATGAAAGAAACGATCATGAACCAGGAGAAACTCGCCAAACTGCAAGCACAAGTGCGCATTGGTGGGAAAGGAACTGCTCGCCGAAAGAAGAAGGTGGTTCATAGAACAGCTACAGCAGATGATAAAAAACTTCAGTTCTCCTTAAAGAAGTTAGGGGTAAACAATATCTCTGGTATTGAAGAAGTGAATATGTTCACAAACCAAGGAACAGTGATCCACTTTAACAACCCCAAAGTTCAGGCATCGCTGGCAGCGAACACTTTCACCATTACAGGCCATGCTGAGACAAAGCAGCTGACAGAAATGCTACCCAGTATCTTAAACCAACTTGGTGCAGACAGTCTGACTAGTTTAAGAAGACTGGCTGAAGCTCTGCCCAAACAATCTGTGGATGGAAAAGCACCACTTGCTACTGGAGAGGATGATGATGATGAAGTTCCAGATCTTGTGGAGAATTTTGATGAAGCTTCCAAGAATGAAGCAAACTGAATTGAGTCAACTTCTGAAGAAGATAAAACTTAAAGAAGTTACTGGGAGCTGCTATTTTATATTATGACTGCTTTTTAAAATTTTGTTCATGGATCTGATAAAATCTAGATCTCTAATATTTTTAAGCCCAAGCCCCTTGGACACTGCAGCTCTTTTCAGTTTTTGCTTATACACAATTCATTCTTTGCAGCTTATTAAGCTGGAGAAGCCTGGGAATAAAGTTTGAAACAAGATTAATAAAGTTCTTTGCCTAGGATAAAAAAAAAAAAATGTTACTAGTATTAATAGCTACTACTATCAGGAATTCGGGCTCCATTGCACTAAAAATGTGATCTAGGAAAGAGTAATATTTTCACATTAAAAAACTGTTTGAAAAAACAAAGATTACACTGGCATGCTTGGGTGGCTCAGCTGGTTAAGTATCTGCATTGGGCTCGGGTCAGTCCTGCATGAGGCTCCTTCCTCAGCAGGGAGCCTGCTTTTCCTTCTGCCTGCTGCTCACCTTGCTTGTACTGATAAATCTTTTTTAAAAAGTATCAGAAAAATAAAGATTACATAATCCATTATTCTAATCAAGTGGAAATTTTAATTTCATGTAGATACAGGATTTACAACCACTGGCAGAAAAAGTAAAAATGGCTAAATGAATTTTAATATACATTCAGATTTGTTGAATTTCCCGTTGGTGCACCTAAGATGGTATCCCAGGTCTAAAAGATGGGAAAGAAACAAAAAATTTTAAAAAATTAATAAAGGATGGAAAAAACCTTCACAATAAATCGACTTCTAAAGTGTCTACTAGGGGGCGCCTTGGTGGCTCAGTAGTTAAGCATCTGCCTTCGTTCGGCTCAGGGCATGATCCACAGAAAGCCTGCTTCTTCCTCTCCCACTCCCCCTGCTTGTGTTCCCTCCCTGGCTGTGTCTCAGTCAAATAAATAAATACAATCTTTAAAAAAAAAAAAAGTATCTATTAGTGGCTGTATCACTGTCTTGAAAGATCTGGAAACAAACTCTTCAGTGTGCCTGGGTGGCTCAGTCGGTAAAGCGTCTGCCTTCTACTTGTCATGATCTCGGTGTCCTGGGATTGAGCCCCACACCAGGCTACCTGCTCAGTGGGGAGTCTGCTTCTCCTTATCTCCCCATTCATACGCTTTCTAATGAATAAAACCCTAAAAAAAAAATCCCTCTTAGGTAACTATAAATCCTTCTTAAGGAGCTAGCCACAATTGTTTTACCTGGACCCCTGGTTCTCAATCTTGTTACTGAAAACTGGTATGCTTCCAATTGCGCAGTTCCCAGCATATTGTGGATATTGAATGCATGAATTAACTCTTCAATCTCTTAATAAGAGATCTTCCTAATTAATAAATTTAAATTTTTTCTTATTGTAGAACAATTCATCACACCAAAATGACACTAAGTATCTTGGTTTTTTCCTGTATTATTAAGTGCAACATAGTATCTCATCAAATGTTTATAAGCCATAACTAGCTTCACCATATTCTTAACCATATTCTATTGTTGGATATTTGGCCTGTTTCAATGTATTCTAAATTAAAATTAAAAAGTGAAGAGTACAAAAATAAACATTACATATATTTTTAAGTTGTTACTCTAAAGCATGATCAAGGCAAAACACAAAGTTTCTATCATTAAAATAAACCAACAAAAATCAGGAACAGTTCACTGATTTATTAGATGAACAAACATATATCCACATAATCAATGAAAACTGTATGATATATAAAATAATTTAAGAAATGTTGGGAATTAGCAGCACCATCTGTTATTGAAATAGCAAGAAAAACTTCACATATTTTATGCAAACACGAGAGAAGAATAACTACTTTAAGACCTAATAATGCCACTGAGTGTCTGGGATGATTGAGAGGGACACCTTTTTAGGCAAACACACCTCCTTCTACTCCAAAGATTTGGGGAGTATATCGGATGATTAAGGTTTCAGAAAATGCTACTGAATTAAGAGATACTGCATAGTATTTTAATTAGAACAGGGAGACTAACACCAAGCTACTTTCAGCATGGCTCAACACTTTTGCTATGAAAAATTTAGTTCTGAATTATGAAATTAGAAATAAAAAATAATTTTTAAAAGACACTAGCTGTCTCTAAGAAACATTAAGTGGAACACAGGTCACTATGAAAATACATCACTTTTCCAGTTTGCTTAATAATTTACTTTAAAAAGTTGTGTAGTTTTCATCACAAGTGACTTATACAAATTTCTTAATAAACATTTTTAAAAGTTTAAATGTATTTCTAAAATCTAATAGATTCTTTTGATTTTTTTTAACCTTTAGCCCTGTTGTTACATTTACTGTGTATCAGAGTAAGAGACTGAGTTTGTGTGAAAGTATACAAATGTACACACATTTTACAGCAACTTATACCCTAACATCTACAAAATTCACATTTATAATACAAGCAAGTACAAGGCCAAGATAAAACTGTTGAATTCCAAAAAGTCAAACTGTATACTATTTTTATTTTGTCCCCTTAAAAAAAGTTCAAGTTCTGCACCAACTTCAAAAAGCCCTCTTAAATCCTAAGTTTGGAAAAAAAACATTTTTCATATACATTTCAGCAGACACAAACAGTTTTTCTGTGCTGATGAAGTAAAGGATTTCCAATTTTCTTCTGGCCCCGAAGTCTGCGTCGCATGGTAAGTTTAACAGAGTTCTTTCGCTGTGAGCTGGTGGGGAGGCTTGCAGGCTGAGCACCACTACTTCGACTTAAACCATTTCGTCTGTGCTTCTTCATGAGAGGGCCAGAATTGGATTCTTCTAATGTCCTTTTAAAGTTTGCTGGAGGGGTTCTTTCAACTTCTTGGGCTTTCATTTGACCTGGAGTTGACATCTTTACATTTTTTTGGTCCATGATGGTATTTGTTGAATTGGTAGGCACAAGGCCAACTGACAGGCTATTATTCAAAGAATCATGTATCCTTAAAGTCAGGGCTTTAGTGCAATTTTCTTCAAGTGGCTCTGGATCTTTTGAGGGTATGACTGCCGGCTGGACATTCCCTCGAGCTACCTCCGCTGGGACTTCTACATAATTCTCTGAGAAGGCATTACTACGAATAAGGGCAGGTACATGGTCCTTAGAGTTCAGCCGTGGCCATGGGTCCTCCTCCAGTGACTAAAAAACAAGAAAGGTAAGCCAAATAAATAATTTATCATAGAATTCAGCTTAATCATTAGGAGACAAGATGAAGTTTCATAAGTGAAAAATTTGGTTGGTTGGTTAATTTCTTACTTATTTTTTTCTATATTCTCATTTCTGAATATTCAGTAGTAGAGAAAATGTAAACTGCAACATTAAAGCAATAATGTCATACTGCAAACTCATACTGTTGCTTTGTACCTATCTCCCAAACACTAGAGACTGTTCTAGAACTTGAGAAAAGCAGGATGTCTGAGAACCTAGAGAACATGGCTGGGGCAACTCTCAAAGAAATAAATGAAAATTATATGGAAACTTTCAGGTATTCTTTTTTTAAAAGCTTGATGGGTCATTTAGATATGCACCACTCGTTTAGATACAGTGTCCTAGATCTACATATACTCAGAATATTTTTCCTATCAAACCCAAATCTCTCATAGTACTAATACTTTATAAAATCATTGTTAATAGTTCAAGAACAGAGTTTAAGCATAAACACTGTCTCCCTCAAGTACATAACATTTCCCTCAAATCTTTTTCTCCTTTAATCAAGTCATTTATTAAAATATTAATATAATCTGAAGTAAACCCTTTGTAGAAGGATAAATGAAAACATATTATCTGGTCTTCCTCTGATATAAAAATCCCTTAGAAATAAACGCCTCTCAAAAAAACGCTATAGAAAAGTATACTTATAAAAAGAATGTTTCCTTTAATGGTTCTAGAATTGAGAAGCAAAGGGAAATTTAAGCCACCCAAAAGCATTTCAATCTCACCATAAACATGAATGAACATGCTTTAATGGAAAAAAATGTATTGACTTTAGGTCAACTGGAAGCTAGAGATGAGAAACCCCGGTTCCTAATTTGGGACTGCCTCAAAAACATTGCTGCTTCTGCTGCTGCTGCTTTTTTTTGTGGGTTTTTTCTCTTTTTTTACTAGGAAAATACTCTTTCTTTCTGCAGAAAGAATTGATTCATTTATTTCTTTAACACTGCATAGTTTACTGAAACCACAATTATTCTTATCTGTTTTATTTTATATTTTAAAGATTTTATTTATTTGACAGAGAAGTAAGAGAGAGCCAAAAAGCACAAGCGAGAGGGAATGGCAGAGGGAAAAAGAGAAGAAAGCTCCCTGCTGAGCAGGGAACCCACCCCCCCAAATGCAGGCTCCATCTTAAGACCCTGGGATCATGACCTGAGCCAAACGCAGACCTTAACCAACTGAGCCACCCAGCCCCTTTTCTTATCTGTTTTAACACTGACTAGGTGTTAGGTAGCAATCTTGTTTCAAAGTATCAGTGTTGAGAAAGGGTAACAGGATAGTCTTCATTTCAGAATATTTACATATGGCTTTCAAAAATATCAGCAAGAGATGTATGTGAGCTCATCCTTTTGCAATAGGTTGATTCCAATACCTACCCTGGTCACAAGCATGTTCTGGATAATCACAGAAAACTATACCTACTCATAAGAAATTGTTGAGCCAGAGTTTGTCCTGCTTTAAATAAAGAAAAACGGATTTACAGTAAGATCAGGCAGACAGAGAAGGCTTCCTACTACCAGTCACATCACTAAATTAGGCAAAAGAAAGTAATAACCAAGCCACTGGTAGGAATAGAACATGCTGCTCTAGTTTGTAAAATAAGGTTAGCTATTAGATGGAATTCCTTTATAAAAGAAAACCAGTGGAACAATTTCAGAGTTAATATGATTTATTTTAATTTCTGTTGTGTTATTTTTATTTTATTTTTTAAAAGACTTTATTTATTTGAAAGAGAGAGAAAAAGAAGTGGGGAGGCTCAGAAGGGAAGAAAGAGAGAGAGGAGCAGACACCCCACTGAGCAAGAAGACCAATACAAGGCTCGATGCAGGGCTCGATTCCAGGACCCAGAGACCATGATCTGAGTCAAAAGCACCCACGTAACCAACTAAACCAACCAGGTGCCACTGTTCTGTCTTTTTAAATTCACAAGATTATTATTCTGACACTACATGTGTGCTGGCTTTTCTTCCCCCACTTCCTCCTTGAACTTTTCCTTTTCCTGCTCTGCTCTTTTTATTGGCATTCTGCGGGAATACACTGCATCTGTTAGCACAGGCAATTGCTCAGACTTCTCAGACTCATCCCAGATGAATTACCTGTATTGCTAAATCTTTTTACATGTACATAAAATGTAATATTGAGAGATTACCTCCTAAAAACACAAACTTTAAAAGTTTTACCACTTCAGAGATCAAATTCCTTGCTCCATCAATCTTATAATCCAACATTAAATCTAACTGAAAATTGTGCCTAGAACACAACTGAAACTAAAAGCTAATTTTCTGAAAGAACTCCCTTCCTCATTCCTCCTTCCAATAACTCTTGGCTTATTTAAAAAGAACTATATTGGGGTGTCTGGGTGGCTCAGTCAGTTAAGTGTCTGCCTTTGGCTCAGGTCATGATCCAGCCCCTCATCGGACTCCCTGCTCAGCAGGGCACCTGCTTTTCCCTCTCCCTTCTGCTCGCCCTGCTTGTGCAATCTCTCTCACTCTCTGTCATATAAACAAATAAAATTTAAAATAATCAAAAGCAAACAAAAAGCTAAATTTAGTTTTGCCCTAAAGAAAGGACAGAGAAAAATGTGTGTCAGAGTGATATATCACTTAAACAGAGGTATTTCTACCATATTCATCCCAAAACAAAGATCTGACTACTTGGATACCTTAGGATCCATACAGAAGTTGACATGTCTATAAATAGATAAACCTAGTCTCAAATGCCTACTCTAAATCTGGTAAAGTATTAAAAACTAAGCTGACCAAAATATCATTCTATTTATCTAGATGTTACTAAATGTGGGATTATTTTACCAAGAAAATAAATCAATAGATTACATGTGTAGTCGTGGTTGTCAATTAAGATAAAACACAATTTCTTGGGCAGAGATTTGTCTTTATTTACTTGTTAAGTCAGAGCTAACATCACTAATTATTCTGAATGGCTCCAAATATTTTCCTATATTTTTGTGGGGCCAACTAGTTAACTACCAATGCCTAAATATAAGTTAGGGTATACATAAATCTCCTTATCTTTATTATTATATCATTAGGTCTCCAGATTTTCAGAAATAATTTAAAAAACATTTTATATAGGGGCCCTTGAGTGCCTCCGTGGATTGGGTGATTGACTCTTGGTTTCAACTCAGGTTGTGAGATCGAGCCTGGCGTTGGGCTCCGCATTGGGTGTGGAGCCTGCTGAAGATTCTCTCACTTCCTATTCCCCTCTGCCCCTCACTCACACATGCTCTCTCTCAAAAATACAAAAATAAAAGCACATTCTCAGAAGTCCCACGTATAACAAAGCAGTTATCAGTACTACCAATTTTTAGTAGGAAAATACTGGGATGAAATAATAAAAAGGGAAATGCAGTACCATTTAAATTTACTTCACAGCTTATCTTAAACTCATTCAAAATTATCTAAGAAGAGGAATAATGTTTCTTGTCCATGTTATTAGACAACCAGTTCTAAGATCTGATATCCTAAGGTCCACTTCAGTCTGTAGTCTGTATGATCTTATCCGAATTGCTTAATCTCTCAGTCTTATTATCTGTAAGATGGAATAATATCTGCACTAGTTACCCATTCCATTTATGAGGTTCAAATGAAATATATACAAAAGTACTTCACAAACTTAAATGTTTATAAATGTACATAGTATTAGAAGGGGATTGTTAAAATATTGTTATGTACATCTCCTTTCCATTAAGCACTGTGCACACAGCTGGCATGCAGAACAGTACTGATGGGAAGATGAATCAATGATAGTAAAAGTTACATGACAAAGATCCATCACTTTCTTGAACCCAGTTCAAATCCAAAATCCTATGATACAAAGAATCTGAAAAACTTTTCAGGCAATTCTAACCAAAGAAATTCTATTTAAAAACCTCAAATACTATAGAGAACTGTATACCTTGACTGGCGGTGTAGAACATGGAGAAGGAGTCATCACGCAGGTTTCTTGACTATTATACGAAGGACTATCAGTCAGGTTCAGATAGAGCTCATCTTCACTGGTGAAATTTCCCTGGCTGTCCACTCCTGGAGAAATGCAGATCACTATAGCACTAGTATTATCTGCTCGAAGCATACGCTGCCTCCAGCGGCCTAGTGCTCGATTCACAAGCATTTTGGCACAAGACTGTCCATGTTCACCCTGTAGTTAAAAGAACAAAGAGAGAGAAGGTTAACAACTCAGATTTAGTTCCCACTATAAATTAAAAACAAAGTATCAAATTAAAAACAAAGTATTCAATATGGCTCACATAAGTAAAATTTCCTAAATTTCAAACATTATCCATAGACCCCATAACTATGTTAAGAGTACTGCTCTAATTTTTTTAAATATTAAGACAAGGCCTTATCCTGTGGTTAAATTCCACCTGTGTTTTTATCTTTTTAGTAGCAAGAAACTCAGTCTTCACTGTAATAGGAAAAGTTATACAGAAGTTATCTAAAATGGAAAGTAAACATCAAGTTATTACAGATAAACAATTCGCAAACGAGATAATCAGGCATGGCAAAAACAAACAACAACAACAACAAAAAAACCCTTATTGCAAAGGGCCAATCTTCTCCTAAAATAAGAGCTTCTACAAATCAATGACAATAAAATTTTGCCAAAGAATATGAACAAAATTCAGAGACAAGAAAATATAAACAACTGTTAAATATATACAATTGACCCTTGAACAATGGAGGGCGTTGGAGATGCCAACTCCCCCATACAAATGAAAATCCATGTATAACTTTTGATTCCCCTCAAACTTAACTACTAATAGCCTACTGTTGACCACAAGTCTTACCAATAAAATTAAGTTGATTAGCATGTATTTTGCATATTATTTGTATTATATACTGCATTCTTAAAGCTAGGGAGGGCGCCTGGGTGGCTCAGTGGGTTAAAGCCTCTCCCTTTGGCTCAGGTCATGATCCCAGGGTCCTGGGATCGAGGCCCGCATCGGGCTCTCTGCTCAGCTGGGAACCTGCTTCCTCCTCTCTCTCTGCCTGCTTCTCTGCCTACTTGTGATCTCTGTCTGTTAAATAAATAAATAAAAATCTTAAAAATAAAATAAAATAAAATAAAGCTAGGGAAAAAAATTATAAAGAAGAGAAAATACCTGTATGGTGCTGTATATACCTAAGAGAAATGAAAACATATCCACACAAAAACTTGTATGTGAATGTTCACAAAAGTCATTCACTCATAAGAGCCCCAAAGTGGAAACAACCCAAATATCCATCAACTGGTAAATGGATGGATAATTAAATGTTGTATATCCGTTGATGGAAAATTATTCAGCCCTAACAAGGAATAAAGTACTTTTATTTACAAGCAACATGGATGAACCTTGAAAATATTATGCTTAAGTGAAAGAAGTCAAATATGGAGGTCACATATTATATGATCTCTTTACATGAAATATCCAAAACAGGCCAATATAAAGAGAGACAGAAAGATCAGTGGTTGCCAGTGGGTGGGGATAATAGGAGGCAGTGAATGACTACTGGCAATTATTGGTTTTGGAGGTAGTGATAAAATGTTCTGGAATGATATAGTGGTAACGGTTGCACAACTTAGAGAATATAGTAAGAACTACTGAGTTATACATTTTTTTTCAAAGATTTTATTTATTTATTTGACAGAGAGAGATCACAAGTAGGCAGAGAGGCAGGCAGAGAGAGAGGAAGGGAAGCAGCCCCCTGCTGAGCAGAGAGCCCGATGTGGGACTCGATCCCAGGACCCTGAGATCATGACCTGAGCCGAAGGCAGCGGCTTAACCCACTGAGCCACCCAGGCGCCCTATACATTTTTTTTAAGAGGATTTTTTATTTAAGGTTTTATTTATTTATTTGATAGAAGATACAGCAAGAGCGGGAACCCAAGCAGGGGGAGTGGGAGAGGGAGAAACAGGCTTCCCGCTGAGCAGGGAGCCCAATGCGGGGCTCGATCCCTGGACTCTGGGATCAGGACCCGAGCCAAAGGCAGACACTTAATGACTGAGCCATCCAGGTGCCCCTGAGTTATACATTTTAAAAAGGTAAAATTTTGGGCGCCTGGGTGGCTCAGTTGGTTAAGCAACTGCCTTTGGCTCAGGTCATGATCCCACGAATCCTGCTTCTCTCTGTCTCCCTCTGCCTGCCACTACCCCCTGCTTGTGTGGTCTCTCTCTGCGTCGAATAAATAAAATCTTAAAATAAAATAAAAAATAAAAAATGTAAAATTTTGTGGTATATGAATTACATCTCAATTTTTTAAAAAGAATTAATGAGGTTTCATAGGCCACTAAGGGCTATTCATAACAAAGTCTGTGGTTGTGTGTTTATCTAATTTATATCCTGTCTCATTCCCTTTATGAGCTGCAAAGTTTGTTTTATGTAATTCTAGAGCCAGGCAAATGGAATACCTACTCAAAGTGAACATCCTTAGACCTATGACAAAGTAGCAGAACAATGTATAGACAACAATATCAAATTATTGAGTTACTTCTCACCATCAAGTATTTCTTCTCCTCTTGGTCCTGGCACATTGAGATGGCATCTTGCGGTGGAATCATATTCCAAAGTCCATCACTCCCCAAGATAATATACTTGTGCTTCTGGGGGTCAAGAGTGTGGACACTTGTGTCTGGTTCAGGTGACACCACAAATTCACCACTGAAGAAATCATAGCTCCACAAATCACCTGGGGGGGGGGGGGGCAGAAATAAGCAAGAAGTGTTATTTCCAGGCTAGTAATATTTTGTCAACAGATTAAAGGAGAGAATCTACACATTCATCAAAATAGATGCAGAAAAGCAATTGATAACATTCAAAATCCATACCTGATTTAAGAAAAAAACAAAACAAAACTGGGGCACCTGGGTGACTCAGTGGGTTGAGCCTCTGCCTTCGGCTCAGGTCATGATCTCAGGGTCCTGGGATCTAGCCCCACATCGGGCTCTTTGGTCGGTGGGGAGCCTGCTTCCCCCTCTCTCTCTGCCTGCCTCTTTGCCTACTTGTAATCTCTCTGTCAAATAAATGAATAAAATCTTAAAAATAAAATAAAATAAAAACTACTTGGGGCACCTGGTGGCACAGTCAGTTGAGTGTCTGACTCTTGCTTTAGGTTCTGGTCATAATCTCAGGGTCGTGGGATCAAGCCCTGCGACAGGCTTCCCACTCCATGAGGAGTATGCTAGAGATTCTTTATCCCTTCTCCATCTCCCTCTACCCACCTCCTAGCTTGTGCTCTCTTTCTCTCTCTCTCTCTCAAATAAAGAAATCTTTAAAAAAGGGGGAAGGTGGGGTGCTTGGGTGGCTCAGTGGGTTAAGCCTCTGCCTTCAGCTCAGGTCATGATCTCAGGGTCCTGGGATCGAGCCCCGCATCAGGCTCTCTGTTTGGCAGGGAGCATGTTTCCACCTTTTCTCTGCATGCCTCTCTGCCTATTTGTGATCTCTCTGTCAAATAAATAAATAAAATCTTTTTTAAAAAGGGCGGGGGGGAGAGGGAGGAAGTGAGGAAAGGAACTCTTATTTTTCTGTGATACATAAGACAAAGTTAAGTGGAGCTATCTAACTTTTTTTACTCCTCCAAACTGGGGAAAGAATAGACAAAAAGAAAACATTAATCTCTATCTCTTTTGTTTGTTGTAAAATACTCTGGGTAAAGGCCTAAATTACAAGCAAAAGGTTGGGGCACCTGGGTGGCTCAGTTAGTTAAGCATCTGTCTGCCTCAGGTCATGATCCCAGGGTCCTGGGATTGAGTCCCAAGTCAGGCTCCCTGCTAAGTGGGGAGCATGCTTCTCCCTTTCCCCTCTGCTCCTGCCATCTCTCTCTCAAATAAAGACAGAAAGAAAATATTTTAAACCAAATAGAAGCAAAAGGTTTTCAGACAAAAGAGTGGTTTTAGCACTCTTTCAGCAGATCTGACTTACTGCTAACCAAGAGTAAATCTCTTTGTCCTTTCTCTGCCTTACTTAAACTTCCCTTCATTAGGTCCTATCAAAAGTATTGTCCAATTAAAACACATTCACAGTCTAAGGGACAAGTAATTCAAATCAATTGTTCTACTTTAAAATAGCAAAATTCATTGCCAAATGAGCCCCTTGAAAGGTAAAGTGGCAATTCATCTCTCAGAGTAGAAAAAAAAAAAAAAAACAACAAACCACACATGGGGCACCTGGCTGGCTCAGTTACTGGAGTGTACCACTCTTGATCTTGGTGTTGCAGGTTCAAGTCCCCACACTGGGCATACAGATTATGTAAAAATAGTATCTTAAAAACAAAACAAAACAAAACAAAACAAAAAAAAACATGCAACCACTAAAAGCTAATTATAATCCAAGTAAACTTACAAAGATGCATTTACTTCTTTTTCTCTTTTTTTTTTGAAGTTTTATTTATAATCTTTTCAGTATCTTTCTTTATAAGCTTATGGATTCTCACAACTCTGAAATCATGATCTGAGCTGAAACCAAGAGTTGGACACTTAACTGACTGAGCCACCCAGGTGCCCCTTTTATTATTGTTTTAGTGCTCAAGTTGCTTTAAATTTGCCGGTGAAATTTGCTGGAATGTGAATTTTTAACAAACTCACTAGGTGAGTTGTATTCATAGTCAGATTTAAGAACATATGACATAGGCATGGTTCCCTTATTTAATCAGTTTAGAGAATCCTGGCTTTACCCGAGGTAAAATGAGCAACGATCAGAACTGGGCCTTGAATTAAGTGTTTCTATCATTGGTCTACTGTTTGTACACCAAAATAGAATCAAAGATTATCATCCCTGTAGTAAAGGGAGAGCCTTTGGACATTGCGGCAAATGTTGTTAGTTGTCTCCTTGATGACCATTTCCCTTTTGTCCTTAGTAGGGGCACTGGAAGGACACCAGAGGAGAAAAAGACCTTTCTTCTGGTTTCAGTATGTTCTCTGCTGGCTTCTGTGGCACATGGCAGCCCACAGTGCACAGGATACCCAGTAGTCTTTACCTCTAGTGACTTAACATTTCCCCCTACTCTGTGAGTGGCTTCCCTTCCAAAGAGCCTCAATTCATCTATTCTTTAAACCACAACCAATGGGCACCTGGGTGACTCAGTTATTAAACATCGGCCTTTGGCTCAGGTCACTGATCCCAGGGTCCTGGGATGGAGCCCTGCGGCAGGCTCTTTGCTCAGTGGGGAGCCTGCCTCTCCCTTTCCTCTAACCCTCCCCTTGCTTGGGTTCCCTCTGTCACTCTCTCTCTCTGTCAAATAAATAAATAAAATCTTTAAACTGCAACCAAAAATCATCCCTTGAAAACATAAATTTAAGGGGTGCCTGGGTGGCTCAGTCGGTTAAGCACCTGCCTTCGGCTCAGGTCATGATCTGAGTCCTTGGATCAACCCCCAAATCGGGCTCCCTGCTTGCAAGGAAACTCTTTTCTCTCTCTTCCTTGCTCATGCTCTCTCTTGCTATCTCTCTCTCTCAAATACATAAATATAATCTTTAAATAAAAAATAAAACATATTTAAGATGGATGGTGATGGTTGCAAAACACTATGTAAATGAACTTAATACCACCACTGACTTGTAAACTTAAAATGGTTAAGATAGCAAAATTATGTATCTTTGTCATAATTAAAAACATACGTATACCCAAATTTAGTTGTTTCCACTCCCACTCTGCAATAGCTTAGTCTTATTCCTAATTTACAACTCTTAACCACAATCTAAAATAAAGTCATTTTATCCATGCCTCTTATTCTCATATCTCTGTTCCAGCTACACTGGGCTTTGTCAGAGTTCCTTATTATTCTCACCTTCCTTCCTCTTATCAGAGCTGCTTGCAGATGCAGCTCCTATGCTTAGAACACACGTTCTTCCTCTCTTAACAACTAGTAATTCTTCAAACTTCAGCTCAGTATCAAATATCTCTTGCCTCTCCAGCTAGGTATAATACCCTTATTTTAAGTTCTCATTAGCACATATTGAAGTATTTAGAGATGTAATTTTTCTTTTTTTTTTTTAAAGATTTTATTTATTTATTTGACAGACAGAGATCACAAGTAGGCAGAGAGAGAGAGAGAGAGAGAGAGAGAGAGGGAAGCAGGCTTCCTGCGGAGCAGAGAGCCCGATGCGGGGCTCGATCCCAGGACCCTGAGATCATGACCGGAGCCGAAGGCAGCAGCCCAAACCACTGAGCAACCCAGGCGCCCCTAGAGATGTAATTTTTCAACTCGTTTTGTGATCCGATGAATGCTTCTCCCCTTCTCTATACTGTAAGCTTCCAAGAGGACAAAGACCACATGCTTAGCACATATTGCACTCAGTAAGTATCTGTTCAAGGAATAAATGATTTGCAAGATTCACATACAATTCTATCACGCAGCCACTAGAAGGCACCTTTGTTATATCTGTATGCAAGTAATTCTAATCCTCATGAGTTTCTAAAAATGGTACCAATTTCTGTTAAGCAAACTTTTCTTTCCCAAAAAGCTAGATTAAAAATGGTCATAAACCATAAGAATGGTGCTAAATACTATAATTTACTATGATCCAGTAAGTATTACCATGCAACAAGTTAAAAAAAAAAAAAGTTTAAAATTTTATTTATTTGTGGACACCTGGGTGACTCAGTCAGTTAAGTCTGCCTTTGGCTCAGGTCATGATCCCAGGCTCCGGATCTTTTATAGGCTTTGGCCTAGGATCAGGAATAGCATGCACTTATAACATTTCTTTAGGTTATACATCTTGGCCAGAATACTACATAGGGAATATTGTGTCAGTCTCAGCACTATTCCTCATTAGTGATGATAATTTTGATTATTTAGTCAAGGTACTGCCTGATTTCTCTGTTCTCTAATTACTAGTTTTTTCTTTTTTAAAAGTTTATTAATTTTTAGTATCTCTACACCCAATAGGGGTTATAACTCACCACCTGGAAATTAAGAGTTGCATGTTCTTCCAACTGAGCCAGCCAGGCACCCCTAATTACTATTTTTTCTCTTTTGCAACTAAAAGCAGTTTATGGGGAGATATTTTAAAACAATGCTGATATACCACTGCTTAAGTACTTTTGAGTATCTGTGTAAAATAAACATTGAGGACTATATTTCTTTCTCTCTACATAGTTAACAAATGTTGACTGAGCCCCAATGAGGCTCCACATCACCACAGAGTCTGCTTGGGATTATCTCCCTGTCTCCCACCCTTTGCCCCTCTCCCTGCTTGTGCTCTAGTAAATAAATAAAATCTTTTTTAAAAATCACATCAATATCTCTCTCCAAATACAGTAATCAATACCTTTTGGACTGACTAGATATTCTATAAGAAGCTCATTCAATGCTGCTATTAATTCTGTCTCTGCCTCCCCACCCTCATACTACTCCAATAAAAACCAAAGTGTATGTAATAGAGAAATCTGACTGGTAGCAGTTCATAAGAAAAATATCTAACGACTGGAGCTATTTCAATAAACCAACAAACGTGGTATGATTACTAAAAGCTAATGACAGATTCCAGGACTCTACAAGCAGAAGTACAATGCTCAGGTAGCAGGAATAAAATATTTCCATCATACTTCAAACTGTTCAGACCACATCTTGCAGAATATCCTCAATTCTGGAACATTTAATGAAGAAATAAAGCAATATGACAAGAATAATGAAGGGTCTGAAGCCTAGAGGAAAGACTAGAAAAACATGCTAGCTAATTTTGAATAGGTAAATGATGGTCATTATGCAAAAGGAAAAATAAATACACTGCCCTGTTTTTGACTCAACACATAAAACTAGAGTCAATATCTGAAAGATTCATGTGGCAGATTTTAACTGACAATTATGCAAGAGTTTGTACTTTGAAATATTAAGATTTACTGAAGATATTCAAGTAGGAGTTAGATTACTTCTTGTCTGAATTACTCTAGAGATACAGAAGTCAAAAAGAAAAGTAGAAAGTAGAAAGTCTGAAACAGAAAAACCAGTTGGTTTTCCTGCTCTTTCTGCCAGTCCTTCATCTGTTCCTACTTTTCCACTACACAATCTCTTATGAGTTTCAAGGCTTAAAATGCTTGGCACACACACTTCATATATACAAAATAACTTGGCATCTATTTTTCTAAATTGAAGGTTCAATATTGTTTTTTTTTAAGATTTTATTTATTTATTTGACAGAGAGAGATCACAAGTAGGCAGGCAGGCAGAGTTGGGGAGAGGGGGAAATAGGCTCCCTGCTGAGCAGAGAACCCCATGTGGCGCTCAATCCCAGGACCCTGGGATCATGACCTGAGCTGAAGGCAGAGGCTTTAACCCACTGAGCCACCCAGGCACTCCTCAATTTACCCCTCAGTTTGAATCTGAAGTAAGACCTTGCCCTCAGTATAATTAGTTGGGTTCCCCATAAAAAAAACCTTCTGTTCTTGAGATGCCTGGGAGGCGCAGTCGGGTTAAGTGTCTGACTCTTGGTTTTAGCTCAAATCCGTGATGTCAAGGTCCTAGGATCAAGCCCTCTGTTGGGCTCCGCACTGAGCACAGATTTAGCTTGAGATTGATTCTCCTTCCCTCTCCCTCGGCCCCTCCGGCTCCTGTCCTTTAAAATAAATAATCTTTAAAAACAAAACAAACAAAAAATGCTGTTCTTTAGTAATATTAATTACTTGCCAATTATCACATTCCTCCCTCTTTATCCTTGCTAACAACTGAAAGATCTATTATATCACATGGTTATACTATTAATGAATAACCTGAGAAACAGACAGCCTTTGAGTTCTGCTAAAATCTACAAATATGTAGAGTGCCTAGAATACTGCTACAGGCCCCCAATAGTACCTTTGCCTCCAATTTTATCACCCTATAATTTTACCCACTACAGCATCAAAATGACCCTTAAAAAAAAAAGAAAGAAAGAAAGAAAGAAAAAGAACTGGGGACACCTGGGTGGCTCAGTTAAGCATTTTGCCTTTAGCTCAGGTCATGATCCCAGAGTTCTGGGATCCAGTCCCACATCAGGCTCAGTGGGAAGCGTGCTTTTCCCTCTGCCTGCTGTTCCCCCTGCTTACACTCTCCCTGACAAATTAATTTTTTAAAAACATGCATCATGTCACTGCCCTATTTCAATAAACAGCAACAGTAACATTTACAGAACACTTATTATGTGTCAGGCACTGTTTTAACCACTTTACATATATTAAGTCATCCAATACTCACAACTGAATGAGGCAGGTACCATTATTAGCCCCATTTACAGCTGAAAAAACTGTCACGTATATTAAGTAATTTATATATAGTAAGTGACTTGCCTTACTATATGTAACTGTGCAGTAAATAACAATATTGGCATTGGACCCTAAGAATTTTGGCTCCAAAGTCTATCTCTTCACCACTGTGGTATACTTCCTCCACTCAATTACTTCCTGAAAGTATTTAAAATAAAATTCCCAGGCGCCTAGGTGGCTCAGTGGGTTAAAACCTCTGCCTTCGGCTCAGGTCATGATCTCAGGGTCCTGGGATCGAGTCCCAAGTCAAGCTCTCTGCTCAGCAGGGAGCCTGCTTTCCTCTCTCTCTCTCTCTCTGCCTGCCTCTCTGCCTACTTGTGATCTTTCTCTGTATATCAAATAAATAAATAAAATCTTTAGAAAAAAATGAATAAAATAAAATTCCTTATCATGGTCTACTATAAACCCTTGTAAGGTTTATTTCTTGCCTACCACACATAATGCCTGCACCAAACTCCTTATCTTAACCTGCATGCCCTCCCTTTTTGCGTCCAAAACCAGGTAGATTCGAAAATAAGTATTTTTATTTTGTCATGAACAATTTATTTTGCTAGCTAATGAGAAAGAGACCTTTGAAGGTTCTTTTTTTTTTTTTTTTTTTTTTTTTATTTATTTGAAAGACAGAGATCACAAGTAGGCAGAGAGGCAGGCAGAGAGAGAGAGAGAGAGAGGGAAGCAGGCTTCCTGCGGAGCAGGGAGCCCGATGCGGGGCTCGATCCCAGGACCCTGAGATCATGACCCGAGCCAAAGGCAGCAGCCCAAACCACTGAGCCACCCAGGCGCCCCCCTTTGAAGGTTCTTAAGAGAAATATAAAAGGCTGAAGTAGGGAAGCACATTTAAAAATAATTTTAAGGATAACACCAAGCCTAGACATATATATACTTCCCTAAGTACTGGTGTGAATCACCAAAATGTTGAACATGACTCATGGTTAAAGAGCAACCAGCACTGAAATCCATTTTAACCTTCCCCTCCATTAAGTTTTAAAGCATTTACTATAACAACAGCATATTTCTACCTCCATTATCAGTCAAATAAGGATTTAGTTCTTAGTCTCCTCTTTTATGTTACCACCATACATTGTAGAAAATCTAGTATGATTTACCAAATATAAGTCCTACTTACCAAGTGCTCTTGCTACTGCCAGAAAAGGAATCTGGTCAATAACTGTGCTCCTTCTAACAGGTCCATTGTGAGTGAGCCGAGGTCGTTTCCAAACTACACGATTCACACCAGACTTGTTCATCACACTGAAAAAGAGTTAAAAAAAAAAAAAATTCTAAGCGAATAAAATAGAACAACTAAGGTAGCTTAATGTGGTAAATAACTAATGTAATCAGATTATATGATCATGAAATAATGACTTATCTGTTTCAGACACAAAGATGCTTAAACCAAAATTCCTGTTCAGAGAGCAAACACAGAATAGGTAAGATTAACATGAGGAGAACTGAGACTGCTGAGGTAGTTTAGAAAGAACAGAGTAGAAGTAATGAGAAGAAAAATGAGTAGACAGCATGTCAGAGAAAAAAGCAAGATAATGTGATAACTAAGAAAACTGAAAGGAGGAAGAAGAGGTTATAAATAAATAGTGATTAAAAAACTGAAAAGGAGGGGCGCCTGGGTGGCTCAGTGGGTTAATGCCTCTGCGTTCGGCTCAGGTCATGATCCCAGGGTCCTGGGATCGAGCCCCGCATCGGGCTGTCCGCTCCGCGGAGAGCTTGCTTCCTCCTCTCTCTCTCTCTCTGCCTGCCTCTCTGCCTACTTGTGATCTCTGTCTATCAAATAAATAAATAAAATTTTAAAAACAACAACAACAACTGAAAAGGAGATGTAAGATAATTTTTGATGGATTTGAGGGTGCTGAAAACAGTACAACTTCAGTTTTAGTATTTTTAATTTGATGATATAACTCAACAGAAATATCATATATTTAGATGTTTCTGTAATTACAAGTACGAGAGTAGACTTTGGAAATGGATCAGCTGTAGAGATATAGATGTGGGAATCACAGAATAAGAAAACTCCTAAAGAGGGGCCTGGGTGGCTCACTGGGTTAAAGCCTCTGCCTTCATGATCCCAGGGTCCTGGGATCGAGCCCCATATCAGGCCCTCTGCTCAGCAGGGAGCTTGCTTCCTCCTCTCTCTGCCTACTTGAGATCTCTGTCTGTCAAATAAATAAATAAAATCTTTTAAAAAAAATAATAAAACTCTTAGAAAGGAATCTGGCATAGCAGCAACAGAAATCTATAATTAATACACAGAACAGTACATGCCAGGTTGCCTAAAACATGGAAATACAGTCAAATCTTTAAGCAAAAAAAGTAATAATGAAACCACAACAGAGAGGCACTTGGGTGGCCCAATCCGTTAAGCGTATGCCTTTGGTTCTGGTCTTGATCCTTAGGTCCTGGGACTGAGTCCTGGAACGGGCTCCCTGTTAAATGCAGAGTCTGCTTCTCTCTCTTCCTCTGGCCCTAACCCCTGCTCATGTGCACGTGTACTCGCTCGCTCTCGGTCTCTCTCATAAATTAAAAAATAAACACACACAAACACTAGAGATGGTCTCTCAGCAGGTACCTGGCATGACTGAAACAGTAAACTGACCCTTAACTAATCATGACCTGCCTGAATTTAAAAAAAAAAAAAAAAAAAAAAAATCAATGAAAGAAAGATGTTCCTCCGGAAGGCTAAAAAAGTTGGCAGAAAGAGCAGCAAAGAGAATTTTCAAGAAACACTATTAGCCTAAAAATTGATATTAAGTCCACCTGACAAGATACATGCATAAGAAAAAAAAAAAAATACATGCATAAGATGAGGTTGATCCCCAAGACTTTCAAAGATAGAGGACACTAAAATAACCTAATTAAGTCTTCTCACTTAGCGCCCCTATACATCCAGAAACCCTTTGATTACAATCTGAAATTTCATTCATCTATTGCAGGCCAGCTGACAATATGTGGTTTCCTTGTTGGTCATTTTTCTCATAATTAATGAGTACTAAGACATCCTGATATATATATATGAGTCTTTATTAGTTTATTATGTTGACCTTGAGTAGCATGACTCTATCCTTCTAAACTTGATGAACACTGAAATGACACTGGCTTCAAGACGCTGAAAGCTGAAGACAGGACAAATAATGGTGACCACTCTCAAAGGAATGTCACTAGAAAATACCATACACCTCAACAGCTGCCAGCCAGTTAAGCCCCAACTATAGCTTTTCTATCTCTACTCCAACTTCAAAAAAATGAAAATACTAGAGAGAAAAGAGAAAACAAATGAATAAAAATCCTGAGAGAAGCAAAATAACGGCATAAGCCTTATAAATGAGAAATAACCACTCTGTGAGCCAAGAAAAATAGGACTATGGCAGAAGAGCCTCAACCTTCTTTCTGAAATAGAAAACAAAATTATCTCAAAAGAGGAAGCCAGGAGATTTAAGCAGCTCTGTCTCATGAAACTCTGCAAAGATCGAAATGTTCACTCTGTCCTGTGTGGCCACTGAGCACTCTAACTGTGGCTAGTGCTAATGAGGAATTAATTTTTTATTTTCATTGTAATTAAATTATACTGAAATTTAAACAGCCATATGTAGCTAGCGGCAACCATGTTAGATAGCAGAGAGGAGGAATAAAGCAAGTACAGAGTGGTCACTAAACCTTGTCAATCATTAATAACACAGAAGAGAAAGTCAGGAGTTGTTTATTTACTATCCTTTTGAGAACCCATTTAGTTTAATTCAGAGTCCTCAAAGCAACATTGTTCTACATCATAGCAAGTTAGAAAACCAAAGGTGGTCATTTTGTTATTTTATGTTTTAATACTTACCCTCAAAAAACAAACAGGAGAGTAAAGATTAAATCTACCATTCACAAGAAGAGACACAATAATTTTGCCTTCATACTACCTTAATTAAGTCCTATTGTTCTTTCCTAAACCTGCTCCCTAAAATGTAAGGCTTAATACTTAAGTAATTATGGTAGCTACCCAAATTGTTTCCATTATAAATCTTAAGTAGGAGCCTTCTTGATATTTAATAGTCAAAGATATTATTGTCTCTATGCTTCTGAGGAACAAAAAACTAATGGTACTGGTTAAAACAAATTTTAAATCCAGCATCAAAAAACAAAGCAATCTTATAAAAGATGCTGCTTTTATTGCACTCCCTACTGCTGTCCTGTATGATTAAAAGGCATAAACAAAGGCACAGCCTGATATGCAGAGAGCTGACTGAGCAGCAACAGAAGGCTGGAAAAACAGAGCACTGGCCAGTTGCCTAGGGTGAGAGAGGGAAAGGAGGAAATAACTTATAATAAAACAGCTCAATTTGTGCAAAAAGACACCTGCTCCCAAATGGCAAAGAGCATCTGTCCAACCATGCGGATGGTATTTTAAGTGACAAGACAAAAAACATAAACTCTAAAAAAAAGTTATTAAAAATCAAAGAATATATAATTTAACAATTCATATAGAAAAATAAAGAATAATCCAGCAAATATTTTTTAAAAGATTAATGAAAAGGGATCAGTACTACCAATGTTAAAAATTATTTTTTTTATTTAAATATTTTATTTATTTATTTGACAGACAGAGATCACAAGTAGGCAGAGAGGCAGGCAGAGAGAGAGAGAGAGAGAGGGAAATAGGCCTCCTGCGGAGCAGGGAACCCGATGTGGGGCTCGATCCCAGGACCCTGAGATCATGACCTGAGCAGCAGCCCAAACCACTGAGCCACCCAGGCACCCCAATGTTAAAAATTATAATGAGCCACAATTTCTTTTTAAAAAGTATGCTACTCGTACAAGAACATACAGTATAAAAATAGCCCAGAAAAAGACCCAAACATATACAGGAATCCAGTTTATAATTGCAAAGCTCACTTTGCATGACTATGAGCAATGGTCTCAGATACAGACTGATCTTCACACTATAGGATCAAATAGATAACTTTGTAGGATATAGAACAGGAAACAGTATGCCAGCACGGCAGCTTCAGTTATGCTGTCTTCAGCAATCATCCTTAAGAGAAATCTAAGAGCCATTTTCTAGCACCCAGAACAAGCTTCATATGACCCACATAAACTTCATATGCCCCAGGAATCAGTGTCCTATAATAGCCTTTGACTTACCAGTCCCTGCATAAGTCAAACTGCTTGTATACAGCGCAGGTAATAAGGTCTGTATAGTCCACTCAAAATCTTCTCTATCCAAATACAGTTCCAATTCAAGGATCATTCTACCATAAGCAATGTTACCTTATAATGGAACTGACATTCCATCTTAACCAGAGAAATGGTGCTAGAAGAGGGTAAACTCAAGGTCATTTTCCCATTAAAGAGGGGTTTTATGCCTGGTTACCCTTCTAATCAGTAAGAAAAAGATACATAATTGTTCTAGTAGCTACTAATACTAATGGCCATTGAGAAAAAAATATTAACTTGTAGCCCTACACACAGCTCAGATTTTAAAATTCCAGAGAGTCTAAAGGTTAAAATGTATACGATAACAACCAAAGAAGTACTAGAAAAGTGGTTCTCAAAATTACTAGAAAAGTAGTTCTCAAAATATGGCTCAGAGGCTCCTGGGAGTCTCCCAGACCTTTTCAGGGAGTCTACTAGGTCAAAACTATTTTCATAAGACCATGTGTATACAGTGGGGTTTCTGAGAGGCTATAAGATTTGATATGATATTATATAATAAAATATGTCAATATTTGGATCTGTGTTAACTCAGAAGTATTTCACAAATGACCAATGCCTATGTTACAAAACCACACATAGGGACTATATACTACATGTTTCCAACTATATGATCTTCTGGAAAAAGCAAAACTACGGAGATATACAGAGACAGGTGGTTCCCATGAGTAAGGGAAGAGGAAGGGATCAACAGGCAGAGCACACAGAATTTTTAGGACAGTGAAACTACAATGGTAGCTACCTGTCAAAACCCTAAAACATCCCTAATGTAAACTACAGGCTTTAGGTACGTCAATGTAGGGTCATCAATTGTAATAAATGTATCACTCTGCTAGAGGATATTGATAGTGGGAGCTGTGCATTTAATAGGAGGCAGGGAATATATAGGAACACTCTGTACTTTCCATTTACTTTTGCAGTGAACTAAAACTGCTCCAAAAAATAAAGTCTGTTAATAAAAAAAAGTCATTTAACCAAAATGGCTCTTAACTGATACACCTATGGATCTGGAACGTAAGCATATAAAAAGGTCACTGATGTAATTTCAGTTACCAGGGCTCCTGAGCGGCTCAGTTGGTTAAGCAACTGCCTTTGGCTCAGGTCATGATCCTGGAGTCCCAGGATCAAGTACCGCATCCAGCTCCCTGCTTAGCAGGGACTCTGTGTCTCCCTCTGACCTTCTCCCCTCTCGTGCTCTCTCTCAATCTCTCTCTCTCATTCTCTCTCTTACATAAATAAGTAAAATCTTTAAAAAAAAATAATTTCAGGGGCACCTGGTGGCTCAGTGGATAAAGCCTCTCCTTAGGCTCGGGTCATAATCCCAGGGTCCTGGGATTGAGCCCCGCATCAGGCTCTCTGCTCAGCAGGGAGCCTGCTTCCCCATGCCCCCCGCCTGCCTCTCTGCCTACTTGTGATCTCTGTCTGACAAATAAATACATAAATAAATAATCTTTAAAAAAAATAATAATTTCAGATACCACACTATTATTAACTCTTAAGAAACTACTTCTTTTTTTTTTTTAAAGATTTATTTATTTATTTGACAGACAGAGATCACAAGTAGGCAGAGAGGCAGACAGAGAGAGAGGAGGAAGCAGGCTCCCTGCTGAGCAGAGAGCCCGATGCGGGGCTCAATCCCAGGACCCTGGGATCATGACCTGAGCCGAAAGCAGAGGCTTTAACCCACTGAGCCACCCAGGCGCCCCAAGAAACTACTTCTTTATGAGTTTTAGAATAATATCAAAGAAGACTATCTCCATAAATAGAAAAGCTATTAAAATAATCCCCCTTTTGCAATTATATACCTATGAAAGACCAGCTTTTCTGATACTGCAACCAAAAAACATAAAAGATTGAAGGCAGAAGCAGCTATGAGAATCTAGATGTCACCTATTAAGCCAGACATTAAGCAGACTTTGTGTAAAACAATTCCAAGTCTCTCCCTAAATATCTGTTTTGGGAAACAGCTATTTTTTCATTAAAAAAATGTTCTTTATGTTAACACAATGGGTTTACTTTTTTTTTTTTTTTGGAAGATTTTTATTTATTCATGAGAGACCGAGAGAGAGAGAGAGAGAGAGAGAGAGGGAGAGAGAGAAGCAGTCGGAACTCGACCCCAGGACCCTAAGATCATGACCTGAGTCAAAGACAGATACTTAACTGACTGAGCCACCCAGGTGCCCAACACAGTGAGTTTAATATTTTTATTTTTCAGAGTGTATGGGTGTCTAGTCAGTTGAGCATCTGACTCTTGATTTCAGCTCGGGTCATAATCTTAAGGTCCTGGGATCCACCAGGCTTTCCACTCAGCAGGGAGTCTGTTTGTCTCCCTTTCCCTCTGCGTCTCCCCTACTCATACATGCACACTCTCACTTTCTCCCTCAGATAAATAAATCTTTAAAAAAAGCCATTTTTCAATGAACAAATATTTGGAAAGGTCTCTACATTTAGTTTCTAAAAATCATTATATATAACCCATATAAACAAAAAGCTTGAGGTCCTCAATTTTTAAGAAGAAAAAGCATTCTGCCTGTAAGTAGGAAATATTTGTAACTACTGTAATAGATTCATAAATATTCGTAATATATTCAAAACTACTGTATTAGTAAAAATATTTGTAACTACTGTACTAGAATATAGAAGACTTTTTAATAACCTCAGAATGAGAGAACTGTATGTACAGCACAAAAAAACAAAAGTCATAACAAAAGAGACTAAACAACATTAAAACGAACTTCCATGTGAAAAGAAATTTCAGGGCCATAAGTGAAAGTCAGATTGTGAAAACAACAACTGAAGCACATCACATACATTAGACTAATTTCTCTAATTGTATAAGCAGCTCTTACACATTAATACAAAAAAAGGCTAAAAATTTTCCCCCTAAAATGAACAAGAGTATAAACAGAAATACAAAGAAAAGGAAATATACATAGCTGCTAAACAAAAAGATATTTAACTTTTCTTGTAAGACAAATTAAAATTAAAATATCACCAAGTGTCCCCTCCTTTTTAACCTAAACATCAATATGATCAAAAAGTTCTAGAAGTATATTGTCAAGGGCATCCACATACAATGCTGACGTTAATATAAACTGGTACAACCTCCATGGAGACTAATGGTTATCAATATTCAAAACATACTCCTCTTTGGCCCAGCAATTCCTTCTAGGAAATGATCCCACAAATATACATGTACAAAAAGACACACGTACAGGATTTTTCATTTTACAGTAGTGTTTGTAATAACAAAAAAAATAGAAATACACTTCAACAGGAGAACAGTTAAATAAATGATGGTACATCCATATATGGTACAGCTTCATATCTGATTATGTATGAATCTCTATCCAAGGATACACAATAATACTGGGTTCTTGAGGGGGAGGGGAACTGGGTGGCCTGTGGGACAGTAGCAGTGGAGAGACCTTCTAAAGTATAATCATTTTATGTTACCTAAATTTTAAACAAATGAATGCTACCATTAAAAAAAAATGTGTATGTACATATCATCATACAGAAGATTTTATTTTATTTTATTTTTTAAAGATTTAATTTATTTATTTGACAGACAGAGATCACAAGCAGGCAGAGAGGCAGGCAGAGAGAGGGGGGAGGCAGGCTTCCTGCAAGCAGGGAGCCCGATGCAGGGCTCAATCCCAGGACCCTGGAATCATGACCCGAGCTGAAGGCAGAGGTTTTAACCCACTGAGCCACCCAGGTGCCCCCATACAGAAGATTTTAAAATTTGGTGTATTTCTGTACTACTCCTATTTTTCTGGATAGTTGAAATCATACTACAAATATAATTTTATATCCTGTTTATTTTGTGACCAATAAGCATTAACCCATATTATAAAAAATTCCCCATAGATGTGGGAGTTCATTATACTACTCTTTCTACCCTCACCTGTGTTTGAAAATTTTCATAACACCATGGTTTTTAAACATCTATAAGCATTAGGGGTATCTGATGGCTCAGTGGGTTAAGCCTCTGCCTTTGGCTCAGGTCATGACCTCATGGTCCTTGGATGGAGTCCCACATCAGGCTCTCTGTTCAGCAGAGAGCCTACTTCCCCCTTCTCTCTCTACCTGCCTCTCTGCCTACTTGTGATCTCTGTCAAATAAATAAATAAAATCTTTAAAAAAAAAAATCTGGGGCAAAGTCAGATTCAAATTGTTCTATTCTGCAATCCTAAAGACTGCTCTGTCCAGATCCTGAAAGTCATGCTTCAGTATTGATGTAAAAGGTGATCAATAAATCTTTGTATGTATTATTTGACTCCCATTCAAATATTATTTCCCCCTGGAGCCATTATCAGAAATAAAACAGTCAGCTCAAAATAATGACATAAATATGAATACAGATCAGTACTTTATCAGGAAAACTAAAAATCTGTAATACTGAAAAAGTAACTTCACTAAAAGGGAGTAATAGGTCAATCTAGTAGTAAAGCAGAAAAGAACAAAATCGAACCAAGAGAGGAAAGACAAACAGCAAAATGATTACCTCCCACCAAGTCCTTCGATTCGTTCTCTTTCCTTGGGAAGTTCTGGCTTATGGTCCTGTGTCACCTCCACAGCTCTGACAAAATCATCCTTCGGGTCATCCTGAATTCCAAGAACCACCCCTGAGTCACCCACGTGAGCTACATACATCTTCATGCCCCGTATGATGACCACACTGGCAGTTGTCCCTGACGTGCTGGGAAGACCTGTCATAGTCTTTGGCCATTCTGCTGTAATAAAAAATAAAATATTTTACTCTTCCAGACATAAATATTAATATGATATCAGAATAAAAATAGCAATGCATGCTGAATTAGCATGTTAAAACTTGAGTTAGCACAGGATAAAATTTTAAAAACATTTTGAAAGCTATTAAAAAAGAACTTGTGTTCATTTCTTCATCAATATAGTAATGAATTAATTTTATAAATAATATAATTTTATTACAACCATCAAACCAATCCTAGGAGAAAAATATTACAGGACAGATTTACTAGTTCAACATCTCTTAGTCCCAACTACATTTAGTGGCAGGTATGTGTTCAGAGTTGTTTGTTGTTTTCTTTCTGTAGCTTAGCATCTATGTATTAATCTCTCTTTTAAGATTTTTAGGAAATGATACTTGATTTGTTTTTGAAATAGCTATTTTAGACATTCAAAATCTATGGTTCCATGCTAAGAGCTTTACATGTATTATCTCAAATAATACTTGCATTAAACCTATAAGATTGGTAAAATTAGTCCCATTATTTTCCTTTTACAGATGAGGAATCAATAGTTTGAATAGTTAAAGTTGTTTAAGATAACTCAAATATTAAGTGGCAGAGATCTGATATATTTAATTCCAAAATCTTATATTGACTAATCACATTCATCATTTAATAATTCTAAAATATTCTGTATATTAAACTACAATTTACAGCTTAAGATAGCCAACTGAATCCAAACAACTGACACAGGCTCCTCACCAAAATCCCACTGAAAGAACAGAATATAAACATTAGAAAAAGTTCACAACAGTCATGAAACACAGAGGAAAGTCATACTCAAATCTGAGGAAACCCTGGAATCTTAAAGAAATGGAATTATACTAAGGGAAAAACCAGAATACAAAACTTGTAGTCCAATATAAGGGAAAAGCACAATTGTAAAGGCAATACATCAGTTTTCCCTCTTAACAGTCCCCGAAGAGCTCTAATTCAGAGACAGTGGCAAAGGCTGAGATAGGAATGGACAGTAGAAGCTTGGCAGATTTATTTAAAACTGCAGGAGCTAGGTCAATGCCTAAACTCTCTGCACAGTAAAAAGTAAAATATTTTAGTTCCTAAGTGACCAGTTCCTATAATAACCTCTCTCTCTCTCTTTTCAGATTTTATTTATTTATTTTTCAGAGAGAGAGAGAGAGCAAGCGCGAACACCAGCAGGCAGAGTGGCAAGCAGAGGCAGAGAGAGAAGCAGGCTCCCTGCTAAGCAAGGAGACTGATGCTGGACTTGATCCCAGGACCCTGAAATCATGACCTGAGCCAAAGGCAGCGGCTTAACCAACTGAGCCATCCAGGTGTCCCTAGAATAACCTCTCTTAAGGGAAGTGATGCATCTGTTGATAGAGACAAGAGGGTCTCAACCAAGATGAGGCATAAGAAAAAGAGCCTTAAAAACTGGATGAGGGGGGCGCCTGGGTGGCTCAGTGGGTTAGGCCGCTGCCCTTGGCTCAGGTCTTGATCTCAGGGTCCTGGGATCGAGTCCCGCATCCAGCTTTCTGCTCAGCAGGGAGCCTGCTTCCTCCTCTCTCTCTCTGCCTGCCTCTCTACCTACTTGTGATCTCTCTCTCTGGCAAATAAATAAATAAAAATCTTAAAAAAAAAAAAAAAACTGGATGGGGCACCACACAACTTTCAAAGCCACAAGGCAACTCTAGCATAGTCAGACTAATTAGAGTTCTTTTCTTTTCTTTAAAAAAAAGAGAAAAAAACGATTTTATTCATTCATTTGACAGAGATGACAAGTAGGCAGAGTGGCAGGCAAAAAGAGAGGGGGGAAGCTGACTCCCTGCTGAGTAGAGATCCCGATTTGGGGCTCGATCCAGGACCCTGAGATCATGACCTGACCCAAAGGCAGAGGCCTAACCCACTGAGCCACCCAGGCACCCCTAGACTTCTTTACAACATTACATAGCTGAAAAGACATTTCTTGAATCCTACAGCGCATCTCATCTCATCCTGCAGAGGGAATCCACCCTACAGAATGCCCTGTCACCACAGCAGAGGGCTACTTGCAATAATGAAATAATGACCCTCACAATTGCTGAGGGAAAAAGAATGGCTACCCATATTAATGAAGCTAGAAATTCATAAATTTACGCATGTAAAACGACCTTCAACAGAACCAGACACATAGTAAGTGCTCAATAAATGTTAATTTTTATTGTTACGATCATTATTTAAGAAAAGCAAATAGCCTAAGAGGCGTCAAGAATATACAAAGAGAAAATGGCCCCCAAGAAAACATCTGCGGAACAATCAAAAGCATTTATAGATTATTGGCTTTGATAAGGTTCAGTAAGGTTACTGAATATAGACATTGTTATTTTTAAAAACAAACAATGCTATTTCCATAAGCCCACCACAAAAAATTACAAAATGTAACTTTTAAAAAAGATATCATTCACAATAGCAGCAAAAGGTATACTGTATCTGGGAATAGTGCTAACAAATCTCTAACAAGACCTTTATGGAAAAGTTGTAAACTAGTGGACCAAAAGAACAGAACAGTGAGCACAGAAACAGACCCATGCATTTTTAAACACTTGATATACGATTAGTAAAGAAAAGACTAACTTTCAGGGGTGCCTGGGTGGCTCAAGCAGTTATGGGATTGAGCCTCAGGGTCAGGCTCACTACTAAGCAGGGAGTCAGCTTCTCCCTCTCCTTCTGCCCCTTCCCTCCCGTTCAAATAAATAAAATCTCAAAATGAAAAAAAAAAGGGGGCGCCTGGGCGGCTCAATGGGTTAAAGCCTCTACCTTCAGCTAAGGTCATGATCCCAGGGTCCTGGAATCAAGCCCCGCATCAGGCTCTCTGCTCAGCAGGGAGCCTGCTTCCTCCTCTCTCTCCCTGCCTGCTTCTCTGCCTACTTGTGATCTCCGTCTGTCAAATAGATAAAATCTTAAAAAAAAAAAGATTGACTTTTGGTACATGGAATTGCAACAAGATTACATAAAATAAAACAAAATAATAAACTAAACACTTTGGGTTTCTGATGTCAAGCAAAAAACAAAACAAAAAAATTCCAGATACATTAAATGACAATATGAAAAGCAAAGCTAAAATAGCTTAGAAAATACAGGAAGGTATACTCATGACGTCAGAATAGGAAGGGACTTCCTAAAGACAAAGGATGGACTAACCATATAAAGAAAATGATTAAGAAGCTACACTACCATTAAATTCAAGAATATCTGTTCATCAGGGGCACCTGGGTGGCTCAGTGGGTTAAAGCCTCTGCCTTCAGCTCAGGTCATGGTCTCAGGGTCCTGGGATCGAGCCCCGCATTGGGCTCTCCACTCAGCAGGGAGCCTGCTTCCTCCTCTCTCTCTCTGCCTGCGTCTCTGCCTATTTGTGATCTCTCTCTCTCTCTCTCTGTCAAATAAATAAATAAAATTAAAAAAAAAAATTCAAGAATTTCTGTTCATCAGGGGTACCTGGGTGGCTCAGTGGGTTAAGCTTCTGCCTTCAGCTGGGGTCATGATCTCACGTCCTGGGATCAAGCTCATCAGGGAGCCTGCTTCCCCATCTTTCTCTCTGCCTGCCTCTCTACCTGCTTGTGATCTGTCAAATAAATAAATAAAATCTTAAGAAAAAAAAAAAGAATTTCTGTTCATCAGAAGATACTATTACTAGAGTGAAAAGACAGTCACAGAATGTAATTTATAATAACACACCACAAAGATGGTATCCAGAATATAAAAATGCTCCTAAAAAAGAAATCAACAAGACAAACTATGCAACAGAAAAATGGACAAAATGCTTGAAAAGGCCTTTTGCAAAACAGGAAATCCAAAGAGAAAAAAAACAAACACGCAAAGGTGTTCGGCTTCTTTAATCAACAGGGAAATACAAATTAAAAACCACAATGAGATACCACTATATAATTATCAGACTGCATAAATTAAAGTCTGACAATAGAAACTGTGATTAAGAATGTGGAACATGTTCTATCAACTACTCTTGGGAGTATAAACTGACATAACCACTTCAGAAAACATCTAGGCATTATCAAAAATGAAGATATGTGTACACTTCAATTACTCACTATCCCTAGACATAGATCATGAATTAATGTACATGTACACACATAATATAAGAATGTTCAGAGCTGCATGGCTCATATGGGCTCAGGTCATGATCTCAGCGCCCTGAGATCCAGTCCCACCTCCGGGTTGCTTAAGATTCTCTCTTAACATTCTGTCTCCCTCTCCCTCTGCCCCACCCCACAGGCTATAAATCAATAAAACCTTTTAAAAGAAAAAAAAAAAAAAAACCAAGTAAACCCCTACAGAACTATCACCACAAAAGTCAGGATGATGGCTACCCCGAGAGAAGATTAAAAATATGAGATGAGAAAAAACATATGGGAGCTTCCATAGTACAGGCAATGCTCTCTTTCTTAACCAGATGGTGTTCATTTTACAACTCTTCATTGAAGTGTACATTTATGTTCTATGGCCTTTTCTATATGTATGCTATATTTCACAATTTGTTTAAAGTTAGAAAAAAAGGAAACAGGAAGAAGGCATCAATTATACAGGCATAGATCACAGCACACAGCTTCCCTAGCCCATCTAATTTCCCAGTATGGTTACAGATATTATTATTCCTAGAAAGCTTAGCCTAGAGTATGCTGAATGTTTCTTCAGCCCTTTCAGTTATCTTGTGGGTTAATTACAGATCTTGCTAAAATCTTTTCTTTTCAAACAAGCTAAAACAGAATTTTTTTTCTGCAGCTAAGAACCCAAAGAGATAAATATCTATTATCACAATAAATTAAGGAGGTGAACTCCCAGAAAGAAAGGGTTTTAGGCACATTCAAAAAACAAAATTTACCTAAAATTAACCAACTGTTTGCAAAAAGCACCTACAAGATGGAAAAGAAGAAAAAGAGCTTAAAAAGGGGAGGGGAGATATTGGAAGATACAATATTAATATTTAAATCACATTTTTTGGTCAAAAGCCCTAACATGTACAAAGAGATATTCTGCAATTATCTTAAAATACTGAAAAAAAATCCATGCTTTCTTCATTTGAAAAGTCACCTTTCATCATATGCTACATTTTGCCTCAGATCTATTTCTAGATTCATCCTACTATTCTATTTATGGTTCTTTTCAATAATTTGGAGTTTAAGTATCCCCCAATTATTCTTCTTTCTCAATACTCAATAATTTTTCCAAATAAACTTTAGAAGCAACTTGGAAATTAAAAAATAAACCAGCCAACCAACCAACCCTGGGGCACCTGGGCAGTGCAGTCGTTTAAGTGCCTGACTCTTGGTTTCAGGTCGGGTTGTGATCTCCGGGTCGTTGAGTGAGATCAAGTCCTACATCTGACTCTGTGCTCACTGTGCAATCTGCTTGAGATTCTCTCCCTCTGCCTCTCCCACTTGTGTTCCCTCTCTCAAATAAATCTTTAAAAAAACAAATCTTGTTGAAGATCTGATTAAAACTGCAATAAATTTATATATTAAGGAATAGACATCTTAATTTTTATTTTCCACTTTACATTTTAGTTTTTCAATTTTTAAAAAATGACTTATAAATAAATCTCTTAAAACCGGGAGCATATTGGGTGCCTGAGTGGCTAGTCAATTAAACCTCTGCATTCCACTCAGGTCATGATCTTGGGATCCTGGGTTCAAGGGAATCCTGTCAGATTCCCTGCTCAGTGGTGAGTCTGCTTCCCCTCTCCTATTCCCCCTGCTTGTGCTCGCTCTGTCAAATAATCTTAAAAACAACAACAAAAAACCGAGGAGGATATTAGACAGTACATGAATTCTAACTTACAGAAAGTATTTTTAGTAAGAAAATATGTATGAGCCATTTAAAACAAAGAAAAATAAATTTTCTAACAAAAGTACAAAACTTCTAGGAGCGACTGGACAGCTCAGTCGGTTAAGCATCTCCCCTTGGCTCATGTCATGATCCTGGTGTTGGGGTCCTGGGATCAAGTCCTGCATCAGGCTCGCTCCTCAGTGGGGGTGGGGGTGTGCTTTTCCCTCTCCCTTTGCCTACTTGTGCACGCTCTGTCAAATAAAATCTTTCAAAAAAAAAAAAAAGTATGAAACTTCTAAATAAAATAAAACTACTATAAATAAGTACAGAATGTGTATGTATTTTGTGATAAATTTAAAACTTGAGGTACTTATGTACCATGTACCAAATAATACGTACCAAGTTATGTAACTCTCAGGAGGGAAGTACTATCATCATCTCTATTTTAGAGATGAGGATGCTCCAGATCAAAGAAGCTTCACCCAAGGTCATATAGATAGTAACTGGAAAATCTGGGATTCAAACCCAGGCAGTGTAACACACTCCTAAATCACTATGCTAAGAGCTGTTACAGAATTCTAATGCCAAAGTGGTATGGAGATGTAAAAGCTTTCAGGAAAGCAATTTGAAAACAAGTACCCACAACCATCAAAAGATCTACATCCTTTAAACAAATGATTCAGCTTTGAATATTTTTTTTCCCTGAGGGAATAATCCAAATGAAGTATAAAGCTATGTGGCGTTCACTTGAGCCCTTATTAATAGTACTAAATATAGTGTGCACCTGTCCAGCCCCCAATCCCTCCTCCTAGTACTAGCATCCCAATTCTGTTCTGGAGTACACAGCCTCCACTGCATGCAGTCTTTCTCTAATGCAACTGAAAAACTTGCTTGTTCTAGCCTAGAGGGCAAATGACCTAAACTAGGTCAGACTCTTTCAGATATCTGCATCTTAGAAAGGCATAATCCTAGAAAATTGTGGAGCTGATCCATCCCACAGACTAAAACCTTTCAATGAGTGTCCACTAGTTCCTATCACCTAAAGCCCCAGAGGTACCCTGGTTCTGTCCGCTCTGCGACGTGGTTTAGTCTTCCAATTAATTCTGTGACCTACTGAATGTCCTTCCAATAAATTCCCATGTTCTTTTCCTTCCTTAATGCAGACCAAGTTAGTGTTACTTTCAAAGAACTGTAATATATAACTTGTATCACAAATAGCTTGTAGGGCACTATCCCTCAGAAAAATGTCAAATTAGTTATGGAACAGTCCAGATGGTAACAAACAGCCCATGTTATACAGTGGTAAGATAAGGCTAACCTTAACAATAAAGAAATAGTAGGCAAATAAGCAGACAGTCTGTAGTTAGCATACTAGCTTAGAACTGTGGTTATAAAACTTTTCTGGGTCATCTAATTCAAACCTAGACTCAGGCCTGTCCTAAAAGGCCATGTGACTCTGAAAAACAACAAATTTGTTATGACTGACTGATGTGATTTGGGATGATGGATTATGGATTCAATTGTGTCCCTCTAAAAAAGATATTTGAAATCCTAATACCCAGTACCTCAGAATGTGACCTTATTTGGAAACAGGGACTTTGCAGAGGTAATCAAGTAAAATAAGGTCATTTGGGTGGGCCCTGGCCCAATATGACTAGTGCTCTTATAAAAAGGGAAAACTTTAACACAAAGACAAACACACAGAAGGAAGATGATGTAAAGACACATAGGGAGAAGATGCAAAGTACTAGTACTAGAAGTACTAGAGTACTAGAGTAATGACACATCTACAAGTCAGGGAATGCCAGGGATTGCCAGTATACATCAGAAGCTAGAAGAGGCAAGATAGGAGTCTCCCTTAAAACTTTCAGAGTTGAGTACGGAGAGAGCATGGCCCTGCCAACACCTAGATTTTGAACTTTTGCCCTCCAAAACTGAAACAATAAATTTCTTTTGTTTAAAGACAACCAATTTTTGGAATTTTGTTACAGCAGCTCCAGAAAACAAACACAGTGAAAGAGAGGAAATAATTACTCTATTACATGCATATGAATCCATATCCATTCCCAAGAAAGATTCAGATGACCTTCTTCAACTTAAATGCTTATGGAAGTAATCATGTAAACATCAAAATCTTTTAAACATTTTTTATTGACTCCTCTCTAGGCAAGGAATACTAATAAAAGAGGCTGAAACTAAAATTGGTTCTCTGATCTGTGTGGGGATGGGAGAATCCTGAGGTGACAGATCAAACAGGAGCAGTTAACAATCCAAAGCAAAGCTGGTAGGGTTACCTTACCTATCTGACAACAAGGCAGAAGAAAAAATGGATCTCCAGAATGGTCACTCACAAGGCCTTATTTGACTCAAAGGACCAAAATAAAACAAGAAACAAAACAAAAACCAAAAAAATCTTCCACATTTAGTTAAAGGAGTACTGTTAATCTTCTTCAAAATGGTATGTGGCCATTTTCACATGTAGCTTATGCAGAGTAAAGAGAAATACATCACTGAGTAACTACTGAAGGATGGCTCTAAGATAAATCTGGAGCTGCAGAACAAAACCACAGTCCACACTGGTCAGGAGCTAAGACTCATGGAGGTCAAGTACTAAATAAGACTATGAATCCAGTCTACCTCAAACTCTGTGGAACCCCAAACCTATCCCACAGGTAGTTTAGTCCCCAAATAACTTCAGCAATGAACAGTTTCCCCTCATAGCTCTTATTTGATAGGTGAGTAAGTCTATTATAGTAGAAAAGGCCAAGTGTAAGATTTTGGAGCATCCCACTAATGATACTCTCCTCCAAAATAGTAAACTAAAAGCATTACTTCATCTCTCAGAGAACCACAAAGATTAGCTGTCACCATTAAAACAAGAAAGCAGGGGGTAGAAAGTCTGATTGCTCTTGGAAAATGACAATGGATTATATTCAAATGGTGACCCTAAATGCAGCTGCTCTTTCTGATTTATCCTCTTTAGTGAAACAAATAAACATAACCCTGGCTATCTGGTATGCATGTAGCAGTAGGGCCCTGATGAAACTGTTATCTGAATTCCTGGAGATATTCAGATGTCTCAACTTTCTGAGACCTGTTACTTAAGGTTTGCCTTTTCTTTTTTGCATGAATAATTCAAAGAATTTCTTTTTTTTCTTTTTTTAAAGATTTTATTTATTTATTTGACAGAGAGGGATCACAAGTGGGCAGAGGGAAAGAGAGATGGGGAAGCAGCCTCCCTGCTGCACAGAGAGCCCGATACAGGGCTCAATCCCAGGACCCTGAGATCATGACCTGAGCTGAAGGCAGAGGCTTAACCCACTGAGCCACCCAGGCGCCCCCAAGGAATTTCTTTTTCTTGAACTGATAGAGACTAAATGGCCAACAAGATAGACTACACTCCCAAATACAATTGCATTATCTAATTCCTACAAACAAGGGCATTCTACATGTCCACAATCAACCAACAAAATCAGAAATCTACATCTATTCAAGGATCTTAATCAAATTTTTATCAATTATCCTAATAATATGCTTTATAACGAAAGGATAATACTCAGAACCACTTCATTAACTTTACTCATCATGTCTCTTTTAGTCTTTCAATCTGGAACAATTCCTCTGTTTCCTTGATGCTTTTTAAGAGTACTAGACCAATCATTTCAAGACTGTCTCTCCATTTGGATTTGTTTCATGTTTCCTCATGTTTGTATTCAGATTATGCATTTTGGCAGGAATATCACAGAAGTGTTAAATACGTCTTTTTATTGCAAGCAGTACACAGTTTCAATTTATCCATTAAAAATGATGCTACCTTTGGTCACTTGATTAAGATGATATCTACGAGGTTTCTCCACTATAACCTTTTTCCCCTTGTAATTAATAAGTATTTGTGGGAAAATAATCTGAGATAATATAAAACTCCTTGTAGTGGGTTGAATGGCTCCTCCCTCCCCCATGAAAGTTAGGCCCACCCAGAACCTGTGAATGTGACCTTACTTGGGAAAAGGGTCTTCACAGATGTAATTAGGTTAAAGATCTTAAGAAGAGATCATCCTGGATTAGAGTGGGCCCTAAATCCTAAAACAGGTGTCCTTAAAAGAGAAGGGAAAAGACATAAAGGAGGTGATATAAAGACGGTGGAGACTAGGTAATATATCTACAAGCCAAGAAGTGCCAAAATTGAGGGCAGCCACCAGAACCTAGGAGACAGCATGTAACAGATTCTTCCTCAGAGCCTCCAAAACAGAGGCTAACACCTTGATGTCCCTTGATGTCAGACTTCTGGCCTCCCAAACCATGAGAGAATAAATTTCTGTTGCTCTAAGCTACCCAATAAGAAACTAACATATAATTCTGTTCCTCTAATTTTCACCCACTACTTTTAGCATTCACTGATGTTTCTTGACTGAAATCATTATTACTAAATACGATTTTCTACGGCGCCTGGGTGGCTCAGTCATTAAGCGTCTGCCTTCGGTTCAGGTCATGATCCCAGGGTCCTGGAACCAAGCCCTACATCAGGCTCCCTACTCAGCAGAAAGCCTGCTTCTCCCTCTCCCACTCCCCCTGCTTGTGTTCCCTCTCTCGCTGTGTCTCTCTCTGTCAAATAATAAATTAAATCTTTCTTAAAAAATATGATTTTCTAGAAGTCTATCATTCCTTCTACATTTATTAGTGGTCTTCTACTGCAAAGAAAAACTTTACATCAGCTTTATCTGTAATAGCCAAAACTGCAGACAACCAGATGTCCATCAACAGGTAAATGTATAAACAAATTGTGGTATAGCTATACAATGGACTACTACTCAGTAGTAAAAAGGAATGAATTACTGATATATGAACAGAGGTAACAGGTCATCTAATACTGATCAAAAGTAAAAAATAATTTAACAAAAATAGAAAAAAATTAGAACTTGAAAAATATGGCAAACTCTTCTAAACATGTGATGTGTGAGAGGGTGAAGGTCCTTGAAAATAAAAACTGAGAAATACCAAATGGGTTTAAATTCTTGGAATTAAGAGATCTCTTCTTCAAATTTAGCTCTATCTCACTCTCCCTTGTCTTTCCCTCTATCCCTCCCATTTTCTTTTTGTTTCAGTCTCTCTAAATTTGAGGTAACAAAAACTACCTGCCAAATCTACAACCAACAATTTAGGTTAAGACGAGCTCCTTCATAATTCCTTTGGTCATATTCTTTTTTTTTTTTTTTTAAGATTTTCTTTATTTATTTGACAGAGAGAGAGGGAACACAAGCAGGGGAGTGGCAGAGGAAGAAGCAGGCTTCTTGCTGCACAGGGAGCCCAAAGCAGGGCTCCATCCTAGGACCCTGGGATCCTGACCGAAGCCAAAGGCAGACATTTAACAACTGAGCCACCCAGGCACACCTCCCTTGGTCATACTCTTTAGAGTAAATGCTCTGAACCTCAGTCACAGTAAGGTAGCGAAACTTCCACTTTATTTTAGCTATAATAGAATTAAAATTTAAAACATTATTTTTTTTAAAAAGATTTTATTTATTTATTTGACAGACAGATTACAAGTAGGCAGAGAGGCAGTCAGAGAGAGGAGGAAGCAGGCTCCCTGCTGAGCAGAGAGCCCAATGCGGGGCTCGATCCCAGAACCCTGGGATCATGACCTAAGCAGAAGGCAGAGGCTTTAACTCACTGAGCCACCCAGGCATCCCTAAAATTTAAAAACATTATTTAAAAAAAGAAAAAGAAATTTAAAAAATCTTTTTAGACATATTCATCACCTACATTTTATTATTTTGGAATAATTTTACACCAGCAAAAGTAATGCATGCATGCCACACACACACACACACACACCCTCTCTCTCTAGCAATTTCTGAAATATTTATACATGTCTAATAATACTGAAAATCAAAAAAGGGAAGGAAGGGGAAGGAAGTAACAGTCCTTCAAAAAAAAATTCCGTATTTCATCTTCCTCTACAAGTACTGTGGTAAATTTCCCACAATCACATCAGAGATCACATTTATTTCAACAATGTACTATTATCTTTCCAGGGGCTCTCTTGATAACCTAAGTAAACCATAGTTCCAGACACATAGGAACTAAAACTGCAATTTGTTTACTACTTTCTTTGAACTACCAAAAGAGGCGAAACAAACATTATTTCAAATGAACAAACCTTAAAAAAGCACAAACTTTAAAACATTATTTCTTAGAAGGCAAACATAAGAACAGTAAATTCATACATGTGAATATACATAAATTAGGCACATACTATAACTTGAGATCAAGAAATAAGAAAATAAATTTTTTTAAAAAGGGACTTTAATTCCACTTCTAGGGTTTCTACCCAAAAGAACTGAAAACAGAACCAAACATTTACATACCTTTATTCAAAATAGCATTATTCACACCAGCCAAATGGAAACAACCCAAATGTTCATCAACAGATGAATGGATAAGCAAAATGTCATATACACATAGGATAGAATATTATTCACCATTAAAAAGGAAAAAATTCTGATACATACTATAATTTGGATGAACCTAAACGACAGTATGCTAAGTAAAATAAGACAAAAGGACAGATACTATATGATTCCACTTACATGAGGTACCTAGAATAGGCAAATTCATAGTGACACAAAGTAAAACAAGTTATCAGGGGGTGGAGAAGAGGGTAATGGGGAATCTACCATTTAATGATTAGTTTCTGTGGGATGATGAACAAATTCTGAAAATGGACAGTGGTGATGGGTGCACAATACCATGAGTGTACTTAATACCACTGAACTGTACACATAAAATTGGCTAAAATGGTAAATCTTATGTGTATTTTACAACTTTTAAAAGGGGAAAATTTTTCAAATTAAAAAAATAAAAGTAACAAAGCCAATTTAATCATTTCACCCACAGAAATTCAACTAAACAGCTACTTTGAGCAATGAATCAGCTCTTACAGATTAATAATAAAGTATATAAGACATCCCCCTACCAAAGACCTTAAGATTTATCTGAGAGGCAGATAAAACATACTGGGTTATCTCACAGTGGTCTGTGTGATCTTTACAGGAATTTCACAAAGCCAAAATATTTTCATAATAATTCTGAGTTTATTTGCCCTTTCCACTGTGTTGACATTTGCACTGATGGTTCAAAAACAGTGGTAAAACTGCTAGTTTTATTAGGAATCGAGGCAGTGACACCAAAATGAACTAGCAGTCACTGTATTCTCCATAGCCACCCACTTGCAGTTTAAAAAAAAAAAAAGGCAAACCAGTTTTACTTAAGAATGTCCTTGATATCACAATAAAATTTAAAACAATAAAACAGAAAAAAATTTTATGAAAGCTCCACCCATGAATACTTCTGACTGTGAATTATGGAATGAACTAACCCCATTTTTCATGGTTTTCATTTTTACTTGGAAGACTGATAAACTGATAAACTATGTTAGTAAGACTTGGGCATCTGACATACATTTTTTTCAAACTAAACAAAGTGAGCCTCTCCCTTTCAAGAAAAACAACTGACAGGGGTGCCTGGGCGGCTCAGTCGTTAAGTGTCTGCCTTCGGCTTGGGTTATGATCCCAGGATCCTGGGACTGAGCCCTGTGTTGGGCAGCCTGCTCGGCGGAGAGCCTGCTTCTCCCTCTCCCTCTGCCTCTGCCTGCTGTTCCCCCTGCTTGTGCTCTCTATCAAATAAAATCTTAAACACAACAAACAAACAAACAAAAATCTCGGGGGGAAAAAAAAAAAAAGAAAGAAAGGAAGGGAGAAAAAACAAAAGAAGGACCTCTGGAGTGGCTCAGTCTTTAAGTGTCTGCCTTGGGCTCAGGTCATGATCCCAGGGTTCTGGGATTGAGACCCACATCAGGCTCCCTGCTCAGCGGGTAGCCTGCTTCTCCCTCTCCCACTGTTCCTGCTTGTATTCTTTCTCTTGCTGTGTCTGTCAAATAAATAAATAAAATCTTAAAAAAAAAAAAAGAAAGAAAGAAAGAAAAGGAAGAAAAAACAACTGAGAGTATTTGTTACCAGTGATAAATTTCTAACTGCTGCTTTAAAAACTTACATTTGGAAAATGTGTATCCACTAGAGTGAACTTGATAGCTTCCAAATCTTAAAACTTTTCTGATGAGATCAGAAATATTTACAAATGTGGTTTTTTCCTATTACATAAAAAAATACATCAGTATTTAGATCTGCATAATTCAGTGAAATACTATTTTCCAAGCGACTAATGTACCATGTCATAAATTACACACAGGTAAAAGATTTATTCAAAGTACAGGGGCGCCTGGGTGGCTCAGTGGGTTAAGCCGCTGCCTTCGGCTCGGGTCATGGTCCCAGGGTCCTGGAATTGAGCCCCACATCGGGCTCTCTGCTCAGCAGGGAGCCTGCTTCCCTCTCTCTCTCTCTCTCTCTGCCTGCCTCTCCATCTGCTTGTGATTTCTGTCAAATAAATAAATATAATCTTAAAAAAAAAAAAAAAAAAGTACAAGACAAGGGCACCTGGGTGGTTCAGTCAGTAAGCACCTGCGGTCAACTCAGGTCATGATTCCAGGGTGCTGGGATCCAGCACCTCATGGGGCTTAAGTGGGGAGTCTGCTTCTCGCTTTGCCCCCTGCCCCAGCTTGTGCTCTCTCTCTCTCAGATAAATAAATAAATAAATAAATAAATCTTTTTAAAAAGTGCAAGACAGACCAACAGGATTTCAATGTAAAACTACAAAAAGTCCTTTGATAAGGTTTCAGATTCCATTTGTATTAACCTTAAACAATCACTTTGGTATAGAATATCCAGAATTATCTGAAAACACTACTAAACTATTCCTCCCTTTTCCTCCTATACACGTGAGACTGCCTTGTTTATGTACTTCAACCACACAACACAGCACAACAGACAGAATGCAGAAGCAGTTATGAGAATATTTATTTCAGTATTAATTTTTAAAAAGTGACTTTTCATTTAAATCATATATTAATAATGAATATTTAAAGAGATAATGAATTATGAATAGTATATTCACTTAAATATATTAACATATTTAGTTTATTTTTAATAGATTAATAAATATAAATTATCTGTTTTAATTTCTCACAGAGTAAATATGACATATATCCCACATAAACAAAAGATCTTTGGGATCCTCAATCATTTAAGAATAAAAAGCATTTTAAGAACAAAAAGTTTGGGAAGCACTGCTATAACCTAATGAACACTACAAAAGTAGAAACAAAGAATGCTTAATTCCAAAAGAAACAAGTCTTCACAGAAGAAAACAAACTGACTTAGAGATTTGAGGAGTTTATTTTTCAGTTTTCTTTTTTGGGGGAGAATTCAAGAAAATGGAGTATTTCAGTGTGCCATGGGGAAAAGGTAAGTAGACTACTGTGTTGGAAATATGAGTAACAGATAAAATTGAATAGGGAGTCTAAAGTTGGAGTGGAAAGAGCTTGGACTGCAGATTACAACCTGCAGTTTGTTTATTTTATAGAAATTGAGGAGCCACCCATGAATTTGGGACTGAAGCACAATTTTCTTAAAAACCTGCATCTCCTGTGTCAAGACTTTCATATACTCAGCATTTTCTTTTTTTAAATTCAAGTTTCAAGGATGGAGTACAAGGCTTGGCTGTGGAACAAAGCAAACTTGAGTATTTGGTATTCAAAGCTCTAAACCACGCCTCATAGGAGTCAAAGTTTGACTCAAAAAGCACGTGTATGTCAAAAAAACATACACATTCACATTTGAAGGCATGGTCCATGCCTTATTAAAAAAAAAAAAAAAAAGCCCAAGTAACAGGGTTTATGCTTTATTCTTTTAGCTCAAATATATGACAAATTCATGCTGCTCCAAGTGTACTGCAAAATAAACATACTACTCTTTATAGTTCTTTGTGTCTAATCTTCCTCTATATAGTTATCTCGGTGTCCACTCCTGGTTGGCCTGCAAGCCATGAAATGACATATTTCTGGAATACACTGCAGTTCTGCTCTGCCTACACAAAAACAAAACAAATAATAGGGGCCTCTGGGATTGGATGGGAAACGCCTCTGACAGGAAGACTGGTTGTTCTATGAGTCAATCAAACAATTTTTGGCAGAAAGCCAGACAAACAGAAAACAGACTTCAAAAGAAGCTAGTCTACAACTCTATGACAACACCTTTGTAAAAAATGTTCTCTGTTTGACCAATCTTTACACTCTTCTCTCTCTATCCCTCTGCTATAAATAAAGCAACATCATGCTACCATTAAACAAGAGGATTTTTTTAAATGACAGAAGTTACGATCTTTTCCCTAAAAAAGACCCCCGCCATTCATACAGCGCAATGCAAAAGCAGCTCTAAGTCTGTATGATAACACATGTCGGGTACAGAAACACTGGACACTTTAGAAAACTAATTTAAAGTTTAAATGAAACTACAATTCCACCGAATTTTTAGAAAGTAAGCCATTTCCTTTTAGCTGATCAGTAATTTTCTATCTCTTATAACTTTGACGGGCAGTTACAACTTTTAACTGGTAACTGGTGAGAACTATCTGACAGCAATTCGCGAAGGCAACTTAAAAAAAAAAAAAAAAGTATACCTTTAAAAAGCCCTAGTAGAATTTAACACACACCCTAACGTGGGGCCAGTTTAAGACCTAACAACGCATTCTTCGCTTTTGTTTTTCATAAGCAGTACAACCATAAAGATCCTAAACCCATTTTATGATCAACACAACCGAATTCCTCCCAAGACTTTATTTAAGTCGCTGGATGATTACATTTGACCTTCTTAATTAGTCAACAGTATACTTCAACGGCCAGCCACCTAGGGTCAATTTGGTGAACTGACACCACCGGTAGGAGGCAACCCGACAGGGACAAGTCCTTCAAGAGCAAAAATTATGACAGATTCTAAGGCAGCAGTCTCATTGCTGCCGTCTCCGGCTTCCTTTGCGTGGGGCTCAGGTACCAAGTGTTCTGAATACGTCTTTTGGCCAAAATCTGGCGCCAGGTTTCAAACACTATTCGCAGCCTTGCCACCAAAAAAGTGAAGCCGGGAGATGACCGCTTTCCTGGCTTCTGGGAGGGTGGAAATAAGGCGCCGGGCGGCGGCGGAATAGAGCGATCCGATCTCTCCCGGGGCCACTTTGGCCGGCCCTCCACCCTGGAAAGCGCGACCCGACCGAGGAGAGACTTCACTCCCACCCATGTGCACTTTGTAGCGCGCTCGGAGCCGAGGGCCACGAGGTGCTGGCGCTCTTGAGAAGAGCCCTCAACTGCCCGAAAAAGAGGCGGGCGGCAAACAAGCAGCGAACTTACCCAGTTTCTTCCACATGGCGAGGTGACAAGCGAGGAAGCCTTTGCGGATGGCAGCGCAAACCTTCGCCGGCTCGGACGACGTAAATCCCTTCTGCTTCTTGATGAAACCCCACAAATGCTCCCGGGCAAACTGTGCCGCCTCCCGCCCGCCGTGCCCGTCGCACACGGCGAAAAATGCCACTGAGGAACGGCGGCGGCAGCAGCGACCGGGAGCTGGAGAGGCCGCGGCGTCCGGGGGAGGGTCGCGAGCCTCTCGGGTTGCCACCACTGGGCCTTTCCCCAAGACTTCGCTGCCAGCAAGAGCTGGCGGTGACGGCTGCGGAGGCGACGCCTGAGAGAGTGACCGCCGCGACCAGGGTTTTTCTTCAGCCGTCGGCTCGGGCTCCACCACGATTTGAGTAACGTCCTCCATGTACTTCCTCCCGCCCTGGTCGGAGAAGACGCTCACTCCCAGCGAGTACAGCCCCGCCATGGCCGGCTGGCTGGGATCCCGCCGGTCCCACGCAGCCCGCCGAATCCGGCGGCGGGAGACACACTCCGCGCCCGCCGGCCAACTATTGTTTATCTTCGACGACGCCGAGAGGGGGGAGGGGGCGGTCCCGGAGGGGGGGGCGCGCGATGTCGGGACTTGTCCGCGAGAGCTGGGCCGGAGCTCTAGGACGAGAGGAGCCGAGCAGCTGCGCCTGCGCAATGCGCTTCCCCGCCTGCCCGCGCCCACCACACAAATCAGACGTTCTCCCCGGCTGTCGTCACTCGGCTCTCTGGACCGGACCAATCAGGAGTCGAGTTGGACCAAGCCCGCCCTCCACCCCCAACCCTCGCTCCTCCCAGCAACTGCCGCGCACCGAGCTCCTGCGCGGGCACTGGGCCCGCCCTTGGCGGGCTTGGCTTTCTCTGCTGCTTTGGGTGTTTTCGCTCTCCGGGTTTTCGTCGTACGTTACCGAGCATCCTGGGCTGTCACCTTTTGGGCTCAGTCGCCGGGATCGTTAATGCAGCCTACAGCACTTGGCATTTCACAGCTCGCCTTGCGGGGATAGCCGCGTAGGCTCGGGCCTCCCAGGACTGTAGAGAAGCTGGGCGGCGGGGGGAGGTAAACCTTCCATTCCTTGAAGTGAAATGGCGGGAAACCTCACTTTGGAAGGTCGTTTGTGGGCACGCCGCAAAAAAGTGTGGCACTCTTACTGGATTTGGGGGGGGATGTATCCGGCCGGGAGTTGAAGCAGGCTGTCCAGTTTGTGTTGTTAAGGAAGCTTGGGAAAATTTCCACCATCCGCTGAACGGTCCTGTCTCACCTAACTAGGTATGTCAGAGACTTAAGAAGGGTTATATTTTAGCTAATTTTAAACAGATCTTTTCAGCTTTTGTTCAGCCTCGTACTTTTTCCAACGAGCCCTGGGTTAAGTATTTTATTCCTTTGGTGTATCACTTGAAGTTACCACTTGAAAATAGCTTGCGGAAACCGCCAAGCGCGCTTGTGCTGTAACAATTTGGTTACGTTCCCACCTCTTCACCCAGTACGCCCCATTGTAAGCTCTGAAACCTTTGCAGCGATTTCCACAAATGAAGCCTCAAGAGTAGGGAGGTTAGTATGTCCTCAGCAGCAAATTTTATTGCAGAGAATCAGTTTAAAGTTCACTTTTTTAAAAAGTTATTTTTTTCCCGATTTTAGCCACTTCATCATCAATACTCCGGTGTGCCCTTTCCTGTACAGTTTTTTGAGAGTGAGGAAAATGTTCATCCAACAATTGGCACCAAAAAAAAAAAAAAAAAAAAGCCACGAGAAGTACAAATAGGAAAACTCTTTGAACCAATAAAAATAAGACTAACCAAATCAGCTCAAAATATAGAGAATACGAATTACATAAAATTACAGTTACGTAGAAAATAAATGTAGTCAAGAGATAAGCCCCTGTATCAAAATACACTAGACCACAAGTTTCATGGTGAAAATGCTTGGATAAAGTCCCAGCTTGTTTTGAAAGATGATTACAATCCAGTTATCAAAACCTAACAATTATTAAGAGTAGGAGGATGGGGCTCGTGGGTGGCTCAGTGGGTTAAAGCCTCTGCCTTGAGCTCAGGTCATGAACCCGGGGTCCTGCGATCCAGCTGCGCATCAGGCTCTGCTCAGCGAGGACCCTGTTCCCCGCACCCCGACCCCCGCCTGCCTCTCTGCCTACTTGTGATCTCTGTCTGTCAAAGACATAAATAAAATCTTAAAAAAAAAAAAAAAAAAAGAGTAGGAGGAAATCTGGACGCCCAGGTGGCTCAGTCACCTTCGGCTCAGGTCATGATGCGGAGTCCTGGAATCGAGTCCCCCATCTGGCTCCTTGCTGGGCAGGGAGCCTGCTTCTCTCTCTGCCTCTGCCTGCCACTCTGCCTGCTTGTACTCTCCCACTCTCTCTCTTTCTCTGATAAATATAAATAAACAAAATCTTTTTTTTTTTAAGAGTAGGAGGAAATCTATAGACTCTTTATCTGTAAATGCAAAAATCCTAAATGAAAAATTAGCAATTCTAATCCAGTGGCCTCCAAACCATGAGACCTGCAAGAGAGAACAGTTTGTGTAGCTCTGTATTACTCATCTTTAACAGTTTGCCCACCTTCCCTCCCACCCTAGAGATTACAAAAAAGATAATTCCTCCACGCTTTATAATCCTTTTCACTCAATCACATCCAGTAGCCTCCAGGTCATATACGATTAGCCTGATTAGCATCTCCATGCTACCCTCCACTTTCATTAATCTGATTCAGTGTCTACTTTTCACTAACCATTCTAACCATTTCACTCTACACTTAAGATTTCAACATCTGTTAACAGCCATTTCCCCTTTATTCACCTCTTCTCTAAATGTTCCCATCAACTTCCTGTTTGAACTGAAAACTGGTTTATCACCTGGCAAAACTACCTCTCTTGCAACTTTCCAAGTGGAGGAGGTTATTTTACTTCACTCTTCTCTTCAAACCTGCTCTTCATGCTGCCTCCAAATCATTTTTCTTTCTTCTTCAAAAACCCAGGCTCTTTTAAAGGTACTGCCAGCCGATTCTACACCAAGATGTCATCATCTACTGGTCCCTAGGAACTCCTTCGTTTGTTCCTGGTTCATTGTCTTCCTTTCTTCCACTATTTTTGTCACATCTCAGCCACTTTTTTAAAAATGTTATCCACATTTTCCATCCAATACTGTGGCCTCTCAGTTCCTCATTTTCCTCTTCATGAAGTGGCCTTGCTGCTATTAAACCTTCCATTTGTATTCCAGATCCTTTCTTTTCTCTCCTCCAGAACTTTACTTCACCATTTATCTTTTCTTGCTCCTACCTCATCAATTTTTTCCTTTTTTACAGGATCATTTGCATCTGCACATGGACATGTTCTGATTTCTGTTTTAATTAACAACAACAACAAAAACTACCCAACCATTTACACTATCCCATTTCTCTGCTTCTCTTCATGGAAAGATTTTTTTCTAAGAGTTGTCGCTATCTAAATTCTACTTATAATTCCTACCTTATAATTTCTCCTAAACCTATTCCAAACAAGCAACCATCCCCATCATTCTTTTGGCACTGTTTTTGTAACATAACAAGACTTTATTTCCAAAGCTAATGATGACTTTTCTGTACTGACTCTGCTCCAAATGAAAAAGCAAATAGAACCAGTTTCCTTCTTGAAACTTCGTAACAAGGAAAATCATCACTTCTTTTTAAAAACTTCTTCTCTTCGGGCTCCTTGCTCGGCAGGGAGCCTGCTTCTCCCTCTGCCTCTGCCTGCCATTCTGTCTGCCTATGCTCGCTCTCTCCCCCACTCTCTCTCTGATAAATAAATAAAATCTTTATAAATAAATAAATAAATAATAAAAACTTCTCTTGGCTTAAAAGAAACCACACTATCCTGGTTTTCTTCCTGCCCCATTGACAAACCACCACTTCTTATTTCAGTTGCTGATTTCTCCCTAGCCAGACCTTAAATTGTTGGGAGAGACCAGGGCTTGGTCCTTAGCTCTTTTCTTTTCCTATATGCTCTCCCTTGGTAATGCCATCCAGGACCATGGCTCACCTTCCGTGGTCTTACACACATCAGTAAGCATCACTATCTACTATGCCATTCAACCCTCAAAAAAGACTAGGAGTTGAGGGGTGCCAGGGTGGTTCAGTGGTTATGCCTCTGCCTTCCACTCAGGTCATGATCTCAGGGTCCTGGGATCCAGGCCCGAGTCAGGTTCCCTGCTCAGCGGGGAGCCTGCTCCCCCCCCCCACCTGCCTGCCTCTCTACCTACTTGTGATCTCTCTCTGTCAAATAAATAAATGAAATCTTAAAAAAAAAAAAAAAACACCTAGGGGTTCGGGGGCCTGGTAAGTTGGTTAAGCATCTGACTTTGGCTCAGATCATGATCTCAGCATCCTGGATTGAGGCCTGTGGCAGGCTCTATGCTCAACAGGGAGTCTGCTGCTGCTTCTCCCTCTGCTCCTCCCCTTGCTCCTTCTCCCTCTTTCTCAAATAAATAAATAAAATATTTTTAAAAAAATAAAACCTAGGAATTTTTTTGTTCTCTTTCCTCCATTCTCATCCCCATTCCACCCTCCCACCAGTTTCCCATCCTTCTAAATCTATCAGCAAATCCTTTTGACTAAATCTCCAGGATGAATACTGAACCTGCCTACCACTTCTCACTGCCCCCACCACTATCAGCCCAGTCCAAGCCACTATTACCCCCTTGAACCACTACATTGGTCTCCCCACAAGTCTCTTTTCTTTCACTCTGTCCCCCTGCAGTCCTTTTTCCACTGGCTACTGTCAAAATCATAAATCAGATCAAGTCATTTTGCTACTCACTATGCTCTATGACTTCCTATCACATTTAAAATAATATGGATGGGGGTGGGGAGATAGATCAAATAAGTGAAGGAAATTAAGAGGTACAATATTCCAGTTCTAAAATGTATAAGACAGGGGTGCCTGGATGGCTCAGTGGGTTAAGCCCCTGCCTTCAGCTCAGGTTGTGATCTCAGGGTCCTGGGTTCAAACCCTCGGGCTCCCTGCTTGGTGGGGAGCCTGCTTCCCCCTCTCTCTCTGCCTGCTGCTCTACCTACTTGTGATCTCTCTCTCTCTGTCCAATAAAAAAATAACATTTCTTTTAAAAAAATAAATGAAATAAAAAATAAAATGTATAAGACATAGGGATGCAATGTACAGCATAGGGAATATAGTCTATAATATTGCAATAACTTTGTATGGTCACAGATGTAGCTATATTTTTGTGGTGACCATTTCATGATGCATATAAATATCACCTGAAACTAATACAATATTGTATGTTAACTATTCTTTAATAAAAATAATAAAATAAAATAATATGCAAACTCCTTATGAAAACCTACATGAGGGACGCCTGGGTGGCTCAGTAGATTAAGTGTCTGTCTTTGGCTCAGGTCATGATCCCAGGCTCCTGGGATCCAACCATGTTTCAGGCCCCCTGCTCAGCGGGGGTGCCTGCTTCTTCTCCCTCTACCTGCTGCTCCCCCTGCTTGTACTCTCTCCCTCTGACAAATAAAATCTTTTAAAAAAGCAAACAAACAAAACCTACATGATCTATTTGGTCCCTAAATGTTTGTCTAACATTATTTCTTAACAATTTTCCCCTTCCCCACTACACTCCAGCCTCAATGGCCTGCTTCCTGTTCCTTGAAACAACCAAGCTATTTAGTGGCCTTAGGACTTTTTGCATTAGCTGTTCCCTCTCCTTAGAATGCTCACTTCACCTCTAGCAGCTTAGTGAAGATGGATTCTTGCTATTCAGACCTTGGTCTAAATATTGAGAGACTTTCCTAGTCAGCCAGTCTAAAATAGCCACCCATTATCTCTATCACATAATATCTCCACCTGGTTGGATGTAGGAAACAAATGTGGGGTGACGATTGGGTGAAAGCCAGTGGTGCAGTCAAAGAAAGAATTTACCCCAGGCAGAACAAAGAAGAAAGAAGTTTATTGAATACACAGCAAGGGAACAATGGACAGGACAGCAAAGGAGCAACTACTATCTGCCATGAGACAATGGGTGGGGATTGTATTTAAAGTGGGAAGGCAAGGAGGTATGCGGACACATGGAATTTTCCCTTTTTTGGTAACTGTGCCTGGATGTGAATAGCCCATTGGTCAGCTAGGGCTTATGGACATTTTGAGCTGGGTGGACTGGTGGGTCTGCCTGTATTCAGCCAGGTGGTTACTGTGGCCCTTTTGCCGTAATCAAGTTTCCATGGCACAAACCTGTTGTCTAAACGTAGCCTCTACAATAATCCTACTTACTTTAAATCGCTACAGAGGACTGCTTACTATCTGATCCTTTTTAATTTATTGATTATTGACCATCTTTCTCAAATAGAACCTAAGCTCTGTGAGAACAGGGAACTTGTCTTGTTCGCTACATCGCCTGAATCTACCACAAAAAGTTATTTTGTGAATTCACTGATTCATTCGTTCATTCATTCATCATGAAATGTGTAAAAATGTGTAAAATTTTCTTCGTATGAAGAAAACCATGAAATTTTCTAAAGGAAAAAATAAATCTCTGAATAAGTGGGAAAACATACACAATTCCTGGGTAAGACACTTACTTTGTTCCAAATGAATCTACAAATTCACTATCATTTTAATCAAAATTTCAACTGGATTTTTTTTTAAGTCAGCTCTACACCCCAATGTGGGGCTTGAATTCAGGATCCTGAGATAAAGAGTCACATACTCTACCACCTGAGACAATGAGCACCCCCTCACCACAACTTGATTTAACTGGACAAGTTGATTCTAAAATTTATCCAGAAGAGAAAATGAATAAGAAGAGTTAGGATGGAGGCACCTGGGTGGCTCAGTTGGTTAAGCGTCTGCCTTCGGCTCAGGTCCTGATCCCAGAATCCTGGGATCAGGCCCTATATCAGGTTCCCTGCTCAGCCGGGAGCCTACTTCTTCCTCTCCCTCTGTCTGCAGCTCCCCCTGCTTGTGCCCTCTCTCTCTCTCTCTGTATCACATAAATAAATAAAATCTTAAAAAAAAAAAAGAAAAAACTAAAAGAACTAACTTACCACACCTTAAAAAAATATATTATTGAGAAAGAGGAATATTAAGATAGCTAGGTGCCCTGCAGTTACCAGAATATTTCACAAGTTGGCACTGGCAGATAAATGTCCAAAAGGACCTACATAATGGAACCAAGAGTACAAAAAGGGATCAATATATACATGCACACGAGTATATGATGGGTGTGACATTTCAAACAATTGAGGAAAGGACTGACTGATAATTCACTGATGTTAGGACACCTGGCTATCTCTTTGGACTCAATATCTTAAAGGGGAAACATGGTGAAGTCCTTAACTTGGACAAGTCTTAAAATAAAATGGCAAGTGGATTAAAGAGCTAAATTAAGAAAAAAAAATGTAAAAGTGCGAGAAGCAACAATGAGATACTTATCAGATTGGCAAAACCCTTTTAAATTTGATAATATGTAGAGCTGGGAAAGAAGTGGAGACAAGCACTCTCGTTAACCATTAATGGAAGGGGCACCTGGGTGGCTCAGTTGGTTAAGTGTCTGCCTTTGGCTCAGGTCATGGTTCTGGGATTGAGCCCCTCATCAGGTTCCTTGTTCCGCAGGGAGTCTTCTACTCCCCCTGCTTGTACTCTCGAGCGCTCTCTCTGTCTGATAAATAAATAAAATATTTTTTAAAAATGTTAGGAATTTACCATCTTTGCAAAAGGTACGTATGTAAGGACTTTCACAGAAGCAGTGCTTATAATAACAAGGGAATTTTTTTTTTAAGTACTGGAACAAAACATGGGATAGAATATACTAAAAAACCTCTTGAGATTTCCTTTCTTATATTTCCAGGGATATTATGTTTAAAATGTCCTTTTAACTTTTTTTTTTTTTTAAGATTTTATTTATTTATTTGACAGAGATCACAGGTAGGCAGAGAGGCAGGCAGGGAGAGAGGAAGGGAAGCAGGCTCCCTGCTGAGCAGAGAGCCCAATGTGGGGCTAGATCCCAGGACTCTGGGATCATGACCTAAGCTGAAGGCAGAGGCTTTAACCCACTGAGCCAGCTAGGCATCCCATGTCCTTTTAACTTTTGAGATAAGTTAATACGACTAAAATTTCATATTTTCTTCTAGTATTTTTAATGGTTAAAATGTGTATTGCCATTCAAATTTCTCCAGAATTATTTTGGCACAAAGTGAATTTGAATTTCTTTCAAATAACTGTGTTTCCCAATGTCTTTTGTGAAATAATCCATTTTGTATCTATTGGCTAGTGATACTCCCGTTATTAGATAGTAGGTAGGTTTTTATCCACTCTGATCTATTTCAGGGTTAACTGTTCCTATGCACTGATTTGTAGATTCGAGAGTCATATCTTACTTTTATTGGGTTCAGAGTCTTCAAATGTAGACTGTAAGAATTAATTTGAAAAGCAAAATAAGAATCTAATTAATTTGCTATTGTTTCTTCCCATAGCTAGAAAAATCAGTAACATCTACTAAGTATTAGTCTGTTGTTCATTTATTAGAGCCACAGTGTTTAAAACTGTGAGATAATTAATGTCTCAAGAGGTTAAATTCTGTGACTCTGCCTTTACTCTGCCTCTGTTGTTTTGCAACTCTGTATTTGACAAAATAATCAGTCTAATCTGGCTATCACTGTCACATTCACTGTGTGCAAATGTAAATTGGTAGGGGACACAAAATTAGAATCATTGCTGCCAGAATCCCAAAGGTATCAAACCTGTATCTGTTCTTAATTAGCCATGGAAATTCAATCTGTCATGTTTTCTGCAGATAACTGGTTTCAGAGTCATTAATGTGAAAAGAATATTCATACTATTTCTCTTCAGATAATTTTACTTATACAATTAGCTTAGCCTTTTCTTCTGAAGAGAACTACTCTTGAATTTATTGTTTTTCTTTGATGAAAGTTCCATTTTTTTTTTAAATTTTTGAATAAGCCACACAATAGTTACTTAAGTCATTTGGAAAAATCTTTTTTTTCTTCTTGAAGTAATTACTCAGTTTTTTCAGCAGCACTGTTTATTGTGTTTATGTTGGAGAAAATTTTAAGCTCCCAATAGCGTGCCCTTCAGAATTAGAGACAAAATCAGAGACCACCTTTAAGATAGAAATCAGTAAAATTTAAACATTACATTTTTTTAAGAAAATTTTTGAGTGGGGGAGGGGAAGAGGGAGAGAGAGAGAGAGAGAGAATCTTAAACAGGCTCCAGACTCAGCATGGAGCCCAACACAAGGCTCAATCTCACAACCCTGAGATGATGACCAAGCCGAAATCAAGAATCAGATGCTGGGGCGCCTGGGTGGCTCAGTGGGTTAAAGCCTCTGCCTTCGGCTCGGGTCATGATCCCAGGGTCCTGGGATCGAGCCCTGCATTGGGCTCTCTGCTCAGCGGGGAGCCTGCTTCCTCCTCTCTCTGCCTCTCTGCCTACTTGTGATCTCTGTCTGTCAAATAAATAAATAAAATATTAAAAAAAAAAAAAAGAATCAGGGCGCCTGGGTGGCTCAGTGGGTTAAGCCGCTGCCTTCGGCTCAGGTCATGATCTCAGGGTCCTGGGATCGAGTCCCGCATCGGGCTCTCTGCTCAGCAGGGAGCCTGCTTCCCTCTCTCTCTCTCTCTCTGCCTGCCTCTCCGACTACTTGTGATTTCTCTCTGTCAAATAAATAAATAAAATCTTTAAAAAAATAAATAAAAAAAAATAAAATTAAAAAAAAAAAAAAGAATCAGATGCTTAACCAACTGAGCCATTAAGGTGCCCCTATTTGTTTTTAGATGCTAATAAAATCACTTGGTTTCTGAAGTAGGGTAGGACCAGATTATTTAGAACACTCACTGCATCCCCTATGCTGAGCTATTAGGCATAACATTCCTTTTTTTTTTTTCGTATTTTCTTCCTCCATCCGGTCTGTGGGACTTGAGTGAACTTAGAAGGGACTTCAGAACTGTTAAAGATGAATTTTTAAATCACCTATGTAATGAGGGAAAAACTTGCACATATAAGTGAATATTGGTAGGAACACTTAATAACTTACACTTTGTTTTTTAAAAGATTTATTTTTATTTGTTTGTTTGAGAGAGAGAGAGAAAGAGAGAGCAGGAAGAGGGGCAGCGGGAGAGAGTCTTTCAACCAGACTTCCTACAGAATGTGGAGCCCAACACAGGGCTTGATTCTAAGACCCATGAGATCGTGACCTGAGCGGAAACCAAGTCAGTCACTTAACCCAGGTGCCCCTAGTTTGCTGTAGATTTAAACCTTTAAAAAATTTAAAAAAATTTTTTCCCTAGGATATTCTCTCATCAGAAAAATCTTGAGGTTCCCTCCCCCCAGACTGTTCTTTAACAGGGCACCTGGATGGCTCAGTGGGTTAAACCTCTGCCTTCAGCTCAGGTTGTGATCTCAGGGTCCTGGGATCGAGCCCCACATCAGGCTCCCTGCTGAGCTTCCTGCTTCCCCCCTCCTCTCTGCCTACTTGTGATCTCTCTCTCTCTTTGTGTCAAAAAAATAAATAAAATCTTAAAAAAAAAAAAAAAAGAATGTGCTTTAACAGAAAAATCTATTTCACTTTCTAGCTGTCTAACTTGGTACAGACAATGTTGTACTTGCCTCCTAAGTTGTTTGTGAAAAAACAGTGCATGGAAAATATCTGAGATCATGCCCACATGCAATAAGCATTCAGTAAATGTTATCTCTTACCATTTGTTTTTTTTTTTTAGGATTTTTTTTTAAAGATATATATATATATATATATTAAATATTTTTATTTATTTATTTGACAGAGAAAGATAGACTAGCACAAGCAGAGGGAGCAGCAGGCAAAGGGAGAGGGAGAAGCAGGCTCCCCACTGAGCAGGGAGCCCTATGTAAGACTCAATCCCAGGACCCTGGGATCACGACCAAGCCAAAGGCAGCTGCTTAACCAACTGAGCCACCCAGGCGTCCCTATATATATATTTTTAGAGAGAAAAAAAGAGAGTGCAGGCACACACACACACACACACACACACACACACACACACGAGCAGTGGAAGAGCAGGAGAGAGGAGAGATTCTCCAGCAGACTCCCCACTAAGCAGGTAGCCTGATGTGGGGCTCAATTCCACAACCCTGAGATCATGACCTGAGCTGAAATCAAGAGTCTGACCCCTAACCAACTGAGCCACACATGCATCCCTCTTACCATTTGTTATTTTTTTTTTAAAGATTTTATTTATTTATCCGACAGAGAGAGGGATCACAAGTAGGCAGAGAGGCAGGCAGAGAGAGAGAGGAGGAAGCAGGCTCCCCGCTGAGCAGAGAGCCCGATGCGGGACTCGATCCCAGGACCCTGAGATCATGACCTGAGCCGAAGGCAGCGGCTTAACCCACTGAGCCACCCAGGCGCCCCTTACCATTTGTTATTAATGCGTTATTTCTATTAAGCTTCTTGATTAATTTTTCTCCATACAGTAGTTTTATTTTTCACCTTATTCTCCTGAAATCTGGCCTTCATCCTCTTTACCTTCCTGAATGACTTCTTACCTTCTTTCTACTTATCAATTTCAATTCCAATTCTCTTACTCATGGACCTCTCTGTTTAATTTATAGCTTTTGCCACACACATACATGCATACTTTAAATATTCATTTTAATTTGCATGAACATATATTCATTTGACAGTCTTTCAAAGTAGGACCAAGGTCTTTACTTTGCATATGAATCCACTGTTTGGAATTCAGCATCCCTTCTTTTTTCATAAACCACAGCAATAGTGTATCACCTAAGGCTTTCAGTTTTGACTTCTTTAAAGTGGAACAAGAACTTAAAAACATATGCAAAGTGCTTGCAATGCAGAATCCTTCTGGATTTTATAATTTATGCAAAACCCCATCAATCTTTTACAGTTGTCATACATATACCTAATTCACAGCAGATTCTTTTATTGATTTACCTTTATTAAATCTTTCTAAAGCACTGAATTTAATTTTCATGGAGATAAATTATTTTTCCTCCCATTCATATTTCATCACGTTGCACAATATTTAATTAAACAAGAACAACTGGAATAAACAGGTTTGGGAACCAACATTGACTCACCATGTGGGAGCAGTGGAGCATGGATATAACAGAAGATTAAAGTCGAGCCCCAAAAGGGTGTCAAAATATCTGTGATGTTTTATTTTATTTAAATAGGTCAAAAAAGGTGTGAGGAAAATATTAACAATCTTCAATCCTTGGTAGTGAGGACAAAGGTGTTCATTTTAGTGTTCTCTATATTTTCTATATTAAAAAAGAGTTATCGGGGTGCCTGAGTGGCTTAAAGCCTCTGCCTTCAGCTCAGGTCATGATCTCAGGGTCCTGTAATCCAGCCCCATATCTGGCTCTCTGCTCAGCGGGGAGCCTGCTTCCTCCTCTCTCTCTGCCTGTCTCTCTGCCTACTTGTGATCTCTGTCTGTCAAATAAATAAATAAAATCTTTTTTTAAAAAAAGTTCTCAGGATGCCTGGGTGCCTCAGATGATTAAGTGTATGCCCTTGGTTCAGATCATGATCTCTGGGTTCTGGGATGGAGCCCCGCATTGGGCTCCCTGCTCGGTGGGGAGTCTGCTTCTCCCCCTACCACTCCCCCTGCTTGTGCTCCCTCTGTCTCTCTCTCTCAAGTAAATAAATAAAATCTTAAAAAAAGAAAAAAGTTCTTAAAGAGAAAAAGCAAATGATTCTATAGGGTGTAAAAGAGAAACTAAAGATCTTAGACTTTAAGATTTAGACTTTAGACTTAAAGATTTTATTTTATTAATTTGACAGAGAGAAATCACAAGTAGACAGAGAGGCAGCCAGAGAGAGAGAGAGAGAGAGGGAAGCAGGCTCCCCGCTGAGCAGAGAGCCCGATGCGGGACTCGATCCCAGGACCCTGAGATCATGACCTGAGCTGAAGGCAGCGGCTTAACCCACTGAGCCACCCAGGTGCCCCTAGATTTTAGACTTAGACTGGTATGTCCAAGAGAAGGTTATCCTGTGCCTGCTTCTCTCTCTGAACTAAGCCTGGAGGAAGTCAATTGAATTCCTCCACGTGGTTTGAGGATCAGATGCTCCGGAGTGTTTACCTCATTTTCTCGGGAAGGCAGTCATCCTTACCCCTCCACTCTGTCCACCATGGTAGGGCATCAGAGGAGTAGAAATGGCTGCCTTGGGATTTGGGAAGGTGTATCCAAGGCCCCTTTCACCACTCAAGTTAAGTACAGCCTCACATATGGGAGACTCTTAAAGGAATCAACCCATCTGAATTATTTGAAAGAATACCCAATTTCCTAAAATCAACAACCAAGAAACAACAGATGTTGGTGAGGGTATGAGGAAAGGGGAATCCTCTTGCACTGTTGGTGGGAGAGCAGCCACTCTGGAAACAGTATGGAGTTTCCTCAAAAAGTTAAAAATAGAACTACCCTACAATCAGCAATCACACGAATGCAAAAATACTAATTCAAAGAGATACATGCACCCCAATGTTTACAACATTATCTACAACAGCCAAATTATGAAAATAGCCCAATAGCCAAGTATCCATCTACTGATAAATGGATAAGGAAGATCTGGTGTGTGTGTGTGTGTGTGTGTGTGTGTGCATGTGTGTGTATGTATATATAATGGACTATTACTCAGCCATAAAAAAGAATGAAATCTTATCATTTGCAACCACGTGTATAGACCTAGAGACTACTATGCTAAGTGAAATAAGTCAGTCAGAGAAAAATATATATGATTTCTCTCATGTGGAATTTAAGAAACAAATCAAATGAGCAAAGGGAAAAAAAGAGAAAGGGGGGCAAACCAAGAAATAAACTCTTAACTATAGAGAACAAACTGATGGTTACAAGAGGGGAGGTGGGTGAGGGGATGGGTAAAAAAAGGTGATGGGGATTAAGGAGTGCACTTGTGGTGAACACCAGGTGATAGATATATGGAATTGTTGAATTATATACCTGAAAGTAATACAACATTGTATATTAACTAACTGGAATTTAAATAAAAACTTGTAAAAAAAAAAAAAAAGAAAGAAAGAAAGAAAGAAAGAAAATTCAACTTATTAAGACTAGTTTTTCATTAACTTGAGGAAGTGGGGCTATTAAATATAAACATAATTATAGAAAATAAGGGGCACCTGGGTGGCTCAGTGGGTTAAAGCCTCTGCCCTCGGCTCAGGTCATGATCCCCTGTCCCAGGATCAAGCCTGGAATCAGGCTCCCTGCTGCTAAGCACTATCTCCTATTCAGATATCCTTTCATTGTACCTTGTCTTGCTGAAAAATCTTGAAGGTAGTTGCCATAGGTGGTCTATAGTTTATCCAAGTTCTAAGTAGGACTTCTAGGGATTTAAAAGATCCTGAGGATGTAGAGATGTCAACAGGACTGAAAACCATAATTATGATGAAACAAGATATTCTGCCTAGAGGAGTGTAGTAATTTGCTAAACATAAATTCTGTAGTGGCAATATGGGTGAATCTGTCATACTGTCAGCAAGAAATAAGAAATGTGGGTATTCCCTGAAAATCCATTTGAAATTATTGGCATGGCCATCCATCTCTGTGAATGGTGAGAAGTGACCTTAGAGATTCTTCAAGAATTTCTAAGATTCGGGGCGCCTGGGTGGCTCAGTGGGTTAAAGCCTCTGCCTTCGGCTCAGGTCACGATCCCAGGGTCCTGGGATGAAGCCCTGCATTGGGCTCTCTGCTCAGCGGGGAGCCTGCTTCTCCCGACCCCACCTCCCGCCCTCGGCCTCTGCTTGCCTCTCTGCGTGCTTGTGATCTCTGTCTGTCAAATAAATAAATAAAATCGTTTAAAAAAAAAAAAGAATCTCTAAGATTCTTTCAGGCCTAGGATTGTGAGAAATATACTAGAGGCATATGATGCAGGTACAAAACAAAATCTATTGTGGAAGAAGTTTATATAGAGGGTCAGCAGAGTGCACACAGCCCCCTACAGTCTCATTATGCCGTGGAGAGGTAAGTTTGGGTCAGGCATTGCTGAACATTCTAGAAATGGTGCTCCAGGAAAATACACACACACACACACACACACACCCTGCCCCAAGCTGCTCTATGTATTCACAGGAAAATGGGAGGAGTAGAGAACAGTAATCAACCAGAGTTTTTTAGTTGGAGGAATAGCCATGAATACAATAGGGACATTCTGTGGGACAGTTGTCCAAAGGAGTTCAAATGCCAGTGCTGGTATCTGCTAGTAGTAGTGTGGCCCTTCCTACTGAGCCTCAGTAGGTGGCTCAGTAGGAGCCAGGAGCTCAGCCAGGTCTTTGCTAGGCTACTCCAGGGTAGAGGGGATTACCTTTGCAGTCCAGTAGATAAAAGGTTTGTCTCTTCTTACTCCAAAGTCTGGGATTTAAGTTAAAGGCAATGATTAGAAGGGAATGGCAGGCAGGTATCACTGAAAATTGATTGGCAATGAGTAGTATATAGTGCGGATTGAGTCAGGAAATAAAAAATGTGCCATTATGAGAACATGTCAGATCTATAAAAAGTGTAATCTTCTAAAGAAAACCCAGGGTATCTGAGAAACGTTTGGTTACCAATCTATTCATTCTTTGGGAATCAGGGCTTCCCAGGTCAGTCCTTGAACTAAGCACAGGTACCTAACTGTGGTCCCAGGCATGTGTGTCGTGTGGAACTGTCCCAGAACATTCTGCTTGTATCCTATTGGCCAGATTTGATTCACATGGTTCCATGAACTTAAAGAAGGCTGGGAAATGAATTCTTTCTGAATGGGCTATGAGCCCAAATTAAAAATTCTACGGCAATCTTGCATACTTAAAAATAACCTGTTTTGGGGCGCCTGGGTGGTTCAGTGGGTTAAGCCACTGCCTTCGGCTCAGGTCATGATCTCAGGGTCCTGGGATCGAGCCCCGCATTGGGCTCTCTGCTCAGCAAGGAGCCTGCTTCCTCCTCTCTCTCTGCCTGCCTCTCTGCCTACTTATGATCTCTGTCTGTCAAATAAATAAATAAATAAAATCTTAAAAAAAAAAAAAAATAACCTGTTTAAAAAAAGGAGGGGGGCACAAGCGTGGAGCTGACCCCTGGTTTCAGCTTGGGTCATGATCTCAGGGTGGTGAGATCCAGCCCCAATTAGGGCTTCACACTCACTGCAGAGTGGAGTCGGCTTGAGGATTCTCTCCCTCTGGCCCTCCCACTTGTTCCCTCTCTCTCTCTCTCTCGCTCTCTTCTCTCTTTCTCTCAAACAAATCTTATTTATGTTTTTTAAGATTTTATTTATTTGACAAAGAGAGACACAGCAAGACAGGGAACACAAGCAGGGGGAGTGGGAGAGGGAGAAGCAGGGTCCCCACTGAGCAGGGAGCCGGATGCGGGGCTCAGTCCCAGGACCCTGGGATCATGACCTGAGCCAAGGCTGACACTTAACAACCAAGCCACGCTCCACCCAATAAATCTTTTTTTAAAAAAGAGAATTTATTGTATAAATGTAGGGGTGTCTTATAGAACCAAAGGGCAGAGAGACTACAAGGCCTAATTAGGACTTTGAATGGGGACTTGTCAGAAACTGAACCAAGGCACTTATTCTCTATCTTTCTAGGGGCATATAGGGTCTCAACTATGCCTTTCTCAGCAGACCAGCCCTTTAACTGTTCATCAGCACATTCACTCAGCAAATACTGACTGAGCATTACCCCGGACTAGGACTGTTCCAGGCACTGGGTTAGAGAAAGGAATCAAACAGACAAAAAATATGTATTTCCAAAATGTTCACCCATGCTCCTCTAGTCTGTGTGTCTTTCTAATCTCAAAGACCTGTAATTTTTGGACTCCCTGTTTCTATTTATCAATCACAATTCTCCCATAGGACTAAGTGGGAGATCTTCAAACTCCAAAGAAAATTGGTTTCAAGTTAGAATAGTTCAGCCTCAGGGGTGCCTGAGCGGCTCAGTGGGTTAATCCTCTGCCTTCGGCTTAGGTCATGATCTCAGGGTCCTGGGATTGAACCCCACATCAGGCTCTCTGCTTGGCAAATAAATAAATCTCTCTGTCAAATAAATAAATAAAATCTTAAAAAAAAAAAAAAAAGAATAGTTCAGCCTCCTGACCTAGTATCAGCAGAGGATACCAATGAGTCTCAGGTACAGTGAAAGGGGGTTCTGAGCCTAGCCAGACCTCTTTTCTGACTTCTCTGTTCCAGCTACCCCTTCTACTGTTCAGAGAGAGTTGTTTCTGAGGTTTCAGTTGAGCCCTAGAAGCTGGGAGTCATCATGACAGTGGTGAGATGGCTGGCCTCCATGCAAAACATGGAAAACGAGAGAAAAATTAGTGTCCACTGGGAAACTGAAGTAGAAAACCAAACAGTGCAAACAAAATGTCAGACTAAAGGAACGAGCTGAGAGAGGAAAAACAGGTCCGAGGAAATGAGACAACAGGAGGCAGTAAGATGAGTAAGTAAGTTTGGGAGGCATATTATTCAAGATTAAATCCAGAGGAAGAGCAGACATTAGGACTGGTTGATCCAGTGATTCGGTGATGTCATGAGACTCATCTCATTCTTCGCCCAGAGTTACAGGCTGGCTGCCTGTAGTGATCAACTCACATGCTTCCCCCATATAGTGGGAGAAAAAGAATGGCTTTCCAGAGCTCTTTCTCAAGTACGGAATTTTCCTAGAAACATTCAGAAAGCCTCTCTTAGTGCTTATCAGAATTAGGGCACACGGGATTACCTTTAGAGCAGTGGTTCTCAACCATGGGCAGCTTTTCTCCTGAGAAGATATTTAGCAATCTCTGGGGACATTTTTGTTTGTCACACCTGGGGAGGGGGGCTGCTCCTGGCACCTAGTGGAATAGAGGTCAGGGATGCTACCAAACATTCTGCAGTGCACAGGACAGCTGCCACAATATATTATCCAGCCCCAAATGTCAAGAGTGTTGAGACTGGGAAAGCCTGCTTTAGACCAAGTAGGCCCACTCTTCTGAAGCACCCAGACTGGGTGTGTGTGTGGGGTGGAGGGTACATACCAGAAAAAGACTGATAAGAGGCCAAAGAAGTCAGAGAAGATGGAAAAAAAAAATGTCCTGTTCAAAAGCCAAAGGAAAATTTTAAGGAAGCTATGGCAGTAATATCAAATGCTGTAGAGAGGTCGTTAAGTTTATAACTGAAAACCACCCAGTAGATTTATCCCTAAAGGGGTTACTTGTTACCTTTGGCCAAGAAGTTCCAGGAGGGTGATAAAGGCCAAATTTAGGCTGATAAGGAGTGAGTGAGAGGTGGTGACCGAGAGATCTTAATTATGGTTTAGGCAAATCATTCAAGAAGTCTGTCTGTGAATGGAGGAGAGGGAAAAATAGCAGAAGAGTCAGGGAATAATAATAATAGTAGTAGTAGGATTATATTAATTTATTATTATTATTACTGATTTGTTTTTTAAATCATGAAGAGACAAGATCATTTTTAAAATGCTGACTGGAGGGGCGCCTGGGAGGCTCAGTGGGTTGGGCCTCTGCCTTTGGCTCAGGTCACGATCTCAGGGTCCTGGGATCGAGCCCCACATCAGGCTCTCTGCTCAGTGGGGAGCCTGCTCCCCCCCCCCTCTCTGCCTGCCTACTTGTGATCTCTCCCTCTGTCAAATAAATAAATAAAATCTTAAAAAAAAAAAAATGCTGACAGGAAAGATCCAAGAGAGTGGAAAGTAAAAGAGAGGGAAAAAGGAGACTGCCATCTACAGCAGTGTTTCTCAAACTTTAATATGTATATGAGTCACCCGGGGATCTTGAAATCACCTGTGGGAGTCTATTAGTTGCATATTCCGATTCAGTAAGTCTGATGTAGAGCCTACGATTCTGTAGTTCTAACAAGCTCCCAGGGGATAACCAGGCTGTTGCTCCATGAGGATGCTGGGCCCCATTCCGAGCGTTTCTGATTCAGTACATCTGGGATTGGGCACGAGAATTTGCATTTCCTTCTCTTCTTTTTTTTTTAAAGATTGTATTCACTTATTTGATACAGATAGAGAGAGAGGGAGGGAGAGAGCACAAGCAGGGGGAAGTAGCAGAGGGGGAGGAAGAAGCAGGCTCTCCACTGAGCAGGGAGTCCCATGTGGGGCTCGATCCCAGGACCCTGGGGTCATGACCTGAGCCAAAGGCAAATGCTTCATCAACTGAGCCACCAAGGTGCCCCAAGAATTTGATTTTGTAACAAGCTCCAAGGTGCTTTTAATGCTGCTGGTCCTGCTCAGAATCATTGATTTCCTGTATATGTGGAGAATATCACCTTTGAAGAAAGATTGCTTCACCACTAAGAAAATAAGAAAAAGGCAAAAATTGACAAGGTACCAGAGGTTAGCTGGTAGGTTTAGGGGGAGGTAGGATGCTAAAGAATTTACTGCTTATTGCCCTGTATCTTCTCTGTGAAACAGGAGTAAAATGGCCAGCTGAGAGCAAAGAGCAAGGGTGAAGGGATAAGGAACTATAAATACTAGGTAAAGCTTATTGCCCTCCAATTAGCTCTTGTCATAACACCATACAAAAAGTCTATTTGCTTTGTTACTTATTAAAGGAATGTTTTGCAATTAATTCACCCAGACAAGTTGACCAGGAAGTTATGTGGTGCTGGGGAAGAATTAGCAAGATTTTCCTTTGGCCAGTAACTAGAAACTCCTGCTTTGGAAATTTCCAAGCTCAACTCTGGTTGACAATGTGTTTTGATGTAGAAATGTAGAAATCCAATTGGTTTTAAAAGGCGGAATGACATGGAATTTATGAAGGGGCAGACTCTACAATGAAAGGCTCTGGTTTCTTTTATCTTTTTTAAATTTTATTGTTTTTTTAAGTAGGCACCATGCCCAGTACAGATCCTAACATGGACTTGAACTCAGGACCCTGAGATCAAGATCTGAGCAGAGATCAAGAGTCAGATACTCAACTGACTGAACCATGCAGGTGTCCTGAGGCTCTGGTTTCTTTTTCTTTTTCTCCCCCTCCTGCTCTTTCTTTCTTTCTTAGAGTGCACACACATGTGCGAGGAGCAGAGATAGAGGGACAGCAGCCCCTGAACTCAGTGTGGGGTTCAACACTGGGCTCGATCTCAGGACCCTGAGGTCATAACCTCAGCAGAAGCCAAGAGATGGATACTACACCAACTGAGCCACCTAGGCACCCTCAGACTCTGGTTTCTCATCCAGCCTTCACCACATACCAGTGTGAAACCTTAAGCAAGCATGTTAACTTCTCTTGGCTTCCATTTCTCACCTGTAAAATAGGGATAAGCATGGGAATGGTACCTATCTCACAGAGTTTTGGGGAGAATGAAAGAAGATAATGTAGTACGTACTTGGCACAGTGTCTGTCACAGGAAATGCTTCCAGCTGTTTCCTCATTTGAATCTATTTTGCAAAGATCTTGCGAGGGGATTGAATTAAATCGAATCTAGAGCCACCCCCCTCTTCATCCACAACTCCAGGTGACCATTCATATGCAGTCATGAAAAATGTACGTGCCACTTTTATTTTAACAGCTAACATTTACTGAGACTCTTTTGGTGCACTTGGCATTGTTTTAAGCCCTTCACACCTATGAATTCAGGTGACCCTTGCAATGGCTCTGTGAGATGGTTCTATTATTATTCCCATTTTGTAGGTGAGGAAACTGACACCTGAAGAAAATACTTTCCTCAAAGTCACACAGAAAATAAGTGGTAGAGTTTGATCCCACACAGTCTAACTCCAGGCCTATATCCCCCAACTACCTTACGGTGTAGACTTGCCAGGGCTTCGCAGTGTACATTCAGTTCAGATGAAGTATCGGATAGTCATATGATACTTAAGAAGTCTAGTTTATGTGAAATGAAAATTATAATAATGGTCACTATTTGCACTCTAGCCTTAATACAACAGCTCTCCACCATTTAACAGATAAGAATCTGAAGATCAAAATTTGCTGGGAGGGGCGCCTGGGTGGTTCCATCAGTGAAGCAATCGACTCTTGGTTTCAGCTCAGGTCATGATCTTAGAGTTGTGAGATCGAGTTCTGCATCTCATGGGGCTCTGTGCTCAATGGGGAGTCTGCTGAAGATCCCCCCACCCCGCCACCCAACGCTCCTTGGCTGCTTGCCCACACATGTGAGCTCTCTCTCAGAAATAAATACATAAAATCTTTTAAAAAAATTTGCTGGCAGTCAGGAAAGTTTCTCTATTTCCCATTCTGTAGAATGAAAATAATTATTTTCAAAAAAGTAGTGTATATTGATCTCTCACAACTTCAGGGTCTGTCAATCTCTCCAACAGGGCTTTACCTTCCGTTTATAAGAGGTTATTTACATCTGGTTCTGGGTAATTTGTGATAATCCTATTCAGCACCTTCTATACTGCAGCATAGTAAAGAGACAAGGTTTTAATCATTTTATTTTCCTCAAGTCTTTCATTTAATCCAGATTTCTGACACAACACTTATTTCTTTGAACTTACATCTGCAGAAGGAAAGTGACTGAATCACAGAAAAGCTGAGAAAGGAGATGGAATATAAAGATCATGTTGTTCCTCCTTTTGATCCACCCATCCTCGGTTGTCTGAATTAATAGCCTTTTTTTACTTACGCTAGTTTGAATTGGATTTCTGTCATGACCGAACGTATCTTAACTAGTATATCTATCTCTTGGGTATGCTGTTTCTCTTTTTCTTCTATGTTTCTTGAGACTCACAGACCCTGGGTTTTTCCTCATTATTCATGTTTAAGTGAGGTTAAGTCTAGATAAGCAAACTGTAGCCCATGGGCCATATCTGGCCAGCCTCCTAATTTTGTTTTTACAGTCCACAAGCTAAGAATGCTTTTTATATTTTTTAATGATTATGTGTTCTTTAAAAGATTTTATTTATTTATTTGACAGAGAGAGATCACAAGTAGGCAGAGAGGCAGGCAGGAGCAGGGGGTGGGGTGCGGGGATGCAGGGTCCCCGCCTAGCAGACAGCCTGATATGGGGCTAGATCTCAGGACCCTGGAATCATGACCTGAGCGGAAGGCAGAGGCTTAACCCACTGAGCCACCCAGGTGCCTCTAATGATTACAATTTGAATGGTTTTTTAAGTATCTGCATAATAGCCTTGGTTGTGTCTCTTGGCCCACAAAGCTTAAAATCTTGACCTATCTGGCCCTTAAAGAAAAAAATTTGCTGAACTCTGATTTAAAGATGTGATAATTGACTTAAAATATTGTGCATTTATTTTTCTTGGGTCCCTCACTATTTACGTGGCTGCTGTGGGAGTCCTTCATTATGTGGCTTTAAATCATCAGTTCAGCATTTCGGCATCCTGCACAGGACTGAGAGGAAGTCAGGGTCATGGGTCATCTTATCCAGAAGTTTGTGAGACTTTTCTCATTGTTTGTTCAAACTGCTGCCCCATGTAACAGTTTTTGGTATCAGTTTTCTGTTTGGCCTGCCTTCTGCTTTTGGTTCAGGTGTATGGCTTCCTTCTTGGCTGTTTTGAGAGTAATTGCTCCACGAGGTCATTTGCTCCCTCAAAATAAGGAAACTTCTCCCAGTGTTGTAATTACCTGCTCTAGTGAGACGTACAGTCAGGGAAAGACCTCCCCACAGGTTTTTCTGTTTTCACAGCCTCCTTTTCTAAAGTCTACACCTGCCTTCAGGTGCTATTGATCTGTAGTATCAAAAGAGTTTCCAAGAAATAATGGCCCCCATCCCCCTTTTTCTAGGAGAATTTATTTCTTTGATTAGTAGGTACTTATGTGGATCTGCCAGGATTTCCTCAGCTTGGTTTTCATGATACTGCACTATTCTTTTCGAAACGATCTAAAAGGGGGGCACCTGGGTGGCTCAGTTGGTTAACATCTGCCTTCGGCACAGACCGTGATCCCAGGAGATCATGATCCCAGGGATCCTGGGATCATGTCCCACATCAGGCTCCCTGCTCCTCTCTCTGATTATCTCTGTCTCTCTCTCTCTCTCTTTCCAATAAATAAATAAAATCTTTTTTTAAAAACGGTATCTGTGGGGTTTTGCCTCTCATTGAGTCCTCGGGGACCATTAGCTAGCAGAAATTCTTCTGTGATTATGGTATAAATCTATGTCTCCCTTCCAACATTTCATCATTGATGTTATTTTCCTTTGATTATTTCAATCAGTTCCATAGAGATAGGGGAGTAGATGTATATGTTTCAGTCTGGAGGATAACAGAAACTCATTATAACAGAATGGATATATAACAGAAAGGATAACAGAAACTATACTGGAGGATAACAGAAACTCATTAAAGACAGAAAGCTTTTGTCAGACTAGCACCTAGGAGCCCAAAAAGGCACAGTTCATGTCCCAGCAGTAAAGTCATGAATGACATGGAGATGATATGAACTGATTCTTAGAGAAGGGACTGAGAAGTTGGCTCCACTAATTGGATTGGCTCCACCAGTGCAAGGTGAAAGGTCCAGAGCTAAATAGGAAAGATTTGTACCTTGTTTCGACTAGCCCATGATGTTTTTCTCTTCCCCCAAGGTAGCAATGATGGATCAAGAACACTTCCTGGATGACAGGATAGATAAAAAACAGAACCAATGGGTTAAAGCCTCTGCCTTCAGCTCAGGTCGTGATCCCCGGGTCCTGGAAACAAGCCCTGCATCGGGCTCTCTGCTCAGCAGGGAGTCTGCTTCCTCCTCTTTCTCTGCCTACTTGTGATATCCGTCTGTCAAATAAATAAAATCTTTAATAAATAAATAAAATAAATAAATAAAAAACAGAACCAGAAGAATCTCCTGGGATTTGTTTCAGCCAGGGCAGGATATTTTGTTTCTGTCTTTTTTTAAGATTCTATTTATTTATTTGAAAGAGAGAGAGCATAAGCAGGGAGAGCAGCAGAGGGAAAGAGAGAAGCAGGTTCCCCGCAGAGCAAGAAGCATGACATGGGGCATGATGCCAGGACCTTGGGATCATGACCACAACTGAAGGCAGATGCTTCAACTGACTGAGCCACCCAGGCTCCCCTAGCCAGGGCAGTTGTGCAGAGAACTTGAGAGTACTCAAGCTACTGCCTTCTGTCCAGGGTCTATCAGTAAGCAATCAGTGAGTGGGATGCTCTCAATGAAATACGTTCCAGCAACCTCTCAAAGTTCCATTTAAGAGAACCATACACTTTAAAGATAACTGGGATAGTTCACATCAGAATAAGTTTAAATCACACTGTGACGAAGACTCAGCCTGACATTGAATCTGGTGGAAGAGGCACAAACTTTAAATAAAAGCTCGACTGCAGAGATGTAGGTTACATGTGAAGAACGGTGTTTAGGAATGAGCTTGCCCAGAGATCAACTTCCAGAATGGCAGAAGGAGGACCTCAGTGAACTTGCTTCTCCACAAAAACAATAAAAATACTGGCAAAACAACTAAGATGAACTGTTTTAGAACTCTGGAAATTAACCAGAGCCCTAAAACAAACTGGAAGTCATCTATCCAAGAGAAATTACTGAGCTTTGGTTAGAAAGTGGGACCGAAGGGTGCCTGGGTAGCTCAGACAATTAAGTGTCTGCCTTCTGCTTAGGTCATGATCCCAGGACCCTGGGATGGAGCCCTCCATCAGTTTCCCTGCCCAACAGGAAGTCTGTTTCTCCTTATCCCTCTGTTTCTGCCTGTGCCTCCCCCTGCTTGTGCCCTTGCTCTCTCTTTCTCTCTCTCTGTCAGATAAGTAAATAATCTTAGAAAGAAAGAAAGAGAAAGAAAGAAAGGAAGAAAGGAAGGAAGGTCGGGTGCCTGGGTGGCTCAGTGTGTTAAGCCTCTGCCCTCGGCTCGGGTCATGATCTCAGGGTCCTGGGATCGAGCCCCACATCGGGCTCTCTGCTCAGCAGGGAGTCTGCTTCTCCCTCTCTGTCTGTCTGCCTCTCTGCCTACTTGTGATCTTTCTCTCTCTCTGTCAAATAAATAAATAAAATCTTAGAAAAATAAAAAGAAAGAAAGGAAAAAAGGAAGGAAGAAAGAGAGAAAGGGAGAAAGAAAGAAAGATCTGTAGTATTTTAACTTGTGGATGGGATGCTATTCCCATCCACGCTCCCTCTCCAGCTCTGAGAAGTCTTGAAGCCAATGGAGAGGAATGACCTCTTGTGGAGCTCACTCAGTTAAAAGCAACATCCCCAGAGCACAGTGAATATTTTGTCTGAATTTGCAGCTCCCTAGAAAATCTCTATCTTTAGGTCATTCTGGCTATTTGATTGGACTCAGAATTCAGCTCAATAGAAAAAAAAAAAGTCCTATTCACAGGGCCTTTTCAGAACAATAGCCATCTACTGGCAACCTTGTGGCTGCATAAGGTTATGCTTTTTGGAACTCCGAAAAGCTACATCATATTCCAGACTCTAAAAGGCTGTGTAGGGGCACCTGGGTGGCTCAGTCAGTTAAGCATCTGCCTTTGGCTCAGGTCATGATCCCAGGGTCCTGGGATAGAGGCCCATGTAGAGCTTCCTGCTCAGTGGGGAGTCTGCTTGTCCCTCTCTCTGTCCTTCCCCCTGCTCCTGAGCTCTCTCTCTCTCTCAAATAAATAAACAAAATCTTAAAAAAAAAAAAAAAAAAGGCTGTGTAGGGACACCTGTCTGCCTCAGTCGGTAGAGTATGTGATTCTTGATCTCAGGGTTGTGAGTCCAAGCCCCATCTTGGGTGTAGAAATTACTTAAAAATAGAATCTTTAAAAAATAAATACATAAGCATAAAAGGCTATGTAAATGCACAAGGCTGTGCACGTGCTCAGAAGAGACACAGGAATGGAAAAGGTCCTAGTCACTAATTTCAGGTTGACTTTAAGGCTTTGCAAGCAGAAAGTGAAAGCTGAGGCTGTCTTGTAGACTGCCTGAGGTATGAAGACATGCAAACAAAGAATAGCCCCTGTTCCTCATGGATTTCAATTTTTCTCATAAGTTTAAGGAATGAATTACAGGATCAAGGACCTCATTCCCAAGGAGTGCAAGAATAGGGGAATTACTCCTCTTGGGCATATTAGAGGGGGAAATGGAGAAAGGGATATGATAATGTGATCCTGTAAGGGTACAAAAGTGACCTGGCACTGAGGCTGGGCCACAACTCCTGAACTTGAGAGTCAAATATACAGGGAGAAAGTGAAGAGCTCAATGGTCTTTGCCTTCCTCTAACCTATCCTGGAAGTCTGCCTGATGACCAGCTGGGGGTATCAAGAAAAGCGGGGAGATAAGGGACTAAGGAAGGCCAGGATGACCTAGGGTTCCTTGAACATAGGGTCTGAACCATGCACTCCCTTCTCTCCTTAGATTTTTCATACTTGTCATTTATTGTCTTTGGAATGGAGATAATAGACATTACTGCTCCTGCGTGTGTCTGGGGCTCACAGAATCCCTGGAGCTATCAGAATAAGAACGAGGGGAAGAACGGAAAGAGGGATTGATATGTCAATGTAGTCTCAGTACAGTCTTGAGCTAGTCTTCTTTCTAGAGTGAGAAAGAGGGATTGATATGTCAATGTAGTCTCAGTACAGTCTTGAGCTAGTCTTCTTTCTAGAGTGAGAACGAGGGATTGATATGTCAATGTAGTCTCAGTACAGTCTTGAGCTAGTCTTCTTTCTAGAGTGAGAACGAGGGATTGATATGTCAATGTAGTCTCAGTACAGTCTTGAGCTAGTCTTCTTTCTAGAGTGAGAAAGAGGGATTGATATGTCAATGTAGTCTCAGTACAGTCTTGAGCTAGTCTTCTTTCTAGAGTGAGAAAGAGGGATTGATATGTCAATGTAGTCTCAGTACAGTCTTGAGCTAGTCTTCTTTCTAGAGTGAGAAAGAGGGATTGATATGTCAATGTAGTCTCAGTACAGTCTTGAGCTAGTCTTCTTTCTAGAGTGAGGGTGTATGCACATTTTCAGATTGTCCAGCATCCCCACTCACCCTCTTCCCCATTCCATCAAAACCCTTCCTCTTCTGTCTTGTCCAGGTCTGAATTCTTTTCTGTTTTCTCTCACCTCTCTGGTGTGGTATTATCCCATATGCAAAACCATCAGTTTGTTCCCACATGTCCCCAGCCATAGTTCCCTAGAGGTACCAGGTGCCAAGATATCCAGGTTGCTGTAGAGAGAACTCAAATACCCATGATGACTCTTGGGTTCACCTGAAAGCGGAGCCTTCAACAAAGAGTTGAGTGAAGGTAGTTTATTGGGAAGATAATCATAGGAGGGATGGAGGAGAATAAAATAGAAAAGGAGAAGATCACATAAGGGCCATTACCCAGGTTGTTTCTGAGTGAGAGGGGCTCCAGTTAATTAGGGCCTCCTGAGAAAGTACAGGATGGATCCCAGAATGGTCCATCTGAAGGACAGGAGGGTGGATCATCATCCCTTCTCAATCCCCTTTGGATGAGTTTGCCCCGGACTGCACTTGTCTGTGGCTCTAGCAGAATCCCGTGGCATTGGAGAATGTCCTGCAGCAGAATATGCAAGACACAGGGTGCCTGGGTGGCTCAGTCAGTTAAGCAGCTGCCTTTGGCTCAGGTCCTGATCCCAGGATCCTGGGCTCAAGTCCCGCACTGGGCTCCCTGCTCGTTGGAGAGTCTACGTCTCCCTCTGCCCCTCCCCACGCTCGTGCACTTGCTCGCTCGCTCTCTCTCTCTCACATATACATGCTCTCATTCAAATAATAATTAAAAAAAAAAGACACATTTATTCAGTGTCGTGATCAGACTGTTACATTTAGCAATCAACAGCATGGGTGCAAAAAAAAAAAAATCTACATTAAAACCCTTTGTTGGAATGCTTTACCCTTTCCACAGAACAGAAACTAAAATAACCTGTTATACAATTAGTCACAAATACAGTCTTCGAGTTTTTTGCCCATACACATGAGTATTGTCTAAAACATGTCTTCTTTGTAGCAGCTAAGCCCTGCCACCACTGTGCTTAGGTGAGTTCACAAATCTGTTGTAACCTGTGGCTTCCCTGTCACTTCTCTGGCTCTTCTCTCCTGCTAAGCTTTGTTTCTTGGCAGTAATAAAAACCTTCTGCCACTGCCATAGCTACTGCTGCTGCTAGAACTACCATAGCCACCTTGGTTTCATAGTTTGGCGAAGTATTGGCCTCCACCACCATAAGGACCAGAGCTTCTTCCAAAATTTCCTCCTTTCAGGATCCAGAATTTGAGGATTGATTGTTGTAATTACCAAAATCATTATAGCTTCCGCCACCTCCAAAGTTGCTTCCATTATTACCAAATCCGTTATAGCCATCCCCACTGCCACCATATCCACCACCACCTCAACTGCCACCAAAGCCACCTCTACCACTGAAGTTTCCTCCATGACCAAAGTTGTCATTCCCAGCAAAACCACCTTCACGACTACCATCAATGTTTCCAGAACCACCTCGACCTCTTTGGCTAGACAAAGCACTAGTCATCTCTTGCTGAGATGGTGCTTTCCTTACTTCACAGTTGTGGCCATTCACAGTACAGTATATTTGAATGACAGTCTTGCCTACAGAGTCATGGTCATCAAATGTTGCAAAAGCAAAACCCTTCTTTTTGCCACTGCCTTGGTCAGTCATGATCTCATTCACTTCGATTTTCCCATACTGTTCAAAACAATCTCTTAGATAATGTTCTTCAGTGTCTTCTTTAATGCCACCAACAAAAATCTTTTTCACAGTTAAGTGGGCACCAGGTCTTCAAGAATCTTCTCGTGCCCTCTTTAGTTCCACAACTCTTCGATCCACCTTGTGTGGCCTTGCGTTCATGGCTGCATCCTCCTCCTCCACGGTGGCATCTGTGACAAACCCAAAGCTTCTGGAGTGCTTGGTGTTTGGATCACTCATTACCACACAGTCCATAAATGTTCCCCACTGCTCAAAATGGCTCCTCAGACTCTCGGCGGTTTTTTCAATGCTCAGACCTCCAATGAAGAGCTTCCTCAGCTGTTCAGGCTCTTTGGGAGATTCTGACTTAGACATGACGGCGGTGGGAGGGGAGACTTTAACGATGCTTACTCAGCGGTGTCCACAGGCAGAAAGTCAAATAAATAAATTAAAAAAAATTTTTTAAAGACTATGCAAGGGGTGCCTGGGTGGCTCAGTGGATTAAGTCTGCCTTTGGCTCAGGTCATGATCTCAGGGTCCTGGGACTGAGCCCTTCATCGGGCTCTCTGCTCAGCGGGGAGCCTACATTTCCCCCTCTCTCTGCCTGCCTGTGACCTCTCTCTCTCTCTGTCAGATAAATGAAATCTTTAAATAAATAAATAAATAAATAAATAAATAAATAGACTAGTCAAGATGCACAGTATATAGTCACGGGCACGGCAAGTGTTAAGCATGTCTGAGCTCATCCCAGGTGTTGACTGAAAGCAGAGATGGGTCAAGGAGATATAATGCAGAAGCCAGGAGGTCTGCCATAGACCCTTGCCCTGAGTTTTAAAACTTTCTCATCAGAAACTATTGTTGGGGGCGCCTAGGTGGCTCAGTGGGTTAAAGCCTCTGCCTTCGGCTGGGGTCATTTTCCCAGGGTCCTGGGATTGAGCCCCACATCGGGCTCTCTGGTCCGCGGGGAACCTGCTTCCTCCTCTCTCTCTCTCTCTCTGCCTGCCTCTCTGCCTACTTGAGATCTCTGTCTGTCAAATAAATAAAATTTAAAAATCTTTTTAAAAAATTAAAAAAACTATTGTTGATGACATAACTTGTAATGTGTGTTCATTTCTGTCACTTCTTCTAACTGACATATATTCCAATATGAAATTCCTGGTTGGGAAAGAGGGAGAAATTTACTGTTCCACTCAACTAGGATAGATCAACAAAATTGAAGAAACACAGAAGGGGTTCCATATGACTCAGCAGAAGTGCAGCCACTGATAATTTGACATTTCAAGTACTTGCATAAGGTTCAGAGAGCTTTTCTGTTTAAACCCAGACTGGATTTTAGTTTTACTCTGACATTTCTCAAGAGAAGATTTCAAGTATCTTGTCTATAAATGTTCAATGTCTGAGGTCAAAGAACGCTTCTTACCTTTATTTAAAAGACTTCCAGAACTTTTTATTTTCTTAAAGATTTTATTTATTTATTTCACAGACAGAGATCACAAGTAGGCAGAGAGAGAGGAGAAAGCAGGCTCCCCACGGAGCAGAGAGCCCAATGTGGGGCTTGATCCCCGGACCCTGGAATCATGACCTGAGCGGAAGGCAGAGGCTTTAACCCACTGAGCCACCCAGGCGCCCCAAGACTTCCAGAACTTTTAGTCGCTACTCTTATGGGTGGGAAGGAACAGTCATGATTTATATTTTTTGCAAACAATAAGTTATCTATTGAATTCTTACATGATATATAGGATTTTTGGTTTAGTGGTTTTCCTGTTGAGTGTGAGTATTCTATACTGTTGGAGAGTGGACATACTAATTACTAACTTCCTGTAATTGCCTAGCACCTGAACCTTTATTGCATATACTTTCCCAAAATATCTTGCTACAGCAAGAGCTGCCTATGTGGACAGCATGATAACACAAATTAGAAAAACAAATATTTTCCTCTTAATGATTGTATTGTGATTAATTTAGAGGGAAGCAGAAAAGACAAGAGAAAAGGTAGCGGTCATCAAAGGCTATATTGGCTGGATCGTATGGTGAGTAGACCCAGGTGGAGGGTTTGTTTATATCCTGTGCCCACTCTTACTCTCTCCAGTGACTTTGTAGTAACGGGTTTTATAATGGCAACTATACCAATTCTGTCCACCAGGGGGCATTTTCAAAATAGAAGGGATAAAATTATGTAGCAAGATTAGCTCTTGCCTAATTGGGGAATGTTCCAAAGTTCTAAATTGGACATCCAGTTTCAGAGAAACTGTGCCTCTTCTGAAGAAGTCCTTTGAGGATACTTGTTAGCAGTAAAGAAAGATATTACATATCATCAGGATGGAAGAGAGATTTCTGTTGCTGATCCACAGTAAGCGATAGAGACTCAGATGTCACCTGGGTTCCAGATCTTAGTACAGGTTGGGCTTAAAGATCCTGATGTTTCACAGATCAGTAGGCAGGTTCTTTTGGTTAGAAGTACCAGAACTCCCTGTTTTTCTATTGAGGGGACATTAGACATTAGGTCTAATGCTTTGATCCCAAACAAGGAATTTTCTTTTCTTTTTTTAAGATTTTATTTACTTATTTGAGATCAAAGAGAGAGAACACTAGGCGGATGGGGTGGGGGAGGGGCAGAGGGTAAGAGAGAAGCAGGCTCCAGGCTAAGCAGGAAGCCAGATGTGGGGCTTGATCCCAGTACGCTGGGATTATGACCTGGGCTGAAGGCAAACACTTAACTGACTGAGCCATTCCGGTGCTCCCAAAACAGGGAATTTTCTTATTGCCTCACAGAAATCCTAATGCACGCAGGGGACAGGAAAGTACCGGGAATGAATGTTTTACCTATCTCTAGCAAATCAACAAGAAAACAGACACCTCCATCAAATTTACACAGACCAGATGGTTTCTTTGTGGGGATCCTCAAGGACTGAAGTACTAACTGCTTTTATCTGCTTGGCGTCTCTGCTATCACTTTCTTCTGGTTGCAGACTCACCTTCTAGGCAGAAGGAATATGACCAAGCTAGGCTAATCCTAACACTCATCTGCAGGGGTTTGGCCACCAGCGGTCACAAACATGGGCAGATTCTATATCACAGGAACTGCAGTCTTGAATGGAGAAACACAGAAACAGTTTAGAATAGGGATGCGCTGTGGCAGCGTACCAACGATTAGTTCTCTGAGCTGCCTGGGCTGCTCCAGGGTCTATTCTTTTCAATCTAGGCAGAACATTTAAGAAAGAAAAAGAAATATAAGGTATCCATATTAGAAAGGAAGAAGTAAAACTATTTCTATTTATAGAAATGGTCTTAGATATAGAACACCCAAAAAATCCACAAAAAACTGGGTGTCTGGGTGGCTCAGCTGGTTAAGCATCTGGCTTCTGCTTGGGTCGGGATTCTAGGATCCTGGAATGGAGTCCTACATCAGGCTCCCTGCTCAGCAGGGAGTTTTGACTTCTTCCTCTGTCCCTCCCCTCTGCTTGTGATCTCCCTTGCTCTCTCTAAAGTAAATAAATAAAATCTTCTTTTTTAAAAGATTATTTATTTATTTATTTGACAGACAGAGATCACAAGTAGGCAGAGAGGCAGGCAGAGAGAGAGTGAGAAGCAGGCTCCCCGCTGAGCAGAGAGCCCGAGGCAGGGCTTGATCCCAGGACCCTGGGATCATGACCTGAGCCGAAGGCAGGGGCTTTAATCCACTGAGCCACCCAGGCACCCCAATAAATAAAATCTTAGAAAAAAAAAAGAATACACAAGAAAACTGTCAGAGCTAATAAATGGTGTTAGTAATAGTGCAAGATAACAAAATAAACACACAAAAATCAGCTCTATTTCTATACACCAGCTATAAACAGTATAAAAAGGAAATTAACAATTCCAAATAGCGCATGGGAATGTGATGTACAGCATAGTGACTATAGTTAATAATACTGTATTGTATATTAGCAAGTTGCTAAGAGAGTAAATCCTGGAAGTCCTCATCACAAGAAAAAAAAATTTGGTAGTTAAGTCTGATGACATATGTAACTAGACTTACTGTGGGGATCATTTCACTATACATACAATTATTAGCTCCTTCCTCATTAGTATAGTGGTCAGTATCCCTGCCTGTCACAATGTATACAATTATCAAATTGTTATGTTGCACACCTGAAACCAATGTTATATGTCAATTTTAAAAAAGATTGCTTGTATATGCACTCCTAATAAATAGTAAGCTCCTTGAAAACAAACAAACAAAGAATTCTGTTTATGATAGCCTCAAAAAGAATAAAACTCTTGGGAATAAACTCAGTCGGGGAGGTGTAAGACTTGTATACTGAAAACCACCAAATCCAGCAAGATGAAATTAGAGACCTAAGTAAATTGAAAGACATTTCATGTAATGGATCGGGAAAGTTCGTATTGATAAGATGTCAATACTATTCAGTGATCTACAGATTCAATGTAATCCCTAGCAAAATCCCAATTATTTTTTACAGAAATGGAAAAAGACAAGATTATTTTATCCATTATAAGTTTTCTGATATGATCATATTTAAGAATACTTTCTAGGGGCACCCGGGTGGCTCAGTGGGTTGAGCCTCTGCCTTTGGCTCGGGTCATGATCTCAGCATCCAAAAATTGAGCCCTGTATCTGTCTCTCTGCTCAGCAAGGAGCTTCCTTCCCCCTCTCTCTCTGCCTGCCTCTCTACCTACTTGTGATGGGTCTGTCAAATAAAGAAATAAAATCTTTTTTTTTTACATTTCTTTTTTTTTTAAAGATTTTTATTTCTTTATTTGACAGAGAGAGAGATCACAAGGAGCCAGAGAGGCAGGCAGAGAGAGAGGGGGAAGCAGTCTCCCCGCAGAGCGGAGAGCCCAATTTGGGGCTTGATCCCAGGACCCTGAGATCATGACCTGTGCCGAAGGCAGAGGCTTACCCCACTGAGCCACCCAGATGCCCCAAGAAATAAAATCTTAAAAAAAAAAAAAAAACTTTCTAAATCACATAGGGAATCAGTAAAAAATAAATGTTACTAAAAGATTAAATTATGAAAACAGTATGGTGGTTCCTCAAAAAACTAAACATAGAATTACCCTATTAGTAATAGGGTCCGCTTTTAGGTCTATGACCACAAGAACTGAACACAGGGACTCAAACAGATATTTTGGGGTTTTTTGTTGAAAACATTATGCCAAGTGAAATAAGCCAAACACGAGGAAAAATATTGTATGAGTCCACTTCTATGAGGTGCCTCATGCAGCCAATTTCATAGGAACAGGAAGGAGAATAGAGGTTACCAAGGGCTGGGAGGACGGGAAAAAGTGGAGTTATTGCGTAATGAGTAAGGAGTTTCCATTTGGGGTGATGAAAAAGCTTTTGGAAATAAACAATAGTGACATTGCACAATATTGTGATTGTAATTAGTGCCACTGAAATGTACACTTCAAAATGGTCAAAATGGCAAAACAAAACAAAACCTACTATTTTTTCCAAGACCTGTGAGCTGCTTCAACATTAAATTTATTTTCTTTCCCTTAGCATGTAGCAGTCACTTTCTGTTTATATCCAAAGGATTTTAACTGATACACCACCTCCACTTTCCCATTCGTTGTTCATTAGGAATTCTGAGTAGTTGTTAGATAAGCCCTTATACTTTCAGGTTTCAGGCATTCATGGTGTCCGCTCAACAACAATGAATGGATGAATCCATGGGAACCACATGTGGCTTCTTGAAAAAAAAGGTGGGAGAAAAATGAGTGACATTTTTGGCTTTTAGGTTTATGAAATCTCATTTAAAGAGAATCCAGATTTGGAACTGTCAGCTTTATGGATTAGATTGAAAGAGATGGAGGAAGGGCCTCCGGCAGAAAGAAGAATGACTATAGGAAAATTTAAACAAAGAAACAGCCGTTTTTTGTTTTGTTTTGTTTTTTAAGTGGGCTCCAGTAAGGGTGTGGGGTTTAAAGCCTAATGTGGGGCTTAAAGTCATGACTCTGAGATCCAGACCTGGGCCGAGATGAAGAGTTGACACTAACTGACTAAGCCACCAGGCAACCCCCAATAGCAGTTTTGTATACAGAATTGGCAGAGGGTAGACTTGGGGTTATCAGGATGTGAGGGTGGAGTGGACCTTATCAGAAGAAAGGCTGTGTTCTTACAAGGGAAGAGACATACAAAGAAACTTTTACTCAGCTCTGACAGTCTTGGAAAATAGGCAATCCATCATTGTTACTACTTTAGGGAGATTTGGGGACCCCAAAGATTTAACAAAGGAAGAATCAAGTAGTACGCTCAGAAGTAGCTGAATTTCCTCCCAGAAAAAGCCAAAGTTCAGGAAATTGTTGAACGTTATCCTCTGAGGGACGCCTGGCTGGCACCGTTGGTAGAGCTTCGCAACTCTAGATCTCAGTGTTGTAAGTTTGAGTCCCACGTTGGGGGTAGAGATTACTTAAAAACAAATCTTTAAGGGCTCCTGGGTGGCTCAGATGGTTGAGTCACTCTTGGTTTCAGCTCAGGTCCTGATCTCATAGCCGTGAAGCTCAACCTCGGGTCAGGCTCCTCGCTGGGCAGGAAATCTGCTGGAGATTCTTTCTTTCTCCTTCTCCCTCTGCACCCTCCTCCCCCCAACTCGTGCACTGTCTTACACATTCTCTCTCTAATAAATAAATTTTTTTTTAAAGATTTTATTTATTTATTTGACAGACAGAGATCACAAGTAGGCAGAGAGGCAGGCAGAGAGAGAGGAGGAAGCAGGTTCCCTGCTGAGAAGAGAGCCTGATGCCGGGCTTGATCCCAGGACCCTGGACCATGACCTGAGCTAAAGGCAGAAGTTTCAACCCACTGAGCCACCCAAGCACCCCATCTAATAAATAAATCTTTAAAGTAACATAAAATCTTAAAAAGAAAAGAAAAGAAACAAAGAAAGAAAGAAATTAATTTACCCTCTGAAAGCTGCAACTAAATAACCGGGTTGGCAGCCGGGGGAACTAAGTGGGGCACTAGCGTGTACAACCAAGGAGGCTCTTGCACGTGCAGGCTGCGTGTAACACAGAGCCACTCTCAACCATTCAGCTGTACTGTTTGGATCTTGAGTCCCCAGCCTGCCAGAGGCAGAAAACAATCTTGCCCATGGAAGCCAAACAGTCAAATTCAGTCATGTCTTAATTCATGTTTAAAATACAGTGTGTTTAGGTTTGTTTCTACATGGTCCTTCTTTTTTTCTTTTAAGATTTTATTTATTTATTCGACAGACAGGGATCACAGGCAGGCAGAGAGGCAGGCAGAGAGAGAGAGGGCGAGCAGAGAGACCGATCCAGGGCTCTATGCATAGCTCAATCCCAGACCCTGAGATCATGACCTGAGCTGAAGACAGAGGCTTAACCCACTGAGCCACCCAGGTGCCCCCTACGTGGTCCTTCTTTTATCCTGCCCCGGGTGGGGATGGGAAGGTGGTTACAGGAATGAGAAGTCACTTCCTCAGTCTTGACCTATTTGGTCTTCTCTGCTGGCTATTTTTATCAACTTTCTTAATATTTTTTGCTTTATAATGCAGTAACAACCTTCGAACTTACAAATCCAAATTTACTGTCTTTTGTTCCTGATACGACAGGGTGGTCAGTGAGGTTCCCATCTCTTTCCTTGTTTTCCCAAAGCAACTGGGGTGGGGGAAGGTGAGAGGTAACTGTAGGTTGTAGGAAAATATTTTCTGGAAAAAGCAAAAAATTAAAATAAAATAATAATAATGGTAATTATTATTATTATTATTATTATGTGTGTGATCAGAAGGGTAAGAAAACACACATTAACATTTGAAATCTTATAGCCCATCTTACACACAAAGACATATGCTAAAACGAGCATGCTTAGGGAGCATATGAGGATGGGCTTAGAACGGAAATGCAGCCAAGGGAAACCACAGGTGTTGAGGTGAGCAAAATGGGAGCCAGACAGCACCACAAGTGAGGACACCACAAAAGTTCATGTGTCAGACTGGGTTGGATCCTGAGCTAACAACAGAAGGCTGGTTCCCTGAGAACTCCATCAAGGAAGTACAGGGTTAAGAGGAAGTTTTCAGACTTTAAGCTCATTGACTTTGTATCTCACTCTAGAAGCTCACCACATCACATAATAGAAGAGTCTTTCTTTTTTTTTTTTTTTTTTTTTTTAAGATTTTACTTATTTAATTGGCACAGAGAGAGAGATCACAAGTAAGCAGAGAGGCAGGCAGAGAGAGAGGGGGAAGCAGGCTCCCTGCTGAGCAGAGAGCTCGATGCGGGGCTTGATCCTAGGACCCTGGGATCATGACCTGAGCCAAAGGCAGAGGCCTAACCCACTGAGCCACCCAGGCGCCCCTAGAAGAGTCTTAATATGGAAAGAACTCTAAGTGCCCGTGTTCCTTTCATAAGGCTACAGAAGCCAATTGCCACAAAATGGGTGTCTTTAAACAGCAGCTCCCCTTGTGAAGAAACTGATCTTTGCTCCATCTTTTCATCTCTCGATCAAGGCTCAGATTCCTGGGTAGCTGCATCTGTTTGGTTCTGTGTTCTGGCTGCTAGGAAGAAGGGGGAAGGGAAAATATGCCTCTTTGGTTTCTGTTGTGGGAGGTGAACTGCTACTGCTCACCATGAAAGAGGTTGGAAGACAAACAGAGGAAAAAAAAAAAACCTCGCATTAGTCTGGGTCTTAGGAGTAACTATTGTAAGTTTCTTTTTCCTTTTTCTTTTTGCAGAGACAAAAGTATTCACATGCTGTGGTCTGGGAAGGGAAATTTTATATGTGAGGTAAATTTTTCTTCTCAGTCCATGGGAAGCTTAGTGTCACAACTTAATGTGGATTTCCTCCCTCTTGAGTTATAATTTCATAGGCGGTGTGTTCTGAATATCTACAAGGGACTGATAAGACTTACGGCAAGTCTAAAATGAGGAAGCCCTTTCTTGTTGTCTCTACCTTTTGGCTCCAGCAACGCAAACTCTGCAGATTGGTACCAAGCCTGTGGATTTAGATTGCTACTGGATCATCAAAAACACTATTGCTTAGGAAACGAAGTTTTGTGGACAAGGGGATTATGCTGGAACATTTTCACGTGTCCTAAAACTCAGGAAAAGTACACAATTGGATTGGAATGTTCTGGGAGGAGCTGGAAGAACAACAGTGGGTCTGATGAAAGATGGATAGAGTTGTGGTTGTCAGGAAAGAATCCTGGGGCGCCTGGGTGGCTCAGTGGGTGAAAGCCTCTGCCTTCTGCTCAGGTCATGATCCCAGGATCCTGGGATCCAGCCCTGCATCGCACAGGGCTCTCTGCTCAGCGGGGAGCCTGCTTCCTCCTCTCTCTCTCTCTCTGCCTGCCTCTCTGCCTACTTGTGATCTCTGTCTGTCCAAAAAATAAATAAAACCTTAAAAAAAAAAAAAAGGAAAAAGAAAGAACCCTGATGAAAAGGCACCTGAATGAGATCTTTCCAGCTAAAGCCCAGAATTAGGAAAGGGAAAATTGGGTGATTTTAATTTTTGGTTCAGAATAAAAGAGTTTCATTTTAGGGAACACGAATTTCTCTTAAAATGCAAAGAAAGGGGTGCCTGGGTGTCTCAGTGGGTTAAAGCATCTGCCTTTGGCTCTGGTCATGATCTCAGGGTCCTGGGATCGAGCCCCACATCAGGCTCTATGCTCAGCGCAGATCCTGCTTCCCCCTTTCTCTCTGCCAGCCTCCCTGCCTCCTCGTGATCTCTCTCTGTCTGTCAAATAAATAAATAAAATCTTTTTTTAAAATGCAAGGAAAATGGACCATTAAGTTACATTCCCAATGTTAGGATTTTTAAAAAATAGCTGGCATAGTATTATTTGGATGATATCATCAATAAACTAGACTTGAAAATATAACTGAGCAGGAAATAATGTGTGACTTCTTGGATAGTATATAATGGGGCTGTTGGATAAAAAGTGGATATTCTGCCTTGACCCATTTCAAAGGCTTCAGAGGCCATCAAAGAGGCATTCATAAAGGCCTTGAGGAGCTAGACTGCTTGTCTCATTTGCTCCAGACCAGTGTCTGGAAGGCCAGCCCAGAATGTGTGGGCAGGACTTGTCTGATACTACCTTGATCCCCTCCCCGAGAGCATCCACAGGGTACACTGTGTTCCAGGAAAGTCTGATACAAAATGGTCAGCAAATGAAAAATTCTGAAAAGCTTGCCTACTGGACTTCAAGTCTGACAAGATATTAGAAACCATTAAAAACACAAAACAGAACACACAGAAATTTAAACTTCTTCCAAGGACAAAAATCACCATAATGAAGGTCAAACCAGGAGAAATACTTTGCATTACTTGATAAAGGGTTTATGTTCTTAATATATAAAAGGTAAACCACTCCCTAGAGGGAGAAAAGGAGAAAAACATAAATAAGAGTCTGATAAAAAATAATAACATGAACAGTTTTTCAATGTTACCAATAATTAAAAAATACAAATTAAAAAAAAAAAAGAATGCAGAAGTGAGAGGCAGCAATGTAAAAGACCAATACTACCCAGTGACTTTCCAGATTATGGAAATCAAGCAATTGTGCCTGTTAGTGAAAATGCAAAGTCGTACAACTTTTTTTTTTTAAGATTTTATTTATTTATTTGACAGAGATCACAAGTAAGTAGAGAGGCAGGCAGAGAGAGAGAGGTGGAAGCAGGCTCCCTGCAGAGCACAGAGCCCGATGTGGGGCTCGATCCCAGGACCCCGGGATCACGACCTGAGCCGAAGGCAGAGGCTTTAACCCACTGAGCCACTCAGGCGCCCCTGGTACAGCTTTTTTGCAAGGTTATATGACAATGATCATTGTCATATATTTTTTATTTTATTTTTTTAATATGTATTTCTTTTAAAGCTGTTCCTTTACTAGAAATGTATCTTACAGGCATATTCATACATCTGAAAAGAGATATATATACAAGGTTGTTCATTGTGGCATTACAATAGGAATAAAAAACCTAAAAAAACCCCACCTAAATTCAAGGTAAATATCCAACAAAGGGAAAATAGTTAAATACATTAGTAAATCTCCATCTAATGGAAGACTGTAATGAATCCGTTAAAAATAATGAGATCAATATCTTTTCACTGCATCAATGTTCAGCTCAATAAATTATTGCAAAACACCCACAAACAGGCCAAATGATGGCCTTCATATACCTTCATATACTTTCCTAGTCATAGGCATCCTTTCCAGAGGTAATCACTTCCTGACTACTATCACTGCAGATTCATTTTGCCTGTTTTGAAATTATAAGTATAATCCTACAGAATATTTTTTTGTGTGTCTGGCCTCTTTCGTCATCACTGTAAGATGTAGTCACGCTCACTCTTGCTATAGTTTGTTAATTTCTGCTTTTACATGGCATTTTATGGAATATACCAAAATTTATTTGTGCAGTCTACAGTGGGTTGTCTCTAGTTTTTATTTATCATGAATAATCTGTGGTTGTTTCTTTAATATATATTTTTAGTTCACATATATCTACATTTCTGTTAGGTATGGACCTAGGAGTAAAACTGTATACATTTAAGTCCTTTTTTTTTTTAAAGATTTTATTTATTTATTTGAGAGAGAGACAGATTGTAACAGAGATAGCAAGAAAGAGCACAAGCGGGGAGGAGAGGAAGAAGCAGGCTCCCTGCTCAGCATGGTGCTCCATGTGGGGCTTGATTCCAGGACCCTGGGATCATGACCTGAGTGGAAGGGAGATGTTAAACCAACTGAGCCATCCAGGAGCCCCTAAGTCCTTTAAAAAAAAAATAACAGAATTTTTTCTTTCTTTCTTTCTTTCTTTTTTTTTTTTTTTTGTTTTTTTTTAATTTTTTTTTAAGATTTTATTTATTTATTTGACAGAGAGAGATCACAAGTAGGCAGAGAGGCAGGCAGAGAGAGAGGAGGAAGCAGGCTCCCTGCTGAGCAGAGAGCCCAATGCGGGACTCGATCCCAGGACCCTGAGATCATGACCTGAGCCGAAGGCAGCGGCTTAACCCACTGAGCCACCCAGGCGCCCCCCCCCTTTTTTTTTTTTAAGATTTATTTCTTTATTTTAAAGTGTTGTTTTTTGTGTGTGGGGTTTTTTTTTTTTTTTTTTTTTTTTTTTGACAGAGAGAGAGATCACAAGAAGGCAGAGGGGCAGGCAGAGAGAGGGGGGAAGCAGACTCCCCACTAAGCAGAGAGCCTGATGTGGAACTCCATCCCAGGACCCTGAGATCATGACCTGAGCTGAAGTCAGAGGCTTTAACCCACTGAGCCAGCCAGGCGCCCCACCAGAGGTCTTTAATCAGAAAGTGAAACAATATAATTATACTTAAGAAATATATCCTGCTATCAGTAACTATGTAACAGTAAGCCAAAAGCCCACCTTTCTAACTACTTGCCTTCAGTAATATAGCTCACTGTAACCATTGGCACCAGGAATCAAGTCTCTACTTTTCTATCCATCCAGTGGAACAACAGAACAATGGTGAAGCAGAAATGAGCCCCTCCAGTACCCAGTCAATTATTTTTCAAATAAAGTCTGAGAAACAGACCTCAGTTCTCTTCCTCAACAAAAAGGATTATTTGGGGCACCTGGGTATTTCAGTCTTTAGGTGTCTGCCTTCGGCTCAGGTCATGGTCCCAGGGTCCTGGGGTCAAACCCTACATCAGCTCCCTGCTCGGTGGGAAGCCTGCTTTTCCCTCTCCCACTCCCCCTGCTTGTGTTCCCTCTTTCACTGTGTCTCTCACTGTCAAATAAATAAATAAAATCTTTAAAAAAAAAAAAAAAGAATCCTTTGGGACTGCCTCTCCACATGCCCTTCTTCATCTTGATTCAATAGAATAGGGGCTCCTGGGTGGCTTAGTCTGTTTAGCATCTGCCTTCGGCTCAGGTCATGATCCCAGGGTCCTGAGATTGAGCCCCATATGGAGCCCCACATCCGGCTCCCTGCTCTGTGGTGAGCCGGCTTCTGCCTCTCCCTCAGCGGCCCCTACTGCTTGTGCGCTCGTTCTCTCTCTCTCTCTGTCTGTGTGTGTGTGTGTGTGTCAAATAAATAAATAGATAAAAGGGGAAAAAAGAATCAGTAGAATAGCTCTTTCATCTGGGAGCTACTCGACAGGGAGGACTGATTCCACTTTAGAGGTGTTTCAGATGGGGCTTCACCATTGGGGGTGGGGGGAGGATTTGAGATTTAGCTACTGCTGTTGGAAACCAGACTCATCAGACCCAATTAATTGAGGAGAATACAATTTGGGGCTTTAATATATAAAAGGAAGAGAATTTGGGTTTTTGATTGATTTCTCTGCAAGAATGCCTGAGCGTGTGGGTCACAATATCTGAATTCAGGCCAGCAGTAAGAATCTGTATTTTGGCATCGGACCTAAGCTAAATTATAGCTTAGCATTGGAGTAGTAGGACCTTGACCATATTAATGGAATTGTATTTCAATCACCATTTGACCAATTTGGGGGGGGGTGCATATTCTTCATTAATCAGAATTTGAGTAGAGATGGGGAAAGGAGCATCCATAATCTCCAAAGATACAGTTCCTAAAGGTGTACAGTGGTGTTTTTTTTTTTTTAAGAAAAGCTGGCAATATTTATCAGATGTTTAAATGTACACACTCTTTCACTCAGCAATTTCTTTTTTTTTTTTTTAGATTTTATTATTATTTATTTATTTGACAGAGATCACAAGTAGGCAGAGAGGCAGGCAGAGAGAGAGGGGGAAGCAGGCTCCCCGCCGAACAGAGAGCCTGATGCAGGGCTGGATCCCGGGACCCTGAGATCACGACCTGAGCCGAAGGCAGAGGCTTAACACACTAAGCCACCCAGGTACCCAGGCAATTTCATTTCTAAGAATTTACTTTAAAGATAATGTACAGGGGCGCCTGGGTGGCTCAGTGGGTTAAGCCGCTGCCTTTGGCTCAGGTCATGATCCCAGGGTCATGGGATCGAGTCCCGCATTGGGTTCTCTACTGAGCCTGCTTCTCCGTCACTCTCTCTGCCTGCCTCTCTGCCTACTTTGATCTCTGTCAAATAAATAAATAAAATCTTTTAAAAAAATAAAGATAATGTACAGGTATGTACAGATATAAGGGATGTTTCTTGTTTATTAATAATATTGAAAATTTGAAATAATTTAAATGTCCAAGGACAGAACAGGTGAAATATGGTACCTCCATTTTATACTATTCCTATTCTTCTTTTTTTTTTTTAAAGATTTTATTTATTTATTTGACAGAGAGAAATCACAAGTAGATGGAGAGGCAGGCAGAGAGAGAGGGAAGCAGGCTCCCTGCCGAGCAGAGAGCCCGATGCGGGACTCGATCCCAGGACCCTGAGATCATGACCTGAGCCGAAGGCAGCGGCTTAACCCACTGAGCCACCCAGGCGCCCCATATTCTATTCCTATTCTTCTGAAAGCATTAAAAAGAAACAGATTCTAAGTAATTTGGGAATGGGGGGAAATGAGAATATACTAAAAAAAAAATCTTGTATTTCATGAAAAGGAAGGAAAAGTTAAAGAATTAATACTCGGGAATGTATAGAATCAGGGCAGTTTCAGAGAATCAGTGAGTTGTCCTTTTTACGTCACAAAATTTTGTAACGTGTGTGTCTGTGTTACAAGAAGAACATATTATGGTTGAAATTTTTAAAGCTTTAAGAAAGAATTGTCATTTTTTCATTTTTGTCTTTGCAAAACCTAGCATGAGTCACATATTCTTAGGGCAGCAGTTTACATTCATTTTATCTAGTTTTCCTATATGCATAAACCTTGAGTTAACTCTTTCAAAATTCTCCTGGCCATGGGATATGAGTCACCTACTGCTGCATAGAATATTATCCCCACATTTGGTGGCTTCAAAAAACAAAAATTTCTTCTGTACAGTTTCAGTGGGTCAAAATTCAGAAGGGGCTTAGTGGGGTGGTTCTGACTTAGGGTGTCTCATCAGACAGCAATTCAGATGTCATTTGGGGCTGCAGTTATTTCAGACTTACTGGGCATGGGGAATCCACCTCCAGGACGGTTCCCTCATAAGGCTTTTAGCAGGAAGCCTCAGCTTCTTTTTGAGTCCTGGCTGGGGGCCCCCAGATCCTCACTACATGGACCTTCTGTGTAGGGCTGCCTGAGTATCTTCACAACGTAGCAGCAGCCCCTCACCCCACTCCCAGCAAGGGATCCAAGTGCTAAGCTAAAGGCGTTTTATCCGAGCCTCAGAATGGACATCCCAGAGCCACTGGGTAGCTCAGTTGGTTAAGCGTCTGATTCTTGGTTTTGGCTGCCACATGGAGGGCTCTACACCCAGTGAGAAGTCTGCTTGAAGATCATCTCCTTCTGTCCCTCTCCCCATCACTCTCTCTTGCTCTCAAATAAAATAAATAAATAAATAAATCTTTAAGAAAAAAGAATGGGCATACCATTTTCTCTGCAGTATACCGCTGGTCATATAGACTACCCCGGTACAGTGTGAGAGGGAATTACGTAGGCCTTGTCAAGGGAAGATACACTGTTTTCTCTTCTACTTCTGGTCACCGCATGTGTGGGGTGGGGGCAGTTCCACACACTGACAAATACTCCAACATTAGCTGGGTATCCTACAATTCAACTCAGTTCTGACACCATCTACTTGGAGTTAGCAACAGATCCCATAAATTAGGGGCTCAGTCCTACAAGACCATCTTCAAGACTTCAGATGTCAATTCCAAGACCCAGCTTATCACTCACACTTCTGATGACTGAAGCTATAAATTGGGGTTCCCATAAACCCATCCTTAGGTTTGATAATTTGCTAGAATAGCTCACAGAACTCAAGGAAATACTTACACTCACCATTTATTATGTAATAAATGATACCTTTATTATGTAATAAAGGATATGATGAAGGATACAGATGATAGCCAGACAAAGAGATACATAGGGCAGGTCTGAAAGGCAGGATACATAGGGCAGGTCCTCCCAAGTGCAGGAACTTCTGTCCCTGTGGGGTTTAAGTGTGCCACATCCTAGTACGGGGACAGAACCTTTTGCAGAAAGAGCAGCACTTTGCCATATGAAGCTGGTGGCTGTCCGCTTTCGTGCTCAAGGGGGAGGGGACGTGCAGATGATAAGGGAGCAGAAGGGTAGCTGAAGACAAGGCTGACACTCAGCAACCTCTCCCCACCCTCCATTCCTGGGTGGGAGTTGTGTGCTTTCTTCAGGAATCTCCCAACTATCTTAATGTTAATACCTTGTTAGAGGGGAAAACAATCTTTTTTTTTTTTTTAAAGATTTTATTTATTTATTTGACAGAGAGAGATCACAAGTAGGCAGAGAGGCAGGCAGAGAGAGAGAGAGGAGAGAGAGAGGAGGAAGCAGGCTCCCTGCGGAGCAGAGAGCCCGATGCGGGACTCGATCCCAGGACCCTGAGATCATGACCTGAGCCGAAGGCAGCGGCTTAACCCACTGAGCCACCCAGGTGCCCAGAGGGGAAAACAATCTTAACTGGACAGTGGGGAGGCCTTCGGTATCTTGTAGGTCGGTCATCCATAACATATGAAAGTTCTTTTGAAACCTCCCTTTTCCTTTTGCCCCCCAACTCCCAAGTATATAATCAGCCATCCCTCACAACCTCGGTGCCACAGCTCTTTCTGCCTGCAGGTCCTGTCCCCGTGCTTTAATAAAACCACCCTTTTGCACCAAAGACATCTCAAGAATTCTTCCTTGGTCAGCGGTTCTGGACCTCCCCACACCCAACCTCACTTCTATTCTAAAACCACATCACGCGGAGTATTAGATCATAAATGTTTCTTCACATTTCTACTCATAAAACTACTTTCACAAGATTTCTCTGGTGTGTATCATTCAGTTCAGTATTAACTATCAGTGCGATTTACAGGCAGGCAGTCATGAGACCCCTCAAGAATGTAGCAACCAGCACGTATTTGATCCTTATCGAAACTATGCAGGCTATAGGTCAGCCTTCTGAGCCAAAGGTGAATGTTTTCTTCTCTCTCTTTTTTAAAAGATTTTATTTATTTATTTGAGAGAGAGACAGAGAATGCACAAAGGAAGAGGGAGAGGGAGAAGCAAACTCCCTGTCCTAAGCCTCCTGACCTGGGGCTCGATCCCAGGACCCTGGGATCATGACCTGAGCCGAAGGCAGATCCTCAACAGACAGAGCCACCCAGGTACCCCCTAGGTGAATGTTTTCTGCTTCTGTCCCTCATCAATACTGCTCGTCCAGGGAGTACACTTTGAGAAGCACTGATTAAGACCCACTCTGTCCAATATGATTGAACTCTAACTGCATATGCCTATTAAGCACTTCAAATGTGTGTAGCCCAAACTGATTTGTGTGATAAGTACACATTGGAATTGAAAGTCTTAGCAAAAGAATGTAAACTATCTCCTTAGTAATTTTCTTCATTAATTCTATGTTGAAATGATAATATCTCAGATATGTTGGGTTAAAAAATTACAAATAATTCCATATGTTTCTTACTTCCTGTTAGTTACTGGACAATTTCAGGTAATGTATATGGCTGGTATTATATTTCTAGAGGACAGTGTGGATTCAGATAATTCTTGTTCTCTTCAATGCTTGCTATTTCTGGTCCTTGAACACCAGGATTTTGCTGAGAGACTAGATCTGATAAACTGAATTGTTTATATTGTTAATTGTTAAGTTGTTAATACGTGACTTAGTAAATTTGTTCCAGTTAAAACTTGTTTCAACCTGCTGTCCACTACAAAAGAGTAACTAATAGGAGGAATTTTCAGACATCTTGATAACCCTGTGGGGGTGACACCTTTTGTTGGGCAGACCTTCTCAACCCTTCTTGACTTCCACTGGGCTCCAGCAACTTACGTGGTTTCAGCACAGGAGGGACAGGACCGGCAGGCAAAAGAATTCATTCCCTTTTCTCAGGCTTAACAGAAGTTTTTTCTCATAATGTTGGCATTTTAAAAAACAAAGACCCTATTAATGCTGAACTACAGGATACCTGTTTTAAAGGTCTTTAAGTCACCACTTCATGAATGTCACATTGGTTTTTTTTTTTTTTTAATGTGGGCCAAAGGAATTTTTAAAATATTTTTATCTCCATTAATTAATTAATTTTTTATTTTTTAATCTCTGTACTCAATGTGGGGCTCAAATTCACAACCCTGAGGTCAAGTGTCACATGTTGTTCCAACTGAGCCAGCCAGGTGCCCCTCATAGGAATTTATTGAATGCAGACCCTAGTAAATATTTTCACAACATTCTAACTTAATCACTAGCTAGTTATGTTATCAAGTAGAAAAATTATCTTTTAATTTCCATTTAGGAATAATAATGAATCAGCTGATTCAGTCATCATTAGTCATTGTATTTTTAACATAGGATCCTAAAGAAAAGTACATCAAATATTTTATAATTAGTTTTTTTCAAAATTATGCACTGAAATAGTTGAAAGAGTCAAGTAACTCTACAAGTTTTATTATTTAAAATAGCAGTCCTTTCCATTTTTTATTCTCAGATTATTTTAGATTGAAAATAATTTTTCCTTCAAAGTTATTCACCGAGTCTATACATTAATCAACAGTTTCCCAACAACAGTGTCTCTTTTGAAAAACTTAATAATGGGGCACCTGGGTGGCTCAGTCATTAAGTGTCTGTCTTCAGCTCAGGTCATGAACCTAGGGTCCTGGGATTGAGCCCCACATCAGTCTCCCTGCTCAGTGGGGAGTCTGCTTCTCCCTCTCCCACTACCCCTGCTTGTATTCCCTCTCTCACTGTCTCTCTTTGTGTCAAGTAAATAAATAAAATCTTTAAAAAATATAAAAAGAAAGAAAAGAAAAGCTTCATACCGTTGTTACTTGTTTACCCTTCTGACGAAATATTTTTCCAAGAGACCACCAGTTTTCAACTTCTTAGATAATTCTTTTGGAATTTATCTCACCGTCTCTAAAATAACATGCATTGCTACTCCTTGTTTTTTCAAATTCCGGTCTTATCTATTGTTTTCCTTTCATTGGAAGATGAGGATTTGATTCTTTTGCTTTTTGCTACAATGTCACATATGTGCCCTTCCCACTTCCTTATCCTTCTCCTACACTGAAATAGAATTTCAACAGCATACCGTACAGCATAATGCTTTATTAAATGAGTAAATGCTGTTCTTGTACACGCATCATGATGAACACTGACTAATGTGTAGGATTATTGAATCACAGTATTATGCATCTGAAACTAATATTAACACTTATGTTAACTATACTGGAATTAAAATTTTAAAATTTAAAAACTGAATAAATAAATGTTATTCTTATAGAAGTTAGTATTATACTATGGTTACTCTTCCTTTCTTTTACATTTTGTCTATGGTGGGATTATCTTGGTTTTTCACTTATTAACTACCTCCACACTTTCTCTAGTTGTATATACATCTGTTCTTGATACATTAAAAAACATTGGTATTCTAGCAATCACAGTTAATCAATTTAATCTTCTTTTAGACCTCTCTTTCAGAGCTTTCAGTTTGGCTGCAGTCTATATTGTTTTCTCTCTAGACCTGGACCACTCTTTCACTGGTCTCTGCATTTACTTTCATTCTAGGGGTTTACTTCAGCTGCTTCTCTGTTTTGATTGGACCCTCAATTTTCTATCCTATTTTTCCCCCTTCTTGGTTTACTCCTTGATTTTGGTGGAGGGTATTTCCTAGTTGTCTTTGAGAAAGGGTATATGGAGAACAATTTTTCTTTTTTTAAATGTTCTATGTCTAAAAATATTTTTACTTTACTTTCATACTTAATTGATAATTTGGCTGAGGAGGGATTTTAGGTTAGAAATAATTTTCTCTTAAAGAAGATTCCTGGGACTGTACAGTAATAAATATTTTATTTTCTTTTTTTCAAGTATGCTTGCAGACAGAGGAAGGGGCAGAGGGAGGGGGAGAGAAGGAATCTCAGAGAGACTCCACACCCAGCATGGAGTCCGATCCTGAGATCATGACCTGAGCCAAAATCCAGAGTAGGACGCTCAACCAACAGAGCCACCCAGGTGCCCCTATAAGTACTTTCATTATAGTGTTCCTACTGATAGGTTTGATGTCATTTTGATTGTGTTTTAAAGTCCTGCTGAAGGATTTATCCTTTATCCTTGCTGTTTTAAAATTTCACTATGAGAAACCTTGGTGTTAGGTCCATTTTCATCCATGTTTGCTAGGCACTTGGTAGGCTTTTTCTTTCTGGAAATTCTTGTCCTATGGTTCAGGAAAAAAAACAATCCTAAATTATTCCTGGATTATTTTATTCTCCCGTCTATTTTTCTCAAGTCTCCCCTTTAAAAACAAAACAAAAAAACAAACCAAAAAACCCTCTTACAATTTGAAATGTTATTCCTCTCAGTCTGATCCTACACTATTTTATTCTTCTAGCCTCTTTTTAAGTTTATCTTCAGCTTTCTGGGAGATCGCCACAACTTTGAATTCCAAAACTACTATTGAAATTTTGGGAGGGGGGCGAGAGAGAGAGAGAGAGAGAGAGAATGAATAGTAGCCAGGTGGAGGGGTGGGGGTGAGGGAAGGCAGATGGAGAGAGAAACTCAAGCAGAGGCCACACTTAACGCAGAGCCCAGCATGAGGCTGTATCTCAGCCGGGGCCAAAACCAAGAGTGGGATGCTTAACTGACTCCACAGCCCCTGAGCTCCTAGTTACTATGATTTATGTTAGATGCCTTCATCTAATGCCTGATGGTTTGTGGCTAAGTGCTCATATTTCATAGTGAGCTTCCTCTAGGCTCTGCATGTGGGTGGAGCTTGTTCACTGGGGCCTTCCATCAAGGAGTCACTGATGGCAACTTTCTTTAGCTGGTTTGGGCTGAGCTGAGGATAGAGAAGCCTCTTCTCTTGAATGGCTGGTATGGACCTGCATGTCAGCATTCTGGGACCTGAGGCAGGAAGAAGGATAGGGAGTAGGAAAAGCATCTTAGCATTTATTATAAAAAAAAATTTTTACCTAGGGTCCTTTTTTTTAATTTTTAATTTTTTTTAAGATTTTAAGGTTTCTTTTTTTAAGATTTTATTTATTTATTTGACAGAGAGACACAGCAAGAGAGGGAACACAAGGGGCGCCTGGGTGGCTCAGTGGGTTAAGCCGCTGCCTTCGGCTCAGGTCATGATCTCAGTGTCCCAGGATCGAGTCCCACATTGGGCTCTCTGCTCAGCAGGAAGCCTGCTTTCTCCTCTCTCTCTCTGCCTACTTGTGATCTCTCTCTGTCAAATAAATAAATAAAATCTTTAAAAAAAAAAAAAAGAGGGAACACAAGCAGGGGAAGTAGGAGAGGGAGAAGCAGCCTTCCTGCTGAGCAGTGAGCTGGATGCGGGGCTCAATCTCAGGACCCTGGGATCATGACCTGAGCTGAAGGCAGATGCTTAATGATTGAGCCACCCAGGCAGCCCTAGGTCCTTGTTTTTACTGTGAAATCCCTACCTTCAACTGAATCTGGTATCATCCAGTCCAGACCCTGCATTTTACCCTCTCTAAAGAATAAGCTTCCGGGGCACCTGGGTGGCTCAGTGGGTTAAAGCCTCTGTCTTCAGCTGGGATTGTGGTCCCAGGTTCCTGGGATTGAGTCCTATATGGGACTGGGTGGTAGGGAGGAGTGGGGGGTGATGTCTCTGCTCAGCGGGGAGCCTACTTCCCTTCCTCTCTCTGCCTGCCTCTCTGCCCACTTGTGATCTCTGTCTGAAAAATAAATAAAATCTTAAAAAAAAAAAAAAAGTTTCCATTCTTCTGTCAGGATGGAAGAAGCAAAAGTTGTTTGTCAGCATTTGTGTGGGTGGACCCCTGAGAGCCTAATGTTTCCTTTTTTTTTTTTTTTTAAGATTTTATTTATTTATTTGACAGAGAGAGATCACAAGGAGGCAGAGAGGCAGGCAGAGAGAAAGAGGAGGAAGCAGGCTCCCTGCTGAGCAGAGAGCCCGATGTGGGACTCGATCCCAGGACCCTGAGATCATGACCTGAGCTGAAGGCAGCGGCCCAACCCACTGAGCCACCCAGGCACCCTGTTTCCTTTTTTTTAAAGATTTTATTTATTTACTTATTTTTAAAAATATTTTATTTATTTATTTGACAGACAGAGATCATATGTAGGCCAAGAGGCAGGCAGAGAGAGAGGGGGAGGCAGGCTTCCTGCTGAGCAGAGGGCCTGACTCTGGGCTCTATCCCAGGACCTGCTCTGAAGGCAGAGGCTTTAACCCACTGAGCCACCCAGGTGCCCCAAGATTTTATTTATTTATTTGACAGAGTGAAAGAGCGAGACCGTGGGTGTCCACAAGCAGGGGGAGGGGCAGGCAGAGCAGGCAGAGGGAGAAGCAGACTCCCCGCTGAGCAAGGAGCCCAAAAGACCATTCAATCCCAGCACCCTGGGATCATGACCTGAGCTGAAGGCAGACACTTAACTGACTGAGCCACCCACCCATCCTGAGCCTAACATTTCCTACTCAGGTTTTCGTTTTTCTGGTTTTAGCCTCTCATTTCCCCCCAGTTCAAGTATCTGGCACTACCAACTTCTGAGCCTTTTATGAGTTCTACAATATAAATCAGATTGACTCAGTTTTTTCCGTTGCTGGCTTAAGATCTACCAAGTCAGTTAATACCTATCCATCTGTATTCCAGTTGCCAAAATATTATTGCTGTTGTCTTTATTTTTGTTTTCTTTATTCGTGCTGGTTTATACCCCTTTTTATTTTATTTTTTAAATACAGGCATTGTATATATAATGGAGTTTTGGCAAGAAGGAACTCTTTAGCAAAACAAACAAACAAATAAAAAACAGAATACAGTTGTCCAGGGACACCTGGCTGGCTCAGTTGGAAGAACTTATGACTCTTGATCTCAGGGTTGTGGGTTCGAACTCCACACTGGGTGCAGAGAGCACTTAAAATAAATAAATAAAAATTTTTAAAAACCACAGTTGTCCAAAGTACCTTTCAAACTAGAAGTCAGGAATATTTAAAATATTATTTAGTAAAAAAATTAATTTAAAAACGCATGTTGAATTGGCCAAGGTGGTGAACAAATCACACACATTCTATTTCCTATCTCTCCCAATTTCCTGATGAAATGATTCAGGAATTGTAAAAAGAAAATTTTTGTTTTGCCTCTAGAAACTAAAGAGGAACCCTTTTCCCACCGTAGTCTTGAAGTAATTTCCATGGAAATTACTGAATCAGATAAAAGGTCTGGGGCACAGAAGCAACTATATAGACGATTTTTAAAAGATTGGAACTATCTCATTTGGAGATGAAAAAGAAGGCTTCTGCATTGAGAATTCCCCAAAGATTACCTGTATTTGGGAAACAAATATATAAGCTAGTGTTGTTTTTATTTTAGGCTACTAAAAAATAAATCCCATCTAGATATATCCTAGTCATCCAATTCAACATATTTATTGAGAACCTGCTATGTGCTGAGTACTGTTCTAGTCACTGGAAAAAGGACAATGAACAAAACAGACAAAAATTCCTACCCTTATGGAACTTCATTCCAGCAGGAGAAGAGACAATGAACAACTCACAAAATAATTACTAATGTATCTAACATGTTAGAAGACTGTAAATGTTATGGGAAAAAATAAAGCAGAAAAAGGAGAGGGATGAGGAGTAACTGGGTTGGAGGGCTAGTTACAACATTATTTAGGGTGATCAGTGAAATCAGGGTCTCATTTGAAAGGTATCATTTGAGCAAAGACTTGAAGAAAGTGAGAAAGCTAATAGTCAAGTTATCTGTGGGAAGAGCATTCCAGGCTGAGAAAATGGAGGAGCAAAATGACCACTGTGGTTGGAACAGAATGAAGAAGAAAACAGTAGGAGATCAGGTCAGAGAGATGAGGTAGAGTGGTGGTGCGGGGGTGGGGGGGTGCACTTCAAATCTTATGGCTATTGTATGGCTTCAAATCTTGTTGTCTATTGTAAAGACTTTTGTTTTACTTTGAATAGAATGGGGAGGCATTGCAGGGTTTTGAGCAGAGAAATTACTGGAGTGAATACAGTAAGATCATTTTAGGAAACTGTCTCAGCATCCAGAGGAGAGATGACGGTGGCTTAGACCAGGCTAGTAGAAATAGATATGGTGAGAAGTCATCAGATTCTACATATATTTTGAAGGTAGAACCAACTGGATTTCCTGGTGGGTAGGATGTGGAATGTGAGAAAGAAGGGAATCAAAGACAATTCCAAGTAAATCTTGGTGGCTACTCTATATTCCAAAGATAATAAGAAACTTGTAACTTTCCATGCATTCTCGTATGCAGCAGTAGATACAAAATGACAATGGAGCAGTGTTAGCTGTTTTAAGGGGGGGAAAATCATCATTCTGCACGGCTATACCTAGCTCTCCCTGAAGTGGCAAATTACTTTGGCAGTCAGAGAGATTAGCTGGCTGAGATCCAACTAATTTAAGCAACCACAACAGAGAAAGGAAAAATTAGTTTTAAAAAAATGCTCAGCACAATAGTCAAATGACATCAATGAAATACCTTAAGCCTCCATCTCCTTTGCTTTCTTGTCTGGGAGGGATTTCTCTTTTGCAGATCTGTTCCCAGCCAATGAATCACACTGAGGGTAAAGCCTGCCAGAGAATGCTGCAGCCTTGGAGTGGGAGGCCTAGCTCAGGGGAAACTGAACAGCTCAGTGACTGGCACAAGTTCTGAGGCAGTGGAAACCATCTATCAACACAGAATTTTTTTTTCCTTAAGAAAAAAGAATCACAACAAAACCTCAAAATAAATAAATAAATAAATAAATAAAGCATGATATATAAGAAACAGTGATAAGCAAAGAAATTGGCAAGCTTACAGCTAAGTATAAATAGCTGTTGACAGAGTGATTTTGAAGTTTAATGCAATTTCTCGGAAAAGATTCTTAAAATAGAAGAGATAAAATAAGAAAAATTAACGGCAATCTTGAACTGAATCACAATAAACTGGAAGTGGGGTATAAAACAGGGGAGAATTAAAATCTTGCGATATGCAAAAGACAGTCTCTTCAACAAATGGTGTTGGGAAAATTGGACAGCAACATGCAAAAGAATGAAACTGGACCACTGTCTTACACCACACATAAAAATAAACTCATATAGATTAAAGACCTAAATGTAAGACCTGAAACTATAAAAATCCTAGAAGAAAGTACAGGCAGTAACTTTTTTGACATCAGCTATAGCAACTTTTTTCTAGATACGTCTCCTGAGGCAAGGGAAACGAAAGCAAAAACAAACTACTGGGACTTTATCAAAATAATAAACGTGCACAGTAAAAAAAATAAAATAAACAAAACTAAAAGACAACCTACTGAATGGGAGAAGATATTTGCAAATGACATATCTGATAAAGGATTAGTATCCAAAATATACAAAGAACTTACACAATTCAATACCAAAAAACTCCAAATACTCCAATTAAAAAATGGGCAGAAGACATGAACAGACATTTCTCCAAAGACATCCAGATGGCAACAAACACATGAAAAGATGCCCAACATAACTGATCATCAGGGAAATGCAAATCAAAACCATGATGAGATATCATCTCACACCTGTCAGAATGGCTAAAATCAAAAACACAAAAACAATAAATGTTGGTGAAGATATGGAGAAAAAGGAACTGTCATGCACAGTTGGTAGGAATGCAAACTGGTGGAGCCATTGTGGAAAACAGTATAGAGGTTCCTCAAAAAATTAAAATTAGAAATACCATATGGGGGCACCTGGGTGGCTCAGCGGGTTAAGCCTCTGCTTTCGGCTCAGGTCATGATCCCAGGATCCTCGGATTGAGCCCCGTGTTGGGCTCTCTGCTCAGCAGGGAGTCTGCTTCCCCCTCCCCCTCTGCCTGCCTCTACCTACTTGTGATCTCTCTCTCTCTCTGTCAAATAAATAAATAAAATCTTTAAAAAAAATAATAAAAATAAAAATAGAAATACCATATGACCCAGTAATTCTTCTACTGGGTATTTACCCAAAGAATACAAAAACACTAATTTGAAAAGGTATATGCACCCCTACATTTATTGTAACATTATTTACAATAGCTAAATTATGAAGGCAGCCCAAGTGTCCATTGATGTATGGATAAAGAGGAGGCAGTATCTATAATGGAATATTACTTGGCCATAAAAAAAGAATAAAATCTTACCTCAGAAATGTTACCTCAGAGAGGTAACATAGAAGTGGGCTGTCTTATTTTTTTTCTTGAAACATGGCTATATTATTCAGCTTAGGCCACCATAACAATACCATAGACTGGTTGACTCAAATAACAGAAATTTATATTTTAATAGTTGCAGAGGCTAGAAGTCTGATACAGGGTCCTGGCATAATCTGGTTCTTGTGATAGCTCTCTTCCTGGCATACAGACAGCCGCCTTCTTGATGTGCCCGCATGTAGAGCAGAGAGAAAACAAACCCTCTGGTATCTTTTCTTATAAAGGCACTAATCCTATCATGAGAATCCCAACCCCCGCCCCATGACTTCCTCTAAACCTAATTATCGCCCAAAGGCCCCATCTCCAAATACCATTACTTTGGGGTTAGAATTTCAACATATGTATGGGGGTTCAGGGAACACAATTCAATCCATGGCAATGGCCATCTTAGGTCTTTAATAAAAATGATCACACCATGGGAACAGAGGCATGTTCTACCATGAGAAAACAATAGTGCAAACAAAGATTATAAATATAAACTGAAATTTACTTTCCACTTAGAAACACACACACACACACACACACACACACACACACACACACATATGGGGGGACTATAGTGAACTAGAGAGCACACATCTCTGTTAGGGGGCCAGCCACTATTTAGTTCTAGATGATTGTTGCCATGTGAGAGTAGGAGCCTCTTTTTATATATATCTTTGGTTTTTCCAGTGTGGCTAGATAGATATCTGAATTTCTATGTGAAATAACCATAATTTTCAATATTAGCTCAAAAAATTTTAAATACTCCATGAGGTCAAAACAGAAACAAAAACAAAACAAAAAACACAACTGTATCTGGGGGCTGAATATAAGTTATCTTTTTTTTAAAAGATTTCATTTACTGGGGCTCCTGGGTGGCTTAGTGGGTTAAAGCCTTTGTCTTCAGCTCAGGTCATGATCCCAGGGTCCTGGGATCGAGCCCCACATTGGGCTCTCTGCTCGGCGGGGAGCCTGCTTCCCCCTCTCTCTCTGCCTGCCTCTCTGCCTGCTTGTGATCTCTGTCTGTCAAATGAATAAATTAAAAAATCTTAAAAAACAAAAAAAGTTAAAAAAAAAGATTTTATTTACTTATTTGACAGAGAGAGATCACAAGTAGGCAGAGAAGCAGGCAGAGAGAGAGGAGGAAGCAATCTCCCCGATGAGCAGAGAGCCCATTTCGGGGCTTGATCCCCGGCCCCTGAGATCAAGAACTGAGCCGAAAGCAGAGGCTTTAACCCACTGAGCCACCCAGGCATCCCTGAATATAAGTTATTGATTTGCAGCTATTGATGTAGGACTTCAGAATTACTGAAGCAAGAAAGTAAAATACATAGACTGAATGAGCCCAAACAGCAAGAATAAGAATAACTATAAGATTAAGCACATAAAAGTAAATATAGTACATTTTCTCATTCATAGGCCATCATAGTGAGAAAAGAAAAAAAAAAACTGAGCCAAAGGTATACCTAAAATAATATAATTTTAAAAATTTGAAAATAAAGAGAAATGTTTTATATCAAACATATGCTGGAGGGGCTCCTGGGTGGCTCAGTGGGTTAAAGCCCCTGCCTTCAGCTCAGGTCATGATCCCAGGGTCCTGGGATCCAGCTCCGCATCGGGCTCTCTGCTCGGCAGGGAGCCTGCTTCCTCCTCTCTCTCTGCCTGCCTCTCTGCCTACTTGTGATCTCTGTCTGTCAAATAAATAAATAAATAAAACAAAAAAAATATGCTAACAAAATAAAGCTTTTGTGACTAAAATGATGGGCTCATATAACTGGAAGACTAAAGTTAAGGTGGGGTTATGGCTGTTTCTAAATAGTTCAATAATTTTATCAAAGACCCGCTTTGTTTGGTGTAAGTAATTTGCTCCCTGCAATATTATAGTCATCCTAAAATTGGCTTCCTTTATGATAACAAGATGTTTGCCAGTTACAATCTGAATTAGGTTCTCATGCTTATGGGTAAGTGGAAGATCTCTGGGTTTAAAAAAAAAATAGAAAAGAAAAGAAAAGGAAGCATGTCCCTTTGGTTGATTTGGGACAATTTAGTAACATGCCTATTCCTAAACTAATAGAGTTTATCTGGGAATGGCATGTTCTCATTAGGTTAGGTCTGGATTCCTAAACCAATCTTGTATTAGTTATCTATTGCCACATAACAAATTACCCTAAAACTTCATGGATTAAAACCTACCACAAACATTTGTTAATTCTCAAGGTTTCTGTGGGTCAGGATCAGCTTACCTGAGCGCTTGCTGGCTTGGGATTTTTCATGAAGATTCAGTCAAGGTGTCAGGTGGAGATGCAGTCTTCTGTAAGCTCAACTGAGACTAGAGGGATCCCCTTTCAAGGTGGCTCACTCACTCCTTCTCACAAGGCTGTATGACTCTCTTCACAACATGGTGACTGGCTTACCCCAGAATGAATAATTCAAGGAGAATGCCAAGTGGAAACTACGTCCTTGGAAGTCACATAGCATCATTTCCACCGTATTCTTTTTGTTAGATTTGAGTCACAGCAGAGAAAAAGAATTCCTCTTTCCCGATAGTTTCAACCAAAGTTCCAGAGTTGTTTTCCATGAGCCTTACTTGGGTCATCGACGCTGACCAAACCTGAGTCTCGTGCTAGTCCTTGGAGCTGAGGGGTGGTGGGGTCAGTCCCATCTGAAACACATGAGCTTAAAGTGAGGGAGAGAGAATTCTCCAAAGGGAAATCAGGGTACTATTACCAAAAAAAGAAGAAATAGATACTGGACATGCAAAAATAAAAGATGTTCACTATAGTGCCCATGTATTAAATGAAATTGTTATAGGAGATGTGCATTACTTCCTCAAAAATGTTTAAAATGCAAAAGGTTTAAAGATATTAACAGTGGTTATCTCTGCATGGGGAGATTACAGCAAAATTTTTCCTACTTTCCTATGTATTCTAAACTTCCTTTCATACATGTGTATTACTTTTTATAGTTAGAAAATAACAATAACTATTATTTTATAAAAGGTTAAATTCACCACTCTAAGAATGGAAATAGGGTACAGTACTTCAAAAACAACAGATTTTTTTTTCAAGATTTTATTTATTTATTTGACAAACAGGGATCACAAGTAGGCAGAGAGGCAGGCAGAGAGCAAGGAGGAAGCAGGCTCTCCGGGGAACAGAGAGCCGATGTGGGGCTCTATCCCAGGACTCTGGGATCATGACCTGAGCCAAAGGCAGAGGCTTTAACCCACTGAGCCACCCAGGTGCTCCCAAAACAACAGATTCTTTTATAATGTATTTAGCCAAAGTCAGGGATAGGAAAAAGAAAAGGAAACAAGAATACACAATGGTAGACCGGGCGCCTGGGTGACTCAATTGGTTGGGCGACTGCCTTCGGCTCAGGTCATGATCCTGGAGTCCCGGGATGGAATCCCACATAGGGCCAGAGAGTCTGCTTCTCCCGCTGACCTCTCTCCTTTCATGATCTCTCTCTCTCTCTCTCTCTCTCTCTCTTTAATAAATAAATAAATAAGAAAAATATTGTAAAAAAAAAAAAAGAATATACAATGGTAGAAAATGTAAAGCATGATGGCTGGTCACAATCATATAAACCAGTTATTAATATCCAAACGTGTGTGTGTGTGTGTATTTTTTTTCTTTTTAAGGTAAAGTCCAACTATATGCTGCATTGACCATAAAACTGACATGGGATTGTTGGGGCATGTGGATGGTTCAGTTGGTTAAGCATCTGACTTTAGCTTGGGTCAGTCTCAGGGTCCTGGGATTGAGCTCAAGCTCAAGGGAGTCTGCTTCTCCCTCTGCTCCTCCCCCACCATCCCCAACCCCCTACTCCCTCATCCTGCTTGTACGGGAACATGGACTCTCTCTCTCTTCCAAAATGATTTTTTTTTAATGACATATAATTGTTGAGAATTAAAGTAGAAATCACGGGGCGCCTGGGTGGCTCAGTGGGTTAAAGCCTCTGCCTTCGGCTCAGGTCATGATCCCAGGGTCCTGGGATCGAGCCCCGCATCGGGCTGTCTGCTCTGCGAAGAGCCTGCTTCCTCCTCTCTTTCGCTCTCTCTCTGCCTACTTGTGATCTCTGTCAAATAAATAAATAAAATCTTAAAAAAATAAAAATAAAAAAATAAAGTAGAAATCACATCTTTACAATATTGTCTTTCTGGGAACAAACCACGTCCCCTCCTTGCCTTAAAAAAAAAAAATCTTTAAAATGTAAAAGTAATCTTTTTTACATCCCTTGATTGTTTTGTGGCTTTTCTGACATAATCTTTCTTTTTTTTTTTTTTTAAAGATTTTATTGATTTATTTGACAGACAGAGATCACAAGTAGGCAGAGAAGCAGGCAGAGAGAGAGAGGAGGAAGCAGGCTCCCTGCTGAGCAGAGATCCCGATGCGGGGCTCGATCCCAGGACCCTGGGATCATGACCTGAGCCGAAGGCAGAGGCTTTAACCCACTGAGCCACCCAGGCGCCCCCTGACATAATCTTTCTTACTGACTCTATTCTTCAGTTGTTGATGTTTTTATTGCTCTTACACTCTTTCCTTCCATTATACATATATATATATATATATATATATATATATATATACCTATATATGTATGTATATACTTTTTTTTTTTTTTTTTTTAAGCAGGGTCCACGGGCAGAGGGAGAGGGAGAATCCTAAGTAGGCCCCATACCCTGCTTGGAGCCTGACCCATGGCTCAATCTCACAACCCTGAGATCATTTGACTTGAGCCAAAATCAAGAGTCAGATGCTTAACTGACTGAGCCACCTAGGCACCCCTCGGTTATATTGTCTGACTTGCTATTGCTATGTAGGAAAATCATTACCACTACTGGCAGGAATGTAAATTATAATTACTTAAAGATTTTATTATTTATTTGACAGAAAGAGAGACACTGTGACAGAGGGAACACCAGCAGAAGCAGTGGGAGAGGGAGAAGCAGGCTTTCCACTGAGGAGGGAGCCGGATGTGGGCTCAATCCAAGGACTCTGGGATCATGACCTGAGCTGAAGACAGATACTTAATGACTGAACCACCCAGGTGCCCTGAAATGTAAATTAGTAGAGTACAAAGTACTTAGAAGGAGTTTGGGTCTTCAAAAATGATTATATATAAAAAAAAAAAATGATTATATCTTTCCAAACAGCTCGATCTACGGAAAGAAAGGAAAGAGCATGAGGAGTTGTAAATAATCAGGAAAACGGAAAAGACTCTTTTCTTTCTTCTTGTAATTTACTTAAAAGACAATGTTTAAAACAAAGAAATATATAATGATGGGTTTATAAGAAATGTGGAAAGAAAATATATGAGAACAATCATACAAAATACAGGAGGGCAGGTAGATTTATTTGCAAATTTTGTTTTCAAGTTATTTCATTGTGAAGCAGGAGGTATCACTTAAGTAGGGGTAAGGGTTAAGTAGAAAGTGGGAAGTGGGAAAAGATACAGTATTGCCTTTAAATAGACTCTAATAAGTTGAGAATACATGTTATTAGCCTTATTTAAAAAAACACTGAAAAAATAAGAGAGATGTACAGCTAAGAAGTTAATAGGAAATAAAATGAAATATTTAAAAAATAACAGATTACTATTCCATTTATATGAAATTCCCAAACAGATAAAACTAACCAATAATCCTAGAAATCACATCAGTGGTTGCCTACAGTGGGGCAGTTGGGGAGACTGACTGCAGAGGGGCACAGGTAACTTCTGGGGAGATGGAAATGTGCACCTTGATTGGTATGGTGGTTACATACATTTGGACATTTATCAAAAGTCATCAGTTTTTTCACTTAAAAAGTGCAGCTTTTAACAAATATATATATACAATATATATAATAATATATAATAATATATATATATATAAAACCCTTTAAAAAGTTGATTTAAAAAAGTATTGTGTCGGGCACCTGGGTGGCTCAGTGGGTTAAGCCGCTGCCTTCGGCTCAGGTCATGGGATCGAGTCCCGAATCGGGCTCTCTGCTCAGCAGGGAGTCTGCTTCCTCCTCTCTCTCTGCCTGCCTCTCTGCCTACTTGTGATCTCTCTCTGTCAAAAAAAAAAAAAAATCTTAAAAAAAAAAGTATTGTGTCTTTGACCCAGGAAATATGCTCTGTAAATTCAGCTATGGTACATACCTATACATACCTATATATGTATGCCAGACATCCCTTACCTCATCTTTTGGTAATATCACCTGATTTATTTTTTTTAGGTAACCACCCCTTTTCTACTTGATATAGCCTTGGCGAAGAGTCAGTTATATCACCTTCTACTCCCTTGGCGAAAGTTAGACACGTAAAACAAGCTAGCCAATCAGACTCTCTGTCTTAATTCTTAACTTAAATCTTGAACTTAAATCTTGAGTCATGTGATCTAAGAACTAAAAAGGATTGGAGCTGTTTTATCTGCCTAATGATCAGCATCTTGAAGATGATAAATGTCCTGTTTAATCTTTGCCATAGTCCATGCCCATCACTGCTGTACTTTTCTCCTTTTGGATCTCAGAGGTTCCCTCTTTTTTTTTACTTTTTCAGAGAAAGAGAGAGAGTGCGCGTGTGCGCACGCACACACGTGAGCCTGGCTCCAGGCAAGAGGGAAGGGCAGAGGGAGAAGGGGAGAGAGAATGTTAAGCAGCACAGAGCCCTACTCGGGGCTTGATCTCACAGCCCTGAGATCATGACCAGAGCCGAAATCAAGAGTCAGCCACTTAACCAACTGAGCCACCCAGGCACCCCTGGATCTTAAAGGTTCTTAAAAGACAAAGTTCTTTCTCCTTCCTCATGGGCACTCTTTGCTACTTTGGAATTGTCAGTCCCTGTGACAGGTTGCCAGTGACCATGTAAGGCTCTTGGACACAGAAATCATTCTGAACAATTCTCGAGCTGCTCAAAGCCCTTCATAGATGCTGGTTACTCCTGGGTAATTAAAGTGAGTCATTCTACTACTCCCATATCATGCTGGGGGGCCCTGTGACATTGTCTTAGGCTCACCTGCTTGGGCCTATCAGCCAACCATTCCCACTATGCATTCTTACTGCCTTTCTGGACTCTGCTTACGAAAGTAAAATTCTCTGCACTCAGATCACCATACATCTTTTTAATAACTCCTCTAGGATCCATATGGAGGTGTGGAGGTGAGTGGTATCTGTGGTCAGGGAGCAGGGTGTAAGACACTTGGTCCATTATCAGATTCCTATACTTTTTTACTTCAGGTTTTCCCTCTTCTTTCTCTTTTCCTGGGAAACTGGAAGGGAGGACGAAACTCTATCCATCAAATCTGTATTGTCTATGCATGTAAGTTCTCTCTGTTTCCCCTGCAGGGCCTAGACTTTTAAAATGCAAAAGTAAAAGAAAAGGCTCCTTGTTTCCCCTTTCTGTGTCCTCTCACTAAAAACAAAAGGCATAGAACCATTCTAGCTGCTGTCTCAGTGCGGGGGAAGGGCTGCTCTTCATATTTTAAAACTGATAAGCACATGAACAAGTTTTATGAACATCCTTATACATATGTCTATTTGAACGTGTGAGGAACCATCTATGAATTAAGTTGAAATTTGCACATTTTTTAAGGCTCTTGATGTGTATTATCTAAACATTTTCTCCAGCATAACTTTAGCCTCTTCAACTATATACTTTCTCTTATCTTTTTGAGATCTTATTTATTTATTTGAAAGTGAGAAAGAGCATGCACAAGTCGGGGGTGGGCAAAGGGAGAGGAAGAAACAGACTCCCACTGAGCAGGGAGCCAGAGGCAGGGCTCAATCCCAGGACATCAAGATCGTGACCTGAGCCAAAGGCAGGCGCTTAACTGACTGAGCCACCCAGGCACACCTGTAATTTCTCCTCTTATTGGGCTAGCTCATCTTTCTAATGTGAATTTTGGTGGAACACAAAAATATTTTAATACCCTTCACAGCTATTTGGGTGGCTATTATCCAAAAAAATGAAAAAAAAAAAAAAAGGAAAATAGCAAATGTTAGTGAATACATGCAGAAATTGAAACCTTTGTGAGCTGCTGGTAGGAATATAAAATGATACAGCTGCTGTGGAAAACAGGGGTGCCTGGGTGGCTCAGTCAGTTAAGCATCTGCCTTCGGCTCAGGCCCAGAGTCCTGGGATAAAGCTCCACATCATGCTCCTCGTTCAGCGGGGAGTCTGCTTCTCTCTCTCCCTCTGCCCCATCCCCCTGCTTGTCCTCTCTCTTTCTCTCCCAAATAAATAAATAAATCTTAAAAAAGAAAAAAGAGGGATGCCTGAGTGGCTCAGTTGGTTAAGCAACTGCCTTCGGCTCAGGTCATGATCCCAGTGTTCTGGGATCGAGTCCCACATCGGGCTCCTTGCTCAGCAGGGAGCCTGCTTCTCCCTCTGCCTCTGCCTGCCATTCTGTCTGCCTGTGCTCGCTCTCTCCCCCCTCTCTGATAAATAAATAAAATCTTTAAAAAAAGAAAAAAGAAACAAACTGAAGTGAATGTTTTTGAAAATTTGAGTGTGAAGGAAGTAGATATTTTGCAATGCAACCAACTGTGTGGGTTTTTCCCCCAAAGAGAAGTAGGAAGGCCTATTCACTTATTAATCTAATTACTAAATGCTCACCTTATGTCTGCTCTAGGCTTGGTATCTGTAATACGTTATTTGTTATCTAGTTTTCAAAATGTTTATGGGCCATTGGGGAGTTAAGGCCTCCACATGTGATATAAGTGACATATGACAACATTATAAGAGATGTTACAGGGTAGATTACAATGAGATCTCTTAGTTTTTTCCCTCTGGAACACACATTCTTTCTCTCTTTTGATATATTCTCTTGTTTTAAACTATCATAGACAATTATCAAGGTTTTTTTTTTCCCACACTTGAAACCTTTCCTAAGTCGGTCTGTGTATCTTATTGATATTTCATACATAAAAAATCCCAGGGGTGCCTGGGTGGCTCAATGGGTTAAAGCCTCTGCCTTCGGCTCAGGTCATGATCCTAGGATCCTGGGTCTCTGCTCAGTGGGGAGCCTGCTTCCTCCTCTCTCTCTCTCTGCCTGCCTCTCTGCCTACTTGTGATCTCTCTCTGTCAAATAAATAAATAAATAAATAAATAAAATCTTTTTAAAAAAAAATCCCAAACTGAGGGATGCCTGGGTACCTTAGTGGGTTAAGTACCCAACTAGATTAAAAAAAAAAAAAAGATCTTATTTATTTATTTGACAGAAGGAGACCCAGCAAGAGAGGGAACACAAGCAGGGGCAGTGGGAGAGGGAGAAGCAAGCTTCCTGCTGAGCAGGGAGCCCGCTATGGAACTCGATCCCAAGACCCTGGGATCATGACCTGAGCTGAAGGTAGATGCTTAACAACTGAGACACCCAGGTGCCCCTATCTGACTTGATTTTAGCCCAGATGGTAATCTCAGGATTCTCTCTCTCCCTCTCTCTCTACCCCTCCCTGCCCCTTGTTCTCATAAACAAACAAAATCCAAAACTGAACCCAAACTCTTCAGTATGCTGTTAACCTCAGCAAATGGGTTCACTACAGATTTTGTCATCTAAGTTAAATACCTGTGTCATTTGTGTATTTTATTATCTTTAAAATTTATTTTAATACAAGTTTTTAAAAAAAGATTTTGTTTGACAGAGAGAGCATGAGCAGAGGGAGGGGCAGAAAGAGACAAGCAGGGAGCCCAACACTGGGGACCCTGCTTGTCTCTCATGACCTGAGCCAAAGGCAGATGCTTAACCGACAGAGCCACCTCATTTGTATATTTTAACTAAAATGTTTGGTGGGGCATTGGATCCCACTCAGGCAGGATAATAGTACTTCTCTCGGATTGGCTCAAGGGTTATTATCATATCACTTTGCATAGAGCTTACCGTGTTCCTATTTCTATCTCATTGAAAAAGTCAAAATTTTCAGTGTATTTTTTACATTCTGTATTTTTTACATTCTGATAATTAGAAAAATTTCCCAGAAATTAGAGGTGTAGTGTCATGGCAAAATAAACCTATTTATAATTGTTCAAGTAAATCTGTTCAAGTGTGCTTTTCCCATGAATTTCATTGCAACTAAAAATACTTTGAGGACTGACCTACATTGGAATCGTTATAGCATTACTACATCCCAAACCAACTCATTATCTCCTCCTTAGCACTCCCACAATGTCCTGTGCAAACTATCACCATGTTTCTCACACTGTATTATTATTATTATGTGTCTGTCTTTCCAAGAATAACCCTTAGCCTTTATTACATACAACGGAATCAGCACAAGTTTTCTACCGACATGGGTAATGTCGGTATGAATGAGGAATGAGAATTGGATTGAATCTCTCATCTGCATTACTTCTCCAAGCAAAAAGAACTTGGTGACAAATCCTTGTGACAAGTTACAGGACCTAGTCATTTTGCCTCTGTGACATGTGATACCATATGTGTGCCTCAACAGTCTTATTTATGAGGCCCATGTGATTTTTGGTCTGTGGCTAATGGGTGTTGAATATGTGGATTTTTTACTTGGAGGGCTCTGGAAAAGATTCTTTAGTTGTAGGACAAAATTATTGTCTCTATACTAATACTCTACAGTTAGGCAACTTCATTCTTATAGCAGAGCCATCATCAGAAAGCTAGAAAGATTGTCCAGTACAGGTTATGAATTTTATCATCTTCATGAATGCATTTAAATGCTTAGCAATATGAAGCCTTGAAAGGGAATAGGTTCAATATGCAGTCTAAGGGGTTGGGTTCCCCTGGGAACTTAAGTGGTCTACCATGGTACAATAAGCCACCCAACCTTAGTGATACATTAACAACCATTTTATTTTGCTCTTGTGGGTCAAGAATTCGGACGGAGAATAGGGATGTTTGTCTCAGCTCTGTGACGTTTGAGCCCTCATCTGGAAACACTGGAGTGGCTGAGGGTGACTCAAATGACTTGGATTTGGAATCATCCGGAAGTTTCTTCACTGAAATAACTGGCACTTGAGCTGGTATGACTCAAAGGCAGTACTTAGCTGGAACTCTTGACTGGAGTGCTTACACATAGGCTTTGCATGTGGCTTGAGCTTTCTGAAATCATGGTTGCCTCACAATGGTTCCTCTTTTTAACATGGTGGCTCAGGAATCCAAGGATGAGAATTCCAGAGAACAAAATGGGCTCTGCATGGCCTTTCCTGACCTAGCATCACTTCTGCTGGAATCTACTTGTGGAAGCAGACATAATCTAACCAGATTCAAAGGAAAGGTACGTATGGGGCACCTAGGTGGCTCAGTCAGTTAATTGTCTGACTTTTGATTTCAGCTCAGGTCGTGATCTCAGGATCCTGAAACAGAGCCCAATGTTAGGCTCTGTGCTTAGCTGGGAATCTGCCTGAGTATTCTATCCCTCTCCTATATGGGAGAGCCATATGATGATGGCTCTGCTATAAGAGTGAAATTGCCCCTTCCCAACTCCTGCACTTACGAGTGCAGTCTCTCTCAAATAAATACATTTTTCAAAAACAAAACAAAACAGGGGCGCCTGGGTGGCTCAGTTGGTTAAGCATCTGCCTTTGGCTCAGGTCATGATCCTGGAGTCCTGGCACTGAGCCCCAGGTCAGGCTCCCTGCTCGGCAGGGAGTCTGCTTCTCCCTCTGCCCCTCACCCTGCTCATGCTCTTTCTCTCTCACTCTCTCTTTCAAACAAATAAATAAAATTTTCAAAAACAAAAAACAAAACAAAACAAAAAAAGGAAGGTACTTAGATCCACATCTTGATTAAGGGAGTAATTGCAACTTAAAAATGATCACAATGTATATCGCCTCTTCGGAATATTTTTGGACCAGGTTCAGGCCTCAACAGCTCTGTATGCTAGAAGGTCTCCTACCAGATCTGAAGCTACCAAGGCTAAAGGGGATTTACTTTGCAATACAAAGAACCTCTGTCCATCAAAATGTATAGGTGGTCAAGACAGTTAGCTGGCCTCCCCTGTATTCTCCCTTCCCATAGCTAAGAGTGCATGATTCTGGACCTTCTCTGACTCTTCCATCACATATGATTGCTGCCTTTTTTCTGACACACAAATCTGATCTTTTTTCTTCCCTGTTTATAATCCTTCAAGGATTTCCTATTATCTCCAAGATAAAGTCCAAGGCCATTACCATCACCTATAAGCCCCTTTATGATCTGACCCGGTCCACTGAAAACTCAGATGCTATGCTGTTGTACAAAATATGGAAAGACGGTGTTTATATAATTAGTGAGTTCAAATCCCAGTTGCTTTGGGACTCACTGATGTCCTAGAGCTCAAGGGAGAACCTTTCTTCCCTCAGTTGATGGTAGTGTACAACAAAAATGGTCTAGTTTCCACTGGTTTCTTTGGTAAGCCAGTCCTTGATGGGTTCTTGTTCTGAAGTTAATTCTCCCCTTAGATGCTTAGTCCTATGTACTGATGCCAGCTCTTGGTCCTGACTCTTCCAACATTTCATTCTCAGGGGCCCTGTCCTTCCATGTAATCTATCTGCCTTTGGTCAGGGCCTCCCACACCATCACACACATTTTAGTAACTTTCAATCTCAAAACAATAAAGGATCAAAAGGCCTTTTTGTCCATAGAGATCCCTCTATATACATTTTTGGATGTCTAACTCTGCCCAACAGCATCTAAGGTCCATAGAGCAATCAATAACTGTTTCTGGGGGTGCCTGGGTGGCTCAGTGGGTTAAAGCCTCTGCCTTCAGCTCGGGTCATGGCCTCAGGGTTCTGGGATCGAGCCCTGCATCGGGCTCTCTGTTCAGTGGGGAGCCTGCTTCCTCCTCTCTCTCTCTCTCTGCCTGCCTCTCTGCCTACTTGTGATCTCTGTCTGTCAAATAAATAAATAAAATATAAAAAAAAATAACTGTGTCTGACACAGCTTAACCCATATAGGAACTGAGCCCAAGTCCTGATTCAGCCAAAATGTCCTAGAACATCTGCATTCAATATCAGGTTATTCATGGATCCCTTGAGGTAGGGTTGCTGGATAAAACACAATGCCCAGTTAAATGCGAATTTCAGATAAACAATGAATAATTTTTTAGTATAAGTATGTCCCATGCAATATTTGCATGGATAATGTATGGATAATTATACATATTTGTTGAAAGGTCCAAACAGCTTCAAAAGATCTAAGAATTACTGATACAGAATTTACTGAAGGAATGGATGTGCTTGAGTAACTTGAAATGGGTATGTAAAACTACTGCATGCAACATACTTATATGAAAAACTATTCATTATTTATCTGAAATTAAAATGTAACTGGGCATTTGTGGGGTCTTCTTTTGTTTTTTGGTTTTTTTTTTGTTTTTTTACTTATAAGTCTGCAACCCTTAAGGCCAACCATATCTGTCTTAGGTTCATGGATTATATAACTGGTATAGACTGAGAAAAGAACTAAGTGTATGTCTTTTTTTTTTTTTTAAAGATTTTATTTATTTATTTGTCAGAGAGAGAGAGTGAGCGAGAGCGAGCACAGGCAGACAGAGTGGAAGGCAGAGTCAGAGGGAGAAGCATGTTCCCCGCGGAGCAAGGAGCCCGATGTGGGACTCGATCCCAGGACGCCGGGATCATGACCTGAGCCGAAGGCAGCTGCTCAACCCACTGAGCCACCCAGGCGTCCCCTAAGTGTATGTCTTTTTAAAAAAATATTTTATTTACTTATTTGACAGAGAGAGCACAAGCAGGGGGGAGAGGGAGAGAGAGAAGCTCCTCTCGGTAGGGAGCCCAATGTGGGACTTGATCCCAGTACTCTGGGATCATGACCTAAGCTGAAGGCAGGCGCTTAACTGACTGAGCCACCCAGGCACCCCTAAGTGTATTTCTTTTTTACCAAATTATGTATCCATTTAACATAGGAATACCAGGGTGAACTGTAAGAACCAATTCCAATTCCTTTAGCTCTAAATATCAGGACGTATTTTCATTATTGTTTTTGGGTTTTACATTGTTACAGAGTGACTATGAGACAGTGATGAGACAGTGTCATCAATTATGGCCAGTAACTTCCTTGTTGAATTCCCAGAGCAGAAAGATACTGCACAAAGTTCTTGAGATGGCCGACTTGGAAAGTTAAGTTACATAAATAGCAACTGTTCAGGCTGACTGAGGAAGGGAGCTCAAACAAGTACTCTTTTTTTTTTTTTTTAAAGATTTTATTTATTTATTTGACAGACAGAAATCACCAATAGGCAGAGAGGCAAGCAAAGAGAGAGGGGGAAGCAGGCTCCCCGCTGAGCAGAGAGCCCAACGTGGGGCTCGATCCCAGGACCCTGGGATCACGACCTGAGCTGAAGGCAGAGGCTTTAACCCACTGAGCCACCCAGGCGCCCCTCAAACAAGTACTCTTAATTATTCAATAATCCCCTGAGATTGGGACTAGAACTATCAGAGAAAATTGAAATCTTCATTTCTGTCTTCCCATTAAGTCCTGACACAGCCAGCAATTAACCCCTTTATTCTCACCACTATTTGTAATTCCATAATCAGGCTAACCTTCCTACCAAACTCTTCCACAGAAGAAGTTCTTTTTCTCATTTTTGGGGTTTGTTTGTAAATTTTCTTTGGAAAAAAGAAATACGGTTTTTAAAAAAAGTTCAAACAAGGCAAATGGTTATACAATGACCCATAATGACCCTTAGTCCCCGGACCGAAGGTTCCTAACTTGACTTAGGGACCGCAGTCTAAGGAAGGGAGGGGGTCTAGACCCTTCAGTTCCCTGAATGCATAATTTTCAATGTTCTGATAATGCGCATTTTTGTGATGAAAGGATTCAAACTTTTCCATGAGCCTCAGAAGTTCCATGCCTAAGAACTCTCGAGGCACGATTTGCTGAAAGGACTGACGCGCCTGCGAAGTTCGGCACGGGAGAGAGTTACTCGTCCCAGTGTAAAAAGCCCACTCCCAACCACCAAGTCCGGCCCCCTCAGAAAGTACGTTCTCTGTGGAAACAATCAAGGATCTTTTCTCCCCAAGTTTTCCGCCTGCCGCATTCCTTCCCTCCGGCGCGTCGGCGTGCACTGACGTCATGACGCTGCACACGCAACCCCGCCCCTGCAGAGCTCCGCGCTGGGACGGAACCCGGGTTTCTCTCAAACCCGGAATGTGAGGCCTGGGCTTGGCGCTCTCTGGCTCCGTGCCCCCTGTTTATCCGGGCCTGCGTGCGCCGCTGCTGCCCTATAGCTCGCCCCGGAGGAGCCAGGGCGGCCGTGCGCTTCTGCCCTGTGCCCGCGTGGCTGCCGCCGCCCGTCCGAATCCTCCGGGGCCGCAGAGGAGTTCGCTACGGAGGGAGGCGGGGGCCTTCGGGAGGAGGAGGCGGAGGAGGCGGAGGAGGAGGGAAGGAAGATGGCGGCCGTGGAACTAGAGTGGATCCCAGAGACTCTGTATAACACCGCCATCTCCGCTGTCGTGGACAACTACATCCGCTCCCGCCGAGACATCCGCTCCTTGCCCGAGAACATCCAGTTCGATGTTTACTACAAGGTACGGGCGGTGGGCCTGCTCTCCGCTCCCCTGCGGCAACCCCGGGGGCCGCACCCCCTTCCACGTCTGCGAACCCTCGCAGTTAACCCCTCACCCCTCGTAGCAGGATCGCCTCCCGAGACATCTGGTGTGGTCTCTAGGTTGCCAATTGGAATACCCTGTCTCCATGTCCTCTGTCTCAAGCTCTTGGGCCTTGATTGGTATCTCTTCCTAATGAGACTCCCCGTTTTTTGGTGTTCCCTCCTACACTGTGCCCTCTTCCCCCCCACCCCAGTTTGGGTAGGCCTTTTGCGTGGACTTCCTCTATTGCGCCCCTGTCCCACTCAGTCCTTCACTTCCAGCCTGTGCCTTCCGGATATTTTCTGCTCTTTACCCAGATGAAGTGTCAGCATTAGCTGAACTTTTTGCTCTGCTCTTATCCCCCCTTCCTACTTTCTCCTCTTGCCGCCCCTCATCCCAAGAATCTTTTCTCCTTTGTGTTCTTCGTTTCTCCTTTCTCATCCTAATCGAGAGGGAGTTGAGGATTTACTGGAGATAGTTGTGTGCTTTATTCGCGTATCTTTTAAAGCTTTGGTTTTTGTTTATACTTGGGGTCGAATTGGGGATTTTGTTAATATGTGAGTGGTGATAAACTGTTTGGAAGGAAAGGGGAAATCTTTCCTGAAAGAAAAAAAAAAAATGCTTTAGAATTTAAATTAGGTTCATGTATTTGAAAGTTGCAATCTTGCAGCATTCCTGAATAGCTCCCCCTCAGAAATCTGAACAAAAAGTCTCCCAAGTCACTCTCCAAGGAGTTTCAAGGGTAAGTGTCTTAGACGTGGACAATTTTTGCAATGTTTGGAGAGGGAGGAGAACTTTATGAACTCGGAGCCCCCCCCCCACCAACATTTGAATGTGAACAGTGGACTTATTATTCAGTCCTCATTGCCTTGAATCAGCGTGGATAACTCTCCAGTAGTCTCCAGTAGCCACCCGTGCAAAATGTGACCAGAAGTGGAGTATGACTTATTTTTTAGATCTTAAATACTTCTTGATTAGTAACTTGGCTGGAACACAACGTAAACTGATATTTAACAGATGTGTATGTTCTTATATATGTATGGTGTTTTGTGGCAGTTGTTTTATTGGGAAGATTGCCCACTTTCTCTACCCCATAATAATTTTTCAGAAAGCAGCTGACTTGCTACATTTTACTAAATCCAGCTGCATTACACCAGTTCTAACAATTCAGATGGCTTTTTTTCCCCCATAAATATTTGGAGAAGATTTATTTTGGTTATTAATTTTATTATTTGGCCCTGGGGTAGAGAAAACCTCCCTTCATCCTAAATCCCTTAGATAAATTGATTTACTTTTATATGTATCTAAGGGAATTTTGTATATTTAAGATTCATTCCTCCCAAGGTAGGATGAATTTGAAATTTGTCTTTCCCAGCCTGGGGAACTACTGCTTTGTGTGTATGCTTACTCTGTCCATTATATTAAATCTTATGTAATCTTTTACACTCCTGAGAGGACATAATTGGAAATTCAAGCAAAATACAGTTACTGCTTGAATTCCCTCAGAGTATACTTGACCATCTTCTAATAACTTTTGCTCCTGATTGAAGCTTTTCATTTGAAGATTATTATTAGTGTGAACAGATGGTGCTTTTGTCACATCTTTTGATTCACGTAAATTCAGAATTTTAATATGGCTTTTTTTGGGTACACTTCTAAATTGTTCTGTCTGATGGAAGTGTGGCAGTGTGCTAAAGTGCAGGAAGGTATTTAACATGTGCCTGGAACTGTGTTAAGTGCTTTTACACGTGTTGTCTTGTTTAATTCTCAAAAGTAAACCATGGAGTAAGGCATAACCCTTTCTTAAAGGTGATAAAATTAAGTAATTAAGTCAAGGTCTAATACTTAGTATTTAGTTTCTGTGTTCTTGCTTTCTTGCTTGAAAAGATTTTGGATTTTGAAGTAATTGATGAAAGACATTCATAGAACAAATTCCTGGACTTGAATCTTTGATGGAAATAGAAGAAGGAGCTTTTCTTACTTTAAAACGTGGTATCAATACATAAATATAAATACTTTTAAACATTTGAATGCATATGAATATAAGATCCTCATCCCCTGCCCAATTTGTGAACATTTTAAGGCTATTTACAAGTTTACAATTTTATCCAATTTAGAACCAAGGAGAAATGCATTTTCAGATTCCTTCAGCAGTCCCCACTTCCAGCAGTAGGCATAGTCACATACAAAATTAGAATATTTGTGGAACCAAAAAATACCACAGTCCTCTTGATTGTTGTAGTTCAGTGTGACTGTGTTAATTTTTTTGTGAGTAGCTTCAGGCAAAGGCATAGTCTTTGGACTATTAGGAGATGGGGTTATGGAATGAATAGATGAGGTAGGCATGCTGACTGCTCTCTAAGGAAGGGAAAAGAGAAAGGTGTTGATATATAGAAAGGGTAAAATGTAAAGGGATTTTTTTTTTAAGAATGGAAGACATTAGAATATATTTATTGGCTGAATGGCAGAAACCGAAATGGAATGAGAGTCCAGTTGTACAAGTAAGGTGGGAAATGAATGAAGCAGAATCCCTGGACAGGAGAATTAATTGAGTCTTACCTCTTCCTTCACCATGCATAAATTAAGGTACTGGTCTTAAATTGAAGTATGTATCTAAGGAAGAAGCAAGAATACTTGCTTCTCTGAGATCAGATGAAAAGTGTTGGGGACATGAAGTATCAGCATAGTGAGGTTTGCAAAGAATGGTTGTCATGAATGGGAAGATCATCAGCTTAGAGGAAGGGATAAGAGTGGTGGTTTCTGTTTTGGAGGCCAAACTGAAGTTGAAAATGGCTGCTGATGTATATGGGAAGGGAAGTTCACGAAAAAAATGTGTTTTAAAAAATAGCAAGTGGGGAGCATCTGGGTGGCTCAGTTGGTTAAGTGGCCAGCCCTTGATTTCCACTGAGGTCATGGTCTCAGGGTGGTGAGATCCAGCTGGCATTGGGCTCTGTGGTTGCCAGGGAGTGGGCTTGGGACTCTTTCTCTCTCCCTTTGTCCAACCCCACCCCCATGCACTGTCTCTCCTTCTCTCTCTCAAATAAACCTTTTTTTTTTTTTTTTTTTTAATGACAGGTGGGAAAAAAATGAAATTTTAAAAAATGACAGGTGGTATAGATGGCTCAGTAAAAACCCATATTTTACAAAATAATGTTATTGAATCTGAATAGCTTTTAACCAGGGGTGCTCATTTAGGTATAGAAATGGAAAGATAAATAGAAGGAATTGTAAAATTATATACCAAGTGAAAGCAAACAGAGTGAAGGGCTGATTTTTTTTTTTTTTTTTAAGATTTTACTTATTTACTTGTCAGAGAACACAAGCAGGGGGAGGCATAGAGGGAAAAGCACACACACACACACACACAAACAAACACACACCCCGCTGAATAAGGAACCTGACACAGGACTCAATCACGGGACCCCAGGAGCATGACCTGAGCTGAAGGCAGATGTCCAACCAGCTGAGCCACCCAGGTGTCCCTGAAAGGCTGGGTTTTTTAAACAATGAAGTTTATGATCTTTGAAACTGCTGAACAGTCTATTTTGTATCCTATTCCAATTACAAAATTGTCCATAGAGTTAAGTTTTGGTTAGGTAAAGTGTTTCCATAATATGTTCTACTTATTATTTTCAGTCTTAACAACTTTGGCTTTTATTATAATTGTAAGTCTTGTGCTGAAAACCATTAATAACTTTAGAGTTAATTTTTTTTCTATGCATATTTCTGTTGTATACCTATATAATGCTTCAACTAATTTTCTGATAAGCTTTTTAATTGTTAACAAATTGAAAAATTATTGCAACATATTTGACAGCCAGAGAGTTAATAATCTTTTCACATAAAGAGCTCTTGGGCTTAATAAATTGAGAACTTAAACTTTGGGGTAGGAGCATAAAAGACCATAAATAACCCACCACACCATGTATCTCTGGATGGTAAGGTAATATGTTATAAATAATATCAACTCATCTCAGTTTAAGCTGTGAGTATGTGTGATACATGAATCAGGCACTCAGAACTTTATTGGTATAGGAAAGTGATTAAATATTGACGTTTGGGAGAATTGATTATGTGAGAATAAATGAGTCAAAGAAATTTTGAAGATGCATAATACTTAGGAGAGATGTCCTTTGTAAGATAGTAAAGTATATTAGAAAGCCACATATTTTAAAACAGTGTAGCATTGGGGTGCCTGGATGGCTGTTGTTAAGCTTCTGCCTTTGGCTTAGGTCATGATCCCAGGGTACTGGGATTGAGCCCTGTGTCAGGTTCCTTGCTCAACCAGAAGTCTGCTTCTCCCTGTCCCATTCCCCTGCTTGTGTTCCCTCTTTCACTATCTCTCTCTGTGTCAAATAAATAAATAAAATCTTAAAAAAAAAAAAAAGTGTAGCATTGGCACAAGAACAGCAGAGAGATTATAGAACATAGGAAACAGTCTAGATAGAAATCAGAGCATATTTAAGAATTTTTAAATGAGGAGCGCCTGGGTGGCTCAGTCGGTTAAGCTGCTGCCTTTAGCTTAGGTCATGATCCCAAGATCCTGGGATCAAGTCCCGCATGGGGCTCCTTGCTCGCCGGGGAGCCTGCTTCTCTCTCCCCCTCTGCCTGCCACTCTGCCTGCTTGTGTGTGCACGTATGCGCGCTCTCTTTCTGGCAAATAAATAAATTAAATCTTAAAAAAAAAATGTTAAATGAGAAAGTTATGGGACAATGCTATATTTTAAATGGGGAAATATATAAAAATATTTTGGGAATCTCTCTATTTAGAGAAAAGTTAGACCCCTATGTCACACCATATAGTAAAATGACTTTCAGGTCAATTAAAGATTTAAATATTGCTGGGACGCCTGGATCGCTGTTTGTTTAGTGTTCAGCTCTTTGTTTTGGCACAGGTCATGAAGTTTGTGGGATCAAGCCATGTACTGGGCTCTGTGCTTGAAATGGAGTCTGATTAAGATTCCCTCTCTCCCTTTCCCTTTGCCCCTCTCCACTCTTGCTCTCTCTCAAATAAATGGATAAAATCTTTAAAAACAACAAAAAAGATTTAAATGTGGCAAATGAAATCATAAAAGTTTCAGAATGGGGTGCATGGGTGGCTTAGTCAATTAAGCATTTGACTCTTGATTTCAGCTCAGGTCATGATCTCAGGGTCATGAGATCAAGCCCTGTGTGGAGTTCCAAGCTCAGCTCACAGAGTCTACTTGTCCCTCTCCCTCTGCTCCTCCCTATCACCTCTCAAATAAACTTTAAAAAATAGCTTTTTTAAAAGTACCAATAAATTATTGGGTCAGTGTCTTATAGTGGGAAATGACTGAAATTTCTTTTTTAAAGAAATTATTAAGGGTACCTGCGTGGCTTAAGTCTGTTAAGAGGTTTCCTTTCAGTTAGGTCATGATCCTGGAGTCCTGGGATTGAGTCCTGCATCTGGTTCCCTGCTCAGTGGGGAGTCTGCTTCTCCCTCTGCCCCTTCCCCTGCCCTCGTGTGCTCTTTCTCTCTCTCAAATAAATAAAATCTTTAAAAAAATTATTAAGGTACTTTACAAATTTTAAAAATGTCAAACATTATAAAAATAAGTCATGTACCAGGCAGAGTCTCTGTTACCATGGCCAACATTGTAATGCCATGTTGGCATGGGGAAGGCTTTTCTAAGCATGAAACAAAAACCTAGAAAGAAAAAGAGAAATTGATACTTGTAAGTACATTTAAAAAAATGGAAAAATTGTAAGCATTTTTTAAAGACTATGGAAATTAGAATATTTGACAGATAAGGGGTGTACTTTCTAATACAGAGAGATCAAATACTAATCAATATGTAAAAAATAACCAACTCATTTCCAGAATACTTGGACAGCTCATAGAGGGGGAAGATATGAATGGCCAGTAAACATCAAAAGATGCGCAACGGAAATGCAGAATCAAGCCAAGGCAATCATGAGGAAAAAAAAGAAAGAAAATCTGGAGAACTCACACTACCCAGTGTCAAGCCATAGCAATTAAGATTAATACAGTATTGGCACATGGATAGACAAATAGACCAGTGAAACAAAACATTCCAGAAACAGACTGATGCATAAATTGTCACCTGGCTTACTATAAGAGTGACACTGGTACAGTAGGGAAAGGAAATTAATGGTATTGGTCAGACTAATGGTATTGGTCAATTAGGTATCCATTTGGGGGAAAAGTATATGACCTTACCTTACACCATACACAGTAATCATTTTTGTTTTAAATTTATTTATTTATTTGACGGATAGAGAGTACAAGTAGGCAGAGCAGCAGGCAGAGGGAGAAGCAGACTCCCCGCCGAGCAGGGAGCCCGATGCGGGGCTCTATCCCAGGATCCCGGGACCACGACCCAAGCCGAAGGCAGTCAGTCGCTCAACAGACTGAGCCACCCAGGCGCCCCACACAGTAATCATTTTTTAATGGTTTGCTGACCTAAATGTGAAAAGATTTTTTAGGAAAACAGTTTTCACTATGTCATCAAAGAATTATTTAATAGTATAGAAAATGACCCAAATATAAAGATAATTTGATAAATTGGACTTTATTAAGATAAATAACATCTATTCTTTTTTTTTTTTAAAGATTTTATTTATTTATTTGACAGATAGAGATCACAAGTAGGCTGAGAGGCAGGCAGTGAGAGAGAGAAGGAAGCAGGCTCCCTGCTGAGCAGACAGCCTGATGTGGGGCTCGATCCCAGGACCTTGGGATCATGACCGGAGACAAAGGCAGAGGCTTTAACCCACTGAGCCACCCGGTGCCCCAATAACAATGGTATCTTAAAGATACCATTAAGAAAATGAAAAGCCAAGCACAGAGTAGGGAAAGTGGGAAAAGATACTTGTAGGACATATGTCTAATCAAGGACTCATCCTGCATCTAAAGAACTAATACTAAGGAAATGAAAAATAGCCCATTTTTTTAAATGGGGAAAGAACTTAAATAGGCATCTGAAAAGAGTATATTCAAAGGACCAATCAAGCTTTTAAAAAGGGACTCAACCTCATTTTGTTTTTAGGAAAATTGTCTTAATGTACAATTCCTCAGAATGACTAAATGAAAAAAAAAATGTTAGGAAGTACATGGAGGAATCAGAACTCATACCTTGTTAGTGGGAATGTAAATTGATGTACCGTTTAGGAAAACTAGCATTGTCTACTAAAACTGAGCATATACATACCCTGTAACACAGTAATTCTATTTCAAGAAATGTACGCTTAACGTTCAGGGGCGCCTGGGTGGCTCAGTGGGTTAAGCCTCTGCCTTCTGCTCAGGACC